>NC_092750.1:103509076-104109076 GCF_047496795.1 Chiloscyllium punctatum | reverse complement strand
ACTTCTGCAGTTAGTCCCACTGCCCTGTTTTTTTCCCCATATTTACACAACATCTTTTCAGTTAATTAACTGCCTGTTTCTGTCTTTAATGTGAATCTCTCTGTCCCTTTGTATCTTTCCCTGGCCTTGGATTTTGTCTCCCTAGTGTATCGAGTGCTGGCATTGTGTAGCTCAGAAATAATGAAATGGCGTGTGTCAGGCTGTTGTTCACTTCCCGGTATGTCCCATGTGATGGTTCATGGACAGGTGTGTTTCAGAAGTTATGAGACACATCCTTGTAACTTGGTGTGTACCTGTGGCTGTCCCTCTTAGGTGACCTTGCGATCAGTAACACGAGAAAGACCACTGAGTAAAGGACCAGGCATCTGAATTGCCTGACAATGCTGTCACTTTTTAAATAAAAGGTTATTTTCTCCTTATTTTTAGTAAGAGGTCTTAAATGCCAAACTTCCTACTGAAAACGGCTCAAGTAAATAACATACTGGGGTTTAGGGTTTTTAATAAATAGTAGTAACAATGGCCAGCTCGCATAGACCAGGCTTTCTAGGTTTCTTTTCATTGTAGCGATAACAATCACCAGGTGCTTGGGGTCCCAGAACGGGTGTAAGTTTTAGTAAATTATCCCGAGCTGCTATTCTCTCTGGAAGCTCACTTGATGCTCTTTCCTCCTGGATTGGAGAACTGTATGCAAGAATGCATGTCTGAATGTTCCTTTTTGCCAAGGGGTGTGTTTAGGTGATTGTCGTATATTGGAACAGTTCATTTGTAGAAGGTACTGGATCCATTATTCAGTTATGGTTTCGAATAGTTAAGTTAGTCTAAATTCCTCTTCATTGTGTATGGATTTTGATTAGAGTGTTTAAATACATTGTGTTTTGCTTAATGGTGAGTGGTTTGACGAGTACCATCACATCTGGAACACCCACTTCACATCTACCTTTAAAATAAGAAAAGGTTGGCATCCAAGCTACCCTCTTAAACTAGTTTGATTCAGTCTGGTTGGTCTATAACAAACTGGGGACTCTTGTCTGGTTCTAAATCGATAATACCAAATTGAGTTTAGAATTACAATCCCTACAGTCCGCAAACAGGCCATTCGACCCAACAAGTCTACACTGACCCTCCGAGGAGTAACCTACCCAGACCCATTCCTCTACCCTATTATTACACATTTACCCCGACTAAGGCACCTAACCCACACATCCCTGGAAACTACAAACAATTTAGCATGGCCAATTCACCTGACATGCACACTTTTGGATTGTGGGAGGAAACTGGAGAATCCAGAATAAGCTCATGCAGACATTGGAGAGTATGCACTGGGAGGCTATTGGGTTCAAAGGTCCCGTATGGTCGTTGGTTCTAGATGTTGAATTCGGTTGGTTTAAACAGTGTGTTGAGTATAAAGACAATTTCAGTCACGAAGAGTTCTCTGGGTGTGGAAGAAGTAAAGTTAGGGGTAATGAAGGGAAGCTGTAGAAATTGACAGACAAGCTGGAGTTGGGGTTGTGTTTGTCTGTGAGAAAATGAGAGATAATTACAGCTACAGCTCGGCAATTACATTTGGTGGAAGCGCCATCAGAGTCTTTGGAAATGGCTAGAATTCAATTTCAAATGAGGTACCTTGAACATGAAGAGGAATTGAAACAGTTTGAATTATGATGAAAAGTAGAAATAAAAGAAAAGGAAATGAAGACGAAAGAGAGAAAAAAGAGAGAAGAAAAGCAGAGAGTTTCAACTTCAAAATTTAGTAATTAGAGAGGAAAGTTGACATAGAAGGTGGAGATGAAGGCAGACAGTCGGCTGGATAATGAGGATAGTGAGGATGAGCAACCCTATATAGCCAAAGGTCTGATGGGGATCTGTTTAAATACATCCAGGTATTATCTAAATTTGATGAGAATGATGGAGGGAGCCTTTTTAATATCATTTCAGAAAATGGCCAAACAAATGCAGTTGCCAGAGAACATATGGATTTCGTTGATTCAAACAAAGCTGATAGGCATTTGCATCCCTATCAGAGGAGGTATCTGCTGAGTATGAGGAGGTAAAGAAAGCCGTTTGAAGTGCATATAAGCTTGTGCCAGATGCTGACAGACATTGTTTCAGGAATCTAAAATGGCATGCCTGGTTAAACGCACGTTGTGTTTGAAAGGATCAAACAAATTTTGAAAGGTGAGGAATGGTATTAAAACAGAGCAAACCTATGACCCTTAGAGAGATTCTTATTTTCGAGAAGTTCAACAATTTACTTCCTGCAGTCATGAGAACTCATGTGGAAGAGCAGAGAGTAACAATGGGAAGGTTAGAAGCTAAAATGGCTGATGATGAAGATTGAGTTCAGAAATCAAAGTTTGGTTTCTGTGAGAGATTGAGAAGAATGTGTGAGATTTTCTTAGAACATATCCCTGTGAGCGTAAGATTTATTGGCATAGGCCAGGAGTAGCAGGTAAAGAGGTTACAGCATTAAGAGGTAAAGAAGGATGTAATTCTATTATGCTGAGACATGAGGAGCTATGTCATTCAGAGGGACTATTGGAGAGATGAGAAGTGCTCCATTATGTAACGTGTGGTTGGAGTGTCCAGTGGAAACATCAACAGATTTATTCCACAATGGGGAAGGAGGCCTTGAGCTTGGTGTTGGCGTTACAACATTTCAGCATTTAAATTGCAAATAACGTATCTGAGACAAATCGTTTTCACTGATCGTAACCCCTTAAGGTTTTTGGAGAAGTTTAGGGAGAAAAATACCAGTCTGTGTCGACTGAGCTTATTATTTCCGCCATTCAATATGAAATTATACATGTGACAGGGTTAGAAAACCTAAGTTTTGACACGTTGTGGAAACTTGAGTGAAGAAAGAAAAAGGCATTCTGTGGTAGGAGTAAAATGACTGAAATCGAATCTCGTTGTGAACATTTGTATGCTCAGAGTCAATGTAATATATATGCATTGCAGTCAATAGACAATAGACAATAGGTGCAGGAGTAGGTCATTCTGCCCTTCGAGCCTGCACCACCATTCAATATGATCATGGCTGATCATTCCGAATCAGTATCCTCTTCCTGCCTTATCTCCATAACCCTTGATTCCACTCTCTTTGAGAGCTCTATCCAACTCTTTCTTAAATGAATCCAGAGACTGGGCCTCCACTGCCCGCTGGGGCAGAGCATTCCACACAGCCACCACTTTCTGGGTGAAGAAGTTTCTCCTCATCTTTGTCTTAAATGGTCTACCCCGTATTCTAAAGCTGTGTCCTCTGGTTCAGCACTCACCCATCAGCAGAAACAGGTTTCCTGCTGCCAGAGTGTCCAATCCTTTCATAATCTTATATGTCTCAATCAAATCCCCTCTTAGTCTTCTAAACTCAAGGGTATACAAGCCCAGTCACTTCAGTCTTTCAGTGTAAGGTAATCCCGCCATTCCCGACAGTCTATTTATCGAGGAAGATTAGGAGGTCTAAAATGAATCCCTTTTTGTATATTGATGGATCATTTTTTTAAAGGTGGAGTTGTGAGTATACTATCACTATAAAAAGGTGATTTTCTATTGGGATTTTTTTTTTGAAGAGAGGTTATAAAGACAGAGGTGCAGAACTGCTGTCTGAAAACAGTTTAAGTAAATAATTGAGAAAGCCTTTAGGTTTTATTAAAACATTGGTAACAATGGAAGGGCAGAGGCCATCTCTCCCAGACCAGGTTTACTCGGTTTGCTTTTAGCTGCAGCTTTCAGAAGCTGTTGGGGATCCCGGAAAGGGTTGGAAGTTTCAATACATGATCCCCAGCTGCTTTTCTCTCTGAGATCCCTGTTGATGTTGATTTCTCTTTTATCGGAAAACTGCATGTAAGGATCTGTATTTGAATATATCTTTGTGCCAAGCAGTGTATACCAAGAAGATACGGTATCTATTGTTTGTGTAAGTGTTCAAACATATAAGCTATCTCAAAATGTTCTTTTCTTTAATTCTATTTTAACTAAAGCATTTGAATAGATGGTATTTTGCTTAATGTCGAGTGGGTTGACCAGTCACAACATATCAGGAACGCAATCTTCACATCTATTTTTAAAATAAGGAAAGGTCTAAGCGATCTTCTTAAAATATTTTGCAGGGATCTGGTCTGGTCCACAACACTTATAGATGAGGAGTTTCTGACTGACTCTTATTGAAAATGTAGTGGAGGGGTTGGGGATGGTTTGCTGGAGGTTGTGCTGTGAGCTGCCTGAGACATTCAGGGAGACATGAGGATTTACTGACCCATCTTTGGGTGGAGCCTGGGGACTGTAGTTACAGCACCTGGGTCAGTAACATGAGCAACAAATGGAGCAAAGGTTACAGAGCGGGGAAACTCTGAAAACACAGTTAGTGTATGTGTGGAAAGGGATCTGTTGGACCCAACCGAGTTTTCCATTAACAGCCTCGCAAGCTACACTTAATCCAGGAGCAGAGTGTGAGGGGACATTTATTGCACAAGGAGCTTGTCACAGAGCAGTGTCACCTCCTTTAACGCGTCCTGCAGCTTCCCCCCCCCCCCCCCCCCCCCCCGGGGAAAGGACGGTGCTGCCAGTGGCTGTTAGGGTCACAGTTTCATTCAGCTTCCATGTTCTGGAACTTTCCAAGCAGGCCTGGGTGACATAGCCATCATCTCCCAGTATGTTGCCATCAATGTAACCATTCGGTGATGGAGGATATATATGGTGGATGAGGTAAATACATCGTTTCCCCCACAGCAGGGAACTGCCGGGTGTATCCAGTATAATGGGATTCCCGATGGTGTACATGGCATCTGCAGAGTACCCATGTCAATGGGGAGAGGTAGAGGAACTGAAGGAGCTCTCTCTCTGTTAATGTTACCGTGTGTCTATGCACAGTACACTATGTTGGTGAATACCTCTGTCCTGACAGCAGCCACAGTTCCTTCATTCACAAGCAGACAGCATTCCCATCGTCTTCGGGTCTCCATGTAGAAAGGAATGAATGTATCTTGGATAAAGGCCGACCCCTTAATACATGTTTGAAAACAGCATCCCCATCACCAACCAAACACTTCAAAACATTCCATGTGTACGGAGAGCAATGGGGTCACTTGGAGTGTCTGGGAGCAGACGATCAGGGATGGAGCAAAACCTCCAATGTCTGAACGGGGCTGAGTGAACCCCCCAGTACACAGTATCATTAATCCCTGTAATCCCTCTCCATTTCAGTAACATACTGCCTTCCATTATTCCTGTAAATGAAATGACAGGTTATATCATGTTATATTGCACCTGCCAAATTATTCTCCATTGCCTTTACCTCTCTGTATCTATCTGTAGACCCTCCACCCTCTCTTGATAATTTAATCTCTTGCTTATCACAGCAACATGACCAAACTCAGTATCTGTATATCTGTTCCATCTTCCTAATCATTGATATAGATTGTAAATAGTGGAGGACCCAGCACTGGTCACTGTGTGACTCCACTGGTGACGTTCTGTCAAACAGATTAAGACTGATTTATCCGGAGTGCCTGCTTCCTGTTTGATACACAGTCCTCTCCCATTACTGTGTAACACAGTCGTAAAGCTGAATATGAATGAGGAGAATCAGTCAGGAATCCAACCCCTCGAATCTGCTACGCCATGGAATACAATCATGGCTGATGTCATCGCGGTCTCTGTTCCACATCCCTGCTATCTCTCGATCGTCAAACTCTAGTCTCTTGTTGGAGATTACGGCTGATGAAAAAAAAAATCCACTCCATATCTACACTTTCAATTATATTTCGCATCTTACAGACCTCAATGAGCTCTCCTATCGTTCTTATAAAATCGAGATTAAAGGCCTGAACTGCTCAATTTCTCTTCATAAGACAAACACTTCAAATAAGGAATCAATCTGATGAAGCTCTTCTGAATTGCCTCCAGTGGAAATACCTCATTCTGCAGGACACCCAAACTGTACTCCAGTTGCAGCCTCACTAATGCCTTGCATAGCTACAGCAACACTCCCTATCTTTCTACTCTATCCTTTTACAAATAAAGGATGAAGTTATACTTGCATTTCTCAGTATTTGAAGTACCCACAGGCAGGTTTTCTGTGATATGCAAACAGGCACCCAGATCCCTCTGCACTTAAGCACTTTGATGTTTCTCACCAATTAGATAATAATTTGCCTTTTTATTAGGCTGGCCAACTTGAATAACCCCATATTTATCCACTTTAATTTTCATTGCCAAATGTTTGCCCATTCACCCAACCTATTCATATCGATTTTAAATCTCTTGCAGCATCATTCCGAAGTAACTTTCCACCAATGTTAGTGTCATCTGAAAATGTAGCTATAGTATTTTCTATCCTGTCAACCGAGTAATAATATCGATCCCAAATGGTTGAGGCATGAGAACCGAAATCTATGGCACCCAACAAATTGCATTTTCCAATATAAAATGATACATTTAATTCATCTGACTGCATTTTGTTGGTTAACCAATCCTCCATCCAAGACAATAAATTACTCCTAAACTGATGCTGTCTGATCTTACCACTCACTCTTTGGAGAAGCGACATATCCGATGCCTTCACGAAGACCAGGAATATTCCATCTCCAGGATTCCCACTATCCACCTTGTTTGTCATATCTTTAAATAACTCAAGAAAACACTTCAATCATGATTTATCTTTTGCAAAACCATGTTGAGTCCGATGGATTGTGGTTTATGTTTGCAAATGTCCTCAACAATGGATTCTAATAATTTGCCTTAAATTACAATACTTTATTGTTACATTTTACTCCCTAATGTATTCAGTTATTATAAGTTCTTCCCTTTTGAAAACCTTTACGTTTTCTTTGAATTCCTGTTTGATGGGCAAAAGGATTTAAGAGGTGTGCTCCAATTGCAGCATAAGCGGTATGTGTGGGTGACTGGACTCATCATCCTGCTGGTGTACAAAATCGATGTGATGAAGTCTTTCTGGGGTTCCCATGTTGTCATCTCCAGGGCCAAAATGACCACGTCCTGTTGATGCGTTAGAGGGGTGGTGGATTATGGAATGTACCCGTTGCTGTGTAACAGGCTTATGCGGAAAGTCAGGAGGCATGGGATAGAGGGAAATTTGGCCAATTGGATAGAAAACTGGCTAACCGGTCGAAGTCAGAGAGTGGTAGTAGATGGTAAATATTCAGCATGGAGTCCAGTTACAAGTGGAGTTCCGCAGGGATCAGTTCTGGGTCCTCTGCTGTTTGTAATTTTTATTAATGACTTAGATGAGGGAGTCGAAGGGTGGGTCAGTAAATTTGCAGATGATACAAAGATAGGTGGAGTTGTGGACAGTGAGGAGGGCTGTTGTCGGCTGCAGAGGGACTTAGATATGATGCAGAGCTGGGCTGAGGAGTGGCAGATGGAGTTCAACTCTGCCAAGTGTGAGGTTGTCCATTTTGGAAGAACAAATAAGAATGCGGAATACAGGGTTAATGGTAGGGTTCTTGGTCAGGTGGAGGAACAGAGGGATATTGGGGTCTATGTACATAGATCTTTGAAGGTTGCCACTCAGGTGGATAGAGTTTGTAAGAAGGCCTATGGAGTATTATCGTTCATTAGCAGAGGGATTGAATTCAAGAGTCGTGAGGTGATGTTGCAGCTGTACAGGACTTTGGTTAGGCCACATTTGGAGTACTGTGTGCAGTTCTGGTCGCCTCACTTTAGGAAAGATGTGGAAGCTTTGGAGAGGGTGCAGAGAAGATTTACCAGGATGTTGCCTGGAATGGAGAGTAGGTCGTACGAGGATAGGTTGAGAGTTCTCGGCCTTTTCTCGTTGGAACGGCGAAGGATGAGGGGTGACTTGATAGAGGTTTATAAGATGATCAGAGGAATAGATAGAGTAGACAGTCAGAAACTTTTTCCCCGGGTACAACAGAGTGTTACAAGGGGACATAAATTTAAGGTGAAGGGTGGAAGGTATAGGGGAGATGTCAGGGGTGGGTTCTTCACCCAGAGAGTGGTGGGGGCATGGAATGCGCTGCCCGTGGGAGTGGTAGAGTCAGAATCATTGGCGACCTTTAAGCGGCATTTGGATAGGTACATGGATGGGTGCTTAATCTAGGATAGAAGTTCGGCACAACATCGTGGGCCGAAGGGCCTGTTCTGTGCTGTATTGTTCTATGTTCTATGTTCTATTTTGAGGGGCTGATGGGTCTTCTCATATTTCTCCATAATCGGTGGAGATACTGAATGGTCTCCTCATGTATCCCAGAGATGGGACGAAGGGAGCGATTGGTCTTCTCTTGTTCCCATACAACAGACACGTGTCTGAATTACCTCCTCCTTTCTCATGAAAAAAGTCTCAGATAGTTTTTATCCTAACACATTTCCATTGCAACAGATTCGGTGGGTCTGAATGGCCTCCTGTTATCCCCGTGTAACAATCTCCAGTCACTGTGTGACCACTTCCAGTTCCTATGTTACGGACTTGAGGAGGCTGAATAGACTGATCCTGTTGCTGTGTAACAGGATACTGGTGCAGCATGGCCTACTCTGGGTCCAGTGTTATAGATTCGAAGGGCTGATTGGCCTCCTCCTGTAAATATACATCCGGCTCGAGGGGCTGAACAGTGTCGTCCTATTCTGGTGTAACAGGCTCGAAGGCCTGAATATCCTCCTGTTGTTCCTGTGTAACAGGCTGGAGAACGGTATGGATTCCCCCACGATCTGTGTAATTCTCTATGTTGAAATAAGATCATCCTTTATTTTTGTAAACTCCAATGGCTATTGGATGAACCTGATCATCCTTTCGTTATAAGCTAGCACCTTCATTGCACGAATCAGCTGAGGGAACCATCTCTGAGCTGCTTCCAATATAACAACATCCTTTCTTCATTGAAGAGATTAAATCTGTACACACTACTCCAGATGTGATCTCACTAAGATCCTGTACAGCAGCAGTAATGCTTTACCAGCCTGCTGTAAGGTTCCCACCCAGGTTAGAGCAGTCTAAGCTCTCTGTGGGAATACAGAGCATTTATGTACGATCATTGTCCTTCTCTACTCCACTAGCATAACGGGAGATCTGGAGAAAATGTCACAATGATGTTTAAGAAGATCATAAATGATGTGGCGAGATGATCTCGGCCATTAATCTCCCCAAATCCCACATCGCTCAGATTCTCCAGAATCTAGTCAGGTGGAGTGCAAAAATAGCAAGGAGAAGGAAACATTGATGGGAGTTATATATCAAACTGAAAGCTGCAATACAAATGTTGGACATGTTATAAAACGGGAAATGAGATATACACATTTGTGGCTACTGCAGTAATAACGTACTGTTTACATTATATCTCAACTGTGTTAACCCGACTGAATGCTAATGCTGGAAAAATGGATCTCATGACCACGTGTGAAATGGTTTACATTAACATTATGTCGAGCACTGAGCTAGAGATCAGGTTATTTAGAAATTGATGGTGGCTGATCAAAAGAACTAATTGAAAACTTTGCTGTAAAGGACCTTTTGGGAACAGTGACCACAATACATTGGTTTTCTTTTATGCTGTTTGAGTACACGGTAGTTTTTGTTTTAATTGAAGTAACTGTCATAAATCTGAATCATGCAAGCCCTGAAGGTATGAGGAGAAATTGGGGACTGAGGATGCTGGAGATCAGAGTCGAAGAGTGTGGTGCTGGAAGATCAGAGTCGAAAAGTGTGGTGCTGCAAAAGCACAGTCAGGCAGTGTACGAGGAGCAGGAGAATTGACGTTTTGGGCATAAGCCCTTCATCAGGAATGAGGCTTATGGATGATGGGGGCTGAGAGATAAATGAGAAGGCGGTGTGGCAGGAGGGAGGTAGCTAGGAATGCGATAGGTAGATGAAGGTGGGGTTGAAAGTGATAGGTGATGAAGGGAGACAGAACGCCTCATCTACTACATACATTAAAGCTAGTGTGGTCTTCTCTACGTTGGTAAGGCAGGTGGATCATTTCAGAGAACATATCTGGGATAGCCACATTGACCAACTCCACCACCTTGTGGCTGAACACTTTAACTCCCCTTTCCACTCTGCCAAGGACGTGAGAGTCCTGGGCCTGCTCCATCGCCAAACCCTAACCACCCGAAGCATGGATGAAGAAAGGTTCTTCTTCGACCTTGGGACCCTCCAACCACAGGAGATTAATGTAGGTTTCACCAGTTTCCCCATTTACCCAAACTCCACCTTATCCCAGTCCAATCTTCCAACTCAGCATCCTCCCCCCTTTTGAACGTTCCTATGTGTTCATCTTCCTTCCGATCAATCTGGTCCACCCGCCTCTCCGACCTAATCCTTTGAGCCTCACCTTCAACTATCTATGAGATCACAGGAATTAGCTTAGAAAAATGCCATGTACCGGAGTAAGCCAGTGGATTCGGAGAAATATAGGACCCAGCAACGGATGACCAAGAAAAGAAAATCAAAAAGCGAAAAAGCATACAAACAAAAGAAAAATATAAAGACTGCTAAAAAAAAGTACATCAGTGTATGAAACAAAAATAAAAACAAGGTCAAATATGGAACAGTGGGTGTGCGGACAGAATAATTTATTGAAGACAACAGAGAAATCACAGGGGAAAGAAACAGTTTCTTTGTGTCTATCTTCAAGGCAGAATATCCAGAAATTCTCCCAGAAATACCAAGTGACCATGGGACTTGTGTAAGTAAAGTCTGTGATCATTCTTATCAGTGTTGAGGTCATGTTTTAAAAGAAAGCTGGATTGAGTATTTATAAATCTGACAGATCAGATGTACTTCGTACAAGAGTTTCAGAGGAAGCAGCAATTGACGTATTGATTGCATCGCAGATTATCACGTTGTTTTCCAATACATTCCCGAAAGATATTTAGCCAGTCTGGATAAGGCCAAGTTTATAAATATTATCCAACAGTTTAAGAAAGGATGAAGATGGAGAGTGGTGAACTACAGATTAGTAACTTGTCATCCGCGGTCGGGTGTCTGTTGGGCTCGATTATAAAGAACGTGTTACTGGATATATAGAAGGTAATGGGAAAACTGGGGAGGATGATAATGCATCGATGAAACGAAAACCATAAGTGGCAAACATTTTATGGAATGGTTTGAAGATGATTCTTGTGGACGTAGGCAATGAGGAGCTAATGGATAATGTATAGTTGGATATTCAAGAGGATCTTTTTTTTAAGAACTCTCCCACTAACATCATAAGAAAAGTTAAAGTGAAAGGAATTGGGCGGCACAGTGGCACAGCGCTTAGCACTGCTACCTCACAGCGCCAGAGACACGGGTTCAACTCCCGCCTCAGGTGACTGACTGTGTGGAGTTTGCACATTCTCCCCGTGTCTGCGTGGGTTTCCTCTGGGTGTTCCGGTTTCCTCCCACAGTCCAAAGATGTGCAGGTCAGGTGAATTAGCCATGCTAAATTGCCTGTAGTGTTAGGTAAGATGTAAATGTAGGGGTATGGTTGGGTTGCACTTCGGCGGGTCAGTGTGGACTAGTTGGGCCGAAGGGCCTGTTTCCACACTGTAATGCAATGTAATCTAAACACAAGCAAATAGGAAACGAAAAATTAGGTTTACATTCATGTGAATGTAATTGAAATATAGAAGATGCCATGCGCCAGCTGCACAGAGTGTTGCTGAGACTAAACTGAGAGTATTGTGTACCGTTTGGAGTCCCAATCTAAGATAGGATAAACTACAGACGAACTGCAAAAGGTATTCTCCAGATTAATCCCTAAAATGGCAAGATTGTCTGATGTGGAAACTCAGCCTGTGATCTCGAGTTTCAAAAGATGAGAGGTGATTAAGCGTTTATTAATCAGGGAGTAGATTATAAGTGTTATACAGGGCTTGGTTTAGTCCATGATGGAGTACTGTATGTCGTTCTGGGAGCCTCATTACGGGAAGGATGTTATTGTACTGGAGGGGGTTGCAGAGGAGATTCACCAGGATGTTCCCTGGGATGGAGCATATCAGCTATGGAGAGAGGCTGGATAAACTCGGGTTGTTTACTTTTGACAGAGAGGCTGAGGGGGATGTGATTCAGAAGGATAAGTTAATAAGGGGCATCGACAGGGTGGAGACACAGCATCTGTTCCTTTTAGACAGAGGGTCAAGAACAAGGGAGCACACTTTTAAAGTGAAGGGTTTGAGGTTCAGAGAGGATTTAAAGATGGCTTTTTCTTCACCCAGAGGGTGTTGGGTTCTGGAAAGTACTTTCTGAGAGGGGAGTTATCAAAGTTAACCTCTCGACTGTTAAAAGTACTTGGACAAGCACTTGGAAGTGCCATAACATTCCAGGCTATGAACCTTTTGTCGGAAAGTGGGCCTAATATAGGTCGTGCTGTATTTCTGTTGGCACGGAGACTATGCTCCTGTGAGTGTGTGATGTAGAAGGTCAATGATTGAGCAGCTTAACACAAGAATTGATGGGTTTCTGAAGATAATGTTCACAAAGGTTATAAGAGTGAACTGTTATATCTTGTCAAATTATGTCAATGTGAGAAGTATGAAAAAAAAGTGCAGGTTTTTTCCAGTCTGAAACCAGAGAATGGAGAATGGGAAACAGGGAAATGGCAAAACTATGAATCCACTACTTCAGTTCTGTCTTCACAGAACATTCTGACAATACCAGGAAAACCAAGTCTGACGTGGAAAACGAAATAGTACATGGAACATAGAACATAGTAAGTAAATCGTTTGGGAGAAATTATTGGGACTGAAAATAATGGTCATAGACAACACTAACACAGATTTATGAAATGGGAATCATGTCTGAGAAACAGACTGATAGACAAATGAAAGAGAAGCAATGGATCTAAAACATGTGGATTTTCAGAAAGATTTTGGCAAAGCTCCAAGCCTAGTTTGCAAAATCAAATTTTCGTGGATTGGGGTGAATATATGGCCACGGTTCTAGAATGGGACACCTGGCAGGAGACAGTGAATAGAAATAAACAGACACGTGAAGCAACAGCCTGACATTGTATTTAAGGTCTGATTCTGTGAGTATGACTATATCCCTGACACGCCATCACCTTCCCCGGATATCTCCTCTCTCACCAGCAGGACAGACAAAGCAGAAGTGGTGGCACCGTGGGATACAGTTTGAAGTGAATTGTTCTGGGAGTCCTCAACAGTGAGTCTGTATCCCATGAACTCTCATGGCGTTAGTTTACAGAATGGGAAAGGAAACCTCTTGCTGATTACCATGTACCAGCCTCTCCCAACTGATGAGTCAGTACATCTCCAAGCTGACCAACACTTGGAGGAAGCGCTGAGGGTGGCAAAGGCACAAAATGTACTCTGGGTTAGGGTTGTCAATGTCCACAAAAAGAGTGGTTCAGCAGCAGCATTACTGATTGAGCTGGTTGGGTCCGAAAGGATATAACTTCTCGACTCGGTCTGCGGCAGGTGGTGAAGGAACCCACAAGAGGGAAAAGCCATATTTGACCACAGCCTTACTAATCTGCCAGCTGCAGATGTATCTGTCCATGACAGTGTCGGATAAGAGTGACCACCGCATCGTCATTGTGGAGATAAAGACACACTTGCACGTTGAGAATAACCTCCACCATTTTAGGTGGCACCGTCACCGTGCTAAATAGGACAGACTTCGAACAGATCTAGCAGCTCAAGTCTGGGTTTCGATAATATGTTGTGGGTCATCAATAGCAGCAGAATTGTACTCCAGCACAACCTCATGGCCTGGCATATCCCCCTCACAACAATTACCATCAAGACAGAGGATCAACCTTGATTCAATGGAGTGTGCAGGAGGGCAGCAGCAGCACTGGGAATACCTGAAAATGAGGTGTCTGCCTGATGAAGTCACCAACCAGGACTACCTGCGTACCAAACAGCATAAGCAGTTCGTCATAGACAGAGCTAAGGGATCCCACAAGCAACGGTGCAGATCTCAGCTCTGCAGTCCTTCTACTTCTAGTAGAGAATAGTTATGGACAATTAAACAAGTCATCGGAGCAGGACATTCCACAAGTATCCCCATCCTTAATGATGGAAGAGCCTAGCACTTCAGTGCAAAAGATAACGTTCATGCATTCGCAACAATCTTCAGTAAGAAGTGCTGAGTGGATGATCCATCTCGGCCTCCTCCAGTGGCCCTCAACAATTCAGTTACCAGTCATCAGCCAATTTGATTCACTCCACACGATATCCAGATTCAGTTGGAGACACTGGATACCTCAGAGGGTACATACCCTGACAACATTCTGGCAATAGTACTGAAATGTTGTTCTCCAGACCTTGTCACTGCCCTCACCAAGCTGTTCCAATACCGTTACAACAACATTTCCCCGATTACATGGAAAATTACCCCAAGTATCACCTGTATATAAAAAGCAGACCAAATCCAATCCGGCCAATACCACCGCATCAGTCTACTCTCGATCATCAGTAAAGTGGTGGAAGGTCTCAGTGCTTTTAAGCAGCACCTGCTCAGCAATACCCTGGTCAATGTCGCCCAGTTTGGGCTCCCCCAGGGCCACTCAGCTCCTGATCTCATTACCGTGGTTCAAACATGGACAAAAGAGCTGAATTCCAGAGGTGGGGTGAGAGCGATAGCCCTTTAAATCAAGGCTGCCTTCGCCCAAGTGTGTTATCAAGGGGCCTTAGCAACACAGGAATCAATGGGTATCAGGGGCAAACTCCCCGCTGGTTAGAATCATACCTGACACGGAGGAAGGTGGGCATGGTTGATAAAGGTCAGTCAACTCAGCTCCAGGATAAATCTGTAGGAGTCCCTCGGGCAGTGGCCTTGGCCCATACATCTTCAGGGCTGCTTCATCAATGACCTTCCCTCCATTTTAAGGTGAGAAGTGGAGATGTTTGCCAATGATTGCACCATGTTCAGCAATGATTGTTGCTCCTCAGATACTGAAGCAGACCATGTTCAAATACAACAAGACCTGGACAGTATCCAGGCTGACAATTGGCAAGTAATAGTCACGTCACACAAATGCCAGACCGTGACCATCATCACTAAAATATAATCTAACCTGCCCCTTGCCATTCAATGGTGTTACTGTCACTGAATCCACAGTGGACTGCAGCGGTTCAACAAGGCAGCTCACCACCACCTTCTCAAGGGGCAACCAGGGACAGGCAACAAATGCTGGCCCAGCCAGTCACACCCAGATTCAGGAAATAAATATTATTTAAATCAAATAACAGAGGAAGGTTTCTGGGATATCACAGAGATCGGTGCTCAGTTCCCAGTTGTTCACAATACCCATTAAACATTTGGTTGCAGGA
Organism: Chiloscyllium punctatum; assembly: GCF_047496795.1. Classification (NCBI taxonomy): domain Eukaryota; kingdom Metazoa; phylum Chordata; class Chondrichthyes; order Orectolobiformes; family Hemiscylliidae; genus Chiloscyllium; species Chiloscyllium punctatum. The sequence goes on along the minus strand of NC_092750.1, from coordinate 104,093,824 downwards.
ATCAAATACAATATATCCCAACCTGCTGATACAACTAAAGGATGTTGGATTGCGAGTGGGTGAGAAGGTTGTAAAAAAGCTTCAAGGTGACTAAGACAAGTGGAGTGAATGGGTAAATACGTGGCAGATGGAGAGCAAGGTGGGTTATGTGACAGTGTGCCCTTTGGTTGGAACAAGAGATTGGCAGCTTTTCGTTTGAAAAGGGATTGTTTGAAACATGTTGATCTGAAAAGCGACGTATGGGCCTTTTTGTTGTTTCCTTCTGCGCGGCCCTCCGAGGTCCCTGCAGCACAGTGAGGTCTGAACCCACGAGGCAATACTGGGAATGGCATTCACACGCTGCCCAGTGTACATAGACCTACCAAGTGGGGAGCTGTAACATTGCAAAGGATCTGGATCTCCCTGTACACCAGTCACTGAAAGCAATATTGCAGGAGCAAGAACCAGATAGGAAGATCAATGATGTGCTGACCTTCATTTCAGGGGGATTTGAGTCCAGGAGTAAGGGTGTCTTAGTGCAGCTGTAGAGAGCTTTGGTGAGACCCTATCTCAAACACTGTGCAGTATTCTGCAGATTTGGTCTCAGTACATAATAAATGACAAACCTGACATTGAGGGAGAGCAGTGAAGGATGACCAGACCGATCTTTATGATGACAGGCTTGTTGTGGGAGCAGAGTTTGGGGCGACTGAGCCTGTATTCCATGGGGTTTAGGAAAATGGGTGGAGGTCTCAGTGAGATATATAAAACTCTGACAAGGTGAGACTGATTGGAAGCAGGGATAATAATTCCCCTGGCTGTGGTGTCTAAAACAAGGGTCCACAGTATTAGGTACAGACAGACCATTCTGCAATGAGATGACAATAAATGTCTGCACTCAGTGACTGGTGAACCTGGGGAATGCGCTCGAACCTGGAAGCCAAGACACTGAATACAAATAAGGATTTAGAGACAGTAAAGGAATAGTGGGAGAGAAGGAGAACGATATGGAAATAAAGGGCCAGGGATCATTATATTGAATTGGGTAGCAAACTCGACAGACCAAATGGACTACTGCACATCCGACTTTATAGCTTCCCAAGGTTAGTCACAAGCTCTCAGATGTTAGGAAGGAGGTCTCTGCAGGGTCAACAGGACTGTGTTTCTCATTCCCTTTTTCCGATACCGAGGCTGGGGCCGGGTGTCCTGTCTGGTTTTATCCTTTAGACCTCGGAACAGTTTGATACAATAGAATGTCTTGTTTGGCGGATTCAGAGACCATTGCAAAGTGTATCACATGTCTGTGTGTCTGCAGTCACGTTTAGGCCAGACCAGGAAAGCACGGGAGATTCACTTCCTGAAAGGACATTTGTGAAGCAAATTGGTGTTTCCAATCCACATTGGCTTGAAGGTCACTATTTACGGACACCAGATTTTGCATCTTAATATTTTGTCAATTGTGTTTAACTTACACCAGCTGCCAGAGCATTAGCCTGGTCTGGATTAGTAATACAGTGACCTTTCCACAGCAGCACCATCTCTACATGGGGACCTATCTCAAATCATATTGAGCAGGTTATTTCTGTGCTGTTTGATAACTCTGTCAAAAAGAACTCCCACCAATTTGACTGTCGTGGTGGGTCTGAGGGGGAGGTAACTGGCCAGATTGTAATTATAATCCTCTTAGGAACTGGACATAGTTGAGTAATTTTCCACATTACCAGGGAGATGTCAGAGTTGGAGCTGGAATGAAACAGCTTCCCCAGGGACACGGCTTGTTGTGCAGCATAAGTCTTCAGTCCTACTACAAGAATGGTGTCAGGGACCATTGCCTTTTTCGTACGTACTGTGCTCAGCTGTTTCTTCATGTCACAAACAGCAAATTGAATTGGTTGAAGACGAGCATCTGTGATTCTGTGGGTATCATGGCGAGGGTGAGGTGGATAATCAACTCCACACTTCTGGCTGAGGGTGGTGCAGATACCACATCCTGGTCATTTACACTGATGTGCAGAGCTGTTCGATTACTGAGGATGGGGATATTTGTGGAGCCCTTTGCTCCAGTCATTTGTTTAATCATCCATCACCATTTACGACAGAATGTGACAGGATTGCGGAGCTTCGATCAGATCTGTTTGTCAAGAGTGGTAGCTTTAATGGGTCAGCATCAGGTTTAGGTTCACGTGGTTCAGACCCAGTCATGTTCACTCACAGTCATTACTGAAACATAGATCGTATTGATGGTAATTGCAGACTGTGGAAATTATTCGAGGCTAAAAGTTACAGGTTATGGTTGAATGCTGTTCTGCTTCTCCTGCTGCTGTAGTCTACAGCACTACATAAATACGATACGCAGTTTTGAGCTGCAATATCTGCAATGCAATTCTGCTGTCTGTCCTTTAGTTCACATCGAGACCCATTCACCCATCAGTCATGAACTCAGTGACCTACTCTGGTTTCTGATGTGGTAACACTTCTATTTTCATATTCTCATTCTGCTGAGGGTCTCTTCCCGGGTCATGCTTTCAATCTGACATTCTGCAAAACCAATTAACTGTTTTTAATCAATTGTTTAATTCATCTGAATCTTTTTCCTTGAGTAATACCATTTTCTGTGTTTAAAGTGAATGTGTTTCCCCTGTTTCTTTCCCTGACCATGATTAAAACCTCTGCAGTGACAGTGATGCCAGCCTTATGTAGTTTCCGAGCCAATGAATTCTCTGGATTCCCAATCATCTTCACCACATTGTATGTTTCCTCTTTTGGTTTGATACCTTATGGTTGCCTTGTCCTGCCATGAGTACGTTTCATCACCTTTGGGAGAATTTCTGATATCCTCCGAAATATCCCCAGACATTCCTGCTTTTGCTGTTCCATGGTCTGCCCTGCTCGGCTCCCCTTCCAATTAACTCTGGCCAGCTCCTCCCACCTGTCACTGTAGTTACATTGTTCAATTATAATCACATTACATCAAGAAGAGACCAATAGATATAAACCAAAAGAAGGAGCTTTGAGAGAGGAGACGCAAAAAAATAATTCGTAAATTTCTTAACGAGATACAAAGAGAGAAAGAGCGAGACAACATAGATGAGGAAATATGAAAAATGAGAAAACTAGATCATCGAAAGAAGTAGATGCACATCCCTCAGTGTTTTGGCAATTCCTGTGTGCTGTGGTCCTTTGTATAGTGCATGTACAACAAAGCAATATGTTCAAATGCTGAGTCTGATGCCAGAATTTTCATCTCCAATAATATGACAGACACTAGCTTTGGAAAGTATCCAACAGGCCAATATATTGAATTCTGGTAGAAAGGGGATTAACTGAAATAAGTTGGGACTCCGGAAGCAAGAATTTATAACACATCCTGATCAGAATGTGAGATTGGAGTGGAGAATTCCAGAAAAACAGGGAACGTTGAGGGAAGGGGAACATATCATTTTAGATGAGAATAAAAAGACGTTTTAATGTTTTATCAATTTTATATATCCTATGCATCTCTTTTTGTTAACTGTGTCTCCGTTGTTCATTTAGAATGTGTTGTGCACATATGAAAAATGTTACTTATCTGCACACACACATTATTTAAACAGTGTATATAAAATCATTTTTCCGCCATTGAAATGGTCCTGTTGTTGTGTTACCAGGATACATGAACACCAGCTGGCCACCAAAAGACATGACCCATTATCACTATGTTCCATACATACAGGCAAAGAAGGGCACCACTTTGATTGGGACAATGCACACACACATACTAAGACACGCAAGGATGTTCTTAGAGGAATGGCATTCTGACCAGAAGTCTGTCAATAAACGCATCAATTTAGATCCTATCTACCTTCTCTTGTAAAACAAAAGAACTGGAAATGACATCACCCATCTTAAGAACCCAAGACCTATAAATAGAGAGGCGCAACATACCACCAGCACTTCAGCAGAGACTCTCACTGATGATGTTACCTAGTCATAGTGTCGAATCGTCAGGAAACAAACCTTCAAGCACAGCGAGCTAACTTGCATACATACAAACTGTTATTTTTCTTTTATTAGTGGAACTTGGGAGTTCTTTGTCACTCATGTATTAACAGATTACGAGGTGAGGTGAGCTTTTTAGGTTTGTGGTTTTAATTAACAGAAGGGCTCGACATAGATGTCTGCACAGTTTGGGGCCCTGCTGTATGGGACTTGGACAGATTTGAACAGATTTCAGGTACAAAATGTCCCAGCAAATTCCAACACATTGCAATTAGTGACCTAGATCTTCAAATAAAACCGGTCAGAAATTCTTTTTAATTTTGTTTACTGGTGGTGGTTTAAATTAAAAGTGAGGGAAAAGGCTTTTAACATTACTAAAGAGGTTCCCAAATTTGCCAAGAAAGTTTAGAAAGACAAAAGGAGGATATTTTTTAGAATTAGCAAATAGGTTGGAATTGGGTTTAACCAGGGACAAAAGGAAAGCTGAATTTGTAATGGAGTTGGTAAAGCACTTTGATGTGTCAGAGAAACAGACAAGTGCAGTCGAGTAAGATAAAACTTAAATTACAAATATGGCAACTGAAGTTAGAAGATAAAGAAAGAGACGGAAACAGAGAGAGAAAAAAGTGAAGGAGAGGAAAAAGAAAGAGAGAGAGAGAATTTGAGAATCAGAAGTTGGGAATTAGACAAGAAAGTTAAATTAACAGGATGGAGATGAAGGGAGAACGTCGGGATGTATACAACTATGTTAATGCCTTGCCATATTTCAGTGAGAAAAATGTCAAAACCTTTTTTATTTCATTTGAAAAAAAATGACTCGGCAGATGACGTGTCCAGTGAACTGGTGGGTAATGGTCATTCAGACTAAGCTGGTGGGCTCAGCTGGTGAGGTATGTGCAGCGCTGTCAGATGAGGGGTCAAGAGATTATCAAGATGTCAAATTGGCTATTTTGATTGGTTATGAATTGGTACCAGAAGCATATAGACAGAGGTTCATAAAAGTAGAGACGGAACCAGGTCAGACTTATGTTAAGGTTGAAAGAATTAACTACAGTCATTTTGATAGATGGGTGCTGGACTTAAAAATAGATAAGACCTGTGAGGCTCGAAGGGAGATTATTATGCTGGAGAAGTTGAAAGACTCACTTCCAGAGATGGTAAAAATTCATGTGCACGAACAGAAAGTTCAAGAAGCGAGAAGCGCGGCAGAAATGGCAGGTAAATATGAATTGGTGCATGAGATGAAATTTAGCTTCCAGGAGAATTTTCATGCTATGAGGGATATAAATTGGAAGAAGGGCAGTTCACACATTGTAAAGCGAACAGTAGCGCACAATAGTTTACCACAGGTGAAGAAAGAAGCCCAAAGGGGTTGAAAGGAGGTGAAAGGCCTAAGGTGTTCTCAGTATAAGGGAGTGGAACACATAAAATTACAGTGCTGATGGTTCAAGAAGGGCACTGGGAAAAGGTGCTTTCATTGAAGTAAGCTGGGACACACTGTGATGGTCGTTGAAGGAAGGCACTTTGGGGAAAGATGCGGTAGAAGAGGCTAAGCCCAGTGGCATGAGTGAAACTGGTAAAGGAGACCCCAAGTAGAGCCGTGGAGCTGCAGGAGAGTGCACAGCCGAGGCAGGGTGTGGGTATGGAGTCGGTACCTGATCTCTGAAAGAATTCGCCACAGTAGATAAAGTTTACTTAGAAAGATCAGGGGGAGAAGGACAAGAAGTTATAATTTTGTGAGATATGGGATCTGCTCAATCTCGAATAGTTGAGAAGTGAGGCGCCGGAAAAGCACAAAAGATCCGGCAGCATCCAAAAAGCAGAACAATCGAATATCAGGCAGAAACCGATTGTCAGGAATGTCGTGGGGGGACAATGGGGCTGAAAGATAAATACGAGGGTAGTAGCTGGGCTGGTGGGAGGGTCACTGGGAAGGCGAGAAGAAGATGTAGGTGGGAGTAATAGTGATATTTCGGTTTGGAGGGTGGAGTCGGTCGGTGGGAAGGAAGCTGGCCAGTTTGGGCGGTTCAAGAGGGCAGTGCTGTGTTGAATGGTTCAATCTGGCAGAAGTTGGGGAGGGGAGATTTGGAATTTGGTGAAGTCAACGTTGATGATGGTTCTAGTTTGAGGGTTCTAGTTGTCCTACCACCTATCCACAACACCCTCCTCTCCGGCCTATCACCATCACACCCCACCTGCGTCTACCTATTGCCTTCCAAGCTATCTGACACCCAGCTCCACTCCCACTCTCCTATTTATTTCTCGGCCCCCTTCCCCCTCCCTTACCCCACCTCCCACTTTCCTGATGAAGAATGTATGCCTGAAACGTCAACTCTTCTGCCCCTCAGTTGCTGCCTGGTTGGCTATGCTTTTCCAGCCCCACACTTTTCAACTCTCACCTCCAGCATCTGCAGCCCTCACTTTCCCTCGGCCTCTAATAGTGAGAGATGAAAGTATTTTCACTCTTTCTGTCATATTAATCAAGATCGTAACAATTTGTGGAATGGGGTTAGAAATTATGTATTCCCTTGTGTGACATCAGGATGGAATGCCAAATCAAGGTTGGGGAAGTAACAGTGACAGTGAGTAACAGAGTGTCATTTCCAGGAATATAGTTTATTCTTGTGAACGATTTAACAGGATCCAAGGTGGGAGTGGCACCCCTTGTATTGGAGAAGGCAAAAGGAAAACTAGGGAATTGGGGAGTTAAAAGAAAAATACCCAGGATTTTTCCAGACTGTATAGTAACAAGATTCCACTGTCATAATTTAGAGCAGGAAGGAAAACCAAAATAAAAAGCCAAAGGAGTTGATGCTTAGTGAACTGACCCCCTGTTTGATGTCACGGTGCAGGAAAAACCTGAACAGGCAGAGGGTCAGGCAGAGAGGTTTAGTCCTGAAAGGCTAATGGACTTACAACAGATATATACACACACATTCACACACACATACACATGCACACACACAGAAAAGGAATCAGAATATATTGTCGAACTTAAAGATAGAATCATAAAATTAAAATGGAGACCCCGATAGGTTACTGCAGAAGGGAAATGGGCTGAAGTGCACCGGATTGTTTTAGAGGTAGCGTACAGTGTTACGGTTAGCACATAAACTAACTGCAGGGGATCACTTCGGTGTACAGAAGACTCAGGCTAAGGTACAGAGGCATTTCTAGTGGACTGGAATGCACAAGGACGTGGTTATTTTTTGTTGCACATGTCAAACATTCTAAACGATAGGTAAGTCACAGACAGTAATAAAACCAGCACCTTTGTTACCAATTCCTGCATTCGAAGAACATTTCACGTAGGTTATGATTAGTTTTGTCGCTCCCCTATCTAAAATAAAAGTGGAAACCATTATTTGCTAGCCATAATGGATGTGTCTACGAGATTTCCAGAGGCTATTCTATTATGGACTGTTAAGGTAAAAAGGGAAGTGAAGGGGTTGGCAGCTTTCTTTACTCACTGTGGGCTCCGCAGAGAGATTGAGTCAGACCTAGGTCTCATTTTACCGCTCAGCTGTTTAAGGAAGTCATGGATGGCTTAGGCATACAGCAGTTTTCATCAAGGGCATCCCATCCTGAATCCCAGAGATCCTTGGAGAGTTAACATCAGACGCTGAAGACCATATTAACAGTGTATTGTCAGGACTACCGGAATGATTGGAATGAAGGTGTCTCATTGAATTGTTTGCCATTAGACAAAAAATATTTGCCCCAAATAAATCTACTCAGTTTACTTCCTTTGAGTTAATATTTGTACATGAAGTGAGAGGTCCTTTGGAATTAATTGAATATAAATTGACAGGAGCGGAGTCAAAGATCTCACACTCGGATTATATATGTGAGGTGAGGGAGAGATTAGATGGAGTAGGTGAGTTCGCTAAACAGCACCTGAAGGGCACAGCATAGAATGAAGCACGTGGCAGATTTAAACTCTGAAATTTTGACGATTTCCTGTGGGAATGAAATATTCGTATTGCCGAAAGTGATAGGAATTCCCTTCAAAGCCAGGTTTAGTGACTCAGGAACAGAGTTATAGTCAGATGAACAAATGGTGTAGTTTATCTGTATGATGTAGTGACCTTTAGCAAGTGATTGAAAGCTCACACGTTACAGTTGGCAGAGCATGTTGAACGATAACAAGAAGCAAACTTGGTAATAAACTTAAAGAAAACAGAATTCACGAAGGCAGAGGTGACGTTCTTGGGATATTACATTGGACATGGAAGTTTGACCCCATGGAACATAAAAACGAAGTGCTTTGAGGAATTTCCACGACCATCCTCGAAGAAAGAGATGCTTCAATTTTTGGAAGTGAGTGGATTCTCTCGGAAGTTTGTTCCAAAATTCAGCAGCGAATTGGCACCACTGATGGACTTAGTAAAGAAGAACACAGAATTGTGGTGGACAGTACAATGCCAGGAGGCATTTGAGAATGTTCAAGCAGGATTAATCACCGCACCTGTTTTAGCTATACCAAGTATTCTGAAACCCTCGGGATATCGGGGTCGGAGATGTATTGATACAGAAAGATGATGATGGGATTGAATGGCCAGTTGGCTACTTGTCGAAAAAACTCAATATCCACCAGAAACAAAATACAACACCTCCATTACTGAAAAAGAATGATTAGGTTTCGCACTGGCCTGACAATATTTTAATGTTTATGTGACAAACAAATTGTCAGAGATGGTTGTGGACAACGACAAACCTCTCGCGTTTTTTGGAATATTTAAAGACCAGAATATGAGAGTATTTCATTGCAGTCTTATCACACCGACTTTTAACTTACACAATGTACATGCTGTGGGTCCTAAAATGTAATAGCAGATGTGTTATCGCGGATTTAAAGGAACAGGTGTTGATAAGATTTGACTTATCCCAGTGTTTTATATGTGTGCAAAATTAATATGAATCATTTAAATGAGATTAATTCTTTTGTATTTCATCACAATGTGATTAAGAATTAGATGAAAAGAAACGAAGCCATCTTTTCATTCTGATGGTTCTTTTTTTTTCTGCAGGGGGGAGGTGTTATGAAGCCGAAAGCATGTCAGGTCACTTTAAGACAGAATGGGTTTTGTTGAATAGAAAGTACAGCACAGATGCCAGCTAAATGTCAGATTGTTCCATATGTCACAATTAGCTGGGAAATGATAACTGAGTTTTTGTTGCTGTTTTGACAACAATTCAAATACAACCGAAGAGTTTAAATAACGTTCAGGATACCAGAAGCCAACGGAATTTGAATATTATCGTTTGGGTACCTGGAAAGCAATCAAATGTGAGAATTATTGTATCATTGGAAGTATATAAGCCGCGCATTTGAACACTAGAGGGAGAGCCACTGCCATCCAACAGCAGAGTAACTGCTGTCGAGCAGGAGTGCTAACTGGCCATCTAAAACACTCTCTATCAAAGACACATGTTCATGTAAACCTACTTGCAATAAAAAACATGACCCAGGGAGATCAGCAGCTGCAAGAGTGAACACAGTGGGGAAGATGGAGACTGTGTGGTCTTGAGATTGTAATGTTTAATATGTAGGCTGTTGGAACAGAATATTTTTGCAGAGTTGGAGTCAGATAGTAAGTAGCTAAGAAAAGAGGAGCTTGTATTTGTGAATAGTTGTTGTTTAGAGTTCACAATTAAAGTTAAGAAACTAACTTGTTAATTTTTGTTTCAATAGTGGAATGTAGGAGATCTGTGTCGCTCATATTTTAACAGATTACAAGGTGAGGCGAACTTTTCTGGGTGTTTGGTGTTTGGAAGAAGAGGAGGAACATACTACAGCGAGACTTCAGAGAATTGGAAGAAGGCTAAAAAGCAGGACGTCCAAGGTGGTTATCTCCAGTTTGCTTCCAGTTCCTCGGGCTAGTGTGGCCAGAAACCGGGAGATAATGGACTTGAACGTGTGGTTGGGGAACTGGTGCAGCAAGCAAGGTTTCAAGTTCTTGGATCACTGGGGTATATTTTATGGTAACCATAAATTCTACAAGAGAGACGGCTTGCACCTTAATAGATCAGGGATCAGCATTCTGGCAGGCAGGTTTTCTGCTGCAACACCGCTACATTTAAACTAAGTAGCGGGGGGGGGAGGGGACAAGCTGGATGTTTAAAAAGGAAATTGAAGGGGTAGTTAGAACAAGAGAAGTCAAGAAAGACAACTGTATCAAGGAGGCAGAAAACTGGAAAAGGCATCATGCTGTAAAGTTGAGTGAAATAAGGGTTGAGGGGAAGGGTGAGAGCAGTAACAAATTAAAAATTCTATATATGAATGCACGAAGCATTAGACACAAGGTGGATGAGCTTAAGGCTCTTTTTGAAATTGGCAGATACGATATTGTGGGGATAACTGAGACGTGGCTTCATGGGGACAGGGCCTTGGAAATGAATATTCAAGGCTACACGTGCTATCGTACGGACAGACTGACGGGCAGAGGGGGTGGGGTGGCCTTGTTGGTAAGGGAGGATATTCAGTCCCTTGCGCGGGGGGACCTAGAGTCAGGGGATGTAGAGTCAGTGTGGATAGAGCTTCGAAACACTAAGGGTAAAAAGACCCTCATGGCAGTCATCTACAGGCCCCCAAACAGTAGTCTGGATGTCGGATGTAAGTTGAATCAGGAGCTGAAATTGGCTTGTCACAAAGATGTTACTGCAGTTGTTATGGGGGATTTTAACATGCAGGTAGACTGGGAGTATCAGGATGGTATCGGGCATCAAGAAAGAGACTTTGTGGAGTGCCTCAGAGATGGATTTTTAGAGCAGCTGGTGCGGGAGCCGACCAGGGATAAGGCGATTCTGGATCTGGTATTGTGTAACGAACCAGAATTGGTCAGTGACCTCGAAGTGAAGGAGCCATTGGGAAGGAGTGACCATAATACAATAAGCTTCAATCTGCAATTTGAGAGGGAGTGGGTACAATCGGAAGTGACAATATTTCAGTTGAATAAAGGGAAATATGGAGCTATGAGGGAGCAACTGGCCAAAGTTCAATGGTGCAATACCTTAACAGGGAAGACCGTGGAGGAACAATGGCGGATATTTCTGTGTATAATGCAGAAGTTGCAGGATCAGTTCATTCCTAAAAGGAAGAAAGATCCCAGGAGGAGACATGGGCGGCCGTGGCTGACGAGGGACGTAAAGAAACATATAAAGTTAAAAGAGAAAAAGTATAACTTAGCGAAGATAAGTGGGAAAACTGAAGACTGGGAAGCTTTTAAAGAACAACAGAGGATTAGTAAGAAGGAAATACGCAGAGAAAAAATGAGGTACGAAGGTCAACTGGCCAAGAATATAAAGGAGGATAGTAAAAGCTTTTTTAGGTATGTCCAAGCAAAAAAATGGTTCGGACAAAAATTGGGCCCTTGAAGACAGAAACAGGGGAATATATTACTGGGAACAAAGAAATGGCAGAGGAATTAAATGGGTACTTCAGATCTGTGATCACTGGGGAAGACACAAGCAATCTCCCTGAGGTAACAGTGGCTGAAGGACCTGAACTTAAGGGAATTTACATTTGCCAGGATTTGGTGTTGGAGAGACTGTTAGGTCTGAAGGTTGATAAGTCTCCGGGACCTGATGGCCTGCATCCCAGGGTACTGAAGGAGGTGGCTCGGGAAATCGTGGATGCGCTGGTGATTATTTTCCAGAGTTCAATACAATCGGGTTCGGTTCCTGAGGATTGGAGGGCGGCTAATGTTGTGCCACTTTTTAAGAAGGGTGGGCGGGAGAAAGCAGGATATTATAGACCAGTTAGTCTGACCTCAGTGGTGGGAAAGATGCTGGAGTCTATTATAAAGGATGAAATTACGGCACATCTGGATAATAGTAACAGGATAGAACAGAGTCAGCATGGATTTATGAAGGGGAAATCATGCTTGACTAATCTTCTTGAATTTTTTGAGGATGTAACTCGGAAGATGGACGAGGGAGATCCAGTGGATGTCGTGTACCTGGACTTTCAGAAAGCTTTTGATAAAGTCCCACACAAGAGGTTAGTGAGTAAAATTAGGGCGCATCGTATTGGGGGCAAAGTACTAGATTGGATAGAGAATTGGTTGGCTAATAGGAAACAAAGGGTAGTGATTAACGGCTCCATTTCGGAATGGCAGGCAGTGACCAGTGGGTTACCGCAGGGATCCGTGCTGGGACCGCAGCTTTTTACAATATATGTAAATCACTTGGTCATCATGTTAGAGCATCAATCTGGAGACACTTAAGACTGCCGATGCTGGAGATCAGAGTAGAGCGTCGATTGCTGGAAAAGCACAGCAGGTCAGGCAGCATCCGAGAAGCAGGAGAATAGACGTTTCGGGAATATGACATTCATCAGGAATCAGCATCAATTATCTCATTCTGCCCCTGTGTAAGTGCATTGAGGTGGGAATGGCCTCCGACTGTTCCTGTGTAAGTGACTCAAGGGATTGAATGGCTTCTTCCTCGTCAAATTGGACAGGGCCAAGGGCCTGACTGGGTTACCCCTGGTTCCTGTTTGACAGCTCGATGTACTGACAAGTGTGATGATGCTGTAGCTCTTCGAGGTTATTTTGTCCTGGTTTCTTTTAAGAGAGTGATTGAACAATCGTTACCAAGCTGGCTAGTTATGACTTTTGTGTAAACAGCGAGGGAGGCCTTAGGTTTATTTTAATGCAGCCTGAATGGGTGTGGCCAGCTTTCGCAGATTAGGATCTCTGGGTTTTGGTTTCTCAGTAACATCAGAAACTATTGGGGTCTCAACAGAGTTGGAAGCTTCAGGGAATTTTTCCTGGCTGTTACTCTCTCTGAATTTTCTCTTGATGCTGTTACATTGCATCTGGAACAGACATTTTACATTCCATTTAAAATAAGAAAACATTAGACTCTAGGCTACTGCCTTCAAATATTTTCGAGGGGCTCTGGTGTGGTCCATCACACGAGACTTCTCTTCCTGAGTAATAGGCCGGAGGCACTGAATGGGCTGTCCCTGTTCTACTCCAATAATATCAATGGGCTGAATGGCTTCCTCACATTACTGTGAAACCAGCGTGTGGTGCTGAATGAACTCTTGTTTTACTGTGGCAATGTGCAGTGCCCGCCAGTGTTGTTACATGAATGTTACTGACACTTTAACAGCACAAGCCTGAGTGGTGTCTGGGTCTTGCTGCACATGGGCACAGACCAGTTCAGGAGCTGAGGGGGCAAAATGTTCTGAACATTGTGGAATCTTCAGTGACCATCCCCACTTCTGATCTTATGGTGGGGAGGGTGGGGGCAGGGAGACATGGATGAAGCAGCTGAAGCTGTTTGTGAAGAGGAAGCTACCCTGAGGATCTCCCACAGAGGTGACCCAGGACTGAGATGATGACCATCTTCCTTTGTGCCACGTTTGACTCCAAACACTGGAGAGTTTACTCTGATTCCCAGTAAGTTCAGTTTTGTTAAGCTCCTTGATGTGTCAACCTCTTTTGTTCATATCAATAAACCATGATATAGGAGCAGCAAGTGTTTTCTTCAAACAGGTGGTATTGAAAGTCAGAATTTCTCTTCTCAAAAGTGTTGGGGAGTGAGATGACTGAATGTATTTGAAGAGGAGGTAGATGGATATTGCCCTGTCAGAGAGGTGAGGGCTATGAGGAATTGGGTAAGAAAGAGGATTTGAAGCCACGAGCAGATCAGTCATGATCTTAGTGAAGAGCAAGGCAGGCTTGGGGAGTGAACGACCTTCCCCTGTTTCTGATGTTCTCCCATTCTGTTATTGGAAAGTTAGTGGGTGTTATTTTCATGAATGCTCTGTTGTTGCATATTGCAGTCAGGGAGACCAGAGGATTCTGTGAGCCATCTCTGGGTGAGGTATGGGGGTTGTATTCTCAGTGAACTTGGGTCTAAACATGACCAACAAATGGACCACAAGTTGCAAATAGGGGAAGCTCTGTAAAAAGAGATGAGGGGCTTCTTTCATACCCGTGCCTGGGTTTTCCAATTACATTTCCCAAATCACCTCAAAGCGTGTGGGACATTTTTGAAAGGCTGAATGGTCTCCTCTGTTTCTGTGCACCAGTTTATAGCAGTAAGTAGCATCTAAGTGCTCCTGTCTAGCAGGTTTGATGGGCTGAATGGAATACAGAAACATGGGACTGAGGAGCAGGAGTGGGTCATTAGTTACTTTAAGCCTTCTCCACCTGGCAATAAGATTGTGGCTGATCAGGTTGTGGTCTCAGCCCCACTTCCCTGTCTATATCCCATTGTGCATGACTCACTTCTCTGTCAAATATTTAACTAATGCAGCTTTCAATCAATGTGAACAGAGAGGCACGATAACCTTCCACTGAAGAAAATTCCCACTTGAAAGGGCCATTCAGAATTATTCGTCATCTTTCTTATCGAATTCGAGAGTCATGCAGAACGGAAACAGACCCGTTAGTCCTAACTTTTCACTCCGATCAGACATCAAATCTGATCCAGTCCCATTTGCCAGCATTTGACCAATATGCCTCTTCTTTCAGATACTTTTAAATGTGAGATTGTAACCACCTTCACCACTTCTTCTGACAGCACTTTCGGTACACACCACTCTCTGTGTGAAACATATATCTTCAAGTCCATTCTAAATCAATCCCCCTCGCCTTCAAACTATGCTCTCTTGTTCTGGACTCCCCAATCCTGGAGAGCAGAACATGGCTGTTCAGAATATCCATGCCGCTGATGGTTTTATAAACCTCTTTCATGTCACCCTTCAGTCTCTGACACTCTAGGGGGAAACACCTCAACCTAACCAGCCTCTCCCTAAAGCTCAAACCTCCAGTCCTGGAACACCCGTGTAAGTCATTTCTGCAGAAAACCGAGTTGTACGCAGCATTCTTAAAGAGGCCCCACCAACATCCTGTACAGATACAACATACCACCACAACCCAATACTCAATGCTCTGACTGATTAAGGCAAATGTGCCAAATGTGTTCTGCACCACACTGTCTTCCTGCGACTCCACTTTCAAGGAACAATACACCTGCAGCCCTATGCCCCTTTGTTTCACAACATGCCCCAGGACCTGACCATGAAGTATATAATGTCTGCCCTGGTTTGCCTTCCCAAAATGCAAAGCTTCATATTTATCTAAATTAAATTTCATCTGTTACTCCTTGCCTCTTTGTCTCATCTAATTGGGGTCTTGTTGTACTCTGACATAATCTACTACACCACATTTTTGATGTCATCTGTATACTTACTAACTATTGCCCCTATATTCACATCTAAATCCTTTACATAAATGATGAAATGCAGTGAACTCAGTACTGATTCTTACAGTACACTGCTGCCCACAAGCCTCCATTCTGAAAAAATATATCTCTTCATTCAAGCCATTTGTGACTCGCTTATTCTGTATTTTATGTGACTGAAACTTACTAATCTGACTACTAATCAGAATGAAATACTAGCTATGAAGAGAGGCTGAGTAGGTTAGGTTTATTTTCACTAGATAAAAGGAGATTGAGGGGGGACCTGATTGAGGTTTGCAAAATCATGAAGGCTGTAGCCAGGGTGGATAGAGACAAGCTTTTTCCCAGGTTGAAGGATTCAATACTGAGGCATAAAGGCTACACCAGAAAGGGCATGCAATAGGTAACATCAATGTGAGCAAGATCAGCATTATTTGAAGTTAGAGAGTCCATTCCTCAGTTTAATAATGGGCTGGGAAGATGCTGTTCATGAGCCGCTGGTTTGTGTGTTCAAGATTCTGTATTGTCTGCATGGTGGAAGAGATTGTAGGAGATCCAGGGTTCGATGGGTCTTTGATAATGTTGTCAGCCTTTCTGCGGCAGTGAGCTGTGTAAATGGAGACAATGGATAGGACGTTAGTTTCCGTGATGGCATGGGCTGTGCACACAACCTTCTGTCATTTCACTTACTGACCTGGGCAGGGCTGTGGCCACACCAGGTCATTATGCACACAGATACTTTGCTGTCAGTGGTGCATTTGTCGAAATTAGTGAGGGTCCTTGTGGACTAGTCAAATGTCCTGAGCTGCCAGAGAAAGAAGAGGCGTTGTTGTGCCATCTCAGCTGTCACAACAACATGGGAGGTCTGTTATCATCACTCCAAGCAACTTAATGCTTTCCACTCTTTCAACTTCAGTTCCATTGATGCAGATGGGGGCATGTTCTCCTGATTTCTTTCTGAAGTCATTGATCAATTGGTTAGTTCTGCCGACGTTGAATAAGAGTATGGTCTCAATGCAGCACATCACAAAGTCCTCTATTTGCGTTCGGTATTTTGACTTGCCATCATTACATACCTGTCCTACTATGATGGTGTCTTCAGTGAACATGTAGCTGGCATTCGTTCAAAATTTGGCAACACAGTTGTGGGTGTACAGGAGTATAGTATGGGGCTGAGGACACATCCTTTTGGATTTCAGCGTTGAATGTTATCATGGAAGAGACACACTTACCTATTTTCACGGATTGTATACTGTAGGTCAGAAAGCTGAGGATCCAACTTCAGAGGGCGGAGCCGAGACTAAGGTCAGGGAGTTTTGTGATTATTCTGAAGGGAATAATGGTGTTGAAGGTGAACCTATAGTCAATGACCAGGAATATGACGTGGGTGTTCTTGTTGTCCAGATGCTCCAGGGATATGGCACCCGCTATGGACCCATTCCACGGGTAGGAAAATTGTAGGGGATCGAGGCAGGCCGGGAGACTGGAACTGATGTGGACCATGACGAGCTTCTCGAAGCACTTCACTCCCCTCAGTCTCCAGCCCTCTAAAGAGGAATGTCCCAGCTTATCCAACCTCTCCCTATGACTCAGTCCATTGAGTCCTGGCAACATCCTTGTAAAGTTCCAGTTTAATACCATCCTTCCTACAGCAAGGTGACCAAAACTGAACACAATGCTGAACTTGGAAATATTTGGAACTGTAAGTTTTACTCTGCTGCCAATTATTATGCTGCTGTGATATTGTTTTAGTTTACGTGTTATTCTGAAATCTTATTATTATTTGAATCCTCTGATGACAATCCCCTCGGGTGAACGTCCTCCTGACTGCTTGAATGTGAATCAATCTATTTTGTTTGGGCAGATATTTTGACGCCGCTGTATATCAGAAAACAGGAAGAGATGATGGATGATTGTGCAGTGTGTGTCCTTTCCTGGACCAGCTTGTCTCTCCAGGCACCTAAAGCTTTTATTGTGGTCAGAGTACCTCAGAATCATTACATCACAGAAGGAAGCTATTTAGCCCATTGTAGGTCCATGCACATAGACCATTACAGCTCAGTACCCATAACATCCTTCAGCACTGCCGACAGATCCACCGACCTTACTGTCAACCATAAATTTACTAACTCATCCTTCTATACCCTCATTAAGGTAATTTTCAAAAGGACAAACAACAGTCACTCTAAAGTAGATCCTTGCAGCATACCCCTAGTAACAAAACTCCAGGATGAACATTCCACATCAACCATCACCTTCTGTCTGCTTTCAGCTAGCCGATTTGTGATCTAAATGCAAAATCACCCACAATTCCACGTCTCCATATTTTCTGGGAGAAAGTAAGGACTGCAGATGTTTGAGATCAGAGTCGAGAGTGTGGCGCTGGAAACGCACAGCAGGTCAGGCAACATCCGAGGAGCGAGGAGAAAATGAAGACTACAGATGCTGCAGACCAGAAAACTGATTCCTGATGAAGGGCTGACAAGTGAAACATCAACTTGCATGCATCTTGGACGCTGCCTCATCTGTTCTGCTTTTCCAACACCACACTCTCCAAATTTTCTTCAATAGCCTACCATGGGGGACCTTATCAAATGCTTCACTGAAATCCACATACCTCACTTTACCCTCATCCACCTGGTTGGTCACCTTCTCAATGAACTCCGTAAGATTTGTGAGGCATGACATGCCCTTCACAAAACCTTGTTGACCATTCCTAATCAAATGATTAATTTCTAGATGATAGTAAATCCTATCTCTTATAATCCTTTCCAACACCTTACCCACAACCAAATAAGACAGGTATCTAATTACCAGGGTTGTCTCTTCTCCATTTCTTGAGCAAGGGGACAACGTTTGCTGTCCTCCAGTCTTCTGGCACTATTCCAGTAGATAATGGCGATGTAAAAATCCGAACAGATGGTTGTGTAAACTCCTCCCTAGCTTCTCAGACAATCCTAGGATAAATCCCATCTGGCCCAGGGGACTTATCTATTTTCACACTCTCCAGAACTGCTAACAACTCCACGTTACGAACTTCAATCCCGTCTAGACTAACAGCCTGTATCTCAGTATTGGCCTCGACAGCATTTTTCCATTGTGAATACTGATTCAAATATTAATTTACAGCCTGTCCTATCTCCTCAGACTCCACACGCAACTTCACACTCCTGTCCTTGATTGCCATTAAACTTCATTTGTTCATTCTATTATTCATGACGTACTGATAGAAGGCTTGAGGGTTTTCCACGATCCTATTTGCCAAAGACGTCTCATGCTCTCTCCTGGCTATTCTTAGCTCTTTCTTTAAGTCCTTCCAGGCTAACTTGTAATTGTCAAGTATCCGAACTGAGCCTTCACGTTTCATCTTTGCATAAGCCTCCTTCTTACTCTTGACAAGAGATTCAACTGCTTCAGAAAACCACAGCAGCCTCACTCGACCACTTCCTCCTTTCCTGACATGTCTAAACCTATCAAGGACACACAGTTGTTTGAAAAAGCTCCACTCTTAAATTGTACCCATCCTCGGCAGTTTCCTTCCCCATCCTATGCATCCTAAAACCTTTCCTAATCGCATCATAATTGCCTTTTCCCCAGCTATAACTCTTGCCCTGCGGTATACACCTGTCCCTTTCCATCGCTAAGGTAGACATAACGGAATTGTGGTCACTATCAGCAAAGTGTTCACCTACCTCCAAATCTAACACCTGGTCTGGTTCATTACTCAGTACCAAACCCAATTTGGCCTCGGCCCTTGTTGGCCTATCTACATACTGTGTCAGTAAACCATTCTGCACACATTGGACAAAAACTGACCCATATAAAGTAATTGAACTGCAGCATTTCGAGTCAATATTTGGAAAGTTAAATTCTTCCATAACAATGACTTTGTTATTTTCGCTCCTATCCAGTATCATCTTTGTAATCCTTTCCTCTACATCGCTGGAACTTTTCAGATGGCAATAGAGAACTTTCAGCAGAGTGACCTCTCCATTTTTGTTTCTAACCTCTTCCCATACGACCTCACTAGACGGTCCTTATCATGCATCCTTTCTACCAACGTAACGCTGTCTTTAATTTTCAATGACACCCCACCCTAACCCCCACCCCCGCCCCACTTTTAGTACCTTCATTGTTCTTATTAAAGCATCTAAACCCGGACCCTCCGACGACCAGTCCTGATCCTGTTCTATCCTTTTCTCCAAAATGGACAAAACATCAAGTTGTACAACTGCACAACTTGGAAACAGGGAGTGACTGGAGGGATTTTAAATGAGTATGAGTTGGATAGATCAGAAGACAGCATGAGGGGAGATAGACAGGAACAGACAGAAAATGGAAGTTTTATTTAGAAATTCTCACGGATTGCAAGGCCTTTATCTATTGTCATACCGTTTGAGCACTGTGCGGATACTGGCTGTGGACCCAGTGCATTTATCGCCAATAATATCACAGAGCTGAGTTGCTGACACTTAAACAGAGTCCAAAAGGCAAAGTGATTTTTTTTTTCTCTACGGTGAGAAGGTGATTTAATTTAAATAGACTGGATGAACAGCAGCAGGAACTGAGAATCGTGCTCGATACTGAGATACTGCGCCAGAGAATCTCAATGAGATGGATCACTGACAGAGGGGAAATCAGCATCTCAGCTGTGGGCCAAATAATGATTGACAAAGATGACACACCACTTCCGTGGTTTTGTGATACACATTTCAACTTATGTAGCTCAATGTCTTGAGTGTATCTTATTTCATTGTACTTCCCATAGTTTAGTACGGACAGAAAATTATTTTGTCCCTGTATTTTGTGTTCAATAAACAAATTTTACTCCTCATTCCTCACTTTAGATGTATCCTTGAATCTGTTCTTCATATGAGTTATAAAGAGTAACATTCCAATATTGATGACTAGGGAATATCATTGTCCCTCCCTCCAGTCTGAACTGTCGCAAAACACAATTCTCTCTGTTTCCTGTCTCCTCTACAATGCCATAATCACACTGTAATTGAAGTCCAGTAAATAACATTTCATCACAGTTCACTAACATCGATAACATCAATAGCACAGGCCTCATCTGCCTCTCTCTAAACCTGGAATAACAATCTGAATTGTATTCGCCACTTTCAATTCTCTGTTAACATATCCATGCCATTTGTCTGTTGCAACCCCACGTTTCTCAGACACGCATTCGCCTCAGATCATGAATTATAAAAATTGTCTCAATGCTTAATTGAAATTATGATGCTTGATCAATAGTTCCAGGATGTATGTTTCCATTTATAATCAGAGATGCACGTTTATGTTCTGATAAACTTATGGCGTTACTCCTGCATCCAAGAAGATTGAATGGTTACACTCTATTGATCTACCGGCCTCAAGATTTGTTCCATCAGTCACCCTCACATATCCCATCCAGAAAATGACTGTTTGAATCATTTTTTTGAATTTGAATAAAACAATATCGAATTTAAAGGCGTTGGCTGGAGCTATTTGTTCAGTGACTGTGATTGATGTCAGTCTCTGTGGATCCGAGATGTGTCACTGGAGGGTTGGCCTCTTCTATTAATTAAGGACTCGGTTCAATGTGTTATCCCAGTATGGGCGGGAGCATCAATGACTGGACGACCAGGGATCAGTAGCTCGAGAGACAGGGGGAGGAGAGATAAGAATCTGAGAAAATTAGACTGGAATGTTCCAATAATAGATGAGGATCTGAGAACATTAGACTGAAATATTACAACAGAGAGGAGTTTATCTGAGGGTCTTTACTACCTTTCTCAGCCTTGGATATCATTAGCCTCACGGATCGAAGATATCCTTTGGATTGTTCAAGGTGGTTACTATC
This sequence comes from Chiloscyllium punctatum, assembly GCF_047496795.1. Lineage (NCBI taxonomy): Eukaryota > Metazoa > Chordata > Chondrichthyes > Orectolobiformes > Hemiscylliidae > Chiloscyllium > Chiloscyllium punctatum. The sequence goes on along the minus strand of NC_092750.1, from coordinate 104,072,820 downwards.
CCATCCTCGCTATAGTTGGTGGTCCTGGTAAGTCATTCCATCTGACCATTAAGCTGAGTCGAACTGAATTGCTGTTCATATTCAAATTTTAAAATTTGGAAGTCATCATTTTCAGATCCAGTCAAAAATTTTATTCCTTCCTGATTATAACTAGCAAATTCCGATTCACAACTTACTCAACAATACGTGAGGAGAAACCACACTGTACTTAATCTCCATTATCTTTTTTCTTCATTCATATTTACATTTATACATATTCTCCCCACTCACTAATCCTGCCCAAGACCACTATCAGGATATTTCAGTCACCTTCTCAGCCTCAGTGCAACTGCTGAATAATCCATAGTTTGTGCCTTTGGTAGATCCAGATATAACCGTTTCAACTCCCTTCAAACTATGCTTACGTCACAAAATATTTGCACTTGAGATGGTTAATGTGTCCTCTCCACAGAATCTGTCAGATGGACAGACAGTGCATGGTGGTCAAGTCATTGACTCATAATCAAGCGGCACAGAATAATAATCTTTTGGTGTCTCATGAAGGGAGTTAATGAAATGCAAATGAAATCATCACCACTAGTTTTCAACAGGAGCATATCTGTTTGCCTCATGTCCTCTATAGAAGACAATGGGTTATCCTTTCATGTTCAGGTCTCTGTGTGACTGCAAACTCACAGCAATGTTGTTTACTCTTTAGTATCCTGTCAACAGCTGAATCAGCCACTCAGTTCAAGATTAGCATAACATTCTGGCCTGACCAGGGCTGCACACATCCCGTGAGGGAAGAACAAAAGGAAAGATACCTCCCTTTCTCTGCCTGATTTCCATGTTACTGCAAGTCATTTCCATTCAGGTAGGTGACCATTCCCGGTTTCAAGTAAATTCTTTCTGATTGATATACATGTGATATACATCTCCATCGACACCTCTGGTGATGACTGATGCACAGATGTAAGAAACTTCAAAATTCAACATCATTCGCAGTGCAGAGAGAAGGAATGGCTTTTCATACCACAGGAAAGAAGCTGAGACAGCTAAGTGAGGGAACAGAATTATTGTGATCAACCCTAGAATGTTGTTAAGATAGTATTTGGGGTATTGTGGGCAGATTTTCTCTCCTTTATAAGGAATAATCCTCTTGGCAGAAAGAGTATAAAGGAATTTCACCAGACTAATTGTTGGGATGACTGTACCATCGGAAGTGCATGAGGATTAATCTGTTGCGCTTTGAAGAATAAGAGGTGATTGCATTGAAACTTAAGGGGATGGACAGTCACTCATTATATTCCAAACAGAACTAATACGGTGATAAATTCCATGCTGTTTTTACTTGGTTTATATGACTCCCGGTGGCTTAAAAGACTCTGAGAACGTTCCTCTCAGTCCACGACACTCCCCATTTCGATTGAGAGAGAGAGGGCCAGTCTTTAACTGAACTCTTCGAACATTAATACAGTGCATTTGGTGTGTGATCATACATAGAACTTCACATTATCTACCATTGTGACAGGAGCCACAATACCTTCATTGTAAAACAGTTAACTATCCCCACCAGCTTCTGACCCCCACAGAGAACATGGGTCTGTCTTCTTGGAGATGGAAGATGTTTCCTTGAGGCTTGGCACAAAACATTTGGCTTCCTTCCTCACTGCTGGCAAAACACGTTAAAGTATCATTTGTTCCACAGGCAATGGAGCCACGAGGAGCAATGTGAGCAGTCTATGAGTGCAGTCTCTGCTCTATTCGTTTTCCAGGTTGGAGCATCAATGACACCCTCCTATTCCTGTATAATTGTCTCGAGGGGTGAATGGTCTCCTCCTGGTTCCATAGAACAGGTTTAGGGGTCTTACTGGACTCTGCCTGTTCCTGTTTAACAGTTCAATGTACTGACCAGACGCCTCCTCTTCCTGTGGAACAGGCAGGAGGATTGAATGGGTTGTCCCTCTTCTTGATCAGTCATTTCGATGGGTTAAATAGTTTCCACATATCCGGGTGTAACCAGCTTGAGGTGCTGAATGAGCTCCTCTTTTAACTCTGGAAATGTGCAGTGCCTGGCCGTTCTGTTTCATGAATGTTGCTGACACTTTAACAGCACAAATGTGAATGTTGAATATGGACACAGACCGGTTCAGGAGCTGAGTGGGGACAAAATGTTCTGAATATTGTGTGATCTTCAGTGATCACTCCGCTTCTGATCTTGAGATAGATGGGGGGGGGGGGGCGTCGGGAATGGGGGCACATAGACGTTGACGAAGGAGCTGAAGATGTTTGTGCTGAGGAAGTTAATCTGAGGATCTCCTGAAGAGATGTCCCGGGACTGAGAGGATTGTCGGCCACTGATCATAAACATCTTCCTTTGTGCTCTGAAAGACCCCAACCAGTGAGGAGGTTAGACCTGATTCTCATTAAGCTCAAATAAGTAGGTGGTCCCGATGACATCCTCAGTCAACTACTGCCTTGATATCAAGGCCATTCACTCTTTCCTGAGCCCCTGTGTTCACCTCTTGTTCGTATCAATAGGTGACGGTGTTTGTGTAGAAAGTGTTTTCTTCTCTCAGAGGGTAATCAATGTCTGGAATTATCTGGACTAGAGAGTTACATAGAGAGTTACTACATCACTGAAAGTATTTAAAGAGGTGGTACATGAATCGTTGACCTGTCAGAGAGCTGAGGAGTGCGAAGAACTGGGCATTAAGGAGGAGTTAATGCTAACAGTAGATCAGCCATGATCGTATACAATGGCTTGACCGTCCGAATGACCTATTCCTGTTCCTTATGTTTTCATTTTCTGTAATTTCAAAGTAAACGGCTGTAATTTTCCTGGATGTACTGTTATTGTATGTTGTAATCAGAGAGAGCAAAGCATTGTTGTGAGTGAGGTATGGACCTTTATTCATAATGAATCCTGATCTAGACCAAGACCAACAAATGAAGTACAAGTTGCAGAGAGGGGGCATTCTGTAAACAGACCAGAGACGTCTTTCAAAACCAACCTGGATTTCCAAATAACATTTTCCAATCTGTGTGTGACAGTTGTGAGGGATTATTTGAGATCCTGTGTTACTGTTCACCAGGTATTTGGAGCAAGTGGTCCCCAAATGCACCTTGCAGGAGCTGTCAGAGGCTAAATGCACCATAGTAACCCGGGACTGTGGAGCAAGAGTGGGTCATCAGACACTTTGTCATGGCTCTACCATGCACTATGATTTGATTAAGGTCTCAGCAGCACTTTTCTGTCAGTGTACCATTTCCCGACATTCATTTGTCTTTCAAGTGTCTTACATAGATACTTTTGAACAAATGGAAATATCCAGGCATCAAAATCTTCTGTGTAAGGGAATTCACACCTTAACAACCATTTGAGAATCTCTTGTTCGTGTCCTGACGAATGTTGGAGGGTCACTCATGTCTTTGCCCACTCCTCTATTGGTGAAAGCAAATTTTAAATGTAACCAGTTGAGTGTTGTGCCCTATGATATAGGTATAGGACTGGGTAATTTTCTAGAAAAGTCTGAGACACAGACAGTTGAACTGTGAACAAATGGTAAAATGACAGGGTGTCCCAAATATATTTCTGACTTTGGACTTATTCTGCTCACACAAATGTCTGGGAATGCGGATTTCTTCCCGGAACAGTTGGATTTGGCTGAATTCCCTTTGCTTTGAGCTGTGCAGAGATTCATATGAATCCTCATCTGGAATCCTCCACGAATGTTAAAGATGACTCGGACTTTTCTGCTCTCACGCCTTTTTTTCAGGCAGAACAAAGTAAGGTAGAGAGACCAATTGGCTGCTGCTTCTGAAGCAAGTAATATTTTTCCCCGTTTCTGTGTGGAAAAATACAAGAATGTCAACTGAACACCAAACTGGACCATGTGCACTCTCCATGTACATTCTCTGGAATGGATGATAATAGACTGTATGCTGTATGCAGCATCATTGCTGTTGTTGGTGCACAGTGCCTTTCATTAGCAAATGAATATAATGCGCCCGTTTTATGATTTGATAAGATGTTTATATGCATATGCGTAATTTTTAAAAATGGGTTGATATCTTCATAAGATTTGTGTTAATACCAATGCATCTCATTCAAAAAATTATTATCTAGCTTTAGTCTTCTTAACAAGAGAAAATATGTATCCAGCTGAAAGACTTCTCTGAAAATCATGGTTCAGTAAGATTTCTCATCTAAGATCTAAACAGATAATCCCCGATAACAAAAGGCCTTCATTTCAGGAATGAGGAAGGGAAGCATCTTTGAACATCTTTGAAAGGACTTGTATCCGTTTGTTTTTTAGTTTACAGGACCAGAACTGCACCCAGTGTATCTGATATGGTCTCAGCAATGCCCTGTACAGATACAGTGAAATATTCCTAATTAAACCCAATACCTGTTGCCACAAACAGCATCATTCCACTTACCTTCCGAATCACTTGCTGCATCTGCAGACAGACTTCATATGATTCATGTACCAAGAACATGAAAAACATCTGCAATCTCTCTCCATTTAAATTGTTCCCGACTGCAATAGACAACTCACGTTATATTATTTCTGCTGAGGGTACGCTCACTAACCTTCCCTGTCTACATCATAATGCAGATTCACTCCCTCCATTTGAAGATCTATTGAATGATCATTTTGGTGTACCAGTTTTGATCCATTCAGTCCCTTCATCCAGATATTTTACATAGATTATTGATCATTGATGACCCTACAGTGATCTCTGAGTCAAAACTAGTTACAGTTTTGTTTTTTTAAAAAAATCATATATCATTACTGTCTATTTCCTGTTAGTGACAGCATCCCTGTTCCTGTGCAGCCGTTCAGATGGGTTGAATGGCCTCCTCCTGGGCTGTGTAATGTACTCAACGAGCTGAATTACTTCTTCCTATATTCCTGTGTAATTCTTTGGAGGGGCAGAATGGTCTCCTCCCGTCTCATTGTAACGATGCAGTCTGGCTGACTGGGGTGGTCCTCTACCCTGTAATCGCATAGAGGGGTGGATTGAGGAAACAACATATGGGGTAGGGGCAGCATATATCTCTGGAACAGCCCGGAGCGTGCATTGAGGGAACAACACATGGGATAGGGGCAGCAGTATATCTCTGTAACAGCCTCAAGGGGTGGATTGAGGGAACAACATATGGGGTAGGGGCAGCAGGATATCTCTGTAACAGTCTTGAGAGGTGGATTGAGGGAACAACACAAGTCGTCGGGACAGCAGTATATCTCTATAACAGCCTCGAGGGGTGGATTGAGGGAATAACACATGGGGTAGGGGCAGCAGTAAATCACTATAACAGCCTCGAGGCGTGGATTGAGGGAACAACAAATGGGGCAGGGACAGCAGTATATCTCTGTGACAGCCTCGATGGGTGGATGGAGGGAACAACACTTGGGGTAGGGGCAGCAGTATATCTCTGTAACAGCCTCAAGGGGTGGATTGAGGGAACAACATATGGGGTAGGAGAAGCAGTATATCTCTGGAAAAGCATCGAGTGGTAGATTGAGGGAACAACACAAAGTGTGGGGGCAGCAGTATATCTCTGGAACAGTATCGAGGGGTGGATTGAGGGAACAACATATGGGGTAGGGGCAGCAGGATATCTCTGTAACAGTCTTGAGAGGTGGATTGAGGGAACAACACAAGTCGTCGGGACAGCAGTATATCTCTATAACAGCCTCGAGGCGTGGATTGAGGGAACAACAAATGGGGCAGGGACAGCAGTATATCTCTGTGACAGCCTCGATGGGTGGATGGAGGGAACAACACTTGGGGTAGGAGCAGCAGTATATCTCTGGAAAAGCATCGAGTGGTAGATTGAGGGAACAACAGAAAGGGTAGGGGCAGCAGTATATCTCTGGAACAGCATCGAGGGGTGGATTGAGGGAACAACAGAAAGGGTAGGGGCAGCAGTATATCTCTGTAACGGCCGGGAGCGTGGATTGAGGGAACAACACATGGAATAGGGACAGCAGTATATTCCTGTAACGACCAGGAGGGTGTATTGACGGAACAACACGTTGGAAAGGGGCAGCAGTTGGCCATTTAGCGGCAGCATTCAGAATGCTCATGGCTGATCCGAGTGTGTCTGACCGTCCGTCTCCTGTCCAAAAACATTGACTCTTCTGCCCGTCAAAGGTCAGTCAAGCTCAAAATACCTTAATTAACCGAGTCTTCACTGCTCCCTGAGGATGAGGACACCACAGATAGCACAACAGTAAAGGGAAAGGGACATCCTTCTTTCATTGTGGGATACATTTTTTAAAAACTGTGTTAACCTCATATCAAATCACTGCCCCTTTTCAGATAAAGTGGTACAATAACTCGGAATAGACATTAACCATTCTGCCCTCCATTCTTTTCCCATATTATCACTGACTGTTTCCAATCAAATATGTTGCTGCTGCTGTCTCAGGAAGAGAATGCCTGATAGCATAACACCACATGAGCATTAAAAAAAAGGAGCAGAATTAGACCATTTGGCCTATCGAGTCTGATATACCATTCAGTCATTTCTAATATGTTCCTCAACATCATTCTCCTACCTTCTCCCTAGTATCCTTGATCTCCTGATAAATCAAAAACTTATTTATTTGTGTCCTAATGATACTCGCGTCTGTGTCTTAATGTGTATTTAAGTGTGTGTGTGTGTGTGTCCACTGTGTTTGTGTCTATTTGTGTGTGACTGTTTATGTCTTTGTGTGCTTCTCCGTGTGTACATGCTTATCTCCTTGTATGCATTGTGCATGTTAGTATATTGGTGTATTTACCAATACGTCTGTGTATATCAATGCCTGCATCTCTGTGCAATGGGGCAGCTGTTCTTCTGCGAGTGAGAGAGATGAGTTTGGAAATGGCAGTAGGATTAAATTGAGAATTGCTCTTTAATGAACACTGCTGCTTGGTGGTGGGACCTGTTTTGTTTCAGAGTCTCCACACAAGGCCACCTGGTCCTCTCTGGCTCTCTCCCGGATCCACCCCACATATCAGGGTTGCGGGATGAGGGAACGGATATCCGGCACTCCACCTGGCTTGGCCCTTTCTGTCATATTCCAGGCTGTTTCTCCTGGAATGGGACAAAGGGAAGGAAGGAGTGTGGGTGGGAGTGGATGGCCCTGCTGTTAGTGCTGGACTAGGTGAGGTGTGACATGGTGAGGTGGCCGGAGGGAGTCTGTCCATAGTGTTGTATCCATGTCGTGCTATTAGTGTGTGGGACTATTGCATCAGGGACAGAAAATGTGGGGGAGGGAAGTTGCTGAATTCAACAGTGAGTGTGGTCGTGCTTGAGCCTTATTGGAGATAGAGTGTGAGCCTTGGTCGAGGGTCGGTGCTATAAGAGACATACAGTGAGTGTGAGGGAGCAGTGAGAATATACAGAGACACTTATCCTGACAGAGTGGAATGGATATTGATGCTTGTCCTGTATTCCTGGACATGACTTCAGATTATCTCAGCATCGATGTGAGCCTCCCCGAATGTCTTATTCAAGCCTATCACTAATAACGACACAGGCCCTGTCCCTCAGATTCCACAGAATCAGTTTGGGTGGGTCTTACAAATAGCAAGGAGAAACAACTTATTGTGTTATATATCTGAACCAAAACTGTCGTGCAAATAATTTGCATCATATGCTCTGGAAATTAAATATGCAACTCTATGCAAAGGGAAGCTATGACATACTGATATTATCGCTGGGCTCTTAACCCAGAGACCCAGGTAATGTTCTGAGGACATGGTTTCAAATCCTGCCATGCCAGAATGTGGAATTTGAATTCAATAAGTATCTGGAATCAAGGGTTTATGATGATCGGGAATCCATTCCTGACTGTTGGAAAAACTCATCTGGTTCACTAATGTCCTTTAGGGAAGGAAACGGCTGTTCTTATCTGGTCTGGCCTGCATGACAATCCAGATCCAAGGCAACGCTGTTGACTCTTAACTGCCGTCTGGCATGGCCGTAAATGCTGGTTATCCAGCTAAGCCCCCCATCCTGTGAATAAGTAACAAATAATCGTGGGTTCTGCAGTAAAAATGCATGGTGTCAAGTTGCATCGAAACTGAGTTAACTGCTAATGTTGTGAAAAATAAATTCCTTTGGTGTATATCAGGTGGGTTGGAGAGTATGTTGTGAACCAAACTAGAGAGCAGGTTATTTCGGATTTGGTGTTGTGTGATACTGATTAAGGATGATCAGCCATGATCATATTGAATGGTGGTGCAGGCTCGAAGGTCAGAATGACCTACTCCTGCACCAATTGTCTATTGTCTATTGTGTGATCGGAAGCACTAATTACTAACCTTGCTCTGAAGCAGCTTTGCAGGAATAGTGACATTAATATGTTGTATTTTACACGGCGTCTGTATTCAATGTGGAATGTTTGAATATTCTGGTCAAACATCATGGAAGCCCAGAGGTTAGAGGGTCAAGTTCACTCCAGTGAATTGGGAAAGTACAGTATAACATTCAGTTGGAGAACAATGGTTGTTAGACCCATGTAGTCTTACTGCACGGAGACAGGCCATTCGGCCCAAACTGGTCTATTCCGAACAAAATGTCCATTCACACTAACCCCATTTCCCTGCCATTTCCCTGTATCCTTCTAATCCTTTCCTACCTGTGTATTTGTCCAAATGTATTTTAAATTTTGTAAACGTACCCGCCTCAAACACTTCTGCTGGCAGCTCATCCCATATGCATACCACCCTGTGTTTAAAAGAAATTTCCCCTCAGGTTCCCTTTTACTCTTTCCCCTCTGACCTGAAATTGATGCCCTCTAGTCCGTGATTGCCCAATCCTGGGGAAAAAAAAGATTGAGTGCATTGACTCTATCCATGTCTCCCATGATCTTATACACTACTATCAGATCACCCTCAGCCTCATACATTCTAAAGTAAAAACTCCTAGCTTGTTCAACCTCTCACTATACCTCAGACCATTGAGTCTTGGCAACATCCTTGTAAATTTCTTCTGCACTCTTTCCAGTTTAATAACATCCTTCCTCGAGCAAAGTGAACAATACTGAACATGATGCTACAAGTATGGATTCGCCAACATCTTGTAGAACTGCAAGATAACTCCCTAATTTCAATACTCAGTGCTCTAACTGATGAAGGCGAGTGAGTCAAAAGCCTTTTTCAGTGCCTTGTCTACCTGGGACTCCACTTACAGAAAACCGTGCACCTGAATTCCAAGGTCACTCTGTTCCACTTCACTCCTTAAGGCTCTGCCATTCACCATGAAACTCCTGCCTTGATTTGACTTTCCAAAATGCAAGAAATTACACTTATCTGAATTAAACTCAATTTGCCTTTTCTCAGCCCAATTCCCCACCTGATCAAGGTACTGCTGTAATTTCTGAAATTTCTGATAAACATCCTTCCTGTCCACGATACCACCTATTTTCGTGTCACCTTGAAATTTACAAATCATGCCTGTGCATTCTCATCTAAATCATAGATATATGTAATATCTAGTGGTCACAGCACTAAACCGTGAGGCATTCCACGAGTCACAGGCCTCCAGGCTGACAAACATCCTTCCACGATTACCCTCTTCGTCCGATCATCAATACCAATTTGGACCTAATTTGCCAACTCTCCCTCCGTACTATGTGGAACCTTATTGAAGGCCTTACTGAAATCTATATTTACAACCATGCCCTTGCCAAAGTTACTGGTCACTTCATCAAAGCAGTCTAACAAATTTGTGAGTCATAATCCCCCATTCACAAGGTCCTGTCTTTCCAAAAGCATGCATATCTTCTCCCTCAGAATCTTCTCAAGTAACTTACCTGTCACAGATTTTAGGTTTATTGGTCGATAGTTCCCCAGTTTTTGTTTGTAGCCCTTCGTGAATAACGGCACAGCATTCACTACCTTTCAGTCCTCCAGGACCTCACCCACGGGCTACCGATGATGGAAAAGTACCAACCAGGGGCCCCGCTATTTCTTTCCTGTCCTCCTGCAGTGTTCCTGAATATATATGGTCAGGACTAGGAGGTTTATAGAAATACTACAAAGTCTGAAAAATACGTCTATTTATTTCAGGTAAAAAAACCCACGAGTGAGAAAGTGAGTTAACAATGATAAGCATCATAAATTAAAGATTATATTAATTCCAGGAAGTGACTTCAGAAGAATTCCACACATTGTGGAATCCTGAGAATTCTCAGAAAATTATGATCCAGTAAAGGAGGGCCATGAAACTGATAAGGAAATCAAACAGCGAACATGCATGCAAACAAACAGGAACACAAAGACTGCATAAATCTATGGTCTATATTTCAAAGGAAAGAGAAAAGCATAGCCAAATGTGGAAATCTGCAATCAGGAGAGACGGGCTTATTATGGCTAACAGGGAAATGGCCAAGCAAATAACCAATTACTTTGCATCTGTGAGTTAAAGCCTGGAATGTAATCGAGGGGTTCGGGGTGGTTTATATACAGAAAACAGATACCCTGGAGTGAGTTAAGGCATGGAATCTAATTGAGGGTTTCAGGGTGGTTTATATACAGATTAACAGATAGCCCTGAGTGAGCTAATGCCTGGAACCTAATCGAGGAGTTCAGAGTGATTTATATACAGAATAACAGATGCCACAGAATGAGATACAGCCAGGAATCCAATTGAGGGGTTCAGGGTGGGTTATATACAAAATAACAGATAGCCCAGAGTGAGTTACAGTTTGGAATCAAATCGAGGTGTTCAGGGTGGGTTACATACAGAATAACAGATAGCCTGGAGTGAGTTACAGCCTGGAATCTAATCACGGAGTTCAGGGTGGCTTATATATAGAATAACAGATAGCCTGGAGTGAGTTACAGATTGGAATCAAATCGAGGTGTTCAGGGTTGGTTACATACAGAATAACAGATAGCCTGGAGTGAGTTACAGCCTGGAATCTAATCGCGGAGCTCAGGGTGGCTTATATACAGAATAACAGATAGCCTGGAGTGAGTTACAGCCTGGAATCTAATCGCGGAGTTCCGGGTGGCTTATATACAGAATAACAGATAGCCTGGAGTGAGTTACAGCCTGGAATCTAATTGCGGGGTTCAGGGTGGTTTATATACAGAATAACAGATAGCCTGGAGTGAGTTACAGATTGGAATCAAGTCGAGGTTTTCAGGGTGGGTTACATACAGAATAACAGATAACAAGTAGTGAGTCACAAAATAGCGGAGTCAAACAGTGCTAGAGATGTACAGCATGGAAACAGACCCTTTGGTCCAACCCATCTATGCCGACCAGATATCCTAACCTCCTCTAGTCTCTTTTTCAAGCACTTGGCCCATCTCCCTCCAAAACTTTCTCATTCATATACCCATCGAGCTGAATTTTAAATGTTGCAATTGTACTACCCTCCACCACTTCCTCTGACAGTTCATTCCATTTATGTACCACCCTCTGAGTGAACAAGTTGCCCCTTAGGTCTCTTCCATATCTTTCCCCTCTCACACTAAACCTCTGCCCTCTAGTTCTGGACTCCCCTACACCGAGGAAAAGACTTTGTCTATTTCTCCTATCCATGCCCGTCATGATTTTATAAACCTCGATAAAGTCACCCCTCAGCCTCTGATGCTCCAGGGAAAACGACCCCATCCTATTCAGCCTCTCCGTGTAGCTCAAATCCTCTGGTTTATGTTACAGAATAACAGATATCCCGGAGTGAGTTACAGTCTGGAATCTAATTGAGGGGTTCAAAGTTGTTTTTTACAGAATAACAGATATCCCAGAGTGAGTTACTGCCTGGAATCTAATTGAGGTGTTCAGAGTGGTTTATGTACAGAATAACAGATAGCCCAGAGTGAGTTACAGCCTGGAATCTAATTGAGGGGTTCAGAGTGGTTAATATACAGAATAACAGATAGCCCGGAGTGAGTTACAGCCTGGAATCTAATTGAGGGGTTCAGAGTGGTTTATATACAGAATAACAGATAGCCCGGAGTGAGTTACAGCCTGGAATCTAATTGAGGGGTTCAGAGTGGTTTATATACAGAATAATAGATAGCCCAGAGTGAGTTACTGCCTGGAATCTAATTGGTTTCAGAGTCGTTTATAAACAGAATAACAGATAGCCCAGAGTGAGTTCCAGCCTGGAATCGAATTGAGGGGTTCAGAGTGTTTATATACAGAATAACAGATAGCCCGGAGTGAGTTACAGCCTGGAATCTAATTGAGGGGTTCAGAGTGGTTTATGTACAGAATAACACATAGCCCAGGGTGAGTTACAGCCTGGAATCTAATTGAGGGATTCAGAGTGGTTTATATACAGAATAGCAGATAGCTCGGAGTGAGTTACAGCCTGGAATGTAAACGAGGGGTTCGGGGTGGTTTATATTCAGAAAACAGATACCCTGGAGTGAGTTAAAGCATGGAATCTAATTGAGGGGTTCAGGCTTGTTTATATACAGAATAACAGATAGCCCGGGGTTAGTTACAGCCTAGAATCTAATTGAGGGGTTCAGTGTGGTTTGTATACAGAATAACAGTTAGCCCAGAGTGAGTTACAGCCTGGAATCTAATTGAGGGGTTCAGAGTGGTTTATATACAGAATACCAGACAGCCTAGGGTGCGTTACAGCCTGGAATCTAATCAAGGGGTTCAGAGTGGTTATGTACAGAATAAAAAGATCGCCCGGAGTGATTTACAGCCTTGAATCTAGTCAATGGGTTCCCAATTTGAACCCACAGAAGGTCAGTGTGGTATTTGAGAAACCCTTCATATTGACATAACGCCTAGCCAGGCATTATTCTGATCCAACGCTGCAAATCTACAATTCAGTGGCTGAGCTCCTTCAGGTTTTGTATATTTTGTTTTTCTCATATATTACGAGCTTGGAAACTAAGGCAGACCTTAGTCACATTGGAATGTCACATTGTCTCTCTGCATTCACTGTAAACAGGTTCTGGGATTTACATTTTAACCACTTTCAAAGAGCTGTCTCCATTTCCTATCTCTACTCGCATCAATGAATGGAAATGGCTTTTGACACATTGCCCCCTCTCCCTTGCTGAAAGTATTCCTGACACAAATCAGTCAGGCAGACATTTCAGATTTGTCCACAGCCACCATTTTATATCAGCAAAACGATGACATTGAGTTTATAAATAAGGAAAAGCAAGAGAGACTGGCAACATCAATACAGTTTGAAAATATATAAAACATTGAACATGTACACAGAATCACAGACACACCGAATCACACACACAGGGATACAGACACCTTCCAGAAGCTGTCTCCATTTCCTATCTTGCAAGAGAATTCATGTTATGATGATGCATTCGTGCAGGACAGTAAACAGCTTTTGAGACTTTCCCCAATGTGACAGAAATTCAGACCCAATCTGAAACTTGGAGATATGTAACAGGACAGAAATGAACCAGCAGCTTTCTGTGTTCCTGCTCCCAATGTAACATTTGACCATTTAGTTTATCTTGTCTTCGGTCTAACATCCAACAAGGATCACTTCACAGATCCAATAACAGATCCCCAGGAGTGATTTCCAGACTGGAATCTAATTGAGGGGTTTAGGGTTTACATACAGCATATGAGGTACCCAGGAGTCATCCCCGGTCTCTCTTGTCACCCTGTCTCTCTCGCCCTCGGGCTCTCTCTCGCCCCTGGTCTTTCTCACCCCCCGGTCTCTCTCGCCCCCGGTCTCTCTCGCCACCCGTGTCTCTCGTCACCCCTGGGTCTCTCTCCACCCCAATCTCTCTTGCCTCCAGTGTCTTTTGCCCTCCCGGTCTCTCTCGCCCCCGGTCTCTCTCGCCTCCCCTGGTCTCTCTTGCCTCCCCCCGTCTCTCACCCCCAGTCTCTCTCTCTCACCCCCGGTCTCTCTCACCCCCGGTCTCTTGTCACCACGGGGTCTCTATCACTCCCAGTCTCTCTTGCCCCGGTCTCTCTTGCTTCCCCCGGTCTCGCTCGGCTCCCCAGTCTCTCGCACCCCCCAGTCTCTCTTCCCGCCCCCCGTTCTCTCGTCACCCACAGTGTCTTGCCCCCGGTCTCTCTCGCCCACAGTCTCTCTCGCCCACAGTCTCTCTCGCCCACAGTCTCTCTCGCCCCCGGTCTGTCTTGTCTCTCACTGTCTCTCTCACATCTGGCCTCTCTCCCTCCCCGGCCTCTCTTGCTCCCGGTCTCTCTCTCGCCCCTGGTCTCTCTCGACCCCACATTCTCTCGCCCCCGTTCTCTCTCATCACTCCCAGTCTCTCTCACCCCAGGTCTCTTTTGCGCCCCAGTCTCTCTCGCCCCCGGTCTCTCTCGCCCCCAGTCTCTCTTGCCCCACCAGTCTTCGTCTTGTTTCCCCGCACCCCACCCCGGTGTCTCTCGCCCCCCCCCGATCTCTCTCCACCCCCGGTCTCTCTCTCTCGCGCACCCAGTGTCTCTCGTCACTCCCTCTCTCTCACCCCCGGTCTCTTGCCCCCCCAATCTCTCTCGCCCCCGGTCGAGCTCACCCCTGGTCTCTTGCCCCCGGTCTCTCGCCCCCGATATGTCTCGTCGTCCCCAGTCTCTCTTGTCAACCTTATCTCTCGCCCCCCTCCTCCACCCCCGGTCTCTCTAACCCCGGGTCTCTCTCACCCCTGATCTAATGTCGCCCCCGCTCCCTCTCATTGCCCACGGTCTCTCTTGTCTTCGCCGGTCTCTTCTCACCCCCTTTCTCTCACCCCCAGTCTCTCTCGCCCCGGCCTCTTTGCCAACCGGTCTCTTTCGTCTCCACCCCCACCACCCGGTCTCTCTCGCCCACCCCCCACCCGGTCTCTCTCGTCCCCCCTTGTGTCTCTCGACCCCGTTCTCTCTCGTCCCTGGTCTCTCGTCACCCCGTTTCTCTCGCCCCCAGTTTCTCTTGCCCTCAGTCTCTTTTGTAACCCCGTCTCTCTCGCCCCCTGATCTCTCGCGCCCCCCAGACTCTCTTGCCCCTCAGTCTCTCTCGGCCCCCCGGTCTCTCTCACCACTGGTCTCTCGCCTCCAGTCTCTCTCTCTCTCCTGGTCTCTCTCTTGCCCCCGGTCTCTCTCACGCACCCAGTCTCTCTCTCTCTCCTCCGATCTCTCTCACCCCTGGTCTCTAACCCCACCAATCTCTCTTGTCTCCCCGGTCTCTCATCACCCCCGGTGTCTCACCCCCGGTCTCTTTTGTTGCCCCCGGTCTCTCTCACTCCCAGTCTCTCTTGCCCCCGGTCTCTTTTGTTGCCCCCGGTCTCTTGTCACCCCCGATGTCTTGCCCCCTGTCTCCCTTCTCCCTCAGTCTCTCTCGCCCCCGGTCTCTCTCATCCTTGGTCTCTGCCACCTCTCAACCCCTGGTGTCTCATCGCCCTCAGTCTCTCATCGACCGCGTCTCTCGTCACACACAGTCTCTCGCATCCTGTCTCTCAATCTGGTCTTTCTCACCCCGGGTCTCTCTCTCTCTCGCCGCCCCTGGTCTTTCTCTCACCCCCCGGTCTCTCTCTCACACCCCCCCACCCCGTCTCTCTCTCTTGCTCCCGGTCTGTCTCGTTGCCCCGGTCTCTCTTGTGAAACCCTCTCTCACCCCCAGTCTTTCTCGCCCTCGGTCTCTCTCCCTCCCCACCCCTGTGTCTCTCTCGCCCCCAGTTTGTCTCATCGCCCCGGTCTCTCTTGTGAAACCCTCTCTCGCCCCAGTCACTCTCACCCCCGGACTCTCTCTCTTGTCCCCCAGTCTCTCTCTCGCTCCCTGTCTCTCATCGCCCCCACTCCTCATTTCCCCCGGTCTCTCTTGCCCCCGATCTTTTTTGTTGCCCCTGGTCTCTCATCACCCCAGTCTCTCTTGCCCCCGATCTCTCTCGTCCTCGGTCTCTCTCGTTGCCTCCGGTCTCTCTTCAACCCCAGTCTCTCTTGTACCCGGTCTCTCTAGCTCCCCGGTCTGTATCGTCACCCCCGGTCTCCCTCTTCACCCTGGTCGCCCTCTTCACCCCTGGTCTCCCTCGCCTCCGGTCTCCCTCTTCACTCCTGGTCTCTCGTCCAGATCTCTCTCGCCCCTCGTCTCTCTCTTGCCCCCACAGTCCCTCTCACCCACCCCCCCCAATCGTTCTAACCCCCGGTGTCTCTCTCGCCCCCGGTCTTTCTTGCCCCTGGTCTCTCTCGCCCCCAGTATCTCGCCACCTTCCACCCCCCCTCCCCCGGCCTCTCTCGGCCTGGTCTGTCTCATCACCCCCTCTCTCTCACCCCCGGTCTCTCTCACCCCCCCATTCTGTCTTGTTGCCCTCGGTCTCTCTCGCCCCCGGTCTCTCTAGACTCCCCGTCTCTCTCGCCTCTGGTCTCTCGTCTCTCTCGTCGCCCCCGGTCTGTAGTCACACCCGGTCTCTCGCTCCCCGATCTCTCGCCGCCCCTAGTCTCTCTGGCCCCCTGGTCTCACTTGCCCCTGGTCTCTCATCACCCTCGGTCTCTCTTGCCCTCAGTCACTCTCTCTTCCCAGTCTCTTACCACCTTCCCCCGGTCTCTCTCTCACTCTCAGTCTCTAACTCTCCCTGGTCTCTCTCGCCATCGGTCTCTCTCTCATCCCCGGTCTCTCATTGTCCCCGGTTTCTCTCGCTCCTAGTCTCTCTCTCGTACCCCACCCCGGTCTCTCTCTGCTCCGTTCTCTCTCGTCGCGCCTGGTTTCTCATTGCCCCAGGTATCGCTCGCCCCCGGTCTATCTCATTCCTGGTCTGTCACGTCGACTCCTGTCTCGCTCACCCCCGGTCTCTCTTGTCACCCCCTGTCTCTAACTCTCCCCAGTCTCTCTCACCCCCAGTCTCTAACTCTTCCCAGTCTGTCTCGCCTCCGGTCTCTGACTCTCCTCAGTCTCTCTCGCCATAGGTCTCTGACTCTGCCCGGTCTCTCGTTGCCCCGGTCTCTCTCACTTCTGGTCTCTCATCTCTCCGGGTCTCTCTCTCTCCCCTCGATCTTTCTCGCAACCCGGGTCTCTCTTGTCCCTGTTGTCTCTCGCTCCTGGTCTCTCTCGCCCCTGGACTCTCTCACCCTCCCCCCCACCGTCTCTCTCACCCCCCCACCCCCACCCTGGTCTCTCTTGCCTCTGTTCTCTCTCGCCCCCAGTCTCTCTCGTCACCCCAGCTCTCTCGTCAGCCCCTCTCTCTTGCCCCCGGTCCCTCTCGCCCCCAGTCTCCCTCATTGCCCCCCGCTCTCTCTCGCCCCCCCCTGCGTCACTCACCCCTGATCTCTCTCACCCTCCCTGGTCTCTCGTTGCACCCCCCACCCCCTGTCTCTCTCTCGCCTCTGTTCTTGCTCGCCTCCCCATAGTCTCTCTCGACCACCGGTCTCTCTCATCCCAGGTCACTCGTCACCCCCGGTCTCTCTCTCCACTTGGTCTCTCGCCCCAGTCTCTCTCGCCCCCCCTCAGTCTCTCTCACCCCCCGGTCTCTCTCGTCACCTCCGGTCTCGCTCGTCACCCCCAGTCTCTCTCTCCACTAGTATCTCGTCATTCCTGGTCTCATTCACGCCCAGTCTCACTTGCCCCCGGTCGCTCTTGCCCAGTCTCTCTTGCCCCCGGTCTCTCACGTCAACCCCGCTCTCTAACCCCCGTTCTTTCTCTCACCCCTGGTCTCTCTTGCCCCCAGTCTCTCTCTTTCCCCCATTCTCTCTTGTCATGCCCGGTTTCTCGTTGCCCCAGGTATCTCTCGTCCCTGGTCTCTCTCGCCCCTGGTCTGTCTTATCGGCTCCTGTCTCACTCGCCCCCGTCTCTCTCACACCTTGTCTCTCTCTCGCCCCCAGTCTCTCTCACCCCCCGATCTCTTTCGCCCCCCGAGTCTCCCTTGCCCCTGTTCTCTCTTGCTCCTGGTCTCTCTCACCCCCAGTCTCTCTTGTCACCCCCGGTCTCTCGTCACCCCCCTCTCTTGCCCCACGTCTCTCTCACTCCCGGTCTCTGTCATCGCCTCTGGTCTCTCTCGCCCCAGTCTCTCTCCCCCCCCGGACTGTCTCGCGCCCCCCCCACCCCGCTCTCTCGCCATCCCCGGTCTCTCTCACCCCCTTCTTTCTCTCATCACCCCCAATCTCTCTCATCGCTCCTGGTTTCTCTCATCACCTCCAGTCTCTCGTCACCCCCTCTCCCTTGCCCCAGGTCTCTATCACTCCCAGTCTCTCTCATCGCCTCTGGTCTCCCTTGTCCCAGTCTCTCTCACCACCCGCCCCCCGGTCTCTCTCACCCCCCCAGTCTCTCATGATCCTAGTGTCTCTCGTCACCCCCAGTCTCTCTCTCGTCCCCGTCTGTCTCGCCCGCCTCTCTTTCTCGCACCCCCTCCCTCTCTTGCCCCCCTGCTCTCGCGCCCCCCCTCTCTCTTGGCCCCTTTTCTCTCGCCCCCCCCGACCCCCTCTCTCTCTCTCACCGCCTCTCTCTCTCTCGACACCCCCTCTCTCTCGCCCCCGGGTCTCTCTCAACCACCAGGCTCTTTCATCGCCCCCGGTCTCTCGTCGTTCCCCCTCTCTCTTGCCCCCCTCGCCCCCCCACTCTGTCTCGCCCCCTCTCTCTCTCGCTCCCCTCTCTCTCTCGCCAATCCCCTCTCTCTCAGCCCCCCACTCTTGCCCCCCTTCTCTCCCCCCCTCTCTCTCTCACTGCCTCACACTCTCTCGTCACCCCCTCTGTCTCACCCCCGGTCTCTCTCGCCCCCGGGCTCTCATGCCTCTGGGTTCTCTCATCGCTCCCGGTCTCTCTCTTGTCCCCGGTCTCTTTCGTCACCCCCAGTCTCTCGTCGCTCCCCCCCTCTCTCTCTCACCCCCTCTGTCTCTCTCGCCCCCCTCTCTCTCGCTCCCTCTCTCTCGCCCCCCCCTCTCGCACCCCTGTCTCTCTTGCCTCCCCTCTCTCACCCCCCCCTCTCGCACCCCTGTCTCTCTTGCCTCCCCTCTCTCACCCCCCCTCTCTCGGCCTCCCCTCTCCCGCCCCGCTCTCTCTCGCACCCCCCATTTCTCCCACCCCTTTTGTTCGTCCCCCTCTCTCTCTCGCCCGCCTCTTCTCTCTCTCTTGCCCCTCTCTCACCCCCTGTCTCTCGTCCCCCCCACCCTGTCTCTCCCTGCTCTTTCACCCTCTCTCGATCACTGTCGCCTCATCTCCCTTTCTCTCCTCCCTCTCTCTCTCCTTCTCGCCCCTGTCTCTCTCTCTTTCTCTTGCTGCGATCTCCCTCCCTCTCTTGCCCCTCTGTTTGCCCCCTCGCGTTCCCTCTCTCAACTCCATTCCTCTCTCCTCTCTCTCTCTCTCTCTATTAGGGAGGGAGACAGGGAGGAGTGGAGGCAGGTAGAGAAACCGGGATTGGGGGTGTGTGTGATAGAGACGGGGGAATGAGTGAGAGTGAAAAGGAGAGGTGTTGAGAAGGAAAGAGTATGCAGAGATAGAGAGGGAGAGCAATGAGGAGAAAGGGTAGGGGAGAGGAAATGGGGAGTCCAGGTTGGAGTGGGGGGTGGATAGAGGGAGTTAAACCCAGCTCCTGAGCTCAGGGCGCGGTGTCCTCCCCTTCCCTGAGGACCAGGACTTGGGGCTGAGTCTGTCTCTCTCCAGCTCAGCTTCTCCAACACAAAGACACACAACAACATCGGTCACTCTGCTGCTCGGCACGCTTTAATCAACATTTTTATTGGTTACAAATGAAAGTGATGGATACAGTCAGTGGGATGGTGTCTTTTCTCACTGGCCCCTGAGTTGTGAGAAACATTGAAATGCTTCCCTGTAACCCTCCTGTGGCATAAGGATGGACAAACCAGCGCAACCCTCAGTCTGTTACCAAAGCAACAGGCTGATCCATCACTGAAACACTGAACTGAAATGAGAAAATCCCGGATGGATTGATTAATGAGGGAATTTGATGAATGGATGGATTTGGGTGAAGGGATATTTCACCACATTCTTCAGCTGCTGCCTGAACTTAGTCTGGGTCACGGCATAAATCGCGGTGTTTGTGCAGCAACTTAGGAGCTGCAGCATAAAGCCCAATTCCCCCACAAAGCGATGGATATACATAGACTTATAACCAAAATACCACATCCGTCTCCTTATAGAAAACAGCATTAACATTGACCATAACAGGATGAAATTTGCCGAGATCACAAACAGTAAAATAATGGATTTTTTTCGGTTTCTCATTTCAGTGTCAGACTGAGTGTCCCCATTGGTGTGAGCGCGGAGTTTCCTGCGGGCTCTGCTGGTCACTAAAATGTGTCTGACGGTGAGAACATTGAGCAGCAGAATCAGGAGAAATGGGACACACGGGGTTAGAATGTGGTGGAGGGACTCGATTGTGACCCAGACAATGGAGGATTGAACAGCGTCTGTTACAACACAAAACCAGGGGCGGTTCTGCAGCCAATACCGAGCCGTGAACATAAAATACCAGGAAATGTTCTTTAAACAGCTCAGCACAGTCACTGCTCCCAGAACCACAGCCGCTGTTTTCTCACTGCAATATTTACTTTTCAGCTTCTGGCAACAAATGGCCACAAACCGATCAAAGGTGAAAGTGACGGTGAACCAGACAGAGCAGTCAGTGGCTGCATAAAGCAGGACGGCGTGGATATTACACAAGCGGACGGAGACCCACAGGAAATAAAACTGTTCCTTATAAACAATGGGAATATGTCTCAGGATCAGGTCGAGGATAATGACCAGGAGATCCACCGCTGCCATGGCCCCCAGGTAACGTCTGACACATGGAGACAATCCACAATCTTTATAAAGCAGGACGTAGATGGTCACTACGTTAACTGTGAGGAAGGAAAACAAACCCATTATCCATCAGCCTGGAGGCAAAGGGACCCGTTTGATCGGGGACCCAGTGAGATTTTCAAATGTGTCCCTGTATTCAGGGATTTATTAAAATAATTGGAGCTGGAATAACAAATGGGAAGGTCTGAATTACTGACAAAAATGTGACATAAACCACAAGAAACCCTCCCTCCCCAAACACACAGAGACACATCCATAAGGACAGATGGTGTCTCGAACATTCCCACACACTCGATCACTCGAGAGCAGACACAGGTCACTCCTTCCCAGTTCCTAATACGGAGGGTGGGAATGTTGCTGTCCTGAAGGATTCTCTCCCAGTTTCCGAAGACAAACGGAGTTTGGGAATTTCTGTATTTTGATCTAAATTGTGGTCGATCCTGTGTCGTGGAGAAATGTAAACGCAGGGAAAACGTATTCCCCCCTTTAACTGCCTGAGGGGCCTTCAGAACAGTGTCTCCTTCTCCCTGGAACGGGATCTCTTCCCTCGGGATCTTATCGTTTGTTCAATTCACTGACGTCCGGCCGTTCACAAACAATGTCAGGGACAGAACGTTCCGGGGAATGACAGTTATAGAATGTCAGGGACAGAACGTTCCGGGGAATGTCAGTTATAGAATGTCCGGGACGGAACGTTTCGGGGAATGGCAGTTATAGAATGTCGGGGACGGAATGTTATGGGGAACACCTTGACCTGTCAATCACCTTACCCCCATCCACCCCACCCTCCTCTCTGACCTATCACCTCTCCCCCTGTAAACCGGGAGCCATTCCCCCCCACCCCTCCCAGCATGTAGGACTGTGTACCCCACCCCAGTGCATTGATTTTTTAACCCAGGAGCAGATCCCCTCCCAGCATGTAGGACTGTGTACCCCACCCCATTGCATTGATCTGTAACCCAGGAGCAGTTCCCCTCTCAGCATGTAGGACTGTGTACACCACCCCAGTGCATTGATCTCTAAACCGGGAGCAGTTACCCTCCCAGCATGTAGGACTGTGTACACCACCCCAGTTCATTGATCTGTAACCCAGGAGCAGTTACCCTCCCAGCATGTAGGACTGTATACCCCACCCCAGTGCATTGATCTGTAAACCTGGAGCAGTTACCCTCCCCGCATGTCGGACTGTGTACACCACCCCAGTGCATTGATCTGTAACCCAGGAGCAGTTCCCCTCCCAGCATGTAGGACTGTGTACCCCACCCCAGTGCATTGATCTCTAAACCGGGAGCAGTTACCCTCCCAGCATGTAGGACTGTGTACCCCACCCCAGTGCATTGATCTGAAAAAAAGGAGCAGTTACCCTCCCAGCATGTAGGACTGTGTACACCACCCCAATACATTGATCTGTAACCCAGGAGCAGTTACCCTCCCAGCATGTAGGACTGTGTACCCCACCCCAGTACATTGATCTGTAAACCAGGAGCAGTTACCCTCCCAGCATTTAGGACTGTGTACCCCACCCCAGTGCATTGATCTGTAACCCAGGAGCAGTTACCCTCCCAGCATGTAGGACTGTGTACCCCACCCCAGTGCATTGATCTCTAAACCGGGAGCAGTTACCCTCCCAGCATGTAGGACTGTGTACACCACCCCAATACATTGATCTGTAACCCAGGAGCAGTTACCCTCCCAGCATGTAGGACTGTGTACCCCACCCCAGTACATTGATCTGTAAACTAGGAGCAGTTACCCTCCCAGCATTTAGGACTGTGTACCCCACCCCAGTGCATTGATCTGTAACCCAGGAGCAGTTACCCTCCCAGCATGTAGGACTGTGTACCCCACCCAAGTGCATTGATCTGTAAACCAGGAGCAGTTACCCTCCCCGCATGTAGGACTGTGTACACCACCCCAATACATTGATCTGAAAACCGGGAGCAGTTACCCTCCAAGCATGTAGGACTGTGTACCCCACCCCAGTGCATTGATCTGTAAACCGGGAGCAGTTACCCTCCCAGCATGTAAGACTTTGTACACCACCCCAGTGCATTGATCTGTAACACTGTGTTAGATCCCTGCCCAGTGTGGGGAAATTTGCAGCCCGTTCTGGAACTTACAGGATGTACAGCTCCCACCCATTTACAGCTCCATATCTACATTGTTGTCCTGACAAAGGGGGTGCTGTGGGTGTGAACATCACTGCCAGAGAGACCAGGCGGGGGAATCAGTTTAAATATCATGACATGGGAGGGGTTTGGGGTATAGACAGAGAGCGGGAGACTGAGAGACAGTGTCATGGAAGGATGTGTTCCCAGGTTGCAGAATGCTGAAACGTAGAAACTTCGATAGCATCCTGTAACATGAGCCTGTCTTCCCAGGAAAGATGGGAAAATGGGATATTTGAGCATTTGTTCTACAGCTTTATAAATGGGAGTTGTTTCAACAGAATCTATGATTCACTGGGTTGAATCAAACAAAAAACTGTCTCAGTGACATTATCCCTTAGTCTGACAGAACGATTATCTGCACGATGCTGAGCTAGTTTCCTGGTGCTATCGGATCAAACTCACCTCATTAACTACCCAGCCCACCCCATGGTGTCCCTCTCATTCAATACCAGTCCGATTCTCCCACCCATCATGGCTGGAGGTACTCACCATCTCCCGGTTGACCCTGGATTTTCATCGTTCCCTGACACTGGGGCAATCTTTAAAAGGCCAATGAGCACACGGTTGTGCTTTCTCAGTTAGGAGCTGCCCTGCGCAGTTTACCCTGAGCATGGGGGATAAGGGGCAATTACACTGCGGTTTGTCGACAGGGGCACGGATGTCCTGGTGGATGGGCTAGTACAGAGGGAGACCATTCTCATCCCAGAGGGTCCACACCACCTGACCCACTGATCATGGTCTGAGCTTCCCACCCAGCTCAGTGCAGTATCTGGGGTCTGAGGAAATGCCCAGCAATACAGGACAAGCATCAATAACCTTCCCCACTCTGTCAGGATAAGGGTCAACATATTCTCTCTGCTCCCTCACCCTCACCGTATAACAGGAAAAGCACCATCCCACCCCGCCGTGATCTCTCTCTCCCTCTCTCTCCCACTCTCTATCCCTCTCTCTCTCTCTCCCTCTCTCTCTCTCCCCCTGTCTTCCACCTCCCTCCACTTTACCCCCCCACGTTAATTACACTGCATGGATACAACACTGTGAACTGATTCCCTCCGGACCCCTCACCATGTCCCCGTCCCCTTCACCTAAACCAGCACTAACAGCAGGGACACCCACTCCCACCCTCACTCCCTCCCTCGCTTTCTCCCATTCCAGGAGAAACAGCCTGGAATAGGTCAGAAAGGGCCAAGCTGTGTGGTGGAGTGCCCGATATCCGTTCCGTCACCCCCCACCCCCCACCATGTGCGGAGGACCCTGGTACGAGCTGGAGGGGACCAGGACGTCTCGTGTGGAGATTCTGAAACATCCATGTCCCACCGACCGAGTAAGGAGCAATGTTCAGTGAAGGGCAATTCTCACGTTAAACCCACTGGCAGCTCCGATTCACCCACAGCACAACTTAGAAGCCGTGGCCCTGATGCCATCTCCCTTTTGTGTCGAGCTGGTACAAATGGAATCCCCACGGTCTCGGTGGGCAGGAGGGTGGGCTCACAACATATCGTCACCACCACCTCCCAGGAAGGGAGCAGGGAGACTCCCTCCTACACCTCCCCCTGTAAACAGCTCAGATACTGAAACTCGTCTGTGATAGTTAGTGCTCTCCCCACTTGTCCTGATATCTTCAACAATCTGTGCTCATATACACCCAGCGCTCTCTGCTCATGCAACCCCTTTATTACGGTACGGCCCGTATTAAACTGCCTTTCAATGTCCTTCCTACCACAGTCCATCACCTCACACTGCTCTGCATTGATCCCCATCTGCCTTAAAACTGAACACTACACCAACGTTTCACTGTCCTGTTAGAGTTCCACATTCTCCTCCATAGACTTTACAATTCTTTCAGGTTTGGTGCCATCCACAAACATTGAGATTGAAATAGTGTCAGAGTCCCCATGAAACAACTGAAATCCTGCCCCACACACACGAGTCTGAGCAAGTGAAATACTGATATATTCCCACGGACAGAGTCGAATAATGACGTGCTATCAATGGAGCAACAGAAGTCCTGACACATACGAGACAGAGTAGATGAATTATTGACAAACCACAGAGCAAGAGAAATCCGGTTAGGTCCCACTTATCCACTTCATCAGAGTATAATGTGATGAAGTTGAAAGTGTGTACTGTACCTTTAAGAGAGGGTGAAAGCTGTTCTGAACTGAGAGCTTACAAGCTCCTGTGATATGAGAGGATGGCAGACCCTGAAACAGTATATTGCTATAGAGCTGGAGTCGGTAATAAGCAGTTAAGAGAAAGAGGGTCCCTGAGTTGTGAATAGTTGATGTAAAATGTTCACTTTCAGAGTGAAAAAAATAAATTGATGTTTTTATTTAAACAGTGGAGTTGGCGGATCTGTCCCTCATATTTTAACAGTTTACGAGGTGAATTGAGCATTTCTTTGTGTCATTGAAGTTCCCAGATGAGCTTCACGCTGTATCCTTACCATCCCCATGTGTGTATCTGTGCACCTCCACACACATCATTTATTGTATCCGCTACACCCGATGGGGCCTCCTCTATATTGGGGAGACAGGCCGCCTACTTGGGGAACGTTTCAGAGAACACCTCTGGGACACCCGGACCAACCAACCCAACCACCCCGTAGCCCAACACTTCAACTCCCCCTCCCACTTCAACAAGGACATGCAGGTTCTTGGACTCCTCCATCGCCAGACCATGGCAACACGACGGTTGGAGGAAGAGCGCCTCATCTCCTGCCTGGGAACACTCCAACCACAAGGGATGAACTCAGATTTCTCCAGTTTCCTCATTTCCCCTCCCCCCACCTTGTCCCAGTCAAATCCCTCGAACTCAGCACCACCTTCCTATCTTGCAATCTTCTTCCTGACCTCTCCGCCCCCACCCCATTCCGGCCTACCACCCTCACCTTAACCTCCCTCCACCTAGCGCATTTCCAATGCCCCTCCCCCAAGTCCCTCCATCCCTACCTTTTACCTGAGCCTGCTGGACACACTTTCCTCATTCCTGAAGAAGGGCTTATGCCTGAAACGTCGATTCTCCTGTTCCTTGGATGCTGCCTGACCTGCTGCGCTTTTCTAGCAACTCATTTTCAGCTCTGATCTCCAGCATCTGCAGTCCTCACTTTCTACTCGGGTAATAAGCAGTTAAGTGAAAGAGGGTCCCAGAATTGTGAATTTTTGATGTAAAGTGTTCACTTTCGGAGTGAAAAAATAAATTGATGTTTTTATTTAACAGTGGAATTTGGGAGTTCTCTGTTCCTCATATTTTAACAGTTTACGAGTCGAATTGAGCATTTCTTTATGTTTCATTTAACTTACTAGATGAGCTTCACGCCATGTCCTAACAATTCCTGTCAGTGTATGTGTGTGGGGCAGGTCTGGCAGTCTCTGTGGTGCTTAAAGTGATGAAATGCCACACTCTGCTGGCCTCCACACGCCACTGCAAGGCATTGGCAGAGGGTGAAAACCAACAGGGATTCATTCAGAGAGGGGGAGGGAGAGAGCAGCTGCTCACAGCACCATCCAAACTGATGTCTTATACATGTACTGATCTAAATGTCCTTTAAACGTTGTAATAGTCCCTGCTTTCACCACTTTCTCTGCAAGTTCATTCCACACACAAGCCAGATTCTGTCTAAAATAATTAACTCTTATGACTTTTGTAAATCTTTTTCCTCGCCCCTTAAAATATCCCTCAGTTTTGAATCTCCAACTCTAGGGAAAAGACATCAGCCCTTCAGCTTATCTGTACCCCTCATTACTTTGTAAACTTCTGTGAAGTTACCCCTTAACCTCATCCTCTCCAGTGAAAAAAGTCCCAGCATACCCAGCGTCTCCTTATCGCTCACTCCCTGCATTCCCAACAACATCCAAGTTCATCTGTTCTCAATCCTCTCCAGCTTAATAATATCAAGGTCAATAATATCAAAGTGAATAGTCAAGGTATTTTCTAAGGGTAGGGGAGACCAAAACTAGAGGGCAGAGGTTTAAGGTGAGAGGGGAAACATTAAAGCGACCTAAAGGGCAGCTTTTACACCCAGAGGGTGGTGTGCCTATGGAATGAGCGGGCAGGGTGACCAGGCTGGACACAGTATTCCAGAAGAGGTCTAAGCAATGTCCTGTACATCCTCAACATGACATCCCCATTCCGATACTCAAAGGGTCTGACCAATGAAAACAAGTGTGTTAAACACCTTCTTAACCGTACTATCTATATGAGATGCAAATTTTAAAGAATTATACCTGACGGCCTAGGTGTCTATTCTACAACATTGCCAAAGGCTCTACTTTGAATTGTATAGGTCCTGCTGTTGTTTGATTTACCAAATCCAATACCGCACATTAATCCATACTAAACTCCATCAGCCACCCCTCAGTCCAGTGTGTGATATTACTGTCACCTCCCCCTCCCCTTCAATTTTAAAATGCCCATCCCTCTCCAGGAGGCCTGCACACTCCGGCCTTGATTTTCACAAAGACCCTGAGCTTGATTTGCCTTGTGTGGTTAGGGGGAGGAGGGACAGATTGCAGACACAGTCAGTGGGGAGGAGAGGCTGGACAGTAATCACCGGCCTGGTGTCATTTCATGGTTTTAGGAAAAGGGGAGTCGCACGTTAGAGGTGGGCAAGAGTGATTGGTGTTTGGGGGTCAGAAATTAAGCTCTTCCTTCGTCTCTGCTGTTCATTAATAAATATCCATTTGAGACCCTTCATTGGGCAGAGTGTTTCTGCAGGATTTCTTTCCGAAATATTGCAGACTACAGATACTAGCAATTAATCAATTGCATAGCACGTCACTCAATATCCTACAGTTGAGACAAATATCTTGCATTTGTTTAACGATACAAAGGGTTTTGTGTAGTTCAGTAATGGGAACCTGATTATAATAAATCCACACCGAACTGAAAGTGGGCACTAAAATATGACCCAAAATCTGGGTATGGCAGTGTGGTGGGTAGTGTCCCTGTCTCTGAGCCAGAACTCTGGATTTGATTCCAATTCCTGAACTTGTGTGGTAGTGTTCCTAGCTCTGGACTATAAGGCCTGGATTTAATTCCTGCCTGTTGCAGAGGTATGTCACATCATGTCAGGACAGTCTGATGAACAAACACACAGGAGAATAATGTTACAGCTTCATGGGTATTGCTGAGTGATGCGAGTCCCTCCCTCTGGGCACAAAGGTCTCGGTGTAAATCCCACAGAAGTTTCTCATGATAAATCTGAACAAACTGATTAAAATGGATTTAGAATTGTGACTTGATGGATAAGGGAGCGGTGTCAGTATTGAATTTCAGAATTTAGGCCCGGGATGACTGAAAGTACAGCTATTCGTGATCATTGGAGTCACATTTCGCAGCAGTAGTGGTTTATAAAATCAAAATGGCCATGGATAGGGTGAGCAGTCAGGGTTTGTCCCCAGGTTAGGGGCGTCCAAAACTAGAGGGCATTGTTTGAAAGTGAGAGGGGAAAGATTTTGATGAGGCCTAAAGGAAACAATTTCACACAGAGGGTGGTGTGCATATAGAATGAGCTGCCAGAGGAAGTGGTGGAGGCTGGTACAACTACAGCATGTAAAAGGCATCTGGGTACTGACAGACCTGGCGAACTTTTCCAGAAATTTCTGCATTTGTTAAAAAATGCAGTCATTTTAAAACAGGTATTCTGAATATATTAAATATTTTATTTTTTAATGACGCAGGGCCATGTAAACATATTTCAAATCAGTCGAGACCATTTTCTGCTAAGGGTATTGCTCTGTCTATGACAGCAGCAATGATGCACCTACATGGAACAGGGAATGTGATGGAGACATAGTTTGGACAATGTACAAGGAGACCTCACATGGTCCACTTTGGGAGAGGATGACATTACTGTGTGACTCAGCTCAGAGAGGGAGAAAATGTAACCTGCCTGAGAAGGAATTGCCTATCACACACTCTCTTCTTCGTTGTTCCTCATCACAGCAATGTGTGCAAGCTATAAAAAAAATTCTTCAGTCATCGTTACTTTTATAGAATCACTGCAGTGTTGAAACAGGCCCTTCGGCCTAACAAGTCAATACCAACCTTCCCAACCGATTTCCCTATATTTGCCCCTGACTAATGCACCTAACCTAGAAATCCCTGCACACTACAGACAATTTAACATGACAATCCACCGAACCTACACAGTTTGTGGGAGGAAAGTAGATCACCAATTAGAAGCTCTTACAGATAAGGGGAGAATGTGCAAACTCCACACAGACAATCACCCAAGGCTGGAATCGAACCCAAGCCCCTGCTGCTGTGAGGCAGCAATGCTGCCCACCGTGCTGCCCTTTGGGTGCTCCCTGACCAGAATTTACTGGAGTCTACTCACTGCCTAAAGCAAAGGGAATTCAGCCAAATCCAACTCTCCCAGGATGAAATCCCATTGCTAGCAGCTGTGTGTGTAAAATATCTTCAGAAGCAGAATAACGTTTTGGACAATCTCAATTTTTACTTTTGTCATGAGTTCCAATAATATCTGGACAAAGTTCTTTCAAATTAAATTGCAGAAATTTTGTTAATCGGTGTGTGTTTGTGTTTGCATGTGTGTGTTTGTGTGTGCGTTTGTTTGTGTGTGTTTGTGTGTTTGTGTTTAGAAAGGGAAATATTAGACCTTAAGACATAGGAGTGGAAGTAAGGCCATTCGGTCCATCGAGTCCACTCAGCCATTTAATCATGGCTGATGGGCATTTCAACTCCACTTACCCGCATTCTCCCCGTAGCCCTTAATTCCTTGTGACATCAAGAATTTATCAATCTCTGCCTTGAAGACATTTATCGTCCCAGCCTCCACTGCACTCTGTGGCAATGAATTCCACAGGCCTACCACTCTCTGGCTGAAGAAATGTTTCCGCATTTCTGTTCTGAATTTACCCCTTCTCATTCTAAGGTGTAACGGAAACAATTTCTTAGCGTCCACCCTTTCCAAGCCATTGATTATATAATTGCAATACCCAAACAGTTTGCCATTCATCTTTCCACCATAGTTTGAGTAACATTGCTCTGGATCATAAACGTGTTGTTTAGCAGATTAAAGAAACTAGCCTGACTTGTTCCTAAAACTGACCCTGACCCAGTCTGAGAACGATATCATCGGCCATATCACTAACCTGGTTACAGTTAATATTTGTTGTGAGCAGTGGAGGTGTGGGACTAGAAAATGAAACAGTGACCCCAAAAGCCGGGGAACTATAATCCAGTGAGCCTGATGTCAGTGGTGGGTAAGTTGTTGGAGGGGTTTCTGAGGGATAGCATTTACATACATTTGGGAAGGCAAGGGCTGATCGGGGTAGACAACGTGTCTTTCTGCATGGGAAATCATGTCTCATTAATTTGGTTGAGTTTTTTGAAGAGGTGACAAAGAAGATTGATGAAGCCAGTTTGGTAGACGTTGTCTATATGGACTTCAACAAGGTGTTCATTTAAACAACAAAGAACAAAGAATATCTACAGCCCAGGAATAGGCCCTTCACCCTCCAAGCCTGAGCCGATCCAAATGTACTGTCTAAAGCTGTCGCCCAATTCCTAAGCATCTGCATTACTCTGCTCCCCACCTACTCATACATCTGTCCAGATGCATCTTAAAAGAATCTACCGTGCCTGCCTCTACCACCAATGCTGGCAACACGTTCCAAATGCCCACCACTCTCTGTGTGAAGTACTTACCATATGTATCCCCCTTAAACATTCCACCTCCCACTTTGAAAGCATGACCTCTCGTTATTGAATCCTTCACCCTGGGAAAAAGCCCATCTCTATCCACCCTGTCTATACC
Organism: Chiloscyllium punctatum; assembly: GCF_047496795.1. Taxonomy (NCBI): domain Eukaryota; kingdom Metazoa; phylum Chordata; class Chondrichthyes; order Orectolobiformes; family Hemiscylliidae; genus Chiloscyllium; species Chiloscyllium punctatum. The sequence continues at coordinate 104,042,203 of NC_092750.1, read as the reverse complement.
CTTCATGATTTTGCAAACCTTAATCAAGTCCCCCCTCAATCTCCTTTTATCTATTGAAAATAAACCTAACCTACTCAGCCTCTCTTCACAGCTGATATTTCATTCTGATTGGTAGACAGATTAGTAAGTTTCAGTCACGTAAGATACAGAGGAAGCTCGTCACAATTGGCTTGAAGGAAGAGGGATATTTTTCAGCCTGGAGGCTTGTGAGCAGCAGTGTGCTGCAAGAATCAGTACTGAGTTCACTGCATTTCATCATTTATGTAAAGGATTTAGATGTGAATATTGGGGCCATAGTTAGTAAATTTACAGATGACATCAGAAAGGTGGTGTAGTAGATTATCTCAGAGTACAACAAGACCACAATTAGATGGGACAAAAGGGCAAGGAGTGACAGATGAAGTTTAATTTAGATAAATACGAGGTTTTGTATTTTGTGAACGCACACCAGGCCAGGAATTATACACTTAATGAGAAGGTCCTGGGGCGTGTTGTAGAACAAAGGGACATAGGACTGCAGGTATATTGTTCCTTGAATGTGGAATCGCAGGTAGACAGAGTGGTGCAGAACACATTTGGCACATTTGCCTTAATCAGTCAGAGTATTGAGTATAGGAATTGTGGTGGGATGTTGTATCTGTACGGGACGTTGTGAGGCCACTTTAAGAATACTGCGTACAACTCGGTTTTCTGCAGTAATAACTTACCCAGATGTTCCAGGACTGGAGGTTTGAGCTTGAGGGAGAGGCTGATTAGGTTGAGGTGCTTTCTCCTGGAGTGTCAGAGGCTAAAGGGTGACATTATAGAGGTTTATAAAACCATCAGGGGCATGGATATTCTGAACAGCCACGTTCTGCTCTCCAGGTTAGGGGAGTCCAGAACAAGAGGGCATTGGTTGAAGGGGAGAGGGCGAATGATTTAGAAGGGACCTGAAGATAAATGTTTCACAGAGAGAGTGGTGTGTGTACAGAAAGTGCTGTCAGAGGAAGTGCTGAAGGCGGTTACAATCTCACATTTAAAAAGTATCTGAAAGAGGAGGGATATTTACCAAATGCTGGCAAATGGGACTGGATCAGATTTGATATCTGATCGGAATGAACAGATTGGACAAACGGGTCTGTTTCCATTCTGCATGACTCTCTGGTCCTATAAGAAGGATGTTGAATAATTCTTAAAGGACCTTTCAAGTGGGAATTCTCTTCAGTGGAAGTTAATTGTGCCTCTATGTTCACATTGATTGAAAGCTGCATCAGTTAAATATTTGACAGAGAAGTGAGTCACGGATAATGGGATATAGACAGGAAAGTGGGGCTGAGACCACAACCTGATCAGCCACAATCTTAGTGCCTGGTGGAGAAGGCTCAAAGTATCTAATGACCCACTCCTGCTCCTCAGTCCCATGTTCCTGTGTTCCATTCAGCCCCTAATACCTGCTAGACAGGAACAGTTGGAGGCTACTTACTCCTATAATCTGGTGCACAGAAACAGAGGAGACCATTCAGCCTCTCAATACTGTCACACATGCTTTGAAGTGATTTGGGAAGTGTAATTGGAAAATCCAGGCACAGGTATGAAAGAGGCCCCTCATCTCTCTTCACAGAGCTTCTCCTCTCTGCAACTTGTGCTTCATTTGTTGGTCATGTTGTAGACCCAGATTCACTGTGAATACAGCCCCCATACCTCAACCAGAGTTGGCTCACAAAATCCTATGGTCTCCCTTACTGCAATATTCAGTAATTGCACCTTCATGAAAATAACACCCACTAACTCTCCAATAACAGAATGTGAGAACATCAGGAACAGGAACAGATCGTTCACCCCCCAAGCCTGCCTTGCCCTTCACTAAGATCATGACTGATCTGCTCTTGGTCTCAAATTCTCTTTCAAACCCAATTCTTCATAGCCCTCACCGCTCTGTCAGGTCAATATCCATCTCCCTCCTCTTCAAATACTTTCAGTCATCTAGCTTCCCGAACACTCTTGAGAACAGAAACCCTGACATTCAATCCCACCTGTTTGAAGAAAACACTTGCTGCTCCTATATCATGGCCTATTGATGTGAACAAAAGAGGTTGAGACAAGGGTTCAGGTAAAAATGACTGGCCCCGATATCAAGGCAATGGTTGGCTTCTGTTGACATCAAGGACCTTAACAAAACTGGACTTAATGGGAATCAGAGTAAACTCTCCAGTGTTTGGGGTCAAACATGTCACAAAGGAAGATGGTCATTATCTCAGCCCTGGGTCACCTCTGTGGGAGATCCTCAGGGTAAGTTCCTCTTCACAAACAGCTTCAGCTGCTTCATCAATGTCTCCCCTCCCCACCTTCCCCACCATAAGATCAGAAGTGGGGATGGTCACCGAAGATGCCACAATGTTCAGAACATTTTGATCCCCCCTCAGCTCCTGAACTAGTCTGTGTCCGTGTGCAGCAAGACCCTGACTCCATTGAGACTTGTGCTGTTAAATGGTCCGTAACATTCATCTACCAGCGCTGCCTGTCACTGCACATTGCCACAGTAAAACAAGAGTTCATTCGGCACCTCACGCTAGTTTCACAGGAATATGAGGAAGCCATTCAGCCCATTGACACTATTGGAGAAGAACAGGGATAGCCCATTCAGTGCCTCCAGCCTATTACTCAGGAAGAGAAGGAGTCTAGTGTGATGGACCACACGAGAGCCCCTCGAAAATATTTGAAGGCGGTCACCTAGACTCTATTTTTTTTATTTTAAAGGGAATATAAAGTGACTGTTCCAGATGCAATGTGACAGGTCAAACTTCTCGGTGTGAAGCTAAACACTATTTATTGAAACGGGAAAGATAAAATGAATGCAAAGAAAGAGGAATTTAGAAAATCATAATTCCATTAGACAAGTTAGCAGAATAACAAATCAAGGAACTGTTACTAATGAACTGTACCAATATAGGAAAATCCCAAAAACACAGCGCCTGGCAGAAAGGAAAATTCAGACACAGATCGTCACACACATTTCTCTAATCCGGGAATTAAAAACAGCACCAAGAGAAAATTCAGAGAGAGTAGCACCCAGGTGATAGTCACTGAAGATTCCAACTCTGTGCAGACCCCAATAGTTTCTGATGTTACTGAGAAACCAAAACCCAGAGATCCTAACCTGTGAGAGCTGGCCACACCCATTCAGGCTGCATTAAAATAAACCCAAGACCTCCCTAGCTGTTTACTCAGTGGTCTTAACTAACCAGTTTGGCAACGATCATTCAATCTCTCTCTTAAAAGAAACCAGGACAAAATAACCTCTCAAAGCCTGCAGCACCATCACACTTGTCAGTACATCGAGCTGTCAAACAGGAACCAGGGGTAACCCAATCAGGCCCTTGGTCCTGTCCAATCGGAAGAGGAAGAAGCCATTCAGACCCTTGAGTCTCTTACACAGGAACAGGAGGAGGCCATTCAGCCCCTAAAGCCACTTCCACAGCAACAGGATGAGGTCATTCAGCTCCTTCAGTCTCTTACACAGGAAGAGAAGGAGGCCATTCCCCCCTCAACGCACTTGCAAAGGGACAGAATGAGGTAATTGATGCTGATTCCTGATGAATGGCTTATGCCCAAAACGTGGATTCTCCTGCTCCTCGGAGCTGACTGACCATCTGTGCTTTTCCAGCAATCTACTGTCTACTACAATCTCCAGCATCGGCAGTCCTCACTGTCTCCCAATTGATGCTCCAATATGATGAACAAGTGGGGCAGAGGCTGCACAGACAGACTGCTCCACGTTGTTCCTCCTGGCTCCGTTGCTCATGATGAACACGTGGGACTTTAACATGGTTTTCTAGTGGTGAGGAGGGAAGCCATATGTCTTGCGTGAAGTCTCAAGAAGGCACCTTCCATCTCTGAGAAGCCAGCCTTTCTCTATGCAAGGTGGAAGCTGGTGGGAATGGTTACCTGTTTCAGATGGAAGGTATTATGGCTGATGTTGGGGATTGTGAACATCATGGCGTTCAGTACGGGTTCACACGCCAACAGCACAATAACATGGGGAGAGTTAATTTAGGCATATAAACTATTAGGAAAGTCACGTTAGACTGATGAATCGAGATTGATAGGTTCTTGTTGTCTAGAGGAATTAAGGGCTACGGGGAGAATGCTGGCAAGTGGAGCTGAAATGCGCATCAGAAATGATTGAATGGCGGAGTGGACTCGATGGGCCGAATGGCCTTATTCCACTCCTATGTCTTATGGTCTTATGGACTCTCTGTGTTCAAATAATGCTGATCTTCCTCATGTTGATCTTGTCGAGTGCACGTCCTGTTCAGTGTAACCTGTGTGCCTTACTCTGTCCAAGTCTATTTCCATCCTATGATCTGTCTGGTCATGCTTACTATGATCTGCCTCCACTGCTCATAAATAAAGTGTTTCCCTGTACTGAGGTACACGTGGCAATAAATCAGATCAATCAATCCTGAGTAAAGTATGGAATTTCTCACCCTATCAATGTGTCTTTTGGAAATATACCTGCTACACCTCGTGTTTCAGCGTCACCATTTCAGATTTTACAGCTGTGCAGATTAAACTCTCAGGTTCTTCACTCTACCCTCATGATACTGCCATCTGTATCTGTGGTAAGGAGATCATTCCTTACAAAGGAGATCAAATCCGTAGAGAGCGCCCCAAATGCTCTCTCAGCAAGGCTCTACAACAGCAGGAGGATGGCTTTACTCATGTACTCGAATCATCTTACAATGAAGGACGGCATACCATTGACTGCACCCATTACTTACACAGGGTTTGATTCGGAGCAGTCAGCATAGACTTGTAAGTGGGAGATCATGCTTCCCAAATTTGTTAGAGTTCTTTGATGAAGTGACCAAGAAGGTTTACGAGGACAGAGCAGTAAATTTAGTCTCTATGGATTTCAGTAAGGCCTTCGATAAGGTTCCAAATGGCAGGCTGCTCTGGAAGGTTCCATCACGTGGAATGCTGGGGGAACTGTCCAATCGGATACACAGTTTAGTTGATGGGAAGCAGAGGGTTTAGTGGAAGGATGATGGTCAGACTGAAGGCTGTGTCCATTGCTGTTTGTTATCTATGATTTGGTTGAGAATGTACAGGGCATGATTAGTAAGTTTGCAGATGATACTAAAATAAGTGGTAGCGTGATCAGTGAGGAAGTTTATCAGAAATTGCAGTAGGACCTTAATCAGGTGGGGAAGTGGGCCGAGAAATGGCAAATGAAATTTAATATAGATGTGTGAGGTCTTGCATTCTGGAAACTCAAATCAAGGTAGGAGTTTCACGGTGAATGGGAGGGTCTTAAGGGGTGCAGTGTGCAGAGAGACCTTGGTTTTCACGGGCACGGTTCTCTAAGAGTAGAGTCACAGGTTGACAGGGCAGTGAAGAAGGCTTTTGGCACATTGGCCTTCATCAGTCAGGACACTGAGGATAGAAGTTGGGAATTTATGTTGCAGTTACACAGGACATTGGTAAGGCCGCACTTGGAGTATTGTATTCAGTTTTTATAACCTTGTTATAGGGAGGATGTTATGAAATTAGAAAGAGTGCAGAAGAAATTTACAAAGACGTTGCCAGGACCCAATGGTCTAAGTTATGGGGAGAGGTTGGACAAGCTAGGACCTTTTATTTTTTGTGTAAGAGACTGAGGGAGTCCTTATAGAGCTGTATAAAATCATGAGGGGTATGGATAGAGTTAATGCTCTCAGTCTTTTTCCAAGGTGTACAGAATCGAGGAGTAGAGGGGATCAGTTTAAGGTTAGAGGGGAAGGAATAAAAGGGAACCTGAGTGGCCACTTCTTTACACAGAGGGCTGGTACATGGATGAGCTGCCAGCAGATGTGGTTGGTGGTGATGCGGGTGGGAGGTGGGGTGTACATTAACAACATTAACAACATTTCAATGCATTTGGATAAATATGTCGATAGGAAAGGACTGGAAGGATATGTGCAAACTGCAGGGAAATGGGGCTAACGTGGATGGACATTTGCAAGGTGAAGATGAACCCCTCTGTTAATTAAAACCAAACACCCAGAAAAGCTCGGCACACCTCGTAATCTGTTAAAACATGAGTGACACCGATCTCCTATATTCCACTATTTAAACAAAAATTAACAAGTTTGTTTCTTAACATTAATAGTGAACACTAAACAACAACTATTGACAAATACAAGCCCCTGTTTTCTTAGCTACTTTATATCTGACTCCAACTCTGTAAATATATGCTGTTCCAACAGCCCACATATAAAACATTACAACCTCGAGAGCACACAGTCTCTGTCTTCCCAACTGTGCTCACTCATTCAGCTGCTGATCTCCCCGGGTCATTTTATTATTGCATGTAGGTTTAGATGAACATGTATCTTTGATAGAGAGTGTTTGGGATGGCCAGTTAGCACTGCTGCTCTACAGCAGTTGCTCTGCTGTTGGATGGCAGTAGCTCTCCCTGTAGTGTTCAAAATGCTGGGTATGTATACTCCCCATGATATAGTAATTCTCATAATTTGGTTGCTTACCAGGTGTCCAAACAATAATATTCAAATTCCATTGGCTTCTGGTTTACTGAGCGTTATTTAAACTCTTTGGTTGCATTTGAATGGCTGTCACAATAGCAACCAAAACTCAGGTATCCATTTCTCAGCTAATGTGGACATGTGGAACAGTTTGACCTTTAGCTGGCATTTGTGGCTTTAATTTCTATTCGGCAAAACCCGTTCTGTTTTAAAGTACTCTACATGTTTTTGGCTTCACAACATCTCCCCGCTTCAGAAAATAAAGTGAACCAGCAGAATGAAAAGATGACTACATTTCTTCTCCTCTAATTTTAAATCCCAATTTTATGAAATACAAAAGTATTTATCTCAGTTATATCATTCATATTAATTCTGCACACCATTATAACACTGGAATAACACTAAATCTTATCTACACTTTTTCCTTTAAATCCCTGATAAAACCCATCTGCTATCACATTGTAGGAGCCGCAGCATGTACCTTTTGTAAGTTTAAAGTCAGGAAGGTAAAACTCCAATGAAATAGTCTCAGATTCTGGTCTTTAACTATTCCAAAAAATGCGAGAGATTTGTCATTGTCCAAAACCATCTCCGACAATTTGTTTGTCATACACACATTAAAATATTGTCAGGCCATTGCGAAACATAATCATTCTTGTTCAATAATGGAGATTTTGTATCTTTGTTCTGGTGGATATTGAGTTTTTTCGACAAGTAGCCAAATAGCCATTCAGTTCCATCATCATCTTTCTGTATCAATACATCTTTGACCCCGATATCCCGAGCATCAAACACAATTTTCAATGGGTTTCAGAATATTTGGTGTAGCTAAAACGGGTGCGGTGATTAATCCTGCTTTAAAATTCTCAAATGCCTCCTGGCATTGTTCTGTCCACCACAATTCTGTGTTTTTCTTTAGTAAATCCATCAGTGGTGCTGAAGTTTGGAACAAACTTCTGATAGAATTCACTCAGTTCCAAAAATCGAAGCATCTCTTTCTTCGAGGATGGTTGTGGAAATCCCTCAAAGCCCTTCGACTTTGTGTTCGATGGGGTCAACCTCCCATGTCCAATGTAATGTCCCAAGAACGTCACCTCTGCCTTCGCGAATTCTGTTTTCTTTAAGTTTATTACCAAGTTTGCTTCTTGTTCAACATGATCTGTCAACTGTAACATGTGAGCTTTTAATCACTTGCTAAATATCACCACATCATACAGATAAACTACACAATTTGTTCATCTGGCCACAGCTCTGTTCCTGAGTCATAAATGTGTCTGGAGCATTATTCATCCATATAAAATACTCGATAAATTTTTTGTCATCTCCAGTATCTTTACTGGATAGCTGAACTGACTCCACATTTTTTTTAATTTGAAAGGGGCCCCCAAACCTGGCTTTGAAGGGATTACCTACCCCTGGTGGCAATACTAATACGTCATCCCCACGGGATATCCTCAAAGTTTCAGTGTTTCTATCTGCCACCTGCTTCATTCTATGTTGTGCTCTTCAGATACTATTCAGATATAATATTTAGCAAACTCACCTACTCCATCTACTCTCTCCTTCACCTCACACACAGAATCCAAGGGTGAGATTTCCGACTTCGGTCCTGTCAATTTATATTTAATTAATTTCAACGGACCTCTCACTTCATGTACGAATATTAACTTAAAGGAAGTAAAGTGAGTAGATTTATTTGGGGCATCTCTAATGGCAAACTAATAATGGGACACCTTTATTCCAATCATTCTAGTCATCATAACAGTATGCTGTTAACATGGTCTTCAGCGTCTGATGCTAACTTTCCAAGGCTCCCTGGGATTCAGGATGGGATGCCCTTGATTTAAACTGCTGCATGCCGAAGCTATCCATGACTTCCTTAAACAGCTGAGCGGTAAAATGAGAACTTTCGTCTGACTCAATCTTACTGCCTAGCCCACAGCGAGTAAAGAAAGCTACCAACCCCTCCACCTCCCTTTTTATCTTAACATTCCGTAATGGAATTTCCTCTGCAAATCTGGTGGACACATTCATTATGGTCAGCAAATATAGTTTTCCACTTCTATGTTAGGAAGTGGAGCTACACAATTAATCATAACCCACGTGAAATGTTCTTCGAATGCAGTAATTGGCACGAAAGGTGCTGGTTTTATTACTGCCTGTTACTTACCTACCATTTGGGATGTATGTCACGTACAAAAAAAAACACGTCCTTGTGCATTCCAGGCCAGTGGAAATGCTTCTGTACCTTGGCCTGAGTCTTCTGTACACCTAAGTGACCGCCTGCAGTTATTTTTTGAGCTACCCGGAACACTGTATGTTACTGCAAACACAATCTGGTGCACTTCGGCCCATTTCCCTTCTGCAGTAACCTATCGGGGTCTCCATTTTACTTTTAGGATTCTATCTTTAAGTTAATAACATTCAACAATATATTCTGATTCCTTTTCTGTGTGTGTGCATGTGTATGTGTGTGTGAATGTGTGTGTATTTATCTGTTGGAAGTCCATGAGCCTTTCTGGATAAAACCCCTCTGCCTGATCCTCTGCCTGTTCAGGGTTTTCCTGCACCGTTACATCAAACAGGGGGTCAGTTCACCGAGCATCAATTCATTTGTCTTTTTCTTTCTTCCTGCTGTAACTTATGACAGTGGGATCTTGTTACTACACACTCTGGAAAGATTCCTCGGTATTTTTCTTTTAACACCCCAATTCCCTAGACTTCTCCACCACAAGGAGTGCGTCTCCCACCTCGTCTCCTGCTAAATCGTTCCCAAGAACTAACTGTATTCCTGGAACTGACACTCTGTTACTCACTGTCACTGTTACTTCCCTAATCTTGATTTGGCATTCCATCCTGATGTTACACAAGGGAATGCTTAATTTCTGTCCCCATTCCACAATGTAACACGCTCTTGATTAACATGCCAGAAAGAGTGAAAAAAACTTTCATCTTTTCCTATTAGAGGGTGAGAGAAAGTGAGGGCTGCAGATGCTGGAGATAAGAGTTGTAAAGTGTGGGGCTGGAAAAGCACAACACGTCGGCAGCATCCGAGGGGCAGGAGAGTTAACGTTTCAGGTTTCAATCCTTCATCAGGAAAGTGGGGGGTAAGGGAGGGGGAAGGAGGTTGAGAAATAAATAGGAGGGTGAGGGTGGAGCTGGGTGGAAGGGAGCTTGTAAGGCAATAGGTAGATGCAGGTGGGGTGTGATGGTGACAGTTCGGACCGGAGGGTGATAGAACTCCTATCGGTGGTAGGAAAGCTGGAACCCTCAAACTGTACAGCATCAACGTTGACTTCACCAAATTCCAAATCTCCCCTCCACCAACCTCTCCCAGATCCAACCATTCAATCTAGCACTGCCCTCTTGGACGGCCCTAACTGTCCATCTTCCTTTCCACCTATCGACTCCACCCTACCCTCCGACATATCACTATCACTCCCATCTACATATTCTTATTGCCTTCCAAATGACCCTCCCACCAGCACAGCTACTCCCCTCGTATTTATCTTTCAGCCCCCTTGTCCCCCCACCATGTCCCTGACGATGGGTTTCTGCCTGATATTCGATTGTCCTGCTGTTTGGATGCTGCCTGATCTGTTGTGCTTTTCCAGTGTCTCACTTCTCAACTATTACAGACTGAGCAGATCCCATATCTCACAAAATTATAACTTCTTGTTCTTCTCCCCCTGTTCTTTCTGAGTAAACTTTATCTACAGAGGTGAATTCTTTAGAGAGATCAGGCACTGCCTCCATACCCAGCCCTTGCCTCGGCTGTGCACTCTCCTGCAGCTCCTCGGCTCCACTTGGGGTCTCCTTTACCAGTTTCACTAATGCCACTGGGCTTAGCCTCTTCGACCGCATCATTCCCCAAAGTGTCTTCCTTTAACGCCCAGCACGGTGTGTCCCAGCTTACTGCAGTGAAAACAACTTTTTCCCTCTGCCCTTCTTAAACCATCGGCACTGTCATTTTATGTTTTCCACTCCCTTATAGTGAGAATACCTGAGGCCTTTCACCACCTTTCAACCCCCTTGGGCTTCTTTCTTCACCTGTGGTAAAGTATTGTGCGTTACTGTTCGCTTTGTAATGTGTGATCTTCCCTTCTCCCAATTTCTATCCCTCACAGGATGAAACTCCTGCCAGAAGCTAAATATTATCTCATGCCCCAGTACATATTTACCTGCCCTTTCTGCCGTGCTTCTCACTTCTTGAACTTCCGGTACATTCACATGAATTCTTACTATCTCTGGAAGTGAGTCTTTTAACTTCTCCAGCAAATTAATCTCCCTTCAAGCCTCATAGGTCTTATCCATTTTTAAGGCCAGCACCCATTTATCAAAATGACTGTGGTTACTTCTTTCAAACTCAACATAAGTCTGACCTGGTTCCGTCTCTTTCCGTCTATTTTTCTGAACTTCTGTCTATATGCTTCTAGTACCAATTCATAACCAATCAATATAGCCAATTTGACATCTTGATAATCTCTTGACCCCTCATCTGATAGCGCTGCACATACCTCACCAGCTGTGCCCACCATCTTAGTCTGAACTAGCATTACCCACAAGTTCACTGGACATGTCATCTGACTAGTCATTTTTTCAAATGAAATAAAAAAGGTTTTGACATTTTTGTCACCGAAATATGGCAAGTTATTAACATAGTTGTATACATCCCTATGTTCTCCCTTCATCTCCATCCTGTTAACTTAACTTTCTTGTCTAATTCCCAACCTCTGCATTTCAAATCCTCTCTCTGTTTCTTTTTCTTCTCTTTCTTCTCTCTATTTCCTTCCCTTTAGTTATCTTCTATCTCCAGTTGCCACATATGCAATTTAAGTTTTTTCTAACTCCACTGCAGTTGCCTATTTCTCTGATACATCAAAGTGCTTGACCAACTCCATAACAATTTCAGCTTCTCTTTTCTCCCTGGTTAAACTCAATTCCAACCTATTTGCTAATTCTAAAAAAATGTCCTCCTTCTGTTTTTCTAAACCTCTTTAGTAATGTTAAAAGCCATTTCCCTCACTTTTGATTTAATCAACCACAAGTAACAAAATTAAACGAATTTTCCCATTGGTTGTATTTGAAGATCAAAGTCACTAATTGCAATGAGTTGGAATTTGCTGGGACCTTTTGTACCCCAAATCTGTTCAAGTCGGTCCAAGTGCCACACGGCCAGGCCCCAAACTGTTATGACATCAATGCCGAACCCCTCTGTTAATTAAAACCACACACCTAGAAAAGCTCACCTCACATCATAATCTGTTAAAACGTGAGCGACAGAGAACTCCTAAATTCCACTAATGAACAAAAAGTAACAATTTATATGTGTGCAAGTTAGCTCGCTGAGCTTGAAGGTTTGTTTTCAGAAGTTTCGTCACCATGACTAGGTGACATCATCAATGAGAGTATCTGCTGAAGTGCTGGTGGTATGTCCCGCCTCTCTATTTATAGGTCTTGGTTTCTTAAAGTGGGTGATGTCATTTCCGGTTATTTTATCAAGAGAATGTAGACAGGATCTAAATTGATCCGTTTATTGATGGACTTCTGGTTAGAACGCCATTCCTCTAAGAAGTTCCTTGCGTGTCTTAGCATGTGTGTGTGTTTTGTCCCAGTCAAAGTGATGCCCTTCTTTGTCTGTATGTATGGAACATAGTGATAGTGCGTCATGTCTTTTGCTGGCCAGTTGGTGTTCATGTATCCTCGTAACACAACAACAGGACAGTTTCAATGGTCGAAAAGTGATTTTATACACACTGTTTATCAATGTGTGTGTGCAGTTAAGTCGCATTTTTCACACGTGCACAACACATTGTAAATGAACAACAGAGACACAGTTAACGAAAAATGATGCACATGATTTATAAAATTGATAAAACATTAAAACATGATTTGATCCTCTCAACGTTCCGTCCTTTTCTGGAATTCCCTACTCTACTCTCTCATTCTTACCAGGATGAGTGCTCCAAATTCTTGATTCTCGTGTCCCAAATTATTTCAGTTAACACCCTTCTATATATTGGCCTGTTGGGTTCTTTCCAAAGCTAGTGTCTGTCATAATATCGGAGATAAATATTCTGGCATCAGACTCAGCATTTGAACATATTACTCTGTTGTACATGCACTGAACCAAGGACCACAGCACACAGGCGTTGCCAAACCATTGGGGAATGTTCATCTACTTCTTTCGATCATGTAGTTTTCTCATTTTCCACATCTCCAGATCTATATCCTCTCTCTCGTTCTCCCTTTGCATCTAGTTAAGAAATCCACCAATTATTCTTCGTGTCCCATATCCCAAAACTCCTTCTTTCAGTTTATATCTAATGTTCTCTTCAAGATGTAATGTGGTTATAATTAAGCAATGTAACAACCAAGACGTGCGGGAGGAGCTGGCCAGAGTTAATTGGAAGGGGAGCTGAACAGGAAAGACCATGGAGCAGCATTGGGAGGAGGTTCTGGGGATAATTCGGAAGATAATACCAGAAATGCAACCCCAAGAAGATGAAACATACTCATGGGAGAACAAGGCAGCCATGAGTGATAATGCATCAAACCAAAAGAGAAAACATACAATGTGGTGTAGATGATTGGGAATCCAGAGAATTCATTGGTTCTGAAACTACATAAGGCTGGCATTACTGACACTACAGAGCTCTTAATCATAGTCAGGGAAAGGAACAGAGGAAACACATTCACTTTAAACACAGAAGATGGTATTTCTCAAGGAAAAAGATTCAGGTGAATTAAACATTTGCATTAAGATCAGTTAAATGCTTTTGCAGAATGTGTCAGATTGGAAGCAAGACCCGGGAAGACAGACCCTCAGCAGGTTGAGAGTTTGAAAATGGAAGTATTTCCACATCAGAAACCAGGTCAGGTCACTGAGTGCAGGGCTGATGGGTGAATGGGTCTCAGTGAGAATTGGGGAACAGACAGCAGAATTGCATTGCAGATATTGCAGCTCGAAACTGCGTATTCATGTAGTGCTGTAGACCACAGCAGCAGGAGAAGCAGACCTGCATTCAACCACAACCTGTAACTTTTTACCAGGGAAACACCTCAGTCTGTCATTACCATCAACACCATCTATGGCTCAGTGACGAGTGTGGGTGAACATGTCAGAGTCAGAATCACATGAACTTTAACCTGATGCTAACTCATTAAAGCTACCAGACTTGACCAACAGATCTGGTCTAAGCCCTGAAGTCCTGTCACGTTCAGTTATAAAATGGTGATGGACGATTAAACAAACGACTGGAGGCGAAGGTTCCACAAACATTCCCATCCTAAATAATGGAGCAGACCTGCACATCAGTGTAAAAGAGAAGGATGTTTCATCTGCAGCATCCTCTGCCAGAAGTATTGTGTCGATGATACACCTCACCCTCATCATGATACCCACAGAATCACAGATCCCAGTCTTCAACCAATTTCAATTGCTGCACGTGACATGAAGAAACAGCTGAACACAGTAGATATGACACAGGCAATGAGCCCTGACACCATTTCTGCAATAGGACTGAAGACTTGTGTGGCACAAATGGCTGTGTCCCTGGGGAAGCTGTTTCATTCCAGCTCCAACTCCGACATCTCCCTGGCAGTGTGGAAAATTACTCAGCTATGTCCCGCTCCCTAAGAGGGGAATAATTACAATCTGAACAATTACCACTCCCTCAGTGACATCACGACAGTCAAATTGGTTAGAGTTCTTTTTGACAGAGCTGGCAAACAGCAGAGAAATAACCAGCTCAGTGTAGTTTCCGATAGGTCCCCATGTGGAGACGGTGCTGTTGTGGAACTCTTACTGGATTAATAATCCAGACCAGGCTAATGTTCTGGCAGCGGGTGGAAGTTAAAGACAATTAATAAAATATCGAGATCTAAAATCTGGGGTCAGGAATAGTGACCTTGAAGCTAAAATGGATTGTAAACAGAATTTCCTCCTCCAATGTACTTTTGGAAGTGAATCTCCCATGATTTCCTGGGCTGGCCTAAAAGTGACTCCAAAGACCCTGACATGTGATAAACATTTCAATGGTCTCTGAAACCCAAGCAAGGGCACTCATTTGTATCAAACTACTCCGAGGTCTGAAAGGATGAAACCGGACAGAACACCCGGCCTCAGAATCAGTGTCAGAAAAGGGAATGGGAACACAGTCCTGTCGACCCTGCAGAAACCTCCTTCCTAACAACTGAGAGCTTGTGACAGCATTTACAGAGCTTTCCCACAGACTGCATAGAAACAGCAGGAAAGGAGTAGGTCATTCAACACATTGAGCCTCCCCCATTCTAGTTCATGGAAAACGTCTCCTCAATACACTTACCCCACACGATATACATATCCGTTAATGTGAGTAACCTTGGGAAGCTATAAAATAGGAAGTGCAGTAGTACATTTGGTCTATCGAGTTTGCTACCCAATTCATTGTAATGATGGTTGGCCCTTCATTTCCACACCGTACTCCTGCTCTCCCACCATCCCTTTACTGTCTCTAAATCCTTACCGATAATCAATGTCTCGGTTTCCAGGTGCGAGCGAATTCCCCAGGTTCACCAGTCAGTGAGTGCAGACATTTATTCGCATCTCAATGCAGAGTGACCTGCTTCCAATCTGACTCACCCTGTCAGAGTTTTGTATATTTCACTGTGATCTCCACTCATTTTCCTAAACGCCGTGGAATACTGGCCCAGTCTCCCCAATCTCTGCTCCCATAACAAGCCCGTCATCCCAGAGATCAGTCTGGTCATCCTTCACTGCTCTCCATCAATGTCAGGTTTGCCCTTTATTAGGTAAGGAGACCAAAACTACACACAATACTGCACAATGTTCGGGATGATATCTCACCAAGGCCCTGTACAGCTGCAGTAAGACACCCTTACTTCTGGACTCACATCCCCCTGAAATGAAGGTCAACACACCATTTATCTTCCTCACTGCTTTCTGTTTCTGCAAGATTGTTTTCAGCGACTGGTGTACAAGGAGATGCAGATCCTTTTTAATGTTACAGCTCCCCACTTGGTGGGTCTGTGTACACTGGGCAGCGTGCCAATGCCATGCCCAGTATTGACTTCTGGTTACAGAACTCACTGCACTGCAGGGGCCTCAGAGGTTTATGCAGAAGGAAAAAACAAACAGGAGCATAAGTCCCTTTGTATATCAACATGTTTCAACCAATCCCTTTCAAATGGTAGGCTGCCAATTTATCGTTTCCACCAAAGGGCACACCGTCACCTCTATCCACATTGTTCTCCATCTGTCACGTATTTACCCATTCACTCCACTTGTCTTAGTCTTCTCGGTGCTTTTTTACATTCTCCTCATCCACTCACAATCCCACATCCGTTAGTGCTGTCAGCAGGCTGGGATATATTGTATCTGATTCCAGTAACCAAATGTTTAAAGGGCATTGTGAACAACTGGGCCCCAAGCACCGATCTCTGCGACAACTCAGCAAACTTCCTCTGTTAATTTCTATTAATTTATTCGTGAATCTGGGTATCACTGGCTGGGCCAACATTTATTACCTGTCCCTAATTGCCCTTGAGAAGGTGGTGGTGAGCTGCCTTGTTGAACGCTGCAGTCCACCTGCTGTGGTTGACCTCCAATGCCATTAGGGAGGGAATCCCAGGATTCTGACCCAGTGACTGAGAAGGAGCAGTGATATATTTCCAAGTCAGGATGTTGATTGGCTTGGAGGGAACCCGAAGGTGATGGTATTTCTATACATCTGTAGACCTTGTCCTTCTAGATAGACATGGGAGTTGGGAGGTTTGTCTCTGAGGATCTTTGGTGAATCATTTCATTGCAGCATGTAGATAGTAAAACACTGCTGCTGCTGCTGAGCGTTGATGGTGGAGCATTGTGGATGAAGGGACAGTCAGACTGGCTGCTTTGTCCTGGATGGTGTAAAGCTTCTTGAGTGTTGTTGGGGCCGCACTCAACGAGACAAATTGGGAATCTTCCATCACACTTCTGACTTATTCATTGTAGTTGATGGACAGACGTTTGGAAGTCAGGATGTGAGTTACTCGCCGCAGTATTCTTAGCTTCTAATCTGCTGTTATAGTTACTGTATTTATGTGGTGAGACCAGTGAGTTTTTGAGCAATGATTACCCACCAGGACTTTGATACTGAGGGATTCAGTGATAATAACACCATTGAATGCCAAGGGGCAGCTTAGATTGTATTTTATTTATGATGGTCACGGACTGGCATTTGCGTGGCCTGAATATTACTTGCCACTTGTCAGCCTGGATACTGTCCAGATCTTGTCGCATTTGGACATGGACTGCTTCAGTATCTGAGGAGCAACAAATGTTGCAGAACATTGTACAATCATTGGTGAACATCCCCACTGCTGACCTTAAAATGGAGGGAAGGTCATTAATGAAGCAGCCTTGAAGAAGTTTTCGGTCACTGCCCGAGGGACTCCTACAGATTTATCCTGGAGCTGACTTGACTGACCTTCATCAACCATGCCCACCTTCCTCCGTGTCAGGTATGATTCTAACCAACGGGGAGTTTGCCCCTGATGCCCATTGATTCCAGTGTTGGCATGGCCCCTTGATACCACACTTGGTCGAAGACAGCCTTGATTTAAAGGACTATCGCTCTCACCCCACCTCTGGAATTCAGCTCTTTTGTCCATGTTTGAACCATGGTAATGAGGTCAGGAGCTGAGTGGCCCTGGTGGAGCCCAAACTGGGCATCAGTGACCAGGGTATTGCTGAGCAGGTGCTGCTTAAAAACACTGAGACCTTCCACCACTTTACTGATGATCGAGAGTAGACAGATGGGGTGGCAATTGCCCCGGATTGGATTGGTTCTGCTGTTTACATACAGGAGCAATGATTACTTGGGGTAATTTTCCAAGTAATCAGGAAAAGCCATTGTTGTAACTGTATTGAAATAGTTTGGCTAGGGGAGTGGCAAGTTATGGAGCACAAGTTTTCAGTACTATTGCCATAATGGTGTCAGATTATGCACCTTTTGGATATCGTGTGGACTGAATCGAATTGGTTGGTGACTGGTAACTGAATTGCTGAGAACCACTGGAGGAGGCTGAAATGGATCATCCACTCAGCACTTCTGACTGAAGATTGTTGCGAATGCATCAGCCTGATCTTATACACTGAAGTGCTGGGCTCTTCCATCGTGGAGGAAGGGGTTATTTGTGGAATCTCTTCCTCCAGCGAATTGTTTAATTGTCCCCAACGTTTCTTGGCTAGATGTGGAAGGACTGCAGAGCTTAGACCTGTTCCTTTGCTTGTGGGATCACTTAGCTGTGTCTATCACTTACTGCTTATGCTGTTTGGTGCACAAGTAGTCCTGTTTGGTGGCTTCACCAGGCTGACACCCCGTTATCAGGTATGCCTGGTGCTGCTCCTGCCATCCTGCACACTCCACTGAACCAATGCTGATCCTCTAGATTGATGGTAATTGTTGCGAGGGGGATGTGCGGGAGGCCATGAGGTTATGCGGGAGTACATTTCCACTGCTATTGATGACCCACAACACCTTATGGACATCCAGATTTCAGCTGCTAGATCTGTTCGAAGTCTGCCCTATTTAGCAACGTGATAGTACCACCCAAAATGGTGGAGGTTATTCTCAATGTGCAGGTGTGATTTTGTCTCCACAATGACTATGCAGTGGTCTCTCTTACCGATCATGTCATGGACAGATACTTCTGCAACTGGCAGATTAGTAAGGCTGCGTTCAAGTATGTATTTTCCTCTTGTTGGTTCTTTCCCCACCTGCTGCAGAACCAGTCGAGCAGTTATATCCTTTGGGGCCTGGCCAGCTCGATCAGTAATGCTGTCGCTGAGATACTCTTGGTGGTGAACATTGAAATCCCCCACCCAGAGTACATCTTGCATCGGTGCGACCCTCAGAGCTTCCTCCAAGTGTTGCTCAGCTTGGAGGAGTACTGATTCATCAGTTCAGAGAGGCTGGTTCATGGTAATGAGCAGGACGTTTCCTTTCCCATGTGCAAACTAATGCCATGAGACTTCATGGGATACGGAGTCACTGTTGAGGACTCCAAGAGCAATTCCCTTCCAACTGTATCCCACTGTGCCACCACTTCTGCTGTGTCCGTCCTGATGAGACAGGAGATATCTGGGGAAGGTAATGGGGTGTCTGCGATATAGTTATACTCACAGAATCATATCTTACAGACAATGTCAGGCTGTTGCTTGACGAGTCTGTTTATTTCTATTCACCGTTTCCTGCCAGCTGTCCCATTCTAGAAACATATCCATATATTAGCCCCCAATCCACTCAGATTTGATTTTGCAAATTGGGCTTGGAGCTTTAACAAAATCTTTATAAAAATCCACATGTTTTACATCCATTGCTTCTCTTTCATTTGTCTCCCATTCTGTTTCTCAAACATAATTCCCATTTCATAAATCTACGTTAGTGTTGCCTATGACCAATACTTTCAGCCACAATAAATTCTCCTAAACCATTTACTTACTATGTTCTATGTTCAATGTACTCTATCAATTTCCTACACCAGACTTGGTTTTCCTTGTATTGTTTGAAAGTTCTGTGAAAGTTCAAGGAGCAACTATTGAGTGTCCTTGATAAGTACGTACCTATCAGGCAGGGAGGAAAGGGTCGTGTGAAGGAGCCGTGGTTTAATAAGGAGTTGGAATCCCTTGTTAAATGGAAGAGGGCGGCCTTTGTAAAGATGAGGCGTGAAGGTTCAATAGGGGCGATTGAGAGTTATAAGGTAGCCCAAAAGGACCTGAAGAGAGAGCTAAGAGCAGCAAGGAGGGGACATGAAAGGTCCTTAGTTGGTAGGATTAGGGAAAACCCTAAGGCTTTCTATAGGTATGTTAGGAATAAAAGAATGACTAGGGAAGGAATAGGTCCAATCAAGGATAGTAATGGGAAGTTGCGTGTGGAGGCTGAAGAGATTGGGGAGGCGCTGAATGAATACTTTTCGTCAGTATTCACTCAGGAACAGGACATTGTTGTCGATATGAATACTGAGGCACGAATAAGTAGAATGGATGGCTTTGAGATATGTAGAGAAGAGGTGTTGGAAATTCTGGCAAGGGTGAAAATAGATAAGTCCCCTGGGCCTGATTGCATTTATCCTAGGATTCTCTGGGAAGCAAGGGAGGAGATTGCAGAGCCATTGGCCTTGATTTTTGTGTCCTCTTTGTCTACAGGAGTAGTGCCAGAGGACTGGAGGCTAGCAAACGTGGTTCTCTTGTTCAAGAAGGGGAGTAGGGATAATCCTAGTAACTATAGGCCAGTGAGTCTCACTTCTGTTGTGGGCAAAGTCTTAGAGAGAATTATAAGGGATAGGATTTATGCACATCTGGATAAGAATGATGTGATCAAGGATAGTCAGCATGGTTTTGTGAAGGGCAGGTCGTGCCTCACAAACCTTATTGAATTCTTTGAGAAGGTGACGAAGGAGGTAGATGAGGGGAAAGCGGTAGATGTAGTATATATGGATTTTAGTAAGGCGTTTGATAAGGTCCCCCATGGTAGGCTACTGCAGAAAATACAGAGATATGGCATTGAGGGTGAGTTGGAGGTTTGGATTAGGAATTGGCTCTCTAGAAGAAGACAGAGGGTAGTAGTTGATGGCAAAGATTCATCTTGGAGTGCCGTCACTAGTGGTGTTCCGCAAGGATCTGTTTTGGGACCATTGCTGTTTGTCATTTTTATAAATGACCTGGAGGAAGGGTTAGAAGGTTGGGTGAGCAAGTTTGCGGATGATACGAAAGTCGGAGGAGTTGTAGACAGTGAGGAAGGATGTGGCAGGTTACAGCGGGATATAGAGAAGCTGCAGAGCTGGGCAGAAAGGTGGCAAATGGAGTTCAATGTAGCTAAGTGTGAAGTGATTCACTTTGGTAAGAGTAATAAAAAGATGGATTACTGGGCTAATGGTAGACTACTTGGTAGTGTGGAAGAGCAGAGGGATCTTGGTGTCCATGTACACAGATCTCTGAAAGTTGCCACCCAGGTAAATAGTGCAGTGAAGAAGGCATATGGCGTACTGGCTTTTATTGGTAGAGGAATTGAGTTCCGGAGTCCTGAGGTCATGCTGCAGTTGTATAAGACTCTGGTGCGGCCGCTTCTGGAATATTGTGTGCAGTTTTGGTCGCCATACTATAGGAAGGATGTGGAGGCACTGGAACGGGTGCAGAGGAGGTTTACCAGGATGTTGCCTGGTATGGTAGGAAGATCCTATGAGGAAAGGCTGAGGCACTTGGGGTTGTTTTCTTTGGAGAAAAGAAGGTTTAGGGGTGATTTGATAGAGGTGTACAAGATGATTAGGGGGTTAGATAGGGTTGACAGTGAGAAGCTTTTTCCGCGTATGGAGTCAGCTATTACAAGGGGGCATAGCTTTAAATTAAGGGGGGGTAGATATAGGACTGATGTTAGGGGTAGGTTCTTCACTCAGCGAGTCGTAAGATCATGGAATGCCCTGCCAGTAGCAGTAGTGGACTCTCCCTCTATATGGGTATTCAAGCGGGCATTGGATAGGTATATGGAGGATAGTGGGTTAGTGTAGGTTAGGTGGGCTTTGATCGGCGCAACATCGAGGGCCGAAGGGCCTGTACTGCGCTGTATTGTTCTATGTTCTATGTTCTATGAAGTAGTGGCTTCATAGTTCTGCCATTTCCCTGTTTCCCATTCTCTATTCTCTGGTTTCAAACTGTAGGGAAACTGCACTTGTTTTCTCATATTTCTCACATTGGCATAAATTAACCAGCTATTACAGTTCACTCTTTTAACCCTTGTGAATACACTCTTCAGAAAGCCATCAATTCCTGCCTTAGACTGCTCAATAATTGACCTTCCATACCATACACTCACAGGAGCATAGACTCTGTGCCAACAGAAATACAGCACAATCTATATTAGTCCCACTTTCCTACACCAGGCCCATAGCCTGGAATGTTATGACACTTCCATGTGCTCGTCCAAGTACTTTTTAATGATTGTGAGGTTACCCGTGATAATTCCCCTTCTCGGGAAGTAATCCCAGAACCCCACATCCTCGAGGTGAAAACATATTTAAATCCTCTCTGAACCTCAAACTTTTCACTTTAAATTGGGCTCATTTGTTCTTGACCCTCTGACTAAAAGGAACAGCTGCTGTCTATCCACCCTGTCCATGTCCCTCATAAACTTATCCTCCTGAATCACGGACCCCTCAGCTTTCTCTGCTCCAAAGTAAACAACCCGAGCTTATCCAGCCTCTCTCCATGGCTGATATGCTCCATCCCAGGGAACATCCTGGTGAATCACCTCTGCACCCTCTCCAGTACAATCACATCCTTCCTGGAATGTGGCTCCCAGAACCACATACAGTACTCCATTTTGGCCGAACCAAAGCCCTGTATTGCTCTTATAATCTACATCCTGATTAGGAAACACAACACCCAAGGTCCAATTCTTAACTAGCCCATTAACCTGTCCAGTCACATTCAGGGATGTGTGGAGAAGCACAATCTGAACTTCCCAGTGTGCTGCCATTCATTGAGTCCTCCCCTGTCTGGTTCCTTCTCCCAAAGTGCATCACCTCATATTTATCAGGGTTACATTCTATCTGCCATTGATCTGCCCATCTGACCATTACATCTGCATCTTCCTGTAACTTAAGGCCTTCCTTCTCACTGCGAACCAACCGGTAAATCTTTATGTCAAACATACAGTTACTGCTCACACCTCCCCCACTCTCCACCTTGCCCCCTCCACATTCACATCTTTTTTTATGAATAACACAAACAATAAGGGACACAGCACTGATCCCTGTGGTACACCAGGGGACACTGGTCTTCAGTCGCTCAAACAGCCTTCTCCCACCACCCTCTGCCTGCTGCCATTAAGAGAAATCTCCTTGTAACCTGTCCAGGTATCCTTCATATTGTGAGATTTTACTTTATTTCTCAGTATCCCAGCTGGAAATTTGTCAGAGACCTTCCTACAAAACTAAACAATTGACCTCCTCAAACTAATTCAATCAAATCCATTAGATGCGACTCCCTTCTGATAAAGTCATGATAATTATCCCTGATCAAACCTTGCGACTCTGATTGGAGTTCGATTTTCTCCTTCCCTATTTTCTCCAGTAGTTTTCTTAACAGTGATCTAATACTCGCTCATCTATAGTCACCTAGACTATCTCTCCCACCTTTACTGTGAAGTGTAATCGTATTCGCAGTCCTCCAGTTCTCTGGCACCTCCCCTATGGTCAGATTCTAATTAAAATATTCAATCAGAGTCATTCCTCCGTTGACCCCAACAGCCGCCTGTGATACAACTTATTCAGACATGGAGATTGGTCCAAATTTATATAGAACAAAGCCTCAAATCCCTACTCGTATTTTACATCAATCTGTTCAAGAGTTGTCCAATCCATCTTCTTGAATTCTGTACCTGCGTCCTCCTTCTCCCAAGTAAAATAAATGTGAAGGTTTCATGTTACAATCCATCAATGTTCTCGAGCTTGACACACAGATTGCTCCTTTGGTTTCTAATGGACACTGACTGTTTGCTGATTATTCTGTTCTACTTGTCTGTGTAGAATATCATGGGATTCTCCCAGATCTCACCTACTTGTACGTCCTCATCTCCCTCTGTTATTCAGTCCTTTCGATGTTTCTAAGATTCACTACAATCACCTCTCATGTTTCGAAACTCGAGATTACAGGCTGAGTTACCCCGTCAGACAACCTTGCCAACTTAGGGGTTAATTTGGAGAATACCTTTTGCAGTTCCTCTGTAGTCAGTATATTCTTTCTTAGATTGGGACTCCGAACGATACACAATATTCTACGTTTAGTCTCACCAATGCTCGATGCAACTGGTACACGACATCCTCTATCTTCCAATTACATTCACATGAATGTAAACCTAATTTTTATTTTCCTATTTGCATATGTTCTTCCTAATACCTCTCGGTTTAACTTTTCTTATGAGCTCAGTGTGTGAGTTCTTTAAAAAAGCTCATGAATATCCAACTATACGTTATCCATTGGTTCTTCATTGCCTTTGTCCACAAGAATCATCTTCAAACCATTACAAAAAAATGTTTGTCAATTCTGGTTTTCCGGTCATCGGTACATTCTCACACTCCACAGTTATGTTATTACCTTCTAAATATCTAGTAGCATGTTCTTTGTAATCGAGTCCAAGAGATACCGGAATGCGGATGACAGGTTAACTGGTCTGTAGTTTACCATTCTCCAAATTCATCTCTTCTTAAACTGTTGGATAATATTTATAACCTTTACCTTATCCAGATTTGCAAAATGCTTTTCGGGAATGTGTCGGAAAATAAAGTGAAAATCCACGATGCAACCAACATGTCTATTGCTGCTTCCTCTGAAATTTTTGTATGAAGTACATCTAGTCTGTCAGAACTATAAATACTCAATCCAGCTTTATTTTCAAAGATGACCTCAAAACTGATAAGAATGATCTTAGACGTTACTTACACAAGTCCCATGGTCACTTGGTATTTCTGGGAGAATTTCTGGACATTTTTCCATGAAGATAGACACAAAGAAACTGTTCCTTTTCCCTGCGATTTCTCTGTTCTCTGCAATAAATTACCCTGTCTGCACACCAACTGTTCCACATTTGGCCTTGTTTTTATTTTTTTGATATATTGATAAACGCCTTTTAGCAGTCTTTATGTTTTTCTTTCGTTTGCACGCTTTTTCTCTTTTTGATTTTCTTCTCAGTTTCTTGGTCATCCTTTGCTGGGTCCTACATCTCTCTGAATCCACTGGCTTACTGCAACACTTGGTATTTTTCTAAGCTGCCTCCTTTCATCTAATAGGTAGATGAAGATGGGGTTGAAAGTGATAGTCGGAGAGGAGGGTGGCCCAGATTGATAGGAAGGACTATGGACATATAGGAACATTCAAAAGGGCGGTGCTGACTTAGAAGATTGGAGTAGGATAAGGTGGGATTAGGGGAAATGGGGAAATGGGGAAATCCACTTTGATCCCTTGTGGTTGGAGGGTCCCGAGGCAGAAGATGAGGCTTTCTTCCTCCAGGCTTCTGGTGGCTCGGGTTTGGCGATGGAGCAGGCCCAAGACTCTCATGTCCTTGGCAGAGTGGGAAGGGGAGTTAAAGTGCTCAGCCACTAGGCGATGGAGTTGTTCAATGTGGCTGTCCCAGAGATGTTCCCTGAAATGATCTACATGTTGACCTCCTGCCTCGCCAATGTAGAGAAGACCACATTGTCTTTAATGGATGCAGTAGATGAGGCGTTCTGTCTCCCTTCATCACCTATCACTTTCAACCCCACCTTCATCTACCTATCGTAATCCCAGCTACCTCCCCCCTGCCGCATCCTCTTCCCATTTATCCCTCAGCCCCCTGGGCCCATAAGCTTCATTCCTGATGAAAGGCTTATGCCCGTTACATCGATTTATCTGCTCTTAGTATGCTGCCTGACTGTGCTTTTCCAGCACCACACTCTTCGACTCTGATCTTCAGCATCTGTAGTCCCCACTTTCTCCTCACACCTTCATGGTCTGCATGACTCAGATTTCAAATGGTTACTTCAAATACAACAAAAACTGTCGTGTACTCAAACAGCATAAAAGAAAACCAATACATTGTGGTCACTGTTCCCAAAATGTCCTTTCTGGCAAAATTTTCAATTAGCTCTTCTGATCACTCAACACCAATTCCTCAATAACCTGATCTCGAGCTCAGTGCTCAACATAATGTTCATGGAAACCATCTCACACGCGGTCATGAAATCCATTTTCCCAGCATTAGCATTCAATTGGGTTAACACAGTTTAGATATAATGTAAGCAGTATATTATTACTGCAGTACCCACAAATGTGTATATCTCATTTCCTGTTTTATAACATGTGGGCGGCACGGTGGCACAGTGGTTAGCACTGCTGCCTCGCAGCGCCGGAGACCCGGCTTCAATTCCCGCCTCAGGCGACTGACTGTGTGGAGTTTGCACGTTCTCCCCGTGTCTGTGTGGGTTTCCTCCGGGTGCTCCGGTTTCCTCCCACAGTCCAAAGATGTGCAGGTCAGGTGAATTGGCCATGCTAAATTGCCCGTAGTGTTAGGTAAGGGGTAGATGTAGGTGTAGATGTAGGGGTATGGGTGGGTTACGCTTCGGCGGGGCGGTGTGGACTTGTTGGGCCGGAGGGCCTGTTTCCACACTGTCAGTAATCTAATCTAATGTCCAGCATTTGTATTGCAGCTTTCACTTTGATATGTAACTCCCATCAATGTTTGCTCCATCTTACTAGATTCTGTGGAATCTGAGCGATGTGGGCTCTGGAGAGATTAATGGTAGAGATCATTTCGCCACATCATTTATTAACTTCTCAAACTTTAATTTCTCCAGATCTCCCGTTATGCTGATGGAGTAGAGAAGGACAATGATTTTCCAACAATGCTCTATATTCCCCCAGAGAGCTGTGACAGCTCTAACCTGGGTGGGAACCTTACAACAGGCTGGTAAAGTGTTGCTGCTGATGTACAGGATCTTAGTGAGATCACATCTGGAGTAGTGTGTACAGATTTAATCTCTTCAGTGAAGAAATGATGTTGTTATATTGGAAGCAGCTCAGAGATGGTTCCCTCAACTGATTCCTGCAATGAAGGTGCTAGCTTATAACGAAAGGATGATCAGGTTGACGCAGTAGCCATTGGAGTTTACAAAAAATAAGGATGAACTTACTTCAACATAGATGACAGATGTAATCAACGAGTGAAGCGAATTACACAGATAGTGGAGGAACCATTCCGTTCTCCAGTGTGTTACACAGGAACAACAGGAGGATATTCAAGCCTTCGACCCTGTTACACCAAAACAGGATGACGCTATTCAGCCCCTGGAGCCTGATATACATTTATAGAAGGAGGCCAATCAGCCACTCGAGCCTATAACAGTAGGACATGCTGCACCAGTATCCTGTGAAACAGCAACAGGATCAGTCCATTCAGCCTCCTCAAGTCTGTAACATAGGAACTGGAGGAGGTCACACAGTGACTGGAGATTGTTACACTGGGATAACAGGAGGCCATTCAGACCCACCGAGACCATTGCAAGGGAATTGGATAAGGATAAAAACTATCTGAGACTTCTTTAATGAGAAAGGAAGAAGGAATTTCGACACGTGTCTGTTGTATGGGAACAAGATAAGACCAATCAATCCCTCGGAACCATCTCCCGGATACATGAGGAGACTGTTCAATATTTCGATGGAGAAGTATGAGAAGACCCATCAGCCCATCAAAATGTTCGAGAGCAACAGTAAGATTCCATAATCTCCCAATCCTCTAAAGGATCAACGGGCGCAGATCATTCTGGCCTTGGAGCTGACAACATGGGAACACCAGAAAGACGTCAGCCCATCGAGTTTGTACACCAACAGGATGGTGAGTCCATTCAGCCACACATGGCCCTTACACAGCAACTGGAGCAGATCTCTTAAAAACGTGTGCCCATTCAATAGGAATTCAAAGAAAACGTGAAGGCTTTCGAAAGGGAAGATCTTATAATAATGGTATACATTAGGGACTAAAGTGTAACAATAAACCATTGTAATTTAAGGCAAATTGTTAGAGTCCATTGTTCAGGACATTTGCAAAGTTAAACCACAATCCGTCAGAGTCAACATGGTTTTACAAAGGACAAATCAAGTTTGAATTGTTTGCTTGAGTTATTTGAAGATGTCACAAAAAAGGTGGATCGTGGGAGATGGAACATATCTGGTCTTCCTGAAGGCATCAGATATGTCGCTTCTCCAAAGAGTAAGTGGTAAGATCAGACAACATGGGTTTAGGAGTAATTTATTAGCTTGGATGGAGGATTGGTTAACCAACAAAATTGAGTCAGATGGAATAAATGTGTCATTTTATTTTGAAAATGGAATTTGTGGGGTACCATTGATTTCAGTACTCATGCCTCAACCATTTACATTGATTGGATTACTGTACTCGGTTGACGGGAGAGAAAATACAATGCCACATTTTCAGATGACTCTCACAACGGTGGGAAATTACTTCGGAATGATGATGCAAGAGATTTTAAAACTATATGGATAGGTTGCGTGAATAGGCCAATATTTAGCAAGGAAAATTAAAGGGAATAAATATGGGGCTATTCAAGTTGGCCAGGGTAATAGAAAGACAAATTATTATCTAAATGGAGAGAAAGTTCAAAGTGCTTAGGTGCAGAGGGATCTAGGTGTCTGCTTGCATATCACAGAAAACCTGCCTGCAGGTACTGCAAGTAATGAGAAATGCAAGCATAATTTCAGTGTTTATTTATAAAAGGATAGAGTAGAAAGGTAGGGAGTGTTGCTGTAGCTATGGAAGGCATTAGTGAGGCTGCAACTGGAGTACAGTTTGGGTGTCCTGCAGAATGAGGTATTTCCATTGGAGGCAATTCAGAAGAGCTTCATTAGATTGATTCCATATTTGAAGTGTTTGCCTTATGAAGAGTAATTGAGCAGTTTAGGCATATACTCTCCAGTTTATAAGAATGAAAGGAGATCTCATTGAGGTCTGTAACATTCTAAAAGTAATTGAATGTGTAGATATGGAGTGGATTTTTTTTTCATGTGGCGCAATCTACAATAAGAGACTAGAGTTTTAGGTTGGAGAGATGGCAGGAAAGTGGAACAGAGGCCGTGTTGACATCAATGTAATCGAGGGGTTGGATTCCTCACAGATACTCCTTGTTCTTATTCAACCCTTCGACAGTGTTTCACTGGAATGGGGGAGGACTGGGTATCATACATGAAGCAGGTTCTCAGGATAAATCAGTCACAATCAGTTAGACAGAACGTAACCAGTAGGGTCACACAGTGACCAGCGCTGGGTTCTCAACTATTTACAATCTATATTAATGATCAGGAGGATGGAACAGATATACAGATGCTGGGTTTGGTGATGTCGCTGTGATAAGCAAGAGAATAAATTATCAAGAGAGGGTGGAGAGTCTGCAAATAGATTCAGAGAGGTCAAGGCAACAGATAATAGTTTGGCAGGTGGAATTTATCATGATATAACCTGTCATTTCATTTACAGGAATAATGGAAGGCAGTATGTTACTGAAATGGAGAGGGATTACAGGGATTAATGATACTCTGTACTGGGGGGTTCACTCAGCCCCGGTCAGACATGAGAGGTTTTGCTCCATCCCTGATCGTCTATTCCCAGACACCCCAAGTGACCCCATTGCTCTCCGTACACATGGAATACTTTGATGTGGTTGATTGGTGGTGGGGATGGTGTTTTGAAACGTGCATCAAGGGGACGGCCTTTATCCAAAATATATTCATTCCTTTCTACGTGGAGACCCGATGACGATGGGACTGGCTGACTGCTTTTGAATGAAGAGACCATGACTTCTGCCAGGACAGTAGGTATTCACCACATGATGTACTGTGATGGGCACGCTGTGACATTAATGGAGTGAGAGAGAGCTCCTTCAGTTCCTCTACATCTCCGCATTAATATGGATACTTTGCAGATGCATCGGGAATCCCACTATCCAGTATAGATACAACCGGCAGCTCCCTGCTGAGAGAGAAACAATCTATTTACCTCATCAACCATATATATCCTCCATCACCGAATGGTAACATTGATGTTGAGATACTGGGACATGATGGATATGTCACCTCGTCCTGCTTGGAAACTTCTGGATCATAGAAGCTGAATGAAACAGTGACCCTCACAGCCCCTGGCAACACCATCCTCCCCCTGGTGATAGACTGCAGGTCGTGTTGAAGGAGGTGACACCTCTCTGTGACCAGCTCCTTGTTCAGTCAGGGTCCCCTCATACTTTGATCCTGGGTTAAGTGGAGTTTGGGAAATTGTTCCTGGAAAATCCGGGGTAGATACAGCAGATCCCTTTCCCCACACACACTCGCTGTGTGCTTTCAGAGCTTCCCCGCTCTGCAGCCTCTGCTCCATTTGTTGTTCATGTTACAGACCCAGATGTTGTAACTACAGTCCCCAGGCTCCATCCAGAGTTGGGTCGCTAAATCCTCAGGTCTCCCTGAATGTCTGAGGCAACTTAAAGCACAACCTCCAGCAATACCTCCCCTGACCCTCCACTAAATTTTCAATTGCAGAAGCCAGTCAGAAGCCCCTCGCTACAAGTGTTTTCGACCAGACCAGATTCCCTCAAAATATTTCCAGAAGGCCGTTTAGACCCAAACCTTCCTTTACTTTAAATATAGATGGGAAGTGTGCGTTCCAGTTATTTTGTGACTAGTCAAACCACTCGACATTGAGCAAAATATAATCTATTCAAATGCTTTAGTTAAACTACAATCAAAGAAAAGAACGTTTTGGGATAGCTTATATGTTGGAACACTTACACAAACAATAGATACCGTACCTGTTTGGTTTACACCGCTTGGCACAAAGATATATTCAAATTCAGATCCTTACAGCAGTTTTCCAATCCAGGAGGAAACAACATCAACAGAGATCTCAGAGAGAAAAGCAGCTGGGGATCATGTATTGAAACTTCCAACCCTTCTGGGATCCCCAGCAGCTTCTGAATGCTGCAGCTAAAAGTAAAATGAGGTAATCTGGTCTGGGAGAGCTGGCTACTGCCCTTCCATTGTTACCACCGTTTTAATAAAACCTAAAATCTCAGTTATTTATTTAAACTGTTTTCAGACAGCAGTTCTGCACCTCTGCCTTTAACACCTCTCTTCAAAAGAAAAACCCAAGAGAAAATAACCTTTGTACAGTGATAGTATCCTCACAACTCCATCTTTAATAAAATAATCTATCAATACACAAAGGTGGATTCATTTTAGACCTCGTAATCTTCCTCTATTAGTAGACTGAAATGCATATATATTACATTGACTCTGAGCATACAAATATTCACATCTATTTCGATTTCAATCATTTTACTCCTGCCACAGAATGCCTTTGTCTTTCTTCATCCAAGTCTCCACACTTAGGTTTTATCACCCTGTCGCCTGTATAGTTTCAAACTGAATGGCAGCAATAATAAGCTCAATCGAACCAGACTGGTATTTTTCTCCCTAAACTTAACCAAAAACTTTAAGGGGTTATGATCAGTGATAAAGATTTGTCTCAGGTATGTTATTGGCAATGTAAATCTGAAATGTTGCAACGCCAACACCAAGCTCAAGGCCTCCTTCCCCATTGTGGAATAAGTCTGTTGACGTTTCCACTGGACACTCCAGCCACACGTTACATAATGTCGCGCTTCTAATCTCTCCACTACTCCTTCTGAATGACATAGCTCCTCATGTCTCAGCATAAAAGAATTACATGCTTCTGTACCTCTTAATGCTCTAACCTCTTTACCTGCTACTCCTGGCCTATGCCTGTAAACCTTAACAAGACCTCGCACATTCTTCTCCATCTCTCACAGAAACCAAACTTTGATTTCTGAACTCAATCATCATCATCAGCCATTTCAGCTTCTAATCTTGCCGTTTTAACTCTGCTCTTCCACACGAGTTTTCACGACTGTAGGAAGTGAATTGTTGAACTTCTCCAAAATAAGAATCTTTCTAAGAGTGTCATAGGTTTGCTCTGTTTTTAATACCCTTACCACCTTTCAAAATTACTTTGTTTGATCCTTTCAAACTCAATGTGCGTTTAACCAGGGACCCTGTTTGAGATTCCTGTAACGCTGTCTGTCAGTGTCTGGCCCAAGCTCATATACACTTCAGATGGCTTTCTTCACCACCTCATACTCCCCAGATACCTCCTCCGATAGGGATGCAAATACCTATCAGCTTTGGATCAAATAAATTCACATGGTCACTGGTGTCTGCATTTGTTTAGCCACTTTCTCAAATGAAATTCAAAAGGCTTCCCCATCCTTCTCATCAAATTTAGAGAATGCCTGGATGCATTTAAACGGAACCTCGTTAGGCCATTGCTTACAATAGGGTTGCTCAACCGCACTATCCTCCTCATCCCACCGACATTCTACCTTCATCTCCGCCTTCTATATCAACTTTCGTCTCTAATTGCTAACTTTTTAAGTTGAAACTCTCTGCTTTTCTTCTACCTTTTTCTCTCTTTCTTCTTCGTTTCCCTTTCTTTTATTTCTACTTTTCATCATAATTCAAACTCTTTCAATTCCTTCTCAGGTTCAAAGACCATCATTTGAAATTGAATTCCAGCCATTTCCAAAGAGTCTGATGGCGGTTCTACGAAACGTAATTGCCGATCTATAGCTGTAATTATCTCTCATTTTCTCACAGACAATCGCAACGCTAACTCCAGGTTGTTTGTCAATTCCGAAAACTTTACCAAAATTACCTTTTGTAAAACCGCCAACTTCACTTTTCCACACCCAGAGAACTCTTACGGACTGAATCTTTTTACACAAAATACTGTTTAAACCAACCAAATTCAACATCCAGAAAAAAGACACTATCAACTCCCATACACGACCTTTGAACCCAATAGCCTCCTGGTGCACACTCTCCAGTGTCTGCATGAGCTTATTCTGGATGATTTGGTTTTCTCCCACAATCCAAAGATGTGCATGTCAGGTGTATTGGCCATGATAAATTGTTCATAGTTTTCAGGGATATGTGGGTTAGTTGCCTTTGTCAGGGTAAATGTGTAATAATAGGGGAGAGGAATGGGTCTGGGTAGGTTACTCCTCGGAGGGTCGGTGTGGACTTGTTGGGGAGAATGGCCTGTTTGCACACTGTAGGGATTGTAATTCTAAACCCAATTTGGTATTATCGATTTAGACCCAGACAAGAGTCCCCAGTTTGCTATAGACCAACCAGACTGACTCAGACTATTTTAAGAAGGGAGGTTGGATGCCAACCTTTCCTTATTTTAAAGGTAGATGTGAGTTGGGTGTTCCAGATGTCAAACTATTCAAACCACTCACCATTAAGCAAAACACAATATATTTAAACACTCTAATGAAAATCCAATTAGAAATGAAGATGAATTTAGAATAATTTTTCTATTGGCAATCTTAACCGAATAATGGATACAGTACCTTCTACTAATGAACTGTTCCAATATATCAACATCCCATAAACACACCCCTTCGCAAAAAGGACCATTCAGACATGCATTCTTGCATACAGTTCTCCAATCCAGGAGGAAACACCATCAAGTGCGGTTCCAGAGAGAATAGCAGCTGTGGATAATTTACTGAAACTTACAACCCTTCTGGGACCCCAAGCACTTGGTGATTGTTATAGCTACAATATAAAAAAAACCTAGAAATCCTGGTCTGTGCCAGCTGGCCATTGTTACTGCTATTTATTTAAAAAACCGTAAAAGCCCCGTAAGTTATTTACTTGAGCCGTTTTCAGTCGGCAGTTTTGCCTTTAAGGTCTCTTACTAAAAAAAGGGAGAAAATAACCTCTTATTTAAAAAGTGACAGCATTGTCAGGCAATTTATATGCGTGGTCCTTTACTCAGTGGGCTTCCTTTTGTTACTAATCGTATGGTCACCTGAGAGCGACAGCCACAGGTACAGACCAAGTTACAAGGATGTTTCTCATAACTTCTGAAACACGCCTGTCCATGGACCATCACATGGGACATACCAGGAAGTGAACAACAGCTTGACACACCCCATTTCATTATTTCTGAGCTACACAATGCCAGCACTCGATACATTAGGGAGGCCAAAACCCAAGGCCAGGGAAAGAAAGAAAGGGACAAGAGATTCACATTAAAGACAGAAACAGACAGTTAATTAACTGAAAAGATGTTGTGGAAATATGTGGAAAACGTCAGGGAAGTGGGACTAACTGGCGAAGTGAGATCTTCGAGAGTAAAATTACAAGAATGAGAACAATGAATAAAGGCATTGTCAGATCAGCAGAAATGGTTTGTTACATCAAGTTCTCAATCTGCTTCACAGAACATCACCAGAAACATAAACTGGGACAAGATGACAGCCCAGCATGGAGAGATCTGCAGACCATGCTAGTGTGTTGCTCAGTAAACTGGACTATCTGCACAGCATAGAGAGTATTGCAAACTCTACTATCATATGCTAACTATACTCACAACAGATTTACTGCTGACAGTGGGAAGGTTTGCTCTGTCTGTGCACGCGCGCGCGCGCGCGCGTGTGTGTGTGTGTTCATCAGAGACTGAGAGAGTGTGTGTGTGTGTGTGTGGTTGAATGTAAAACTCATTGTTTGAGAAGGAACGCACATGGAGGAAACTATTTTAAATACGAACAACAGGCTTTTTGTTAATCAACAGAGAGAGAACGAGAGAAGTTTCATGGACAGATGAGCTAAGGTGTTTGAGAATGTTAAAATAAAGTCATTGCCAGACACAACAACAATATACATCCGCGTGCACATGAATGACAGATGGATGGGAGTCTGGTGTGAGGTTGAATCAGATTTGCTTCAGCAGGTTTGAAGCCGGGAGTATCAGTAGCAGATTATTGGCTTCATTAAGCCTGTACTTCATAGCTCAAGGTTCAAACAGCAGATGGAATAAACCAGTGAGATATATTCTGGAGTGGTGAGTATTTCAAGTTAGACATTTTCAGGGCATGGTGTCAAGAATAAGCTCATAGTCAAAGGGATCTCCCACAGTTGTGACCTGACTGTTTCAGCTTCAGATATTGGCCAGGAATGGGTTGGAAACAGTGGAAGGAAGTGGAGTTTGTAACCAGAGCAGTCGACAGTGACCTCCATGCTCTTAACAGTAAAGGCAATGAGACAATGCATTTGGTTCTCCCCTGAAACTGAATAGATCAACAGAGAGACCCATGAGTAACACAACCAGAACAGAGAGCGAGACAGTAATTGAACACCTTCATTAATGTAGTTCGTAGTGGTCTGTAGAGTGA
Source organism: Chiloscyllium punctatum (assembly GCF_047496795.1). Classification (NCBI taxonomy): domain Eukaryota; kingdom Metazoa; phylum Chordata; class Chondrichthyes; order Orectolobiformes; family Hemiscylliidae; genus Chiloscyllium; species Chiloscyllium punctatum. The sequence goes on along the minus strand of NC_092750.1, from coordinate 104,007,860 downwards.
ATATCTGGATGGAGAGATTCAACAGGAACAATAATAGTGGCAGGAAGTGTAGACAATATGAAATAACAATAATACACTCATGACTGGTTTATAGAAAACAAAATCTGGATAGTGACACTCACCAGGAACACCAACGATAGCCAGGAAGGGATAATAAAAGTATTGAATAATGAGAAGAGCGAAATAGATCCGCAATGATAATGACATCCAATCAAATTCAGAAAGATACCAAACATAATCGGATAAGCTCCTGTATATTGTTGGAATATTCCTGTCTAATGTTCTCGGATTCTGATCCATTGTTGGAATATTTCAGTCTAATGTTCTCTGATTCTGATCCATTGTTGGAATATTTCAGTCTAATGTTCTCTGATTCTGATCTCTCCTCACCCTCTCTCTGGATCTGCTAATCCCTATCAGTGTTGTCAGTGATGCTCCCGCTCATGTTATGGGTTGACACATTGAACGGAGCTCATTTATCATTAAAAGATGGAAAGCTTCCACTGAGATAATTAGAATCCATGGAGATTGGCATTAATCACAGTCACTGAACAAACAGGCTCAGTTAACCAATTCATCACTTTTCATTTACTGGTTTTGGACGGAATGGATAAGGTTGCTGAGGGATGGACCATAAATCTTTCAATATTTTTAATCTTTTTTCCCCTTGTATATGAGAGTATTAACAGAACACTGCAGCGGTCTATATATGTTCCACTCTGTCTATGAAAATAGGCAGTTATAAAATGACAGATCTGCTGCGTAAAAAAAAAACGTCTGGTGGGCAAGTTTCTAGATACCTGAAACAAAGTACGGTACTTATTGACCAGTGTGAGGCTACTCCTGGTTTTAATGTCCTGTTTTCAAATCCTTTCATAACCTTGAGACAGAGCATTGCGACTGCTGCTCAGTAACAGGCCAAAGCAATTCTGTCCCTATGGGCCCCTTACAGAGGGATAGGAGAAGGATATTCAGCCCATATTAACCTGTTGCTACTTGAAAAGGTGGAAAGTTGGAATATTGGCACATTTTGCCAACAGAATCATTCAAAACAAAGAGATTTGTCACTGCAGCTGTATGAGGTGTCACTGAGAGGGCACCTGGAGTACATTGTGTTGTTTGTGTTTCTGTAACTGAAAAGGAATGGGTCTCCATTAGATACAGTTTACCGGCTGCTCGTAATCCACAGGTTGCTGTGTCTCGGATCTGTTACACAGGGACAGGAGGAGACCATGCAGCCTCTCGAGTGTGTTTAGAAGAACTGGAGGAGGCCATTAAGCCTCTTGGGTCTATTACAGAGGGACAGCATTCCAGTGTAATACAGAGGGACAGGATGAGCCTATTCAGTCTCTCGAGCCCGTTATAGAGGCACAGGAAGTGTTTATTTAACTTTCAAGTTTGTTATGCATAAATATTAGTTTTAAATTAATTATGGAATCGGAATTACCTGATGTCAACATTAAAGTTCTAACTTTGAACAAGGCCAATTTTGAAAGTGTTAGGTGAGCCCTGTGAAAGGCTGATTGGAATACCCTATTCACAGGTTAAGGGATGGTTGGTAAATGCAAGACCATCAAAACTTGGTTTCAGAGAGTCCAGAGCAAACGTGTTCCTATTAGTGAGAGGGGCAAGGCTGGTGGGTGCAGGGAGTGCTGGATGGCTAGATATATTGATGTTATGGTCAAGGTAAGGAAGGAGGCATATGTCAGGTAAACAGAGCTGAGATCAAGTGAATCCCGAGAGGTGTATAAGGGCAGCAAGTGTATCATCAATCGGGAAATCGGGCCAGGAAAATGTGGACAAGAGATTGCTTTAGAAATTGGGTTAATGAGGCATTGAACAAATTCTACAAATCCTTCAATGGCAAAAGATTAACTAGGGAGACAATAGGGCCCCTTAAAGATCAGTAAGGCTACCTATTTATGGAACCACAACAAATTTGAGGGTTACTAAACAAGTATTTCTCCTCAGTATTTAATGTGGAGGAGGTTACAAGAGCGAGAGAATGAAGAAATATGCAATGATACCTTGAAAAGTGTCTATATTACAAGGAGGTGTTGGACATTTTAAAACACATAAAGGTGAACTAATTCCTGGGACCTGATCAGTTGTATCCCAGATGTTTGCGGGAAGCTAGGAAACAGATTGCTTATGCACTTTGCTGATATATTTGTAACATTGATTTTCACAGGTGAGGTGTCAAAAGACTGGAGGGCTGCTAACATAGTGCAATTATTTAAGAAAGTAAAGAAAAAACAGGTAACTCTAGATTGGTGAACATGACGTCAATGGTGACTAAATTGTTGGAGGGGATTTCGAGGAAAAAGATCGATATGTATTTGGAAAGACAAGGACTGAAGAGGGCTTTGTACATTGGAGATCACGTCTCACTGACTCGGTGTAATCTTTTGAGGAAGTGACGAAGATGATTGATGAAGACAGGACAGTGGATGTTGACTTTATGGAATTCAGTAAGAAAACCAAAATGGTCTACATGGTAGACTGGTTAGCAAGGTTAGACTGGCTGGGATCCAGGGAGAACTCGCCAATTAGGTCCAAACTTTTCTTGAATATTGGAGACAGGGCGTGACAGTGACATTTGTTCATTAAACTTGGAGACCTGTGACCAGTGGCGTGCTGCAAAGATCAATAGTGGGTCCACTGCCTTTTGTCACTTATACAAATCATTTACATTTGAGTATATGAAGTATGGTCAGTAAGTTTGTAGATAATACCAAATTTGGTGGTGTCGTCGACAGTGATGAATGATCTCTCAGACTATAATGGGACTTTGTTTAGGTGAACCGAGGAGTGGCAGATAGAGTTTATTTTAGTTAAATGTGAGGTGTAGCATTTTGGCAAGACATATCAAGGCAAGACATGTAGGTAGGGTCCTGTCGAAAGCTGCCAATCAAGGAGAATTCCATAGAAGTTATCGAATCCCTACAGTGAGGAAACAGGCTTTTCGGCCCATCAAGGCCACACCGACCCTCTAAACAGTATCCCACTAGACAAACCCCTACCCTATCCCTCTGAGCCTGCATTTTCCATAACTAATCCACCTCGCCTGCACATCCCTGGGTACTTTACGCAATTTAGCATGGCCAATCTACCCTTATCTGTATATCTTTATACTGTTGGAGGAAAACATAACATCCGGAGGAAACTCATACAGACACGGCGAGAATGTGCAAACTCCACACAGGCTGTCATTCAAGGATGGAGTTAAACCCAGATCGCTGCGCTCTGAAGCAGCAATGCTCGTCACTGAGCTACTGTGTCACCTTGTGGTGCAGGTTCTCCGTACCTTGAAAGTGCTGTCACAGGTAGACAGCGCAGTGAAGAAGGCACTTGGTGATGTTCCCTTTATTGGTCCGTGCTTTGTGTCTAAACATTTTCACGAGGCGTTGCATCTGTACAGGACATTGGTTTGGCCACTTTTGTAATATTGCCTTTAATTCCAGTTTCCCTGTTGTCGGAAAGATGTTGTCAAACTTGAAAGGGTACAGAAGAGATTTAAAATAATGTTGCAGGTGTTGGAGGGTTACAGCTACAGGGAGAGTTTGAATAGGCTGGGGCTACTTTCAAGTGTTGAGGCTGAGGAGTGATCTTAAAGGGGTTTATAAAATCATGAGGGGAATAGATAAGGTAAACAGTCAACGTCTTTTCCCAGGATAGGCGAGTCCAAAATTAGAAGACAAAGGTTTAAGGTGAGAGGAGAAAGATTTAAAAAGGGACATGAAGGACAACATTTTCACACAGAGACTGCTGTGTGTATGGATTGAACAGACAAAAGAGGTGGTGGAGGCAGGTACAGTTACACCATTTAAAAGGCATTTGGATGGATACATGAATGGGAAGTATTTAGAGGGAGATGGGCCAAGTGCTGGCAAGGGAAACGAGATTTATTTAGGATATTTGGTTTGGCATAGACGACCGGACTGAAGGATCATTTTCTGTACTGTACATCTCTGAGACTCTATTGCCTTTTGAGTGTATAACACAGGAACAGGAGGAGGCTACTCAGCTTCTGAATTCTGTCAGTCAGATTGTTTGCTCAATTACTGAGAGCAAAATACAAAAATACATCATTCAGATTTTGATGGTGATTTACAGAATCAGGAGAATTGCTTTTAGTCAACAGAAGCTGTAAGGAATGTGAAGAGGCTATTCAGTCCCGCAGTTCCATTCCACAGGGGCAGGAGGTGAGCACAGAGCTATTGGAGCCTGTTACCCAGAAACAGGAGGAGGACATCCATTTTCACAGACTTGGGATCAGGAAGCAGTCATTCAACTGCTTGAGAATGGGACACAGGAACAGCTGGGAGTCATTCAACTGCTCGAGGCTGGGACACGGGAACAGGAGGGAGTCACTCAAATGCTCGAGACTGGAACACAGGAACAGAAGGGTGTCATTCAACTGCTCGAGGCTGGGACATAGGAACAGGAGGGAGTCACTCAACTGCTTGAGACTGGGACATGGGAACAGGAGGGAGTCACTCAACTGCTCGAGACTGGGACACAGGAACAGGAGGGTGTCATTCAACTGCTTGAGATTTGGACATGGGAACAGGAGGGAGTCATTCAACTGCTTGAGACTGGGACACAGGAACAGGAGGCGGTCATTCAACTGCTTGAGACTGGGACACAGGAACAGGAGGCGGTCATTCAACTGCTTGAGACTGGGACACAGGAACAGAAGGGTGTCATTCAACTGCTCGAGACTGGGACACAGGAACAGGAGGGAGTCACTCAACTGCTCAAGGCTGGGACATAGGAACAGGAGGGAGTCACTCAACTGCTTGAGACTGGGACACAGGAACAGGAGGGTGTCATTCAACTGCTTGAGACTGGGACACAGGAACAGGAGGCGGTCATTCAACTGCTTGAGACTGGGACACAGGAACAGAAGGGTGTCATTCAACTGCTCGAGACTCGGACACAGGAACAGGAGGGAGTCACTCAACTGCTCGAGACTGGGACACAGGAACAGGAGGGAGTCACTCAACTGCTTGAGACTGGGAGACAGGAACGGGAGGGAGTCACTCAACTGCTCGAGAATGGGGCACAGGGACAGGAGGGAGTCACTCAACTGCTTGAGACTGGGACATGGGAACAGGTGGGAGTCACTCAACTGCTTGAGACTGGGACACAGGAACAGGAGGGTGTCATTCAACTGCTCGAGGCTGGAACACAGGAACAGGAGGGAGTCACTCAACTGCTTGAGACTGGGACACAGGGACAGGAGGGAGTCATTCAACTGCTCGAGGCTGGGACATAGGAACAGGAGGGAGTCACTCAACTGCTTGAGACCGGGACAGAGGAACAGGAGGGAGTCACTCAACTGCTTGAGACTGGGACACAGGAACAGGAGGGAGTCACTCAACTGCTCGAGACTGGGACACAGGAACAGGAGGGTGTCATTCAACTGCTTGGGACTGGGACATGGGAACAGGAGGGAGTCATTCAACTGCTTGAGACTGGGATACAGGAACAGGAGGGTGTCATTCAACTGCTTGAGACTGGGACACAGGAACAGGAGGGAGTCACTCAACTGCTTGAGACTGGGACACAGGAACAGGAGGGAGTCATTCAACTGCTTGAGACTGGGACATGGGAACAGGAGGGAGTCATTCAACTCCTTGAGGCTGGAACACAGGAACAGGAGGCGGTCATTCAACTGCTTGAGACTGGGACACAGGAACAAGTGGGAGTCATTCAACTGCTTGAGACTGGGACACAGGAACAAGAGGGAGTCATTCAACTGCTTGAGACTGGGACATGGGAACAGGAGGGTGTCATTCAACTGCTTGAGACTGGGACATGGGAACAGGAGGCGGTCATTCAACTGCTTGAGACTGGGACACAGGAACAGAAGGGCGTCATTCAACTGCTCGAGACTGGGACACAGGAACAGGAGGGAGTCACTCAACTGCTTGAGACTGGGAGACGGGAACGGGAGGGAGTCACTCAACTGCTCGAGACTGGGGCACAGGGACAGGAGGGAGTCACTCAACTGCTTGAGACTGGGACATAGGAACAGGAGGGAGTCACTCAACTGCTCGAGACTGGGACACAGGAACAGGAGGGTGTCATTCAAGTGCTCGAGGCTGGGACACAGGAACAGGAGGGAGTCACTCAACTGCTTGAGACCGGGACATAGGAACAGGAGGGAGTCACTCAACTGCTCGAGACTGGGACACAGGGACAGGAGGGAGTCATTCAACTGCTCGAGGCTGGGACATAGGAACAGGAGGGAGTCACTCAACTGCTTGAGACCGGGACAGAGGAACAGGAGGGAGTCACTCAACTGCTTGAGACTGGGACACAGGAACAGGAGGGAGTCACTCAACTGCTCGAGACTGGGACACAGGAACAAGAAGGAGTCATTCAACTGCTTGAGGCTGGAACACAGGAACAGGAGGGTGTCATTCAACTGCTTGAGACTGGGATATGGGAACAGGAGGGAGTCATTCAACTGCTTGAGGCTGGAACACAGGAACAGGAGGCGGTCATTCAACTGCTTGAGACTGGGACACAGGAACAAGAAGGAGTCATTCAACTGCTTGAGACTGGGACACAGGAACAAGAGGGAGTCATTCAACTGCTTGAGACTGGGACACAGGAACAAGAGGGAGTCATTCAACTGCTTGAGACTGGGACACAGGAACAGAAGGGTGTCATTCAACTATTCGAGACTGGGGCACAGGGACAGGAGGGAGTCACTCAACTGCTCGAGACTGGGACACAGGAACAGAAGGGAGTCACTCAACTGCTCGAAACTGGGACACAGGAACAGGAGGGAGTCACTCAAATGCTTGAGACTGGGACATGGGAACAGGAGGGAGTCACTCAACTGCTCGAGACTGGGACACAGGAACAGAAGGGAGTCACTCAACGGCTCGAAACTGGGACACAGGAACAGGAGGGAGTCATTCAACTGCTTGAGACTGGGACACGGGAACAGGGAAAGGAACAGGAGGTCGTCACTCAACTGCTCGAAACTAGGCCACAGGGAAATCTGTAGGCTAGTGAGGCCCCAGGATCCTGTTACGCAGGAACAGGAGGAGCTGACTCACTCCCCACCAGTATGGGACATTGGGAGAGAAGGGGAGTTTGCTTGGAACAAACATAAATACATGAACAAGTTGCATTAGTGGTCCATTCAATCCTGCCCCACCATTCACTAAGACCACGGCTGATCAGACTGTGATTTCCTCATTCCATTTTACGGAGACTGTACTCTCTGCAGCCTCTGCTCCATTTGTTGGTCACGTTACAGACCCAGATGCTTTAACAACAGTCACCATCACTCATCCAGATGGTCGGGTCTAAGGATGAGTCTGGATTTGAAGGGTCCAATAACAAGAATGAAAACATAAAATAAAGGTATAGCCAGATGTTTAGTTCTCTCACATTCACAATCCAACTCCCATAACCTGCCCGTCCATTATACATTCGGGATGGAGCACTGTGTTGATATGGCGAGCGTACTGCAGAATACAACCCAGCAATGTCCAGAATGGAACTCTGTGCAGCCCACACCAATGCTGGATCTATAATCCGGGGTGAAATGTCCAGCGTGGGGAGATGTGCAGACCTCACTGGTTTATTCATATATAAACACAGGTTGTTCCAGTTTTCGGAAACACTGTGTTAGATCAGTGTGGGGAAATTTGCTGGAAGTGACAGGATGTGCAGCTCCCATCCAGTTACAGCACCATATCTCCACTGTACCTTGACAAGTTTTGATGCAGATGTGAAAATCATTGCAAGGGAGAGATGTAAATGGAAACAGTTGAAACACCAATAGTTCTGATTAAGGCGAGTATCCCACAAGTATTTAAAGATGAAATAACTGAGATATTATCCGATGAGGTTCTGTGAATGGTACAAGGAAGTAAGAGGGGGTTAGTGATGTTATAGTGGTTGCACTATAAGCCTCCAAATCATCAATGGTAATTAGAGGAACAAATATGCAGGGAAGCTGGTGAGAGTAGCAGGAGCATTAGGATTGTTATAATAGGTGATTTAAATTTTCCTAACATAGACTGGGACATCCAGATGGTTAAGAACTTCGATGGAACGTAGTTTCTTAAGTTTGTTCAAGAAAGTTTCCCCAAGCAGTATATAAAGGGTCCTACACGGGAATGGACACACTCGACCTACTGTTGGGAAATAGGGATGAATAGGTGACGGTGGTAAAGTGGGGGAGATTTTTGGGAAAAGTGACTGGCGTTGTATTAATTTTAAAATAGTTATGGGAGAGACAAAATTGGTCCACAGATTCAAGTTCTGAATTGGGGCAAAGCGTATTTTGTTGGAATTAGACAGAGGATTGCAGGGGTTAATTGGAGTAGTTTGTTTTCAGTTATAAGGATATTGGGCACGAGGGAGGGTTGTAAAAGTGAGACAGCTCGAGTTCAAGGTTTATATATTCCTGTGAGGGTGAAGGGAAAGTGAGGGTGGAAGAGAAAACCCTGGATGACAAGAGATATTGAGGCTCTGACCAACAAAAAGGAGGCGTGGTTCAGGTACAGGCAGCTGGGATCAAGGGAATCCCTGGAGGTATACAGGGGATACAGGAGTTTACTGAAGAAGGAAATCAGGAAGGCGAAAAGGGAGTATGAGATAGCCTTGGCTGAGACGATTAGGGTGAACCCAAGTTCACTATAGTAAAGAAAAAGAACAACTAGAGAGAGAATAGGATGCCTTAAAAACCAAAATAGGCACGCATGTATAAAACTACAAGAGATGGTTGAGGTCCTCAATTTCCCCTCTGTGTTTACCATGAAGAAAGACATGAAGACTTGTGACCTTTGGGAGGTTAAGTGTCATATCTTGGTACTGTCGAAATCACAGTAGAGGTGCTGCTGGACATATTAGAATGCACAAAGTCAGATAAATCTCTTGGTCCTGACCAGATATATCCAAGAGCACTGCAAGAGGTGAGAGAAGACAGGGGCCAAGGTCCTGGAAGACTGGGCGGTAACAAATATATAGTGCCCTTCTTCAAGAAGGGCTGCAAATAATTGCCTGGGAAATACAGACCAGTAAGCTTCACATCTGTTTGCAGTAAACTACTTGAGAAGGTTCTGAGGTACAAGATATGCATGCATTTGGAAAGACAGTGTTTGACGTGGAGCAGTCAGCATAGCTTTGTGCGTGGCAGATCATGCCTTACAAATTTTATTAGGGTTTTTTGAGGAAGTGACCAGGAAAGTTGTCGAGGGCAGGGCGGTCAACATAATCTATATGGATTTCAGTAAGGCCTTTCGTAAGATTCCACATGTAGGGCCGCTCTAGAAGGTTAGATCGCACAGACTCTAAGGTAAGCTGGCAATTTGGTTACGCAATTGGTTTGACATTATAAAGCAAAAAGCTATGGTGGAGGTATGCTTGTTGGACTGGAGGCCTGTGACTAGTGGAGTGCCTCAGGGGTCCGTACTGTCCCCATTGCTGTGTGTTATCTAGATCAATGATTTCGACGAGAGTGCACAATGCAGGTTAGTAAGTTTGCAGATGGCACTAAAATAGGAGGTATTGTTTACAGTGAGGAACATTATCAGAAATTGCAGCACTACCTTGATCAGCTGGGGAAGTGGGCTGAGAAATAGCAAGTGGAGTTTAATATAGATAAATGCAACATCTTTCATTTTGGAAAGTCAAATTCAGGTGGGAGTTTAATGGTGAATGAGAGGGCCTTAAGGAGTGTAGTGGAACAAAAGAATGTTGGAAATCAGGTGCATGGTTGTCTGAATTTGAGTCGCAGATATACAGGACAGTGAAGAAGGCTGTTGGCACACTGGCCTACATCAGGACATTGAGTATAGAAGTTGGGACGTTCTGTTGCCGTTGTACAGGATGTTGATAAGGCTGCAGTTGGAGTATTGTGTTCAGGTTTGTTCACCTTGCCCTAGAAAGGATATTATTGAACGAGAAAGAATGTACAAGAAATTTACAAAGATGTTTCCTGAGCTAAAGGGTCTGCGTTCTAGGGAGAAGTTGGACAGGTTAGAACATATTTCTTTACAGCGTAGAAAACTGAGGGGGATTATATAGAAGTGTACCTCTTATCAAATCATGAGAACCATGCATAGGGTGAATATTTCAATTTTTTTTTTGCAAGTTTGGGAAGCCAAGGACTAGAGGACACAACTCAAGTAACTGATCTAAATTGCACCCATGTGCATGTACATACAAAACAAGTTAAAAACACTAAACGGACAGAAGAAAAACAAACATTAACAGTAAATAATGAATAAATAATACTGCTCAGTGTAACAAAATGATAGCTCTCGTTCTTCAAGAGCATTAGCTGATATCCCTTTTTATGTTCATTATTCTTCCTCTTTGGATATAAGATTCATTAGATAATACCTTCAGGGCTGTATAAAAGCCCTTCTGAGAGTGGCAGATAAGCCTGTATCACGGTAATTCAAAAAGGTCTGCCATGGTCTTATATAAATCTCTGTTTTTGGTGCACCATGCTGGTGAGAAAGGCCAAATGGATATTCTCCATGAAGAGCTGACGACGACCCAACAGACCCGGGCGGGGGGTGGGGGAGGGTGTTGGGTTTTTTTTTGGGGGGGGGTGGTGATTCAGACATCCAACACAACATAATGCTTTTCCTAGCACAGAAACTAAGGATATTTTTTCACTTGTGCATCTGTGTAAAGTACCCTGGGCAGGCCCAGGAAAAGAGAAACCAGGTCCATCTCCAATTCAGTCCCCTCGACCCACTCTATCACACCTGATACAGTGCTCCAATATATATGAAGCCTGCAGCAGGACCACATGCAATGAGTACGCGTGCCTGTAGTCATTCTGCATTTCGGACATGCTGAAGATAATCCCATTTTGAATGTTGGGAGGTAATCTAGGGTCAGATAGCCCATATGAAAAATTTCCAACTGCATGGAAAGGGTCCTATTACAGATGAAATTCTTCGAGCATTTTCACAAATATCCTCCTATGGCTCCGAAGTGTTCTGAACCCCCAACTCTCTCTCGCAGACATCACAAAGCTGCACAGTCTCGTCTGAGGGGACACTCTCCAACTAATGATGAAGGGTACTGTGGGAGAGTGTATTCTAAGCAATAAGCACCCTCTTCTCTCTATTGGATCTGTAAGAGTCTGGTAAAAGTGTGTTTTTTTAAATCAAATCTCTGATCTGGAAAAGAAAGAGAAGAGGTCTCTACTAGCCAGTCCATACGTACGAGTTATTTGATCAAATGACATCATTGTTTCTCCCTCAAAAAGCACGAGGTGCCTCAGTAGTGAGCATTGCTGCCTCACAGCACCAGGGTTCCGAATTTGGTTCCGGCATTGGGTGCCTGGCTGTGTGGAGTTAACATATTCGAGGCCTGTCTGTGTGGGTTTCCTCCCACAGTCCAAAGATGTGTTGATTAGATGAATTGATTACTGATAAATCACCCATAGTGTTCAGTGATGAGTAGGTTGGGTCATTATTCAGGGGAAATATAGGATGGTACGGGAATGGGTCTGGGTGGGCTACTCTTCAAAGGGTCACAGTGGACTTGCTGGGCCCAAGGGCTTTTATCCACACTGTAAGGATTCTACTAATTCTAAATCACTCAAGTAAGACACACCCCTTGCTGCCCACAGTTTAAACCTGGAATCCATTATCCCAGCATGACAACCCGGCATACCAATTATAGGTGTAAGAAACATGGTTTTGACTGTATTGCCCTCAATCTGACGCATTGTCATTCATGCTTTAACAGTATTGATAATTATTGGGTTATTACAATACTCCATAAATATTCTCATTTTGTCTATATCAAGCAGACCAATAAGGGTTCACTTTGTCTGAGAGGGTTCAATATCTAATCCTATTGACGCCGAGTCATCAGCGGCCCAGGCACTAACATAGGATAAAAAAGACCTGAATTCATAACTTTTAATCTGGGAGATCTACTCCCCACAATGTGGGGTAGTTAAAATTTGGTTAGCTTGATAGAGAGTCGCTTATGGTTCCTAAATGTCTGTCTGGGAACCATAAAAGGAAGCTTTCACACGGGTTACAGTAAATGAGGAAGAACATTCATTTTAAGAACAGCTATCCGACCTATCCAGGATATTGGAGGTGCCTCCCTTCTTTAAAGGTCTTGTTAAATTTTTCAAACAAATAGACATAGTTCCTGTTAAATAAATGATCAAAAACGGATGTAATGAATATACTGAAATAGAGAAGCCTCCCTCCCCCCACCCACCCCCGTCCATTTAAAAGGAAGACAGGATTTCCCCTCAAAATCTGGTATTTCCCTGAGGCCTCCCATAGGCATGGCCTTCAACTTTGTAAAATTAATCTTAAAGCCCAAAAAGGTGACGAGCGAATTAATGCATTGCATCACATGAGCTGCCGAAATTGCGGGATTTGACAAAAATATAAGACATTCATCTGCAAACAACATAATCTTATGTGACTTCTATCCCATTTCTGGAGCAAGTATGTTGGGGTAATATTCCCAATTGTGCAGGATGCCAGCGAACCTAAGATTGTTTCAGGGATGGGGAAGAGATCAACCCTCGTGTGCCACTTATGCAGGTTCAAGAAGAAAATAAAATCTCTACTTGTGAAGTAGAACTGCCTCTAGACATCCACCAGCTCTGATTCTGCACACAAATCCACTAATTACGTACATTATAACGAGGGTATTGGGGACCTTTGGACATTCTGTCCACCGTTGAAATATCCTCTACAATAACGTGCCACGATGCAAGATAACTTAATTTGGGAAATGCATCTACCAGGATTTTAAGCGGGTGCACTGGGTGGCAATTCAAAACACTGCATTAATTCCCATAGATCAAGGCTTTGAGGATTATGATCCTTCCATGAGTGTTTAATACAATCTAGTGATTTAAATGGAAGATTCTTACTATCCATTCTGACTTTTCCCCTACTCGTAGTAATAAAAGATGCGAAATAAACCCGATCAACGCCGCCCTGCTGGAACATCAAATGTTCCTTGTCATCACGGTGCATCTCCTGCAATAGAACAACGTCCACCCTCTTTGATTTTAAGACGAGAAATTACATTTTTCCTCTTGACTGGCAGATCACTGCCCTTAATGTTTCAGGTACACCATTTAACCACATAATAATCCATAACACATTGCAGCAACATTTGAATTCGAGAGAGTTTCACATCGAATTACACATCGCTGAGCATTAATGATAAAACACTCAGCGACCCTAAAAATGATACAAACTATTACTACTACAACTAACAAGCTCGCAAAATTTCCAAAGCTAAACACATAAAAAAAACAATGAACAAAACAAAATCCCAAGTGCCAATGACATATGGAAATTTACCCCGCCCATTGGGGGCACTTACATATCCCAAAACTTTATCTTCTCCCCCCTACCAATATGGCATTCAGGGCAATTGATAACAAAAACCAGGCTTCAACCGTCCTTAGGTCAGCAGTTTGTCATCACAACTACTTTTGTAACTCCCTCCAGCTTGAGCCACACCTCCGACACAAGCAAAGGAAGAGAAAACAAGTAGTAATCCTAATGAAGAAGTTAAAAGTGTGCACTCTACCCATCCCCGACTATAATTTAACACTGGTTAATACCAGAAAAATCCAACAAAATTTCTTTAAGGGAGAAACATGATTATCTAAACATCCAGCTTTCTTTAAAATATCCACAAAGTTTTCCCTTTCTCTGGAGAATGAGACGAGTTCATTGACCCATTCAAAACAATACAGAGCACCGCTGGGAACATAAGGAATACTGAATCCCGAGTTCCCTTACTCTTCTCTTGATATCATCAAAAGATTTTCTTTCCTGAATCACCGATGCTGAAAAGTCATAAAAGAACATAATCCTGGAGCTCTCGTGAATTAAAGCCATCAGAAACCACACTGATCTTCCATCAGTCTTTGTTTATCCCTGTAACTATGTAACCGCACATGATAGGGCAAAGGCGTTGGTCTGAGTCTTACCACCGTGCCGTAACCCAATGAACTTCAGCTTCGAAGTGAAGGAATCACAGCAGCCAGATCAAAGCTGACCACCTGCCGTCTGGCCCAGCAGATCGACGATGCGAACATTCTTCGTCCTCTCCCTGTTCTCGAGGTGGTCATCTTGTTCAGTTAAGGTATGGACCTGTATTTCAAGGGGGATGATCCTCTCCCGAGAGGAATTGATCGCAGTCTCTGTCAATGCAGTTCGGCACTTGACATTGTATGTTCTGTTTCCAAGGCTGTCTAGTTGCTGCTCATGTTTTTGGAGCACGTCTGAGAGCGGTTCTAGCCACAGCTGGACTTCTGTTCAGTCATGCCTTCAATCATTTCACATACTTGGTGAACTCAGTGATGTGCGAGATAAGTGGCTGTCCGGCCCCATCTACGGCACTTTTATTTCCCTTCCCAGGAACAAAGACACGGAGGAGTCTGTCCAAAACTTTTTCAGTCAACTTTGCAAAGTCGGGTGTTGTTCCCAAAGGTACACACACACAAGCATTGTAATCTCCAGCATTATATACATGTATATGTGGGCTGGGTCTACTACTGCTGTCTTGACCAACGAGTGCTCGGATTCCCCACTGTTTTCCTTATTTGGGTTCTGGTGCCTGCGATTATTTTGTTATTCACTTGGCCAATCAGTGTTCGAGCTTCCCGTTCTTTCCTTATATGGATGATGTTGTACAACTGTGGTTAAGGGCGGTCTCTCAACTATCGAGGAAAGCTGTTACAACTATTTCATTCATATAAACATGGGGGAGGTCCGGCAACAGTTTCGAGTGTCTGCTTGTGTTTACTATAAGGTAGAAAAGACTAAAAGGCAGCTAACCGTTTAAAAATTACACTACCCCCTACAAATCCCCCGTGTCTTTTCTTACGGCCTGTAATTTTTCAACCGTAAGTTTCTTCTCCAGGGCATTTAATAACTCCCGAGCTTGTTCATCAAACTGCCCGTCTCTAATACTATCCCCGCCCAAGAGGGATTCACGTTGTTCCATCTCGAGATTTATTCGTTCAACCTGCCCATAGGGAACATCCCTCTTAGTAAGGGCGGTTTCGATCAGTCGTTGAGTTAATCCCCGGACACAGGGAATAACGCAACACCCAAGGGCAGTGAGTACCCCTGCCACCACTATACATGAGACAAGAAAGGGAACGACCACCCCCGTCTATTTAACGAACCAAGCTTCCAACCAGTCCGTGAGGCCAGAGTCGATGCCCGAGTTTTCGGCCAGTTCGTCCACCAATGTGGTGAGTCCATCCAGGGCGCGGCTGATGGACCCATCAGGGGCTGTGTTGTTGGGGATGAAAGTGCAGCACTGAGTGCCTATCATGACACAAACACCCCCCTTCTCTGCCAACATCTTGTCTAAGGCCAACCTATTTTCCCACGCCATCCTACTAGTGGCGTCCAGTTGTTCTGCTATTCCTTTCACTGCATCCCGGGTATAATTAATGAACCTCTGCTGATTGTAGTAAATATAATTAATCCAATCCACGTTCTTATTGATGGTCACCCATCAGAACAGTGACGACTCAAAACCCGCCGCTATCTGGTTCCTAGCCTTGTATTCGTCAGGAACACCCCTGGGGACCCCGATGGCATCTAAATATATGTTATCATCGAAAGAGGTCTCCAAAGCTCTCTCAGTTCTTCCACTAGAACGGGGTTGCTCTTGTTTTTCGAATGCCAGAGTGAATGGGATGGCCAATTGAACAATTGCACAAGTGCCCGTCCATTTTTGGGGCAGGGTCGGTCGCAGAACCCTCCCACCACAGTACCACCAGAGGTCTGCCCTAGGTACATGAATGTGGGAGTAATTCCCGCCCCCGGTAGTTTCATTGACCAGCCGGATTGATCCGCTGCACTTGTCAAATGTCCCCACATCGTCGTCCCACTGTAGACCCGTCCGAGAGACGCAGGCCTGGTGTGTACCCGTTACCCCTGAGAATGATGGCGGGCGGGGCGCCCCCTCAGACCTGACGGGGGGAAACTTCAAACTCAAGGGTCGACAAGTGGGGTCGTTCCAGGCCTCTCGGTCCTGGTACAGCCTTATCATGCAGTCCATGGCTCGTGGGTGTTTCTCCCATCCCAGCGGGAATGGGACCACCTGAGGGTTAGGGCGGGCACTCGTGCATGCGTAGCAATCACTCTTTTTCATGCTCCTCACAGTATATTTGACCCATTCCATCCAGGCATTCGCCTCCCCGTATCCCGTTTCTATTTCAAAGGTCTTTTCCAAATCCGTCACCTCAATTATTCTAATCTTTTCCTGCTTATCAGTGGTGGATGAGCCCCTAGACTCAGCTTCAATGACCGTGATATACGTGCAGCACAGCTGCATCCCCCCCCATCCTGCCTGGCCCCCAACTCTAATACCCAGTATTGTTCTATTAAGTCTCGCTCGTTCTTTTCCAAGTTCTTTATGGTCAGATAAAGCGGATTGCACTGATTCTGCCCACAATCCCGTCCAGGGGTGATGGGATCACGGACAACTGACACCATAGCCTGGACCCCGGGGGCTGGAAGCCTACTTAGGCCTTCCCTACCATGCAATTGTAATACTAACGTCTGACCCTGGAATCCCCTTTCTCTCTCCAGGTTCCGCTTAGTTTGATTCCGTTCACTTTTAGTCCTACAGGGCACCAACTCACATAGGTCTAAGCTAAATGTCTGTGTTGATTGGTTGGCAAGCACGGAGATGGAGAACCACTGACGGTCCTCTGCTTGTTTTATCCGGAGGCCAAATTGGGTAACACGCACACTATGACCCAGCCCAAGGATAATGGCATAGCAAGTTCACAATACAATTGACCGCATTTTGTCGCGACACCCATAGCCCGAGGGCACAGTTCCTTTAGACTCGCCAAAGTCCGATTAGTTCGTTCTCAGGGTCTCTGTTCCTTAGATGCCTTTGTCAGAGAGGTTCGTTCGTCCTCCGTCGGTTGTGGCACTGGTCCCTTGACTCGAGTGTAATGTGTCTAGCCCTTTTCGGCCGTACGACAGCCGTTTCGGTCGTCAAAAGTACCAGGAAGGGACCGTCCCAAGTTGGTTCGAGGGTACGTTGCTTCCAGCTTTTAATCAGGACCCACTGACCCGGCTTGACGGTGTGCACCGCAAACTCGAGGGGCGGCGTCTGTGCCAAAAGTCGCTGTTGGGGTAAAAGAGATAGAGCAGACCCCAGAGCCACCACATATTTTTGCACAAACATATCCCGAGACTCGAATACAGGAGGTTCCCCCTTCGGCCCATGGAACGGGAGGCCAAATAACATTTCGAAAGGGGAGACGCCCAAATCCCGCCTTGGCTGGGTGCGAATTTGCAATAGGGCAAGGGGTAGGCATTTGGTCCAAGGCAGGCCTATTTCACTAGTGAGTTTGGTTAGCTGCTTTTTGATGGTCTGGTCCATTCTTTCGACCTTGCCCGAGGAGGGGGGATGCCAGGGGGTGTGCAAATCCCAGTCAATCCCCATTGCTTGCACTACATTCTGCAGGACGGTCGAGGTGAAGTGGCTTCCCTGGTCAGAGTCAATAGCGCGGGGTAGCCCAAATCGTGGGATGATTTGCTCGAGTAGAATCTTGCTAACCTGAGTTGCCGTTGCCGTGGTAGTGGGGAAAGCTTCCACCCATCCTGTCAGGTGATCTACCACTACTAATAGATACTTCAGGCGACCTATAGGGGGGAGCTCAGTGTAATCTACCTGGATATACTCAAACGGCCTATAGGCCGGACTCCTACCCCCTTGTCTTGCATGCTGCCGCAGCCCCCTTTTGTTAATCTTTTGACATGTTATGCAATCTCCTGTGACCTGCTTAGCTACTGTGTAGAGACCAGTGTGAGCATATCGGCGCAGGAAGGCATCACACAGTGCCTGGGTGCCCCAGTGACCACCCTGGTGTAGACGGGCAATAATGTCCCGCGTCAATGGTCGATTTAGTAGCTGGCGGCCATCGGGTAAGGTCCACTTGCCTTCCCTATCCTTTGTACCCCCCAGAGACGCAAGAAGAGTTCCTTCTTTGTCAGTAAACGTGGGCACTTCGGTAATTTTGGATATCTGGGGAATCCTTACCAGGCAGTTTATTACTTCCTTCCCCATCCCGGCCAATTTTGCCTGTTCATCTGCCAATTGATTCCCCAGGGTCTCTATTTTATCGTCTTTCTGGTGCCCTTTCACATGTACTACAGCAATCTCTTGTGGCAGCAACAAATCCTCCAAGATCATGGCTACTAGTTCCTCGTGGACCAACTCCTTTCCTCTACTATTTATCATTCCCCTTTCTTTCCAGATCTTCCCAAAGGTGTGTACTACCCCAAAGGCATACTTAGAGTCAGTGTAGATTGTCCCGGCTATTCCCTTTAAATTCCTCAGAGCCCGGTGCAAGGCGTACAATTCGCACGTTTGTGCGGACCAGGCATTCGGTAGCCGTCCACTTTCCACTAATTCCCAACCAGTCTCACTAATGACTGCATAACCGTTGTGTCTCTTCCCATCTATCACTCGAGAGGACCCATCAATGTACCACCGCCTACCTGCATGTAAGGGGGTATCCCTCAGATCTTCCCTCACTTTACTCTGATACTCTATTATGTCTGAACAGCAGTGTTCCAGTTCCTCCTCCCCTTCCCCTTTCCAAAGAAAGTCCGCCGGGTTCTGGCAGCCCCCGACTTCTATTCGGAGGTCTTCTCGGTCTAACAATATGGCTTCATATTTCAGAATTCTCGAGTCAGTCAGCCACCTCCCGGCCTTCTGATTCAGGATAGTTCTAACCTGGTGGGGAGTAGTGACTGTCAAGGGGGCCCCAAAAGTCAACTTCCTGCTTTCCTCTACCAGCTTTGCCGTGGCTGCCACCGCTTGGACACACTCCGGCCACCCTCGGGAGACTGGATCCAGAATTTTTAACAGGAAAGCCACGGGCTTCCTTTTACCCCCCCAGTCCTGGGTCAATACTCCAAGAGCGGTTCCCTTTCTGGAGTTCACAAAGAGGCGAAATGTCTTACTAAAATCCGGCAAGCTTAAAACAGGTGCGGCCATCAATTTTCCTTTTAGGATTTCAATTAACTTTTTCTCCTCCTCCTCCCATTTTATTCTGTTGGGTGCCTCCTCAATGAGTTTTAGGTACAAGTCTTTAGTAAGGGGGGCATAGTCGTCTATCCATAACCGACAATAGCCTAAGAGTCCCAAGAACTTCCGCAACTCCCTCTTGGTCGTTGGGAGGCCTAGTTCGATTATTGCCCGCACTCTTTCCGGACTTATTCGTTTCTGTCCCTGGCTTATCAAGTGTCCTAGGTACTTAACCTCTTTCTCGACATATTGGAGCTTCTTCTGACTCACTCTTAACCCCTTCTCAGCTAGGTAATTTAACAGGGCATTCGTCCCAAGTAGGACGTCCTCCTCCGCCGGTCCGGATAAAAGGAGATCGTCCACGTATTGTATAAGCTTAAGGGCCGGGGACAAGGTTAGTCCCTCCAATAATTGTTCCAGAATCTGCCCGAACAGAGTCGGGGACTCAGTGAATCCTTGGGGGAGTACGGTCCACCTGTACTGTTGTTTTCTGCCAGTATCAGGATCCTCCCATTCAAAAGCAAAAAGATCCCTACTGTCCTTGTCCAGGGGACACGCCCAGAAGGCATCCTTTAAGTCTATAACACTAAACCAGCCGTGGTCCGGGGGAATTCGCCCCAGAATAGTGTATGGGTTCGGTACCACAGGGTGCCGTACTTGGACAATTTTATTTACTTCCCTTAGGTCTTGGACCATTCGGTAGCTCCCATCCGACTTCCGGACCGGCAGGATGGGGGAATTGTATCGTGACATACAGGACTCTACCAATCCATCTTTTATTAGGTCTTCCATAACTGTCTTCAGGCCCTGCCTCCCTTCCCAAGAGATGGGGTATTGGCGCACTCTGACGTCGGGGCTCTGGGGCTTTAATTTTACCTCCACAGGTCGAATTGCGAGTCCCCCCCGGTTCCCTTTGGCGACCCAAACCCTAGGGTCTATCTCTGTCAATCGGGACTCACTAAGGTATGACATGGTAACGGCTAATTCTTCCTCTTCTCCCACTTCTATTCGCAATCCGAAACGGACTATCAAATCCCGTCCCAACAACCCATAGGGAAGATGGGGGAGGTGAAGGAGTTCCACCTGGAGCTCCTCCTCCTCCAGCCGCAAGGGTTGTGGTTCGAATATTCTCGCACTAAAAACCCCACCCTTAACTCCTGAAATGTTTAATGTTTTAGCTTGGAAGCCAACCCCCCTCGGATGGAGGGGAATTGAGGACCTGCCAGCGCCTGTGTCAACTAAGAAGGTAACATCTTGTCTAAATGGGCCCACCCGTAAATTTACCAGGGGTTCTTGGTAGGCCCGTGTTCCGATCCTCCCCTGACTTCCCTAATCCATTTGTTCACACTCCATTTCATACATCCCTTCTCTTTCCCTTTTAAACTCGGGACAATCCCTTTTGAAGTGTCCCAGTTTCCCGCAATGGTAACATCCGGCCTTCTGAGGGCGCTCAATTCCATAAGATCCTCCTCTCTCACTTCTGCCCCGTCTCGCTTCTCTCCCTCTCCAACTTTTCTTCGACGTTCCTCTTTCCACCCCATAATCTCCCTCCCCCATTCCGGTGGACTTACAAGCTTCCCGTACGGCTGCCACCATCATTTTTGTCTTATGTTTCTCCCTTATTACATCCCTCTCAACGTACACCTTCTGTGCTTCCCGTAATAATTCTGCAACATCCTTTTCAGCCCAATCCTCCACTTTCTGTAATTTCTTCTGAATGTCAGGCCATGACTTAGTCACAAAGTGCACCTTAAGCATGCTCTTGCCTATTTCCCCATCGGGGTCTAAACCTGAATACTTTCGCATGGACTCCCGCAAACGGTCTAAAAACTCACTCGGGATTCATCCTTTTTCAGTCCAACTTCAGATGCTTTTGCTAAATTCCGCTGTTTGGGCACGCAGGTTTGGATTCCCCTGATTATAAGGCTTCTGAGGTCTGTCATATTGGCCCGTCCCCCTGCGTCGTTATGATCCCACCGGGGGTCCTCTAAGGGGTACTTCTGCTCTCCACGCTGAGGGCCGTCCTGATGCTCCCTATCCCAAATGGCCATTGCACTATTCCGGATCATAACAATTTCATCGTAATTAAATAGTAATCTCATCATGGCCTGCAGTTCAGCCCATGTGTATATACTGGGCCCCAGAAATTGGTCCAGTTGTATTCCCACACTGACGGGGTCGTCCAGTAGACGGGGTAGTTCATTACGGAGTTGCCGGATATCCCCAGAATTTAAAGGTTGTACTACGAACCCGGTCCGTTCATTCCCAAACGGCACCTCTCGTAAGGGGTTCAGCTGTTCAATATTGTCACTCCTCCCAGCTCTCAATCCCTCTTCTCGACCTCTCCGCATCTCGAGTCGGACTGATTTCCTAGTGCCTGGGGTGAGTTCTGTGCCCCCTCCTGTGCCCCCCCCAGCAGTCCCTTCCTCACTGGTCGTAGCCTGCAGGGACTCGGAATTATCCGTTGCAGGAGGGAGGTCCGCGCTGGACGCCTGGTCGTGCGCGGGTGGTATATACGGGGGCGGGGAAGACGGTGGCAAACCGTCGGTGAGGATGTCCCAAGACTTCTGGGGCTTGCTCGGGTCTGTTTGGGGAATCAGAGGATAGAGACGTGTGGGACTCTCGCCGTCGCCCGCCAACCAGGCGGCGGCATATTTGCTCTCCTCTGGGTCAAACGGTTGTTTTCTGTTACCATATACATTTAGGATTTGACACACCCAGTCTTCATCAGACCCATACTCGGGCCAAACTACCGAGGGGGCGCAGATAGGTTCTTTGGTCCATATTAAACAACAATATTTTATCATGGTCTCTTTCTTTAAGTCCTTCGTTCTACTACTGTCCGTCCATAGACTTAACTTCCGACCTAATGGACTATCGGGGGGTATTTCTTTCCCATTTGCAGTCTTCCCTGACTTTTCCTTAGAAGTCTGATTTCCCATGGTTTATCTTCGGTCCTGGTCTTAAATGCCCAAAGCGTTTTCACAGATGACCGTCAAAACCACAATTTCCCGTGGTCTATCTTCAGTCCTGGTCTTAAACGCCCAAAGCGTTTTCACAGATGACCGTCAAAACCACGCGGCCAACAAGGAAGAACAAAAGAATCTCTTACCTTGATCCGTGCACGGAGTTGTCTGGCCTTTTTAAATGTGTGTACCCCCGTGTATAGTCACTAACCGGTCGTCCCAGTTCTCGTCCGTGTGTTCCTTTTCCAGGATTCAAAATTATTTTTAAATGAGCCGGGTCACATCCTCTCTTGGCCGACGGCTGACGGACCAAGCCGATCAGTGAGAAGTATAAATATATACTAGACGCGTCTTTGTTGTAATCAGGCTTGATCCGTGAGCCGAAGAGACTGCCCCCCCCGGCAATAATTATTTCATCCCGGACGAGCCCCCAATTGTGCGAGATAAGTGGCTATCCAGCCCCATCTACGGCACTTTTTATTTCCCTTCCCAGGAACAAAGACACAGAGGAGTCTGTCCAAAACTTTTTCATTCAACTTTGCAAAGTCGGGTGCTGTTCCCAAAGGTACACACACACAAGCATAGTAATCTCCACACATTATATACATGTATATGTGGGCTGGGTCTACTACTGCTGCCTTGACCAACGAGTGCTAGGATTCCCCACTGATTTCCTTATTTGGGTTCTGGTGCCTGCGACTATTTTGTTATTCACTTGGCCAATCAGTGTTTGAGCTTCCCGTTCTTCCCTTATATGGATGATGTTGTACAACTGTGGTTAAGGGCGGCCTCTCAACTATCGAGGAAAGCTGTTACAACTGTTTCATTCATATAAACGTGGGGGAGGTCCGGCAACAGTTTCGAGTGTCTGCTTGTGTTTACTATGAGGTAGAAAAGACTAAAAGGCAGCTAACCGTCTACCCCCTACATGCTTGTGTTCACTATGAGGTAGAAAAGACTAAAAGGCAGCTAACCGTTTAAAAATTACACTACCCCCTACATCTCTTCCGCCCACTCTCTCTCTCGCCCATTCTCTCACTCTCGCCCACTCTCTCTCGCCCACACTCTCTCTTGCCCACACTCTCTCTCGACCATTCTCTCTCTCTCGCCCACACTCTCACTCTCTCCCACTCTCTCACTCGCCCACACTCGCACTCTCACCCCGTCACACTCTCACATACTCTCTCTCACCCACTCTCTCTTTGGCCCAGTCTCACTCTGACCCACTCTCTGTCTCACCCACACTCTATCTCGCCCACACTCTCTCTCACCCACTCTCTGTCTCGCCCACACTCTCTCTTGCCCACTCTCTCTCGCCCACTCTCTCACTCTCTCCCACTCTCTCTCTCACCCACTATGTCCCTCTTCCCCCCCCCACTCTCACCCACACTCTCTCTCTCGCCCACTCATTCTCACTTTCACCCACTCTCTGTCTCGCCCACACTCTCTCTTGCCCACTCACTCTCGCCCACTCTCACTCTCACCCACTCTCTTGTCTTGCCCACACTCTCTCTCGCCCACACTCTCTCGCCGACTCTCTCGCGACCACTCTCTCACTCTCTCCCACTCTCTCTCGCCCACTCTCTCACTCTCTCCCACTCTCTCTCGCCCACTCTCTCCCACTCTCTCTCTCGCCCACTCTCTCACTCTCTCCCACTCTCTCACTCGCCCACTCACTCACTCTCGGCCAGCCTCACTCTCACCCACTTTCTGTCTTGCCCACACTCTCACTCGCCCACACTCTCTCGCCCACTCTCTCTCGACCACTCTCTCCCACTCTCTCTCGCCCACTCTCTCACTCTCTCTCACTCTCTCTCTCGCCCAATCTCTCACTCTCTCCCACTCTCTCACTTGCCCACTCACTCACTCTCGGCCAGCCTCACTCTCACCCACTCTCTGTCTTGCCCACACTCTCTCTCGCCCACACTCTCTCGCCCACTCTCTCTCGACCACTCTCTCACTCTCTCCCACTCTTTCTCTCGCCCACTCTCTCACTCTCGCTCAGTCTCACTCTCATCCACTCTCTGTCTCGCCCACATTCTCTCTTGCCCACTCTCTCTCTCGCCCAATCTATCACTCTTGCCCACTCTCTCTCGCCAACACTCTCTCTCGCCGACTCTCTTTTTCCCACTCTCTCACTCTCGCCCACTCTCTCTCTCGCCCACTAGGTCCCTCTTCCCCCTCTCAATCTCACCCACACTCTCTCTCTCGCCCACTCTCTTTCACCCACTCTTTCTCTCTCTCACCCACTCTCTCTCACACAATATCTCTTTCACCCAGTCTCTCTCTCACCCTCACTCCCTCTGGCCCACTCTCTTTCTCGCCAACCCTCCCTCTGTCCCCTCACTCACTCTCGCCCACACTCTCTCACTCCCACTCTCTCTCTCGCCCTCTCACTCTCTCACCCACTCTCTGTCGCCCACTCTCTATCTCTCGCCTACTCTTTCTCTATCGCCCACTCTCTCTCTCGCCTTCACTCTCTCTCTCACCCACTCTCTGTCGCCCACTCTCACTCTCTCCCACTCTCTCTCTCGCCCACTCTCTCACTCTCGCCCAGTCTCACTCTCACCCACTCTCTTTCTCGCCCACACTCTCTCTTGCCCACTCTCTCTCGCCCACTCTCTCACTCTCTCCCACTCTCTCTCTCGCCCACTATGTCCCTCTTCCCCCTCACTCTCACCCACACTCTCTCTCGCCCACTCACTCTCACTTTCACCCACTCTCTGTCTCGCCCACACTCTCTCTTGCCCACTCACTCTCGCCCACTCTCTCTCTCTCGCCCACTATGTCCCTCTTCCCCCCTCACTCTCACCCACACTCTCTCTCTCGCCCATTCACTCTCTCTCTCGCCCACTCTCTCTCGCCCACTCTTTCTCTCTCTCGCCCACTGTCTCTCACCCAATCTTTCGCCCAGTCTCTCTCTCGCCCACACTCTCTCTCACCCACTCCCTCTTGCCCACACTCTCTCTCTCGCCCACACTCTTTCACACCTACTCTCTCACTCTCTCACTCTCTCTCTCCCACTCTTTCGCTCGCCCACTCTCTCTCTCGCCCACTCTCTATCTTTTGTCCAGTCTCACTCTTGCCCACACTCTCTCTCGCACATTCTCTCTCTCGTCCACTCTCTCTCGCCCACTCACAATCTCGCCCACTCTCTCTCACCCACTCTTTCTTTGGCCCAGTTTCACTCTCACCCACTCTTTCTCTCGCCCACTCTCTCTCTCGCCCGCTCTATCACTCTCGCCCAGTCTCACTCTCACACACTCTCTCTCGCCCACACTCTCTCTCGTCCACACTCTCTCTCGCCCATTCTCTCACTCTCACACACTCTCTCTCATCCACACTCTCTCTCGCCCACTCTCTCTCTCGCCCATTCTCTCTCTCTCGCCCACACTCTCTCACTCTCGCCCAGTCACACTCTCGCACACTCTCTCTCACCCACTCTCTCTTTGGCCCAGTCTCACTCTGACCCACTCTCTGTCTCACCCACACTCTCTCTCTCGCCCACTCTCTCACTCTCTCCCACTCTCTGTCTTGCCCAGTCTCTCATTCTCGCCCAGTCACACTCTCGCACACTCTCTCTCACCACTCTCTCTTTAGCCCAGTCTCACTCTGACCCACTCTCTGTCTCACCCACACTCTATCTCGCCCACACTCTCTCTCGGCTACTCACTCTCTCGCCCGCTTTCTCTCTCTCACCCACTCTATCACTCTCGCCCACTCTCTCTCTGGCCAACACTCTCTCTCACCCACACTCTCTCTCGCCCACTCTCTTACCTTCTCCTACTCTCTCTCTCGCACACTCTCTCATTCTCGCCCTCTCTCTCGCTCGCCCACGCTCTCTCTCGCCCACTCTCTCTCTCACCCACTCTCTCCTGCCCACACTCTCTCACGCCCACTCTCTCTCTCACCCATTCTCCCACTCGCCCACTCTCTCTCGCCCACACTCTCTCTCTACCACTCTCTCTCGCCGACTCTCTCACTCTCACCCACTCTCTCACTCTCACCCAGTCTCACTCTGACCCACTCTCTCTCACCCACACTCTCTCTCACCCACACTCTTACTCTATCCCACTCTCTCTCTCGCCCACACTCTCACTCTATCCCACTCTCTCTCTCGCCCACACTCTCTCTCTCGCACATTCTCTCACTCTCGCCCACTCTCTCTCGCCCAAACTCTCTCTCGCCCACACTCTTACTCAATCCCACTCTCTCTCTCGCCCACACTCTCACTCTATCCCACTCTCTCTCTCCCCAAACTCTCACTCTCGCCCAGTCACACTCTCGCACACTCTCTCTCACCCACTCTCTCTTTGGCCCAGTCTCACTCTGACCCACTCTCTGTCTCTCCCACACTCTCTCTCACCCACTCTCTCACTCTTGCCCACTCTCTCTCGCCCACTCTCTCTCTCGCCCTCTCTCTCACTCTCGCCCACTCTCTCTCTCTTGCCCACTCTGTCACTCTTGCCCACTCTCTCTCTCGCCCACTCTCTCTCTCGCCCCCTCTCTCACTCTCGCCCACTCTCTCTCTCGCCCACTCTCTCACTCTCGCCCTCTCTCTCGCCCACTCTCTCTCTCGCACTATGTCCCTCTTCCCCCATCTCACTCTCACCCACAATCTCTCTCTCGCCCACTCTCTCTCCCCCACTCTCCCTCTGCCCCCTCACTCACTCTCGCCCACACTCTCCCTCTCACCCACACTCTCTCTCGCCCACTCCCTCTGCCCCCTCTCTCTCACCCACTCTCTCTCGCCCATTCTCCCTCAGTCCCCTCACTCACTCTTGCCCACACTCTCTCTCGCCCACTTTGTCTCACCCCCACTCTCTCACTTCCACTCTTTCTCTCGCCCACTGTCTCTCGCCCACTCTCTGACGCACACTCTCTCACCCACACTCTCTCTCGCCCACTCTCTCTCTCGCGCTGTCACTCTCTCACCCACTCTCTCTCTCGCCTTCACTGTCTCTCACCAACTCTCTGTCGCCCACTCTTTCTCTCGCCTACTCTTTCTCTATCGCCCACCCTCTCTCTCGCCCACACTCTCTCGCCCTCTCTCTCTCGCCCACTCTTTCTCTCACCACTCTCTCTCACCGACTCTCACCCACTCTGTCTCTATCACCCACTCTGTCTCTCTCCCACTCTCTCTCTCACCAACTCCTAACACGCCCAGTTTCTCTCTCACCCACTCTCTCTCTTCCACTCTCTCTCTCACCCACTCTCTCACTCTTGTCCACTCTCTCTTGCCCACTCTCTCTCTCGCCCAGACTCTCTCTCTCGCCTACTCACACTCTCTCTCGACAATCTCTCTCTCGCCCACTCTATTTCGCCCACTCTTTCTCTCTCTTGCACACTCTCTCTCACACAATCTTTCTTTTGCGCAGTCTCTCTCTCACCCAAACTCTCTCTCGCCCACTCCCTCTTGCCCACTCTCTCACTCTCGCCCACTATCTCCCTCTGCCCCCTCTCTCTCACCCACTCTCTCTCGCCCATTCTCCCTCTGCCCCCTCACTCACTCTTGCCCACACTCTCTCTCGCCCACTTTGTCTCACCCCCACTCTCTCACTTCCACTCTTTCTCTTGCCCACTGTCTCTCGCCCACTCTGTCTCTATCACCCACTCTGTCTCTCTCCCACTCTCTCTCTCACCAACTCCTCACACGCCCAGTTTCTCTCTCACCCACTCTCTCTCTCTCTCTTCCACTCTCTCTCTCACCCACTCTCTCACTCTTGCCCACTCTCTCTTGCCCACTCTCTCTCTCGCCCACTCTATCTCTCGCCCACTCCCTTTCGCACACTCTTTCTCTCTCTCACCCACTCTCTCACTCTCGCCCACACTCCCCCCCTCTCTCTCTCGCCCACACTCTCTCTCGCCCACTCTCTCACTCTCGCCCACACTCTCTCTCGCCCACTCTCTCACTCTCACCCACTCTCTCTCTCATCCACTCTATTTTTCGCCCACTCTTTCTCTCTCTCGCCCACACTCTCTCTCTCTCGCCCATACTCCCTCTTGCCCACTCTCTCACTCTCGCCCACTCTCCCTCTGCCCCCTCACTCTCTCTCGCTCACACTCTCTCTCGCCCACTCTGTCTCACCCCCCCACTCTCTCTCCCACTCTATCGCCCACTCTTTCTCACCCACTCTCTCTCTCACCCACTGTCTCTCGCCCACTCTCTCTCTCGCCTTCACTCTCTCTGACCCACTGTCTGTCGCCCACTCTTTCTCTCGCCTACTCTTTCTCTATCACCCACTCTCTCTCTCGCCCACACTCTCTCGCCCTTTCTCTCTTGCCCACTCTCTCTGTCGCCCACTCTTTCTCTCACCACTCTCTCTCACCGACTCTCGCCCACTCTGTCTCTATCGCCCACTCTTTCTCTCTCCCACTCTCTCTCTCTCACCAACTCCTAACTCTCCCAGTTTCTCTCTCACCCACTCTCTCTCTGTTCCACTATCTCTCTATCCCCCACCCTCACTCTCGCCCACTCTCTCTCTTGCCCACCCTCTCTCTCCCCCACACTCTCTCTCACCCTCACTCTCTCTCTCACCCATTTTCTCTTTCGCCCAGTCTTTCTCTCGTCTATTCTCTCTCTCCCTCTCTCTCGCCCACTCTCTTTCTCGTGCACTATCTCTCTCTGCCCCCTTTCTCACTCTCACGCGCACACTCTCTCGCCCACACCTGCTCTCGCCCACTCTCTCTCTCTCTCTCGCCCACTATCTCCCTTGCCCACACTCTCTCACCCCCAATCTCTCTCTCGCCCACTCCCTCACTCTCACCCACTCTCTCTCACCCCACTCTCTCACTTCCACTCTTTCTCTCACCCACTCTCTCACTCCCACTTTCTCACTCACACGCTTTCTCTCGCCCACTCTCTCTCTCATCCCCTCTCTCTCTCTCGCCCACTCTCTGTCACCCCCACTCTCTTTCTTGCCCACTCTCTCCCTCTGCCCCCTCTCTCACTCTCGCACACTCTCTCTATCGCCCACTCTTTCACTGTCGCCCACTCTCTCCCTCTGCCCCTCTCTCATTCTCTCCCACTCTCGCTCGCCCACTCTCTCCCTCTGCCCCTCTCTCATTCTCTCCCACTCTCGCTCGCCCACTCTCTCACTCTCTCCCACTCTCTCTCTTGCCCACTCTCTCTCTCTCGCCCACTCTCCCTCTCGCCCACTGTGTCTCGCCCAGTCTCCCTCTCGTCCTCTCTCTCTCCAAATGTCTCTCTCTCACCCACTCTCACTCTCGCCCACTCTCTCTCGCCCACTCTCTCTGTCGCCCACTCTCTCTCTCTCGCCCACTCTCTCTCTCGCTCAGTCTCTCTCTCGCCCGCTCTCTCCCCCACTCTCTGTCTCGCCCACTCTCTCTCTTGCCTACTCTCTCTCGCCCACTCTCTCACTCTTGACCACTCACTCTGTCTTGCCCACTCTCTCTCGTCCGCACACTCTCACCCGCCCATTCTCTCTCCCTCACCCACTCACTCTCTCTCTCTCGCCCACTCTCTCTCGCCCCCACTCTCTCTCGCTCACAGCCTCTCATGCCCACTCTCTCTCACCCTTTCTCTCACTCTCGCCCACTCTCTATCTCTCACGCATTCTCCCTCTCTCGCCCACTCTCTCTCACCCACTCTCTCACTCTCTACCACTGTCTCTCGCCCACACTCTATCTCACCCAATCTCTCTCTCACCCACTCTCTCACTCTCTCCCACTCTCTCTCGCCCACTCTCTCTCTCTCGCCCAATCTTTCTCTTGTCCACTCTCTCTCGCCCACTCTCACCCCCACTCTCTCTTGCTCACACTCTCACGCCCACTCTCTCTCTCGCCCACTCTCTCACTCTCGCCCACTCTCTCTCTCTCGCCCACTCTCTCTCTCGCCCACTCTCTCTCTCCTGCCCACTCTCACTCGCCCATTCTCTCTCCCTCGCCCACTCTCTCTCTTTCGCCCACTCTCTCACACCCCCACTCTCTCTCACGGACACCCTCTGTCAACCACTCTCTCTCACCCATTCTCCCTCTCTCTCGCCCAAACTCCCTCGCCCACTCTCTCGCCCAC
This sequence comes from Chiloscyllium punctatum, assembly GCF_047496795.1. Taxonomy (NCBI): domain Eukaryota; kingdom Metazoa; phylum Chordata; class Chondrichthyes; order Orectolobiformes; family Hemiscylliidae; genus Chiloscyllium; species Chiloscyllium punctatum. The sequence continues at coordinate 103,977,791 of NC_092750.1, read as the reverse complement.
TCAAGCTCTTGCCCACTCTCTCTCTCATGCCCACTCTCTCTCTCTCACCTCCACTCTCTCTCGCTGACACCCTCTGTCGCCCACTCTCTCTCTCACCCATTCTCTCTCTCTCGCCCACTCTCTCTCTCGCCCACTCTCTCTCGCCCACTCTCTCTCTCACCCACTCTCTCTCTCGCCCACTCTCTCTCTCGCCCACTCTCTCTCTCTCATGCCCACCCTCTCTCGCTCACCCCCACTCTCTCTCGCTGACACCCTCTGTCGCCCACTCTCTCTCTCACCCATTCTCTCTCTCTCGTCCACTCTCTCTCTCGCCCACTCTCTCTCACCCACTCTCTCTCTCGCCCACTCTCTCTCTCACCCACTCTCTCTCGCCCACTCTCTCTCACACCCACTCTCTCTCTCTCATGCCCACCCTCTCTCTCTCACCCACTCTCTCACTCTCTCCCACTCTCTCTCACCAACTCTCTCTCTCTTGCCCACTCTCTCTTCGCCCACTCTCTCACTCTCGCCCACTCTCTCTCTCACCCTCTCTCTCTCTCTCGCCCACTCTCTCTCTCCCGCCCACTCTCACTCGCCCATTCTCTCTCTCCCTCGCCCACTCTCTCTCTCTTTCGCCCACTCTCTCTCACCCCCACTCTCTCTCGCTGACATCCTCTGTCGCCCACTCTCTCTCTATCACCCATTCTCCCTCTCTCGCCCACTCTCCCCCGCCCACTCTCTCTCGCCCACTCTCTCTCTCGCCCACTCTCTCTCTCGCCCACTCTCTTACTCTCTCCCACTCTCTCTCTCGCCCACTGTCTCTCTCTCTCTCACACACGCTCTCTCGCCCACTCTCTCTCTCTCTCACCCACTCTCTCTCTCGCGCCCACTCTCTCTCTCACCCACTCTCTCGCTCTCATCCACTCTCTCTCTCACCCACTCTCACTCTCTCCCACTCTCACCCTCGCCCGCTCTCTCACTCTCACCCACACTCTCCCTCTGACCCTTCACTCACTCTCGCCCACTCTCTCTCACTCTCTCCTGCACCACCCTCACTCTCTCCAGCCCTTCGCTCTCACTTGCACCCTCTGTCGCTTACTCCCCTCTCTCTCACTTATCCCTGTCTGTTGCTCTCTCTCGCTCTTGCTCTATCTCTCTCTTGCTCTTCCTGTGTCATTCTCTCCCTCTTTTGCTCATCTGCTCTCTCGCCATCTCCCCCTCTCTTGCTCCTCCTTTCTCTCCCTCATTGTCCCCTCTCCCTCACACTGTCTCATCTCCCCTCTTGTTCCCTCTCTCTCCCCTCTCTCTCCCTCTCTCTCTTCCCCTCTCTCGTCCACTTTCTCGTCTCCCTCTCGCATCCCCTTTCTCTCCCCCTCACGTTCCCTCTCTCTCACCCATCGCCCCCTCTCCCTCGTCCCCTCTCTCTCCCTCTCTCACCCCCGCTCTCTCCCCCCTCTCTCCCTCTCTCGCCCCCATCAGTCCCTCTCTCTCTCCCTGTATCGTCCACTTTCTCTACCTCTCTCTCCATTTCTCTGCCTCCCTTGTCCCCTCTCTCTCCCACCATTGTCCCATCTCTGTCCATCCCTCATCCCCTCTCTCTCCCCCTCTCGTCCCCTCTCTCTCCCTCCCTCGTCCCCTCTCTCTCCCCATATCGTCCCCCTTTCCCTCTCCCTCCCTCTCTCTCCCCCCCATTGTCCTCTCTCTCTCTCTCTCGCTCTCTCCCTCGTCCCCCCTCTCTCCCTCTCTCATCCCCTCTCTCTCCCACTCTCTCTCACTCTCTCTCCCCGCATCGTCCCCTCTCTCTCCCCGTATCGTCCCCTTTCTTTCCCTCTCTCTCCTTCTCTCGTCAACCTCTCTCTCCCCCCCTCTCTCCCTCTCTCGCCCCCATCGTCCCCTCTCTCACCCTCATTCGTCCCTTCTCTCTCCCTCTCTTATCCCCACTCTCTCACCCTCTTGTCCCTGTCTCTCCCCCATTGTCCCCTCTTTCTCCCTCTCTTCCTTCTCTCTCCGTCTCTCTCTATCTTTCTCCTCCATCGTCTCCTCTCTCCCTCTCTCGTCCCCTGTCTCACCCCCATGGTCCCCTCTCTCCCCCTCTCTCTTCCTCTCCCCCATCCTCCCCTCTCTCTCCCCTCTCGTTCCCCTCTCTCCCCATCGTCCCCCCTCTCTCCCATCTCTCTGCCCTCACTCTCTCCTTTCTTTCCCTCTCTCATCCCCTCTCTTTCCACCTCTCGTCCCCTCTCTCTCCCCCTGTCTCATCCCCTCTCTCTCCCGCTCTCGTCCCCTCTCTCTCCCACATCATCCCCTCTCTCCCCCATCGTCACCTCTCTCTCCCCTCTCTCGTCCCTCTCTCCCTACTCTCATCCCCTCGCTCTCCCCTCTCTCTCCTTCTCTAAAGCCTCTCTCTTCCCCACTCTCTCCCCCTCTCGTCCCCTCTCTCTCCCCATTCTCCCCTCTCTCTCCCTCTCTTTCCCCCTCTCGTCCTCTCTGTCCCCCGCCATTGTCCCCCCTCTCTCACCCTCTCTCCCCTCTCTCCCTCCCCTCTCTGTCTCACTCACGTGTCCTCTCTACCTCTCTCGTCACCGCTCTCTACCCCTTCGTCCTCTCTCTCTCTCTCCTTCTCGTCCCCCCTCTCTCCCCCATCATCCCCTCTCTCTCCACCTCTCATCCACTCTCTCTCCCCCATCGTCCCCTCTGTTTCCCCTCACTCTCTCCACCATCATGCCCTCTCTCTCCCCAATTGTCCCCTCTCTCTCCCTCTCTCTCCTCTATCTCCCTCACCCTCCCCTCTCTCTCCCCCCATCGTCCTCTGTCTCCCCCATCATCCCCTCTCTCTCCCTCTCTCTCACCTCTCTCTCCACTCTCGCTCCCCCCTCTCTCTCCACATCGTCCAGTCTCTCTCCCTCTCTCTCTCTCCCCAATTGTCCCTCCTCTCTCCCTCTCTCTCCTCTATCTCCCTCACTCTCCCCTCTCTCTCCTCCCATCGTCCTCTCTCTCCCCCATATCCCCTCTCTCTCCCTCTCTCTCACCTCTATCTCCACTTTCGCTCCCCTCTCTCTCTCTCCACATCGTCCAGTCTCTCTCCCTCTCTCTCTCTCCCCTCTGTCTCCCCTCTCTCTCCCTCCATCGACCCGTCTCTCTCCGTCTTTCTACTGCCCGTCGTCCCCTCTCTCCCCTCTCTCTCCCCTATCGTCTCCTCTCTCTCCCTCTGTCTCCCCCCATTGTCCCCTCTCTCCCCGTCTCTCGTACCCTCTCTCTTCACATCGTGCCCTCTCTTTCCCCCATTGTCCCCTCTCTCTCCCTCTGTCTCCCCCCATTGTCCCCTCTCTCCCTATCTCTCGTACCCTCTCTCTTCACATCGTGCCCTCTCTTTCCCCCAGTCGTCCCCTCTCTCTCCCTCTCTCTCCCCCCATTGGCTCCTCTCTCTCACTCTCTCTCCCCTCTCTCCCTCTCTCTCTCCCCTCACTCTCCACACTCTCTCCCCTCTCTCCCCACATCGCCCCTCTCTCTCCCCCTCTCTCCTGCCTTTCCTTCTCTCGTCCGCTCTCTCTCCCCCTCTCGTCCACTAGCTCCCCCTCTCATCACCTGCTCCCCCCTCTCTTGCCTCTCTCTCTCTCATCACCTCACTCCCTCTCTCAATCCTCTCTCTCCACCCTCGTCCTCTCTCTCTCTCTCGCCCTCTTTTCGCACTTCTGTTTCAATTATCCCTCCCCCCTCTCTCTGCCTCTCTCTCCTTCTCTCGTCCACCCTCTCTCCCCCCTCGTCCCCTCGCTTCGCCCTCTCATCACCGCTCTCCCCCTATCTCTTCCCCTCTCTCTCGACCACTCTCTCTCCAATCACGTCAACTCTCTCTCCCCTCTCTCGTCCCTTCTCACCCCCCCTCATCCAATCTCTCTCCCCTCTCTCGTCCCCTCTCCCTCCCCCTCTCTCTGCCTCTCCCGTCCCCTCTGTCTCCCTCTCCCTCCCCGTCACCCCCATCGTCCCCGCTCTCTCCACCTCTCGTACACTCTCTCTGCCCCATCATCCCCCCTCTCTCCCCCTCTCATCCCCTGTCTCTCCCCTCACCGACCCTTCTCTCTCATCCCCATCCCCACCCTCCCATCTCGTCCCCTCTCTCTCCCTCTCTCCTCCCCTTTCTCTCCCTCCCCTCTCTTTCCCTCTCTCGTCCCTTTTCTCTCCAGCCTCATCCTCTCTCTCTCCTCCTCTTGTCCAACCTCTCTTGCCCTCTCTCTCTCCCCTCTCTCCCCACTCACTGCCCCCCTCCGCCCATCATCCCCGCTCTCTCCCCCTCTCGTCCCCTCACTACCCCCTCTCATCACGTCTCTCCCCTCTCTCTTCCTCTCTCTCCGTCTCTCTCTCCTCCCTATCACCTCTCTCGTCCCCTCTCTCTCCCCCTTTCTCCCTCTCTCGTCCCCTCTCTCTACCCCCATCATCCCTCTCTGCCCCCTCTCTCTCCCCTCTCTCTACCCCCATCGTCCACTCTCATTCCCTCTCTCAGCATCTCTCTCCCCCTGTCATGCCCTCTCTTTCCCCCCATCGCCGGTCTCTCATCCCCTATCGTCCATTTTCTCTCACCCCCATTCCCCCTCTCTCCCCCTTGTCCCCTCTCTCCCCCTCTCTCCTCCCCTCTCTCTCCCTCCCCCTCTCCCTCTCTCGTCCCATCTCTCTCCACACTCGTCCTCTCTCTCTCCCCTCTTGTCCCACATCTATTACCCTCTCTCTCACACCTCTCTCCCCCCTCACTCCCCTCTCTCCCCCATCATCCCCTCTCTCTCCTTCTCTCGTCCCCTCTCTTTCCCCCTCTCGTCTGCTAGCTCCCCCCCTCATCACCTGCTCCCCCCTCTCTTCCCCCTCTCTCTCTCTCGTCCCCTCTCTCTCCACCTCATGTCACCTCTCTCGCCTCTCTCATCCCCGCTCTCTCCTTCTCTCTCCCCGTCACCCCCATCGTCCCCGGGCTCTTCCCCTCTCGTCCCCTCTCTCTCCCCCATCATCCCTTGTCTCTATCCCATCCTCCCCTCTCTCTCACACTCTCGTCCCCTCTCTCTCCCCCATCGTCCCTTCTCTCTCACACCTTTTCACTCTCTCCCCTCTCGTCACCTCTCTCTCACCTCTCTCCTCCCCTCTCTCTCCCTCACCTTTCTCTCCCTCTCTTGACCCTCTCTCTCCACCCTCGTCCTCGCACTCTCCCCCTCTTGTCCCACCTCTCGTACCCTCTCTGTCCCTCCACTCTCCCCCTCTCACGCCCCCACTATCCCCCTATCGTCCACTCTCTCCCCTCCTCTCTTCCCCTCACTCCCCCCTCTCATCACCTCTCTCCCCCACAACTTCCCCCCTCTCTATCTCTCGTCTCCTCTCTCTCCCCCTCATTTCACCTCTCTCTCCCTTCTCTAGTCCCCTCTCTCCCCCTCTCATCCCCTCTCTCTCCCCTCTCTCGTCCCCTCTTCTTACCCCTCTCTCCCTCTTTCGTCCCCTCTCTCTCCACATCGCCCCCATCCTCCCCTCTCTTTCCCCCTCTCGTACCCTCTCTCTTCCACATCATCCCCTCTCTCTCCCCTTCTCCTCCTCTCTCTCTCCACCTCTCGTCCCCTCCCTCTCCCCCTATCATCCCTTCTCTCTCACACCTGTCCACTCTCTCCCTCTCTCACCCCCTCTCCATCCCTCTCTCCTCCCCTCTCTCTCCCTCCCCCTCTCCCTCTCTCAATCCTCTCTCTCCACCCTCCTCCTCTCTCTCTCCCCCTCTCGTCCCACTTCTGTTACCCTCTCCCTCCCCCTCTCTCCGCCTCTCACTCCTCCACTCTCCCCCATCATCCCCCCTCTCTCCTTCTATCGTCCCCTCTCTCTCCCCCCTCTCGTCCCCACGCTCCCCTGTATCATCACCTCTCTCCCCCTCTCTCTTCCCCTCTCTCTCGTCCACTCTCTCTCCCCCTCACGTCACCTCTCTCTCCCCTCTCTCGTCCCCTCTCCCTCCCCCTCTCTCTCTCCCTCTCTCATCCACTCAGTCTCCCTCTCTCTCCCCGTCACCCCCATCGTCCCCGCTCTCTCCACCTCTCGTCCCATCTATCCCCCCCATCATCCCCTCTCTCTCTCCCCCATCCTCCCATCTCTCTCCCTCTCTCGACCTTTCTTTCTCCCCCTCTCGTCCCCTCTCTCTCCCCCCATCGACCGTTCTCTCTCACCCCCTCTCGTCCCCTCTCTCTCCCTTCCCCTCCCCTCTGCCTCCCTCCCCTCTGTTTCCCTCTCTCATCCCTTCTCTTTCCACCCTCGTCCTCTCGCTCTCCCCCTCTTGACCCACCTCTCTTGGCCTCTCTCTCGCCCCTCTCTCCCCCCTCACAGCCCCCTCTCCACCCATCGTACCCTCTCTCTCCCCCTCTCGTCCCCTCACTATCCCCTCTCATCACCTCTCTCCCCTCTCTCTTCCCCTCTCTCTGTCTCTCTCTCGGCATTATCACCTATCTCGTCCCCTCTCTCTCCCCCTTTCTCCCTCCCTTGTCCCCTCTCTCTTTACCACTCTCTCTATCATCCCCTCTCTCTCCCCTCTCTCTACCCCCATCGACCACTCTCTCTCCTTCTCTCATCACGTCTCTCCCCCCTCATGCCTTCTGTCTCCCCCCATCTTCCCCTCTCAAACCCCTATCGTCCCTTCTCTCTCACCACCATCCCCCCTCTGTCCCTCTTGTCCCCTCTCTCCCTTCCTCCCCCCTCTCTCCCTCCCCTCTCTCTCCCTCTCTCCTCCCCTCTCTCTCCCTCCCCTCTCTCCCCCTCTCTCCTCCCCCCTCTCCCTCCCCCTCTCTCCGTCTCTCATCCCATCTCTCTCCACACTCATCCTCTCTTTCTCCCCCTCTTGTCCCACCTCTCTTACCCTCTCCCTCCCCCCTCTCTCTCCCTCTCACTCCCCCTCTCCCCCATCGTCCCCTCTCTCTCCACACTCGTCCCCTCTGTCTCCCCCTCTTGTCCCACCTCTCTTACCCTCTCTATCCCCCCTCTCTCCCCCTCTCACTCCCCTCTCTCCCCCATCATCCCCTCTCTCTCTCCCTCTCTCATCCCCTCTCTCCCCCATCGTCCCCTCACTCCCCCCTCTCATCACATCTCTCCCCTCTCTCCCTCTCTCTCCCCTCCCTCTCACCTCTCTCGTTCCCTCTCTCTCTCTCTCTCCCTCTCTCGTCCCCTCTCTCTCCCCCCATCATCCTCTCTCTGCCCCCTCTCTCCCCTTCTCTCTCCCCTCTCTCTACCCCCATCGTCCCCTCTCTCTTCCCCATCGTCCGCGCTCTCTCCCCCTATCATCCCCTCTCTCTCACCCCCGTCCCCACTCGCTCCCCTCTCGTTCCCTCTCTCCCTCTCTCCTCCCCTCTCTCTCCCTCCCCTCTGTTTCCCTCTCTCGTCCCTTCTCTCTCCACCCACGTCCTCTCGCTCTCCCCCTCTTGTCCCACCTCTCTTGGCCTCTCTCTCGCCCCTCTCTCCCCCCTCACTGCCTCCTCTCCCCCCATCGTCCCCCTCTCTCCCCCTCTCGTCCCCTCACTACCCCCTCGAATCACCTCTCTCCCCTCTCTCCCTATCTCTCCCCTCCCTCTCACCTCTCTCATTCCCTCTCTCTCCCCCTTTCTCCCTCTCTTGTACCCTCTCTCTACTCCATCATCCCCTTTCTGACCCCCTCTCCCCCTTTCTCTCCCCTCTCTCTCCCCCTCTTGTACCTTCTCTCTCACCCCCGTCACCCCCTCCCTCTCTCGTCCCCCTCTCTCTACGTCTCTCGTCCCCTCTCTCTCCCCCCTCATCCTGTCTGTCTCCCCCTCTTGTCCCATCTCTCTTACACTCTCTCTCCCCCCTCCCCCTCTCACTCCACCTCTCTCTCCCCATCGTCTCCTCTCTCTCCCCCTCTCGTCCCCTCACTCCCCCCTCTCATCACCTCTCTACCCTGTCTCCCTCTCTCTCCCCTCCCTCTCACCTCTCTCGTCCCCCCTCTCTCTCCCTCTCTCCCTCTCTCGTCCCCTCTCTCACCCCCATCATCCCCTCTCTGCCCCCTCTCTCCCCCTCTCTCTCCCCTCTCTCTAACCCCATCGTCCCCTCTCTTCCCTATCGTCCCCTCTCTCTCCCCCATCATCCCTTCTCTCTCACCCCCGTCCCCACTCTCTCCGCTCTCGTCCCCTCTCTCCCCTCCTCTCTTCCCCTCGCCCCCTCTCATAATCTCTCTCCCCCTCTGTCGTCGTCACTCTCTCCGTCTCTTGTTCCCTCTCTCTCCCTCTCTAGCCCCCTCTCTCTCCCTCTCTCGTTCCCCCTCTCTCTCACTCTATCGTCCCCTCTCTCCCCCCTCTCGTCCCCTCATTCCACCCCCCTTGTCACCTCTCTCTCCCTCACTCTCACCTCTCTTGCCCCCTCTCTCTCCCCCCTCTCGTCCCCACGCTCCCCTGTCTCATCACCTCTCTCCCCCTCTCTCTTCCCCTCTCTCTCTCGTCCACTCTCTCTCCCCCTCACGTCACCTCTCTCTCCCCTCTCTCGTCCCATCTCTTCCCCTCGTATCCAATCTCTCTCCCCTCTCTCGTCCCCTCTCCCTCCCCCTCTCTCACTCCCTCTCTCAGCCCCTCAGTCTCCCTCTCTCTCCCCGTCACCCCCATCGTCCCCGCTCTCTCCACCTCTCGTCCCCTCTCTCTCCCCCCAATCATCCCCTCTCTCTCTTCCCCATCCCTCCTCCCCTCTCGTCCCCTCTCTCTCCCACTTCCCTCCCCTCTCTCTCCCTCCCATCTCTCTCCCTCTCTCGACCTCTCTTTCTCCCCCTCTCGTCCCCTCTCTCTCCCCCCATCGACCCTTCTCTCTCACCCCCATCCCCCCTCCCCTCTCGTCCCCTCTCTCTCCCTCTTCCCTCCCCTCTCTCTCCCACCCCTCTGTTTCCCTCTCTCGTCCCTTCTCTCTTCACCCTCGTCCTCTCACTCTCCCCCTCTTGTCCCACCTCTCTTGGCCTCTCTCTAGCCCCTCTCTCCCCCCTCACTGCCCCCTCTTCCCCCCATCGTCCCCTATCTCTAACCCTCTCGTCCCCTCACTACCCCCTCTCATCACCTCTCTCCCCTCTCTCTTCCCCTCTCTCCGTCTCTGTTTCGGCGTTATCACCTCTCTTGTTCCCTCTCTCTCCCTCTCTCGCCCCCTCTCCCTCCCTCTCTCCTCCCCTCTCTCTCCCTCCCCCCTCCCTCTCTCAATCCTCTCTCTCCACCCTCCTCCTCTCTCTCTCGCCCTCTTGTCCCACTTCTGTTGCCCTCTCCCTCCCCCTCTCTCCGCCTCTCACTCCTCCACTCTCCCCCCATCGTCCCCTCTCTCTCCTTCTCTTGTCCCTCCTCTCTCCCCCTCTCGTCCCCACGCTCCCCTGTATCATCACCTCTCTCCCCCTCTCTCTTCCCCTCTCTCTCTCGTCCACTCTCACTCCCCCTCACGTCACCTCTCTCTCCCCTCTCTAGTCCCCTCTCTCCCCCTCGCATCCAGTCTCTCTCCCGTCTCTCGTCCCCTCTCTCCACCCTCATCCAATCTTTCTCCCCTCTCTAGTCCCCTCTCCCTCCCCCTCTTTCTCTCCCTCTCTCGTCCCCTCTGTCTCCCTCTCTCCCCGTCGCCCCCATTGTCCCCACTCTATCCACATCTCATCCCCTCTCTCTACCTCATCATCCCCTCTATCTCCCCAATCATCCTATCTCTCTCTCTCCCTCTCTCTCCCTCTCTCATCCCCTCTCGCTACCCCCATAGACCCTTCTCTCTCACCCCCATCCCCCTCCCCTCTCGTCCCCTCTCTCTCCCTCTCTCCTCCCCTCTCTCTCGCTCCCCTGTTTCCCTCTCTCGTCCATCTCTCTCCACCCACGTCCTCTCGCTCTCCCCCTCTTGTCCCACCTCTCTTGGCCTCTCTCTCGCCTCTCTCTCCCCCCTCACTGCCCCTCTCTCCCCATTGTCCCCTCTGTCTCCCCCACTCGTACCCTCACTCCCCCCTTTCATCACCTCTCTCCCCTCTCTCTTCCCCTCTCTCCGTCTCTCTCTTGGCCCTATCACCTCTCTCGTCCCCTCTCTCTCCCCCTTTCTCCCTCACTTGTCCACTCTCTCTACCCCCATCATCCCCTCTCTGCCCCCTCTCTCCTCCTCTCTCTCCCCTCTCTCTACACCCATCGTCCACTCTCTCTCCCTCTCTCATCACCTCTCTCCCCCTCTCATGCCCTATCTCTCCCCCCATCTTCCCCTCTCTCTCTCCCTCTCGTACCTTCTCTCTCACCCCTGTCTCCCCTCCCTCTCTCGTCCGGTCTCTCTCCCCCTCATCCTGTCTGTCTCTTGTCCCTCTTGTCCCATCTCTCTTACATTCTCTCTCCCCCCTCTCCCCCTCTCACTCCACCTCTCTCCCACCATCGTCTCCTCTCTCTCCCCCTCTCGTCCCATCACTCCCCCCTCTCATCACCTCTCTCCCCTCTCTCCCTCTCTCTCCCCTCCCTCTCACCTCTCTCGTCCCCTCTCTCTCTCTCCCTCTCTCCCTCTCTCCCTCTCTCGTCCCCTCTCTCTCCCCTCTCTCTACAACCATCGTCCCCTCTCTCTTCCCTATCATCCCCTTTCTCTTCCCCTGTCATCCCTTCTCTCTCACCCCCGTTCCCACTCTCTCCGCTCTCGTCCCCTCTCTCCCTCTCTCCTCCCCTCTCTCCTCCCCTCTCTCTCCCTCTCTCGTCCCTTCTCTCTCCACACTCGTACTTTCTCTCCCCCTCTTGTGCCACCTCTCTTTTCCTCTCTCTCCCCCTGTCTCCCCCGCTCACCCCCTCCACCATCGTCCCCTCTCTCTCCTCTTGTCCCCTCTCTCCCCTCCTCTCTTTCCCTCACCCCCTCTCATAATCTCTTTCCCCCTCTGTCTTCCCCTCTCTCTCCGTCTCTTGTTCCCTCTCTCTCCCTTTCTCACCCCCTCTCTCTCCCTCACTCGTTCCCCCTCTCTCTCCCTCTCTCGTCCCCTCTCTCCCCCCTCTCGTCCCATCATTGCACCCCTCACGTCACCTCTCTCTCCCCTCACTCTCACCTCTCTCGTCCCTTCTCTCTCCCCATCTCATCACCTCTCTCTCCCCTCTCTCATCCCCGCTCCTTCCCCCTCTCTCTCCCCCCCTCTCGTCCCCACTCTCTCCCCCTCTCTCTCCCTCTCTCGTCCCCTCTCTCAACCCCCATCATCCCCTCTCTCTCTCTCCATCATCCCCTCTCTCTCCCTCTCTCGTCCTCTCTCTCTCTCTCTCCCATCGACCCGTCTCTCTCTCCCCCAACATCTCCTCTCTCTCCCTCTCTTTCCCCTCTCTCTCGCCCATCGTTTCCTCTCTCTCCCCCCATCGTCCCATCTCCCTCCCCCTCTCCTTGCCTCTCTCTGTCACACTGTCTGTCTCTCTCTCAGCTCTCCATCCCTCTCTTGCCTCCTCTGTCTCTCTCGTGCCCCTCTCTTTCATCCCTCTGTCTCTCGTTCGCCTCCCCTCTCTTTTGCTGTCCCTCTCTCTCCCACTTCCTCTCTCTCTATCCCTCTCTCTGTCCCCCTCCCACACTCGCATTCTCTATCTCTTACTCTTCCTATCTCTCTCTGACTCTTCCTCTCTCTCTCATGTGCTCTCACCCTTTCTCACGCTCTCTCTCTCCCTCTCTCGCTCATCTCACTCTCTCTCGCTCACTCACTCGTGCTCTGTCTGTCTGTCTCTCTCTCTCTTCCTCTCTCTCAATCCTCCCTCCGTCTCTCACCTCTTCTTTCTCACTCTTACTCTATCTCTCTCTATGTCTGTCTGTTGCTCTCTCTCTCTCTCCTTATCTCTCTCAGTCCTCCCTCCCTCACCTCCACTCTCTCTCGCAACTCTCTCTCTCATCTCTCTGTCTCCAGCTTGCTCACATCTCTCGCTCTGCCCTCCTCTCTCTTGCTCTCCCCGAATCTGTTTCTCGCTCTCCCTCTCACACTTGCTCGTGCTCTCTCTCTCTCTGTATCCCTCTCCCTTTCCCCCCTCGCAGTCTCTCCCCTCTCTCTCCCTCTCTCTCTCCCCCTCGTTCTCTCCCCCTCGCTCTCTCTCTCTCTGTCGCCCCTCTCTCGCCCCTCTCTTCCTCTCTTTCGCTCACTCTCTCCCTGTCTCCCTGTCTCCCTCCCTCGCTCTCTCCTCTCTCTTGCTGTCTCACTCTCTCTCTCATATCTGCCCCCTCTTTCCCTCTCTCTTGCACCTTTCTCCCTCTCTCTTGTTCTCTCTCGTTCTCTTTAGTTCTCTTTCTCTCTCGTTCTCTCTCTCGTTCTCCCTCTCTCGCTCTCTCTCTTTATCCCTCTGTCTATCACCCCCCCCCTTTCTCTCTACCCCCTCTCTCTCTGTCTCTCTCTATATCTCTCTTTCACACCCCCTCTCTCTCATCTCTGTCACTCACTCTCCCCCTGTCTCTCACAAACTCTCTCCCTTATTCCCATTCTCTCTTCCCGTCTCTCTCGCTCTCGCAACCTCTTCTCCTCTGCCACCCCTCTCCCTGTCGCTCTCTTTCGCCCGTCTCTCTCTCTCTTACCCCCCTCGATCTTTCTCTTGCTCACTCTCTCCCTCTCTCTCTCACCCATTTCCTCCCTCCCTCCCTCTCTCTCTCTGTCTCGTCCTCTCTTGCTCCCTCACGCTCGCTCTCACCCTCTCTCTCTCTCTTGCCCATCTCTCTCTCGACCACCCCCCCCCACACACTCCCGTCTCCTTCTTGCCCTTGCTCTCTCTCACCATTTCTCTCTCTCGCCCTCGCTCTGTCTCTCGTCCGTCTCTCTCTCGTCCCGTCTCTCTCTCTCTCTCCCTTTCTCTCTTGCCCCCTCCCTCACCCCTCTCTCTCTCTCCCTTTCTCTCTTGCCCCCTCCCTCACCCCTCTCTCAGTCTCACACTTTCTCTCTTGCCCCCTCCCTCACCCCTCTCTCAGTCTCACCCTTTCTCTCGCCCACTCTCTCTCTCCCAACCCTCCCTCTCATTGTCTCCTCCCGTGTATCTCTCTTTCTTTTCCGCACCCGATCTCTCTCTTGCCCCTCTCTCTCCCTGCCCCTCTCTCCACCTTCTCCCACTCTCGATCCCACTTCCTCGGTGACTCTCTCTCTCTCTCTCTCTCTCTCTCTCCACCTCCTTCCGTTTCTCTTCGGCTGAATCTCTCTCCCACCCTCCCTGTCTATCTGCCACACACTGTCTCCCTGGTCCTTCCCTTCCCCTCTGACCCAGAGACTGGGGTATTGGTGGTGAGGCTGAGTGTGCGATGGTGGGGATGGGATATGGGAGAAGGGGGGAAATGTGGTAGAGGTGGAATTGCAGAAGGGAGACAGAGGCGGCAAGAGAGAGAGATGAGGGGGAGGGGGAGAGGGAAGAATGGAGGCAGGTGGAGAAACCAGTTTTGGGGGTGTGTGTGAGAGAGGGGGAAGAAGGAGAATGAAGAGAAGTGGTGGAAGAGAGAGAGGGAGAGAATTGAGGAGGAAGAGTGGGGGATAGGAAATGGGGAGGCCAGGTTGGAGTGGGGGGGTCAGAGGGAGTTAAACCCAGCTCCTGAGCTCAGGGCGTGGTTCCCTCCCCTTCCCTGAGGACCAGGACTTGGGGCTGAGTCTGTCTCTCTCCAGCTCAGCTTCTCCAACACAAAGACACACAACAACATCGGTCACTCTGCTGCTCGGCACGCTTTAATAAACATTTTTATTGATTACAAATGTAAGTGATGGATACAGTCAGTGGGATGGTGCCTTTTCTCACTGGCCCCTGAGTTGTGAGAAACATTGAAATATTTCCGTGTAACCCCCCTGTGGGATAAGGATGGACAAACCAGCGCTACCCTCAGTCTGTTACAAAGCGACAGGCTGCTCCATCGCTGAAACACTGAACTGAAATGAGAAAATCCCGGATGGATTGATTAATGAGGGAATTTGATGGATGGATGGATTTGGGTGAAGGGATATTTCAGCACATTCTTCAGCTGCTGCCTGAACTTAGTCTGGGTCACGGCATAAATCGCGGTGTTTGTGCAGCAACTGAGGAGCTGCAGCATGAAGCCCAATTCCTGCACAAAGGGATCGAGATACACAGACCGATACCCAATCATCCACATCCGGTTCCATATAGAATACAGCATTAACGTTGACCATAACAGGATGAAATTGGCCGAGATCACAAACAGTAAAATGATGGATTTTTTTCGGTTTCTCATTTCAGTGTCAGACTGAGCGTCCCCATTGGTGTGAGCGCGGAGTCTCCTGCGGGCTCTGCTGGTCACTAAAATGTGTCTGACGGTGAGAACATTGAGCAGCAGAATCAGGAGAAATGGGACACACGGGGTTAGAATGTGGTGGAGGGACTCGATTGTGACCCAGACACTGGAGAATACAACAGCGACTGTTACATCACAAAACCAGGGGGTGTTCATCAGCGAATACCGAGCCGTGAACATAAAATACCAGGAAATGTTCTTTAAACAGCTCAGCACAGTCACTGCTCCCAGAACCACAGCCGCCGTTTTCTCACTGCAATATTTACTTTTCAGCTTCTGGCAACAAATGGCCACAAACCGATCAAAGGTGAAAGTGACGGTGAACCAGACAGAGCAGTCAGTGGCTGCATAAAGCAGGACGGCGTGGATATTACACACGGGGACGGAGTACCTCAGGAAATAAAACTGTTCCCGATAAACAATGGGAATGTGTCTCAGGATCAGGTCGAGGATAATGACCAGGAGATCCGCCGCTGCCATGGCCCCCAGGTAACGTCTGACACATGGAGACAATCCACAATCTTTATAAAGCAGGACGTAGATGGTCACTACGTTAACTGTGAGGAAGGAAAACAAACCCATTATCCATCAGCCTGGAGGCAAAGGGACCCGTTTGATCGGGGACCCAGTGAGATTTTCAAATGTGTCCCTGTATTCAGGGATTTATTAAAATAATTGGAGCTGGAATAACAAATGGGAAGGTCGGAATTACTGACAAAAATGTGACATAAACCACAAGAAACCCTCCCTCCCCAAACACACAGAGACACATCCATAAGGACAGATGGTTTCTAGAACATTCCCACACACTCGATCACTCGAGAGCAGACACAGGTCACTCCTTCCCAGTTCCTAATACGGAGGGTGGGAACGTCGCTGTCCTGAAGGATTCTCTCCCAGTTTCCTGAAGACAAACGGAGTTTGGGAATTCCTGTATTTTGGTCTAAATTGTGGTCGATCCTGTGTCGTGGAGAAATGTAAACGCAGGGAAAACGTATTCCCCCCTTTAACTGCCTGAGGGGCCTTCGGAACAGAGTCTCCTTCTCCCTGGAATGGGATCTCATCCCTCGGGATCTTATCGTTTGTTCAATTCACTGACGTCCGGCCGTTCACAAACAATGTCAGGGACAGAACGTTCCGGGGAATGTCAGTTATAGAATGTCAGGGACAGAACGTTCTGGAGAATGTCAGTTATAGAATGTCAGGGACAGAACGTTCCGGGGAATGTCAGTTATAGAATGTCAGGGACAGAACGTTCCGGGGAATGTCAGTTATAGAATGTCGGGCTCAGAACGTTCCGGGGAATGTCAGTTATAGAATGTCAGGGACAGAACTTTCTGGAGAATGTCAGTTATAGAATGTCAGGGACAGAACGTTCCGGGGAATGTCAGTTATAGAATGTCGGGCTCAGAACGTTCCGGGGAATGTCAGTTATAGAATGTCAGGGACAGAACGTTCCGGGGAATGTCAGTTATAGAATGTCAGGGACAGAACGTTCTGGAGAATGTCAGTTATAGAATGTCAGGGACAGAACGTTCCGGGGAATGTCAGTTATAGAATGTCAGGGACAGAACGTTCCGGGGAATGTCAGTTATAGAATGTCAGGGACAGAACGTCCCGGGGAATGTCAGTTATAGAATGTCGGGCTCAGAACGTTCCGGGGAATGTCAGTTATAGAATGTCAGGGACAGAACGTTCCGGGGAATGTGAGTTATAGAATGTCAGGGACAGAACGTTCTGGAGAATGTCAGTTATAGAATGTCAGGGACAGAACGTTCTGGAGAATGTCAGTTATAGAATGTTGGGGACAGAAAATTCCAGGAATGTCAGTTATAGAAAGTTAGGGACAGAACGTTCCGGGGAATGTCAGTTATAGAATGTTGGGGACAGAATGTTCCGGGTAACCCCTTGACCTGTCCATGACCTTTCCCCCCTCCCCACCCCACCAACACGATGTACTGTGCCTGGACACACTGTAACATTAATGGGGTGAGAGACGGAGGGTCCAATCACAGGAATGGGAACTAAAGGCATTGCCAGATCAGCTGAAATGGTGAGATATACCACATTCTCAATCCACCTCCCAGAACCTGCCCAGACACCATACACCCAGAGGAGATATCTGTTCACTGTGGAACACGGTGCAGACCAGGCCAGTGTCCTGCTCAGTACAACCCAGCAATCTGTCCAGATTCATCCATTACACTGGACAATACAATCCAGCAATCTGCCCAGAGTGGAAAACTGCACACAGATCATGTCAGGGCACTTATCTTCAAACGCAGGCTCGACATCTGTCCACTTTTGGAAGCTGTGATAGAGAGAGAAAAGCTGCAGATGCTAGAGTCCAAAGAAGACAGGCAGGAAGCTGTGAGAACACAGCAATCCTGCCAGCATCAGGAGGTGTAACCATTCTGTAAGGATCCTGAAGGAGGGCTACACCTGAAACATCAAATTGTATACCCCCTGATGCTGCCTGGATTGCGGTGTTCCTTCAGCGAGTATTCAGCATGGGAAGCAACGCAGACCACAGCAGTGCATTGATCTATAAACCCGGACTAGATATCTGTCCGGGAAGGGGAGCTGTGCAGACCACAGCAGTGCATTGATCTATAAACCCGGACTAGATATCTGTCCAGGACGGGGAGCTGTGTAGACCACAGCAGTGCATTGATCTATAAACCAGGACTAGATATCTGTCCGGGAAGGGGAGCTGTGCAGACCACAGCAGTGCATTGATCTATAAACACGGACTAGATATCTGTCCAGGACGGGGAGCTGTGCAGACCACAGCAGTACATTGATATATAAACACGGACTCGATATCTGTCCAGGACAGGGAGCTGTGGAGACCACAGCAGTGCATTGATCTATAAACCAGGACTAGATATCTGTCCAGGACGGGGAGCTGTGGAGACCACAGCAGTGCATTGATCTATAAACCAGGACTAGATATCTGTCCGGGAAGGGGAGCTGTGCAGACCACAGCAGTGCATTGATCTATAAACACGGACTAGATATCTGTCCAGCACGGGGAGCTGTGCAGATCACAGCAGTGCATTGATCTATAAACCCGGACTAGATATCTGTCCAGGACGGGGAGCTGTGCAGACCACAGCAGTGAATTAATCTATAAACCCGGACTAGATATCTGTCCAGGACGGGGAGCTGTGCAAAACAGAACAGGACACTAATGTCTAAACCTGAAACAAATATCCATCCAGCATTGGGAGCTGCACAAACCACATCATTGTATTATCTATAAACCTCAACTAGATAGTCTGACCAGCACAGCGACCTGTGCAGTGATCACCCATGAATTCATCTGTAAACCAGGAGCAGCTACCCTCCCAGAATGTAGGATTATGCACACCACCGCATTGCATTAATCTGTAACCCAGGAGCAGTTACCCTCCCAGCGTGTAGGGCTGTGTACCCCACCCCAGTGCATTGATCTGTAACCCAGGAGCAGTTACCCTCCCAGCATGTAGGACTGTGTACACCACCCCAATACATTGATCTGTAACCCAGGAGCAGTTACCCTCCCAGCATGTAGGACTGTGTACACCACCCCAGTGCATTGAACTGTAACCCAGGAGCAGTTATCCTCCCAGCATGTAGGACTGTGTACCCCACCCCAATACATTGATCTGTAACCCAGGAGCAGTTACCCTCCCAGCATGTAGGACTGTGTACACCACCCCAGTGCATTGATCTGTAACCCAGGAGCAGTTACCCTCCCAGCATGTAGGACTGTGTACCCCACCCCAGTGCATTGATCTGTAAACTGGGAGCAGTTACCCTCCCAGCATGTAGGACTGTGTACCCCACCCCAGTGCATTGATCTGTAAACTGGGAGCAGTTACCCTCCCAGCATGTAGGGCTGTGTACCCCACCCCAGTACATTGATCTGTAACCCAGGAGCAGTTACCCTCCCAGCATGTAGGACTGTGTACCCCACCCCAGTGCATTGCTCTTTAACACTGTGTTATATCCCTGCCCAGTGTGGGGAAACCTGCAGCCCGTTCTGGAAGTGACAGGATGTACAGCTTCCATCCATTTCCAGCTCCATATCTCCATTGTTGCCATGACAAGGGGGTGCTGTGGGTATGAACCTCACTGCCAGAGAGAGATGGCGGGGGACTCAGTTTAAATATCACCACGTGGGAGGGGTTTGGGGTATAGACAGAGAGGGGGAGACTGAGAGACAGTGTCATGGAAGGATGTGTTCCCAGGTTGCAGAATGCTGAAATGTGGACACTTCGATAGCATCCTGTAACAAGAGCCAGTCTTCCCAGGAAAGATGGGAAAAAAGGATCTTGGTGTGAGGTCAGAAGAAACAACAGCTGCTGTGTGGTTTTGAAATTACGTTTATGTAATTTTAATAAGTGTCTTTTTGAAACAGTACATTACTGTAGAGTTGGAGTAGGGTAATAAGCAGTTAAGGAAAGGGGGTCTCAGAGTTGTGAACAGTTGATGTAAAATGTTCAGTTTCAGAGTTAAAAAAATAAATTGATGTTTTTATTTAAACAGTGTAATTTGGGAGTCCTCTGTCACTCATATTTTAACAGTTTACAAGGCCAATTGACCATTTCTTTATGTTTAGTTTATATTACCAGATGAGCTCAATGTTGTGTCCTAACAATTGCTGTGTGTATCTGTGTGTCTCTGTATGGGGCAGGTCTGGCAGTCTCCGTGGTGCTAAAAGTGATGCAATGCCACCCTCTGCTGGCCTCCCCACGCCACTGCACAGACATTGGCAGAGGGTGAAAACCAACAGGGATTCATTCAGAGAGGGGGAGGGAAAGGGCAGCTGCTCACAGCACCATCCAAACTGATGTATTATCCATGGACTGATCTAAATATCCTTTAAATGTTGTAACTGTCCCTGCTTTCACCACTTCCTTTGGAAGTTCATTCCACACACAAGCCAGATTCGGTCTAAAATAATTACCTCTCGTGACATTTGCGAATCATTTTTCCTCACAACTTAAAATATCCCTCAGTTTTGAATCCCCAACTCTAGGGAAAAGACATCAGCCCTCCCTTCAGCTTCTCTGTACCCCCCATTATTTTATAAATCTCTGTAAAATTACTGCTTAATCTCATATTCTTCAGTGAAAAAAATCCCAGCCTAGCTCAATCCCTCCTTTCCCAGCAACATCTCGGTTAATCTCTTCTGAATCCTCTCCATCTTAATAATATCAAGGTCAGTAATATCAAAGTGAATAGTCAAGGTATTTTCTTAGGGTACGGGGAGACCAAAACTAGCGGACATCAGCTTAAGGTGAGAGGGGAAACATTTAAACGTGACCTAAGGGGCAGCTTTTTCACCCAGAGGGTGGTGTGCCTATGGAATGAGCGGGCAGGATGACCAGACTGGACACAGTATTCCAGTAGAAGTCTCAACAATACCCTGTACAACCACAACATGACGTCCCAATTCTGATACTCAAAGGTCTGATCAATGAAGACAAGTGTGCTAAACACCTTCTTAACCACACTATCTATATGAGATGCAAATTTTAAAGAATTAAACCTGACGCCCTTGGATTTCTGTTCTACAACATTGCCAAAGGCTCTACTTTTAATTGTATAGGTCCTGCTGTTGTTTGATTTACCAAATCCAATGCCTCGCATTAATCCAAACTAAACTCCATCTGCCACCCCTCAGCCCAGTGTGTGATATTACTGCCACCTCCCCCTCCCCTTCAATTTTAAAATGCCCATCCCCCTCTCCAGAGTGCCTGCACACTCCAGCCTTGAGTTTCACAAAGACCCTGAGCTTGGTTTGCCTTGTGTGGTTAGGGGGAGGAGGGACAGATTGCAGACACAGTCAGTGGGGAGGAGAGGCTGGACAGTAATCAGCAGCCTGGTGTCACTTCATGGTTTTAGGAAGAGGGCAGTCGCACGTTAGAGGTGGGTAAGAGTGATCGGTATTTTGGGACCAGAAATTAAGCTCTTCCTTCGTCTCTGGGGTTCAGTAATAAATATCTATTTGAGACCCTTCATTGCGCAGAGTGTGTCTGCAGGATTTCTTTCCTTAATATTGCAGACTTCAGATAATAGCAATTAAAGATGGTCATAGTTAATTTCGATAGCATAGCATATAGACTCAATATCCTACAGTTGAGACAAATATAATAATACAAAGTGTTTTTTGTAATTCAGTAATGGCAACCTGATTATAATCATCCACACCGAACTGAAAATGGGCACTAAAATATGACCCAAAATCTGAGTATGGTAGTTGTATTGGGTAGTGTCCCTCTCTCTGAGCCAGAGCTCTGGATTTGATTCCAATTCCTGAACTTGTGTGGTAGTGTGCCTAGCTCTGGACTAGAAGGCCTGGATTCGAGTCCTGCCTGTTGCAGAGGTATGTCCCAGCATCTCAGAACAGTCTGATGAACAAACACACAGGAGAATAATGTTCCAGCTTTATGGGTATTGCTGCGTGATGCTAGGGGGAGGTGGCAGTAATATCACACACTGGGCTGAGGGATGGCAGATGGAGTTTAGTTTGAATTAATGCGAGGCATTGGATTAGGTAAATCAAACAAGAACATGACCTAAACAATTAAAAGCTGGGCCTTTGGCAGTGCTGTAGTACAGAAAACCTAGGGCCGTCAGCTTTAATTCTTTAAAATTTGCATCTCATATAAATAGTGGGGTTAAGAAAGTGTTTAACACACTCTGCTCCACCAGGATCGGGTGTTCCAAAACAAGAGGGCATAGGTTGAAGGTGAGGAGGATTGATTTAGAAGGGACATGAAGATAAATGTTTCACACAGAGAGTGGTGTGTGTACAGAAAGTGCTGTCAGAGGAAGTGCTGAAGGCGGTCACAATCGCACATTTAAAAAGTATCTGAGAGAAGGGATATTGACCAAATGCTGGCAAATGGGACTGGATCAGATTTGATATCTGATCAGAGTGAAAAGATTGGACTAACGGGTCTGTTTCCGTTCTGCATGACTCTCTGAGTCTTAAAGAGGAATGACAAAAAATTCTGAAAGGACCTTTCAAGTCATAATTCTCTTCGCTGGAGGTTTATCGTGCCTTGATGTTCATGTTGATTGAAAGCTGCGTTAGGGAAATATTTGACAGAGAAGTGAGTCATGCATAATGGGATGGAGACAGGAAAGTGAGGCTGAGTCCACAACCTGATCAGCCACAATTTTAGTGCCTGGTGGAGAAGGCTCAAAGTATCTAATGACCCACTCCTGCTCCTCACTCCCATGTTCCTGTGTTCCATTTAGCCCCTCAAACCTGCTAGACAGGAGCAGTTGGAGGCTACTTACTCCTATAACCTGGTGCACAGAAACAGAGGAGACCATTCGGCCCTTCAAGACTGTCCCACACGGTTTGAAGTGATTTGGGAAATGTAATTGGAAAACCCAGGCTGGGTATGAAAGAAGCCCCTCATCTCTCTTTACAGAGCTTCCCCTCTCTGCAACTTGTGATTCATTTGTTGGTCATGTTGTAGACCCAAATTCACAGAGAATACAGCCCCCATACCTCACCCAGGGATGGCTCACAAAATCCTCTGGTCTCCCTGACTGCAACAGAGCATTCATGAAAATAACACCCACTAACTTTCCAATAACAGAATGGGAGAACATCAGAAACAGGGGCAGGTCATTCACTCCCCAAACCTGCCTTGCCCTTCACTAAGATCGTGACTGATCTGCTCTCGGTCTGAAATCCTCTTCAATACCCAATTCTTCATCGCCCTCAACTCTCTGACAGGTCAATATCCATCTACCTCCTCTTCAAACACTTTCAGTCGTCTTGCTCCCTAACTTTGTTGAGAAGAGAAACACTGACATTCAATACCATTTGTTTGAAGAAAACACTTGCTGCTCCTATACCATGGCCTATTGATATGAACAAAAGAGGTTGACTCAAGGGTTCAGATAAAAATGACTGGCCCTGATATCAAGGCAGTGGTTGCCTTCTGTTGACATAAAGGAGCTTAACAAAACTGGACTTAATGGGAATCAGAGTAACCTCTCCAGTGTTTGGGGTCAAACATGGCACAAAGGAAGATGTTCACCATCTCAGTCCGGGGTCACCTCTGTGGGAGATCCTCAGGGTAGCTTCCTCTTCACAAACATCTTCAGCTGCTTCATCAATGTCTCCCCGCCCCCACCCTCCCCATCATAAGATCAGAATTGGGGATGGTCACTGAAGATTCCACAATGTTCAGAACATTTTATCCCCCGTCAGCTCCTGAACTGGTTTGTGTCCATGTGCAACAAGACCCAGACTCCATTGAGGCGTGTGCTGTTAAAATGTCCACAACATTCATGTAAAAGCACTTCCTGACACTGCACATTGCCACAGTAAAACAAGAGTTCATTCACCACCTCACGCTGTTTTCACAGGAATATGAGGAAGTATTTAGTCCATTGAAACTTTTGGAGAAGAACAAGGACAGCCGATTCAGTGCCTCCAGACTATCACTCAGGAAGAGAAGGAGTCCAGTGTGATGGTCCACACCAGAGCCCCTCGAAAATATTTGAAGGCGGTAACCTAGACTCTAATGTTTTCTTATTTTAAAGGAAATATAAAGTGTCTGTCGCAGATGCAATGTGACTGGTCAAAATGCTCGGTGTGAAGAAAACACCATTTATTTAAACACGGAAGATAAAATAAAACCAAAGAAAGAGGAATTTAGAAGAACGTAATTGTATTGGGCAACTAAACAGAATAATCAATCTCGGAGCTATTCCTAATGAACTAGTCCAATAAGAAATTAATTTTATTAATGACTTAGATGAGGGAGTCGAAGGGTGGGTCAGTAAATTTGCAGATGATACAAAGATAGGTGGAGTTGTGGACAGTGAGGAGGGCTGTTGTCGGCTGCAGAGGGACTTAGATATGATGCAGAGCTGGGCTGAGGTGTGGCAGATGGAGTTCAACCCTGCCAAGTGTGAAGTTGTCCATTTTGGAAGAACAAGTAAGAATGCGGAATACAGGGTTAATGGTAGGGTTCTTGGTCAGGTGGAGGAACAGAGGGATCTTGGGGTCTATGTACATAGATCTTTGAAGGTTGCCACTCAGGTGGATAGAGTTTGTAAGAAGGCCTATGGAGTATTATCGTTCATTAGCAGAGGGATTGAATTCAAGAGTCATGAGGTGATGTTGCAGCTGTACAGGACTTTGGTTAGGCCACATTTGGAGTACTGTGTGCAGTTCTGGTCGCCTCACTTTAGGAAAGATGTGGAAGCTTTGGAGAGGGTGCAGAGAAGATTTACCAGGATGTTGCCTGGAATGGAGAGTAGGTCGTACGAGGATAGGTTGAGAGTTCTCGGCCTTTTCTCGTTGGAACGGCGAAGGATGAGGGGTGACTTGATAGAGGTTTATAAGATGATCAGAGGAATAGATAGAGTAGACAGTCAGAAACTTTTTCCCCGGGTACAACAGAGTGTTACAAGGGGGCATAAATTTAAGGTGAAGGGTGGAAGGTATAGGGGAGATGTCAGGGGTGGGTTCTTCACCCAGAGAGTGGTGGGGGCATGGAATGCGCTGCCCGTGGGAGTGGTAGAGTCAGATTCATTGGCGACCTTTAAGCGGCATTTGGATAGGTACATGGATGGGTGCTTAATCTAGGATAGAAGTTCGGCACAACATCGTGGGCCGAAGGGCCTGTTCTGTGCTGTATTGTTCTATGTTCTATGTTCTATGTTCTAAATTCCCATAAACACAACCCTGAGCAAAAAGGAAAATTCAGGAATTGAAAACAGCATCAAGAGAAAATTCAGATAGAGTAGCAGCCAAGAGACATTCCCTGAGGCTTCCGACTCTTTGGAGACCAAGATAGTTTTTGATGTTACTGAGAAACCAAAACCCAAGATCCTAATCTGTGAGAGCTGGCCACACCCATTCAGGCTGCATTAAAATAAACCTAAGGCCTCCCTAGCTGTTTACTCAAGTGGTCTTAACTAACCAGCTTGGTAACGATCGTTCAATCTCTCTCTTAAAAGAAACCAGGATAAAAATAACCTCTTTAAGCTGCAGCATTGTCACACTAGTCAGTACAATGAGCTGTCAAACAGGAACCAGGGGTAACCACTCAGGCCCTTGGCCCTGTCCAATCGGACGAGGAAGAAGCCAGTCAGTCCCTTGAGTCCCTTATACAGGAACAGCAGGAGGCCATTTCCACCTCAATGCACTTACACGGGCGCAGAATGAGGTAATTGATGCTGATTCCTGATCAATGTCTTATGCCCGAAACGTCGATTCTCCTGCTTCTCGGATGCTGCCTGACCCGCTGTGCTTTTCCAGCAATCGACGCTCTACTCTGATCTCCAACATTTGCAGTCTTAAGCGTCTCCGAAATGATGTTCCAACATGATGAACAATTGGGGCAGAGGCTGCACAGACAGATTGCTCCACGTTGTTCCTCCTGGCTCTGTTGGTTATGATACACATGTGGGACTTTAACGTGGTTTTCTAGTGGTGAGGAGGGAAGTCCATATGTCTTGTGTGAAGTCTCATGAAGGCATCTTCCATCTCCAAGAAGATAGCCTGGTGTTCTCTATGTCGGGTGGAAGCTGGTGTGAATGACTACCTGTTTCAGATGGAAGGTATTGTGGCTGCTGTTGGGGATTGTGAACAACCTGATGTTCAGTACAGGGTTCACACACCGACTGCACAATTAGATTAGATTACTTACAGTGTGGAAACAGGCCCTTCGGCCCAACAAGTCCACACCGCCCCGCCGAAGCGCAACCCACCCATACCCCTACATTTACCCCTTACTTAACACTAGGGGCAATTTAGCATGGCCAATTCACCTGACCCGCACATCTTTGGATTGTGGGAGGAAACCGGAGCACCCGGAGGAAACCCACGCAGACACGGGGAGAACGTGCAAACTCCACACAGTCAGTCGCTTGAGGCGGGAATTGAACCCGGGTCTCTGGCGCTGTGAGGCAGCAGTGCTAACCACTGTGCCACCGTGCCGCCCACAATAACATGGGGAGAGTTAATTTAGGCATATAAACTATTAGAAAGATCACGTTAGACTGATGAATGGACTCTCTAAGTTCAAATAATGCTGATCTTGTTCATGTTGACCTTGTCTAGTGCACGTCCTGTTCAGTGTAACCTGTATGCCTTACTCTGTCCAAGTCTATTTCCACCCTATGATCTGTCTGGCCATGCTTACTATGATCTGTCTCCACTGCTCATAAATAAAGTATTTCCCTGTACTGAGGTACACGTGACAATAAATCACACCAATCAATCCTGGTTAAAGTATAGAATTTCTCTCCCAGTCAATGTCTCTTTTGGAAATAAGTGATCGCTGCCACTCCTCGTGTTTCAGCATCACCATTTCCTCGTCTCTCACAGCTCCACAGATTAAACACTCAGCTTATTCACTCTATCCTCATGTTACCATCACCCGTGTCTGTGGAAAGGAGATCATTCCTTACAAAGGAGATCAAATCTGTACAGAGTGCCCCAAATGCTCTCTCAGCAAGGCTCTACAACAGCAGGAAGATGGCTTTACTTATGTACTCGAATCATCTTACAATGAAGGACAGCATGCTATTGACTGCACCCATTACTTACACAGGGTTTGATTTGGAGCAGTCAGCATAGACTTGTGAGTGGGAGATCATGCTTCTCAAATTTCGTAGACACCTTTGGTGAAGTGATCAAGAATGTTGATGAGGGCAGAGCGGTCAACGTAGTCTCTATGGATTTCAGTAAGGCCTTTGATAAGGTTCCACATGGCAGGCTGCTCTGGAAGGTTCCATCACGTAGAAAGCTGGGGGAACTGGCCAATTGGATACACAGTTGGGTTGTTGATAGGAAGCAGAGGGATGAATGGAAGGATACTTGTCCGACTGGAGGTTGGGACCAGAGCTGTTTGTTATCTATGATTTGGTTGAGAATGCACAAGGTATGATTAGTAAGTTTGCAGATGACAGTAAAATAAGTGGCAGCGTGATCAGTGAGGAAGTTTATCAGAAATTGCAGCAGGACTTTAATCAGGTGGGCAACTGGGCTGAGAAATGGCAAATGGAATTTAATATAGATGTGTGAGGTCTTGCAGTTTGGAATCTCAAATCAAGGCAGGAGTTTCACAGTGAATGGGCGGGCCTTAAGGGGTGTAGTGGGCAGAGAGACCTTGGAATTCAGGTGCACGATTCTCTGAGAGTGGAGTCACAGGTAGGCAGGGCAGTGAAGAAGGTTTTTGGCACACTGGCCTTCATCAGGCAGGATATTGAGTATAGAAGTTGGGAATTTATGTTGCAGTTACACAGGACTTTGGTAAGGCCGCACTTGGAGTATTGTGTTCAGTTTTGTCAACTTGTTATAGGAAGGATATAATGAAATTAGAAAGAGTGCAGAAGAAATTTACAAGGACATTGCCAGGACCCAATGGTCTGAGTTATAGGGAGAGGTTGGACAAGCTAGGACCTTTTCTTTAGAGCGTAGGAGACTGAGGGGGGACCTTATAAAGCTGTATAAGATCATGAGGGATATGGATAGGGTGAATGCTCTCAGTCTTTCTCCAAAGTTTAGAGAATCGAGGACGAGAGGGGATCAGTTTAATGTTAAAGGGGAAGGAATAAAAGGGAACCTGAGGGACCACTTATTTACATAAATGGCTGGTACGTGGATGAGCTGCCAGAAGATGTGGCTAAGGGGGATACATTAACAACATTTCAAAAGCATTTGGATAAATATGTGGAAAGGAAAGGACTGGAAGGATATGGGCCAACTGCAGGGAAATGGGTTTAGTGTGGATGGACATTTACAAGGTGGAGTCAAACCACTTTGTTAATTAAAACCAAACATCCAGAAAAGCTCGCCTCACATTGTAATCTGTTCACATATGAGTGACACAGATCTCCTACATTCCACTATTTAAACAAAAATTAGCAAGTAAGTTTCTTAACTTTTATAGTGAACACTAAACAAAAACTATTCGCAAATACAAGCCCCTCTTTTCTCAGCTACTTACTATCTGACTCCAACTCTGTAAAAAAATATGCTGTTCCAATAACACACATATTAAACGTTAAAATCTCAAGACCACACAGTCTCTATCTTCCCCACTGTGTTCACTCTTTCAGCTGCTGATCTCCCTGGGTCATGTTTTATTGTAAAGCAAGTAGGTTTGACATGAACATGTGTCTTTGATAGAGACTGTTTGAGATGGCCAGTTAGCACTCCTGCTCTACAGCATTTAATCTGCGAATGGATGGGAGCGGCTCTCCCTCTATTTTCAAAACGCTGGATTTATTTACTTCCCATGATACAATAATTCTCATAATTTGATTGATTTCCAGGTGTACGAAGAATAATATTCAAATTCCATTTGGCTTCGGATATTCTGACCATTATTTAAAGTCTTTGATTGCATTTGAATTGCTGTCAAAACAGCAACCAAAACTCAGGTTTCCATTTCCCAGCTAATTGTTACATTTGGAACAGTCTGACCTTTAGCTGGCATCTGTGGCTGTACTTTCGATTCAGCAAATCCCGTCCTATCTTAAAGTGAACAGACATTGATTAGATTCAAGGCAGTAACAAACCCTGGGCTATCTGTTATTCTGTATACTAACCTCCTTGACCCCTCGACTAGATTCCAGGCTGTAACTCACTCTGGGGTATCCGTTAATCTGTATATAAACAACCCTGAACCCCTCGATTAGAGTCCAGGCTGTAACTCACTCCGGGCTATCCATTAATCTGTATATAAACAAACCTGAACCCCTCGATGACATTGCAGGCTGTAATTGAGTCCGGGTAATCTGTTATTCTGCATATAAACAACCCTGAACCCCTCGATTAGATTCCAGGCTGTAACTCGCTTCGGGCTATCTGTTATTCTGTATATAAACCACCAGAAACACCTCGATTCGATTCCAGGCTGTAACTTCCTATCAGGGTTGAAAGGGAAGGCTGGTAGTTATTGAGAATGCTGGGTGACTAAAGAAATTGAGGGTTTCGTTCAGAAAAAGAAGGAAGCATATGTCAGGTACAGACAGGATCGATCGAGTGAATCCTTAGAAGAATATAAAGGAAGTTGGAGTATACTTAAGATGGAACTCAGGAGGGCAAAACGCAGACATGAGATAGCTTTGGAAAATAGAATTAAGGAGAATCCAAAGTGTTTTTACAAATATATTAAGGCCAAAGGGTAACTAGGGAGAGAATAGGGCCCCTCTAAGATCAGCAAGGCGGACTTTGTGTGGAGTCACAGAAAATGGGGGAGATATTAAATGAATATTTTGCATCAGTATTTACTGTGGAAAAGGATATGGAAGATAAAGGCTGCAGGAAAATCGATGGTGACATCTTGCAAAATGTTGCAGATATACAGAGGAGGAAGTGCTGGATGTCTTGAAATGGTTAAAGGTGGTTAAGTCCCCAGGACCTGATCAGGTGTACCTGAGAACTCTGTGGGAAGCTAGAGAAGTGATTTCTGGGCCTCTTGCTGAAATATTTGTATCATCGATAGTCACAGGTGAATTGCTGGAAGACTGGAGGTTGGCAAACGTGGAGCCACTGTTTAAGAAGGGTGGTAAGTACAAGCCAGGGGACTATAGACCGGTGAGCCTGACCTCGGCGGTGGGAAAGTTGTTGGAGGGAATCCTAAGGACAGGATGTACATGAATTTGGAAAGGCAAGGACAGATGCGGGATAGTGAACATCGCTTTGTGCGTGGGAAATCATGTCTCACAAACTTGATTGAATTTTTTGAAGAAGTAAAAAAGAAGATTGATGAGGGAAGAGCAGTGGGTGTGATCTACATGGAGTTCAGTAAGGCGTTCGACAAGGTTCCCCATGGGAGACTGATTAGCAGGTTAGATGTCATGTAATACAGGGCGAAGTCGCCATTTAGATACAGAACTGGCTCAAAGGTAGAAGACAGAGGGTGGTGGCGGAGGGTTGTTTTTCAGACTGGAGGCCTGTGACCAGTGAAGTGCCACAAGGATCAGTGTTGGGCCCTCTACTTTTTGTCATTTATATAAATGATTTGGATGCGATCATAAAAGGTACAGTTCGTAAGTTTGCAGATGACACCAAAATTGCAGATGTAGTGGAGAGCGAAGGGGGTTACCTCAGATTACAACAGGATCTGGACCAGATGGGCCAATGGGCTGAGAAGTGGCAGATGGAGTTTAATTCAGATAAATGCGAGGTGCTGCATTTTGGGAAAGCAAATCTTAGCAGGACTTCTACATTTAATGGTGAGGTCCTAGGGTGTGTTGCTGAACACAGAGACCTTGGTGTGCAGGTTCATAGATCCTTGAAAGTGGAGTCGCACGTAGATAGGATAGTGAAGAAGGCGTTTTGTATGCTTTCCTTTATTGGTCAGAGTACCGAGTACAGGAGTTGGGAGGTCATGTTGCGGCTATACAGGACATTGGTTAGGTCACTCTTGGAATATTGCGTGCAAGTCTGGTCTCCTTCCTATCGGAAAGATATTGTGAAACTTGAAAGGGTTCAGAAAAGATTTACAAGGATGTTGCCAGGGTTGGAGGATTGGAGCTACAGGGAGAGGCTGAACAGTCTGGGGCTATTTTCCCTGGAGTGTCGGAGGCTGAGGGGTGAACTTATCGGGGTTTACCCTGGGGTAAGGGAGTCCAGAACCACAGTGCATAGGATGGTTTGAGAGGGGAAAGATATGAAAGAGACCTAAGGGACAACTTTTTCACGCAGAAGGTGGTACGTGTATGGAGTGAGCTGCTAGAGGAAGTGGTGGAGGCTGATACAATTGCAACATTTAAGATGAATTTGGATGAGTATATGAATAAGAAGGGTTTGGAGGGACATTGGCCAGGTGCTGCCAGGTGGAACTAGATTGGGTTGGGATATCTGGTCGGCATTGACAGGTTGGACGGAAGTGTCTGTTTCCATGCTGTACATCTCTATGATTCTATGACTCTATAACTCACTCCGGGCTACCTGTTATTATGCATATAAACCACCCTGAAACCCTCGATAAGATTCCAGTCTGTAACTCACTCTGGGGTATCTGTTATTGTACATATAATCGTCCCGAATCCCCTTGATAAAATTCCAATCTGTAACTGACTTCCAATTTTAAGGGGCTCTGTACATTAGCCACTTCAATCCTTTGATTAGATTCCAGTCTGTATCACACTCCTGGGTATCTGTTAGTCTGTATATTAACCATCCAATCCAAACCCTGTTAAAATTGCCCATGGTGTTCAGGGATATGTGCGTGAGGTGCATTAGTCAGGGGTAAATGTGGGGAAATGGGTCTGAATGGGTTATTCTTCTGAGGGTCAGTGTGGTCTTGTTGGGCTGAAGGGCTTGTTTCCCCACTGTCGGGATTATATGAATCACCCGGAACCCTCTCGATTAGATTCCAACGTGTAACTCACTTCCATGTATGTGTGACTGGCATGATTCAAAAACACCCCAAAACCTTCAATTCTATTCCACTTCGATAAACACGAGGCGCTGCATTTTGGGAAAGCAAATTTGAGCAGGACTTATACACTTAATGGTCAGGTCCGTGGGAGAGTTGCTGAGCAAAGAGACTTTGAAGTGCAGGTTCGTAGCTCCGTGAGAGTAGAGTGGCAGGTGGATAAGATAATGAAGGCAGCGTTTGGTATGCTTTCCTTTATTGGTCAGAGTTTTGAGTATAGGCATTGAGAGGTCATGTTGTGGCTGGACTGGACATGGGTTAGGCCACTGTTGGAATATGGCATGCAATTCAGGTCTCCTTCCTATCGAAAGGAGGTTGTGAAACTTGGAAGATTTCAGAAAAGATTTACAAGAAGGATGTCAGGGTTAGAGGATTTGAGCTACAGGGAGAGGGTGAATACGCTGGGGCTGTTTTCCCTGGAGCATCAGAGGCTGAGGGGTGACCTTATCAAGGTTTATAAAATCATGACGGGCATGGATAAGATAAATAGACAAAGTATTTTCCTTGGGGTGGGGAGTCCAGAACTAGAGGGCATAGGTTTAGTGTGAGAGGTAATATGAAAGAGACCAAAGGGGCAACTTGTTCACTCAGAGGGTGGTACATGAATGGAATGAACTGTCAGAGGAAGTGGTGGGGGCTGGTATAATTGCAACATTTAAAATGCATCTCGATGGGTATATTAATGGGAAGGTTTGGAGGGAGATGGGCCAAGCGCTTGAAAAAGAGACTGGACTAGGTTAGGATATCTGGTCGGCATAGTCGGGTTGGACCAAAGGGTCAGTTTCAATGCTTCACATCTCTATGACTGTATGACTCCGTGATTTTGTGACTCATTCCTTGTTATCTGTTGTTCTGTATGTAAACCACCTTGAACCCCTCGACAAGATCCCAGTCTGTAACTCACTCCTGGGTATCTCTTCTGCTTTGTGTAAACCCTAAATGCCTCAATTAGATTCCAGTCTGGAACTCACTCCTGGGGATCTGTTATTGGATCTGTGAAGTGATCCTTGTTGGATGTTAGACCGAAGACAAGATAAACTAAATGGTCAAATGTTACATTGGGAGCAGGAACACAGAAAGCTGCTGGTTCATTTCTGTCCTGTTACATATCTCCAAGTTTCAGATTGGGACTGAATTTCTGTCACAATGGGGAAAGTCTCAAAAGCTGTGTACTGTCCTGCATGAATGCATCATCATAACATGAATTCTCTTGCAAGATAGGAAATGGAGACGGCTCCTGGAAGGTGTCTGTATCCCTGTGTGTGTGATTCTGTGTGTCTGTGCATGTCTGTTTGTGTGTGATTCTGTGTGCGTATTCAATGTTTTATATATTTTCAAACTGCATTGATGCTGCCAGTCTCTCTTGCTTCTCCTAATTTATACACACTCAATGGACAATAGACAAAGACAATAGGTGCAGGAGTAGGCCATTCAGCCCTTAGAGTCTGCACCGCCATTCAATATGATCATGGCTGATCAATCCTAATCAGTATCCTGTTCCTGCCTTATCTCCATAACTCTTGATTCCACTATCTTTGTGAGCTCTATCCAACTCTTTCTTAAATGAATCCAAAGACTGGGCTTCCACTGCCCTCTGGGGCAGAGTATTCTGCACCACTCTCTGGGTGAACAAGTTTCTCCTCATCTCTGTCCTAAATGGTCTACCCCGTATTTTTAAGCTGTGTCCTCTGGTTCGGTACTCACCCATCAGCGGAAACATGTTTCCTCCTGCCAGAGTGTGCAATCCTTTCATAATCTTATATGTCTCAATCAGATCCCCTCTCAGTCTTCTAAACTCAAGGTTATACATGCCCAGTCGCTTCAGTCTTTCAGTGTAAGGTAATCCCACCATTCCAGGAATTGACCTCGTGAACCTACGCTGCACTCCCTCAATGGCCAGAATGTCTTTCCTCAAATTTGGAGATCAGAACTGCACACAGTAGTCGTGCAGTTTTGCTGATATAAAATGGTGGCTGTGGACAAATCTAAAATGACTGCCTGACCGATTTGTGTCAGGAATACTTTCAGCAAGGGAGAGGGGGCAACGTGTCAAAAGCCATTTCCATTCATTGATGCCAGCAGAGATAGGAAATGGAGACAGCTCTTTGAAGGTGATTAAAATGCAAATCCCAGTACCTGTTTATAGTGAATGCGGAGAGACAATGTGACATTCCAGTAAGGTCTGCCTTACTTTCCAAGCTCCTAATATATGAGAGAGACATAATATACAAAACCTGAAAGAGCTCAGCCACTGAATTGTAGATTTGCAGCGTTGTATCAGAACCCTGCCTGGCTAGGCCTCATCCCAAATTGAAGGGTTTCTCAATTTCCACACTGTCCTTCTGTGGGTTCAAATTGTGTTATCTACAAATAAAAGAAAATAATGCACCTGCAATTGAACAAAGCTTTTCTGGAACTTTGTGTGTCTGTTGGTTTAAGTATCTTTCAACAGGATTGAAGATAAATGAGACAGTGAGAGATAGGTAGCACTGTAACCAGAATAGCAGTGCAGTATAAAAGGTATATTAATACTTTCAGTGAAAGGGGAAAACAGAGGAGGATAGTCCTCAAACAAGGAAAGTTGGGAGTCAGGAAAGTTGTATAGTTTGTGACTGCATTGTGTTTATGTGAGTCAAGATTTGAAACCACTTGGCCAATAGTACACTTTGTGACTCACTCCCAGTTACAAGTTATTTCACATAAAAAGGTTAACATATCCCTCGATTAGATTCCAGGCTGTAACCCACTCCGGGCTATCTGTTATTCTGTATATAAACAACCCTGAACCGCTCGATTAGATTCCAGGCTGTAACTAACTCCAGGGTATCTGTTATTCTTCACATAAACCATCCTAAATCCCTCGATTAGTTTCCAATCTGTAACACATTCCAGGCTATCTGTTATTCTGTATATAAACAACCCTGAACCCCTCAATTAGATTCCAGTCTGTAACTCACTCTGGGCTACCTGTTATTCTGTATATTAAACACCCTGAACCCCTCAATTACATTCCAGGCTGTAACTCAATCCAGGGTAACTGTTATTCTGTGTATAAACCACCCTGAACACCTTGATTAGATTCCAGATTGTAACTCACTCCGGGGTATCTGGTATTCTGTATGTTAACCACCCGAACCCATCGATTAGATTCCAGTCTGTAACTCACTCCGGGCTATCTGTTATTTTGTATATAACCCACCCTGAACCCATTGCTTTGATTTCACTTCCTGACATGTTAAGCTCATGTTCCCAACACAATCTAATCTCAATAATGATTAATGTATCACTGGTCCTCCGATCTGCTGTCACTACCATCATGTTAACTTTCTGATGTTTACGTACATGATTACCTGTAGCAGTGAGTCGCAGGTAGACAGAATGGTGCTGAACACATTTGGCACATTTGCCTTAATCAGTCAGAGCATTGAGTATAGGAGTTGTGGTGGTATGGTGCATCTATACAGGATGTTGGTGAGACCACTTTAAGAATACTGCGTACAACTCGGATTTCTGCAGAAACGTCTTACACGGATGTTCCAGGACTGGGGGCTTGAGCTATAGGGAGAGGCTAATTACGTTGAGGTGTTTCCCCCTGGAGTGTGAGAGGTTGAGAGGCAACATTATAGAGGTTGAAAAAACCATCAGGGGCATGGATATTCTGAACAGCCATGTTCTGCTCCAAAGGATAGGGGAGTCCAGAACAAGACAGCATAGGTTGAAGGGGAGAGGGCGAATGAGTTAGAAGGGACGTGAAGGTAAATATTTCACACAGAGAGTGGTGTGTGGACAGAAAGTGCAGTCAGTGGAAGTGGTCAAGGCGGGTACAATCACAGGAGGATTATTGGCCAAATGCTGGCAAATGGGACTAAATCAGATTAGATATCTGATCGGAGAGAACAGATTGGACTAATGGGTCTGTTTCCATTCTGCATGACTCTCTGATTCTATAAGAAGGATGATGAATAATTCTGAAAGGACTTTTCAAGTCGGAATTCTCTTCAGTGGAAGATTATCGTGTCTCTATGTTCACATTGATTGAAAGCTGCGTTAGTTAAATATTTGACAAAGAAGTGCACAATGGGACGTAGACAGGAAAGTGAGGCTGAGACCACAACCTGATCAGCTACAATTTTAGTGCCTGGTGGAGAAGGCTCAAAGTATCTAATGACCCACTCCTGCTCCTCAGTCCCATGTTCCTGTGTTCCATTCAGCCCCTCAAACCTGCTGGACAGGAGCAGTTGGAGGCTACTTACTCCTATAACCTGTTGCACAGAATCACAGGAGACGATTCAGCCCCTCAGTACTGTCCCACACGGTTTGAAGTGAATTGGGAAATGTAATTGGAAAACCCAGGCTGGTTATGAAAGAGGCCCCTCATCTCTCTTCACAGAGCTTCACCTCTCTGCAACTTGTGCTTCATTTGTTGGTCATGTTGTAGACCCAGATTCAGTGATGGCTCACTCAGGGATGGCTCACAAAATCCTCTGGTCTCCCTGTCTGCAACATTCAATCACAGAACATTCATGAAAATAACACCCACTAACTTTCCAATAACAGAATGAGAGAACATCAGAAACAGGGGCATGTTGTTCACTCCCCAAGCCTGCCTTGCCCTTCTTTAAGATCATGACTGATCTGCTCCTGGTCTCAAATCCTCTTTCATATCCAATTCTTCATCGCCCTCAACTCTCTGACAGGTCAATTTCCGTCTACCTCCTCTTCAAATACTTTCAGTCATCTAGCTCCCCGAACACCCTTGAGAAGAGAAATCCTGACATTCAATCCCACCTGTTTGAAGAAAACACTTGCTGCTCCTATATCATGGCCTTTTGATATGAACAAAAGAGGTTGTCACAAGCGTTCAGATAAAAATGACTGGCCCCGATATCAAGGCTGTGGTTGATATCTGTTGACGTAAAGGAGCTTAACAAAACTGGACTTAATGGGAATCCGAGTAAATTCTCCAGTGTTTGGGGTCAAACATGGCACAAAGGAAGATGTTCATCATCTCAGTCCTGGGTCACCTCTGTGTGAGATCCTCAGGGTAGTGTCCTCTTCACAAACATCTTCAGCTGTTTCATCAATGTCTCCCCGGCCCCACCTTCCCCACCATAAGATCAGAAGTGGGGATGGTCGCTGAAGATTCCACAATGTTCAGAACATTTTGTCCCCCGTCAGCTCCTGAACTGGTCTTTGTCCGTGTGTAGCAGGATTCAGATTCCATTGAGACTTGTGCTGTTAAAGTGTCCGTAACATTCATGTAACAGCACTGGCGGGAACTGCACATTGCCACAGTAAAACAAGAGTTCATTCAACACCTCACGCTGGTTTCACAGGAATATGAGGAAGTCATTCAGCCCATTGACACTATTGGAGAAGAACAGGGACAGCCCATTCAGTGCCTCCAGCCTATTACTCAGGAAGAGAAGGAGTCTAGTGTGATGGGCCACACCAGAGCCCCTCAAAAATATTTGAAGGCAGTAGCATAGATTCTATTTTTTTTATTGTAAAGGAAATGTAAAGTGTCTGTTCCAGATGCTGTGTGACTGGTCAAACTACTCGGTGTGAAGCAAAACACTCTCTAC
The DNA here is from genome assembly GCF_047496795.1 of Chiloscyllium punctatum. Taxonomy (NCBI): domain Eukaryota; kingdom Metazoa; phylum Chordata; class Chondrichthyes; order Orectolobiformes; family Hemiscylliidae; genus Chiloscyllium; species Chiloscyllium punctatum. Next base: position 103,941,598 of record NC_092750.1, on the reverse strand, counting down.
TTAAACACGAAAGAGAAAATGAAACCAAAGAAAGAGAAATTTAGAATAACGTAATTTTATTGGACAAGTTAACAGAATAATAGATCTAGGAACTATTACTAATGAACTGTTCCAGTATAGGGAAATCCCATAAACACAGCCCCTGGCAAAAAGAAATATTCAGACACAGAATGTCGCAAACATTTCTCCAATCCAGGAATTAAAAACAGCATCAAGAGAAAATTCAGAGAGAGTAGCAACCAGGAAACATCCACTGAAGCTTCCAACTCTGTGGCGACCCCAATAGTTTCTGATGTCACTGAGAAACCAAAACCCAGAGATTCTAATCTGTGAGAGCTGGTCACACCCATTCAGGCTGCATTAAAATAAACCCAAGGCCTCCCTAGCTGTTACTCAAGTGGTCTTAACTAACTAGCTTGGTAACGATCGTTCAATCTCTTTCATAAAAGAAGCCCGGACAAAATAGCCTGTTAAAGCTGCAGCATTGTCATACTAGTCAGTACAATGACCTGTCAAACAGGAACCAGGGGTAACCAGTCAGGCCCTTGGCCCTGTCCAATTGGACGAGGAAGAAGCCAGTCAGTCCCTTGAGTCACTTACACAGGAACAGCAGGACGCCATTCCCACCTCAATGCACTTACACGGGGGCAGAATGAAGACATTTTTGCTGATTACTGATGAATGTCTTATGCCTGAAATGTCGATTCTCCAGGTCCGCGGATGCTGCCTGACCCGCTGTGCTTTTCCAGCAATTGATGCTCTACTCTGGTCTCCAGCATCGGCAGTCTTAAGTGTCTCGTAAATGATGCTCTAACATGATGAACAAGTGGAGCAGAGGCTGCACAGACAGATTGCTCCACGTTGTTCCTCCTGGCTCTGTTGCTTATGATACACATGTGGGACCTTAACGTGGTTTTCTAGTGGTGAGCAAGGAAGCCATATGTCTTGTGTGAAGTCTCAAGAAGGCACCTTCCATCTCTGAGAAGCCAGCCTGGGGTTCTCTATGTAGGGCGGAAGCTGGTGGGAATGGCTACCTGTTTCAGATGGAAGGTATTGTTCCTGCTGTTGGGGATTGTGAACAACCTGACGTTCAGTACAGGGTTCACTCACCGACTGCACAATAACATGGGGAGAGTTAATTTAGGCATATAAACTATTAGGTAAGCTACGTTAGACTGATGAATGGACTCTCTAAGTTCAAATAATGGTGATCTTGTTCATGTTGACCTTGTCTAGGGCACGTCCTGTTCAGTGTAACCTGTATGCCTTTCTCTGTCCAAGTCTATTTCCACCCTATGATCTGTCTGACCATGCTTACTATGATCTTCCTCCGCTGCTCATAAATAAAGTGTTTCCCTGTACTGAGGTACATGTGACAATAAATCACACCAATCAATCCTGGGTAATGTATGGAATTTCTCTCCCTGTCAATGCCTTTTTTGGAAATAAGTAATCGTTGCCACTCCTCGAGTTTCAGCGTCACCATTTCTTCGTCTCTCATAGCTCTACAGATTAAACACTCAGCTTATTCACTCTATCCCCATGTTACCATCACCCGTGTCTGTGGTAAGGAGATCATTCCTTACAAAGGAGATCAAATCTGTAGAGAGTGCCCCAAATGCTCTCCCAGCAAGGCTCTACAACAGCAGGAAGATGGCTTTACTTATGTACTCGAATCATCTTCCAATGAAGGACAGCATACCATTGACTGCACCCATTACGTACACAGGGTTTGATTCGGAGCAGTCAGCATAGACTTGTGAGTGGGAGATCATGCTTCTCAAATTTGTTAGAGTTCTTTGATGAAGTTACCAGGACGTTTGATGAGGGCAGAGTGATAGACGTAGTCTCGATGGATTTCAGTAAGGCCTTTGATTAGGTTCCACATGGCAGGCTGCTCAGGAAGGTTCCATCACGTGGAATGCGGGGGGGAGCTGGCCAATTGGATACACAGTTGGCTTGATGGTAGGAAGCAAAGGGTTTAGTGGAAGGATATTTGTCAGACCGGAGGCTGGGTCCATTGCTGTTTGTTATCTATGATTTGGTTGAGAATGTACAAGGTACGATTAGTAAGTTTGCAGATGACACTAAAGTAATTGGGAGCATGATCAGTGAGGAGGTTTATCAGAAATTGCAGCAGGACCTTAATCAGGTGGGAGATGGGCCGAGAAATGGCAAATGGAATTTAATATAGAAGCGTGAGGTCTTGCATTTTGGAAACTCAAATCAAGGTAGGAGTTTCATGGTGAATGGGAGGGTCTTAAGGGGTGCAGTGGGCAGAGGTACCTTGGTGTTCAGGTGCACAGTTCTCTAAGAGTGGTTTCACAGGTAGGCAGGGCAGAGAAGAAGGCTTTTGGATCATTGGCCTTCATCAGGCAGGATATTGTGTATAGAAGTTGGGACCTTATGTTGCAGTTACACAGGACTTCGTAAAGGCCACACTTGGAGTATTGTGTTCAGTTTTTGTCACCTTGTTATATGAAGGATGTTATTAAATTAGAAAGAGTGCAGAAGAAATTTACAAAGACGTTGCCAGGACCCAATGGTCTGAGTTATAGGGAGAGGTTGGACAAGCCAGGACCTTTTCTTTAGCGTGTAAGAGACTGAGGGAGTCCTTATAGAGTTGTATAGAATCACGAGGGGTACGGATAGGCTTAATGCTCTCTGTCTTTTTCCAAGTGTAGAGAATCGAGGATTAGATGGGATCATTTTAAGGTTAAAGGGGAAGGAATAAAAGGGAACCTGAGGGGCCACTTCTTTACACAGAGGGCTGGTACGTGGATGAGTTGCCAGCAGATGTGGTTGAGGGGGGTACATTAACAACATTTCAAAAACATTTGGATAAATATGTGGATAGGAAAGGACTGGAAGGATATGGGCCAACTGCAGGGAAATGGGGTTAGGGTGGATGGACATTTACAAGGTGGACTCGAACCTCGATGTTAATTAAACACAAACACCCAGAAAAGCTCGCCTCACCTTGTAATCTGTTAAAATATGAGCGACAGAGATCTCCTACATTCCACTATTTAAACAAAAATTATCAAGTTCGTTTCTTAACTTTAATTGTGAACACTAAACAACAACTATTCACAAACACAAGCCCCTCTTGTCTTACCTACTTACTATCTGACTCCAACTCTGTAAAAATATGCTGTTCCAACAACCCACACATGAAAGATTAAAATCTCAAGACCATACCGTCTCTATCTTCCCCGCTGTGTTCACTCTTTCAGCTGCTGATCTCCCTGGGTCATTTTTTTAACTGCAAGTAAGTTTACATGAACATGTGTCTTTGATAGAGAGTGTTTGAGATGGTCAGTTAGCACTCCTGCTCTGCAGCAGTTACTCTGCTGTTGGATGGCAGTGACTCTCCCTCTATTTTCAAAATGCTGGGTTAATGTACTCCCCATGATATAATAATTCTCATAATTTGATTGCTGTCCAGGTGTCCAAACAATAATATTCAAATTCTGTTGGTTTCTGGTATCCTGAGCATTATTTAAACTCTTTGGTTGCATTTTAATGGCTGTCAAAACCGCAACCAAAACTCAGGTATCCATTTCTTCGCTAATGGTGACATGTGGAACAGTGTGACCTTTAGCTGGCATCAGTGGCTTTAATTTCTATTCAACAAAACCCATTCTGTCTTAAAGTGTCCATACATGATTTTGGCTTCACAATATCTCCCCGCTTCAGAAAATAAAATGAACCAGCAGAATGAAAAGATGGCTACATTTCTTTTCCTCTAATTCTTCATCCCAATTATATGAAATACAAAAGTATTAATCTCAGTTATATCATTCATATTAATTCTGCACACCAATACAACACTGGAATAAGTCAAATCTTATCTACACTGCTTTCCTTTAACTCCGCGAAAACCCATCTGCTATCACATTGTAGGAGCCACAACCTGTACATTTTGTAAGTTTAAAGTCGGTAAGGTAAGACTCCAATTAAATAGGCTCATATTCTGGTCTTTAAATATTCCAAAAATTGCGAGAGATTTGTCGTTGTCCACAACCATCTCCGACAATTTGTTTGTCACATAAACATTAAAATATTGTCAGGCCAGTGTGAAACTTAATCATTCTTGTTCAATAATGGAGATTTTGTATTTTTTTTCTGGTGGATATTGAGTTTTTTCGACAAGTAACCAATTAGCCATTCAATTCCATCATCCTCTTTCTGTATCAATACATCTCTGACTCCTATATCCCGAGCATCAAACATAATTTTCAAAGGGTTTCAGAATATTTGGTGTAGCTAAAGCTCGTATGGTGATTAATCCTGCTTTAAAATTCTCAAATGCCTCCTGGCATTGTTCTGTCCACCACAATTCTGTGTTCTTCTTTAATAAATCCATCAGTGGTGCCAATACGCTGCTGAAGTTTGGAACAGACTTCCAATAGAATCCACTCAGTTCTAAAAATTGAAGCACCTTTTTCTTCGAGGATTGTCATGGAAATTCCACAAATCCCTTCGTCTTTGTGTTCCATGGGGTCAACCTTCCATGTCCAATGTAATGTCCCAAGAAAGTCAACTCTGCCTTCGCAAATTCTGTTTTCTTTAAGTTTATTACTAACTTTGAATCTTGTAAATGTTCAGCATGCTCTGCCAACTGTAACATGTGAGCTTTCAATCACTTGCTAAAGATCACTCCATCATACAGATAAGCCGCACAATTTGTTCATATGGCCACAACTCTGTTTCTGAGTCTTAAATGTGGCTGGTGCATTATTCATCCATATAAAATACTCGATGAAGATTTTTTGTCATCTCTGGTATCTTTACTAGATAGTTAAGCTGACTCCACATATTTTAAAATTTGAATGGGGCCACTAAACCTGGCTTTGAAGGGATTTCCTACCACTGGTGGCAATACTAATACGTCATCCCCACGGGAAATCGTCAAAGTTTCAGAGTTTTTATCTGCCACCTGCTTCACTCTATGCTGTGCTATTCAGATACTGTTTAGCAAACTCACCTACTCCGTCTACTCTCTCCTTCACCTCACAAACAGAATCCAGGTGTGAGATTTCCAACTTCGGACCTGTCAATTTATATTTAATTAATTTCAAAGGACCTCTCACTTCATGTACGAATATTAACTCAATGCAAATAAAGTGAGTAGATTTATTTGGGACATCTCTAATGGCAAACAATTTAATGGGGTACCTTTATCCCAATCATTTGGCTAACCCTGACAGTACGCTGTTAACATAGTCTTCAGCGTCTGATGCTAACTTTCCAAGGCTCCCTGGGATTCAGGATGGGACGCACTTGATTTGAAGTGCTGTATGCCTAAGCCATCCATGACTTCCTTAAACAGCTGAGCAGTACAATGAGACCGTTGGTCTGATTGAATCTCTCTGGGCAGCCCACAGCGAGTAAAGAAAGCTACCAACTCCTCCACCTCTTTTTTTGCCTTGACACTCCAATAATGGAATTGCCTCTGGAAATCTGGCAGACACATCCAATGTAGTCAGCAAATATTGGTTTCTACTTTTACTTTAGAAAGGGGAGCGAGACAATTAATCATAACCCACGTGCAAGGTTCTTCAAATGCAAGAATTGGTAAGAAAGGTGCTGGTTTTATTACTGCCTGTTATTTATCTACCATTTGGGATGTACGTCATGTACAAGAAAAATTAACAGCGTCCTTGTGCATTCCAGGCCAGTGGAAATGCTTCTGTACCTTAGCCTGAGTCTTCTGTACACCTAGGTGACAGCCTGCAGTTAGTTTGTGAGCTACCCGTAACACTGTACGTTACTGCTAACACAATCTGGTGCCCTTCGGCCCATTTCCTTTCTGCAGTAACCTATCGGGGTCTCCATTTTAATTTTATGATTCTATCTTTAAGTTAATAACGTTCGACAATATATTCTGATTCCTTTTCTCTGTGTGTGCATGTGTATGTGTGTGTGAATGTGTGTGTATATATCTGTTGTAAGTCCATGAGCCTTTCTGGACTAAACCCCTCTGCCTGATCCTCTGCCTGTTCAGGTTTTTCCTGCACCGTGACATCAAACAGGGTGTCAGTTCACTGAGCATCAATTCATTTGTCTTTTTCGTTCGTTTTTCCTTCCTGCTGTAACTTATGACAGTGGGATCTTGTTACTACACAGTCTGGAAAAATTCCTGGGTAATTTTCTTTTAAATCACCAATTCCCTAGTCTTCCTTTGGCTTCTCTACACAAGGAGTGCCTATCCCACCTCGCCTCCTGCTAAATCGTTCCCAAGGACAAACTGTATTCCTGGAACTGACACTCTGTTACTCACTGTCACTGTTACTTCCCTCATCTTGATTTGGCATTCCATCCTGATGTTACACAAGGGAATGCTTAATTTCTGTCCCCATTCCACAAATTAACACACTCTTGATTAACATGCCAGAAAGAGTGATAAAAACTTTCATCTTTTCCTATTAGAGGGTGAGAGAAAGTGAGGGCTGCAGATGCTGGAGATGAGAGTTGAAAAGTGTGGGGCTGGAAAAGCACAGCACGTCGGCATTATCCGAGGGGCAGGAGCGTTAACGTTTCAGGCATAAATGCTTCATCAGGAAAGTGGGAGGTAAGGGAGGGGCAAGGAGGTTGAGAAATAAATGGGAGGGTGAGGGTGGAGCTGGGTGGAAGGGATCTTGGAAGGCGATAGGTAGATGCAGGGAGGGTGTGATGGTGATAGGTCGGAGAGGAGGGTGATAGGACTCCTATTGGTGGTAGGACAGCTGGAACCCTCAAACTTTACAGCATCAACGTTGACTTCACCAAATTCCAAATCTCCCCTCAACCAACCTCTCACAGATCCAACCGTTCAACCTATCACTGCCCTTTTGGACTGCCCTAACTAGCCATCTTCCTTTCCACCTACCGACTCCACCCTACCCTCTGACATATCACTATCGCTCCTACCTGTATCTTCTTATTGCCTTCCCAGTGACCCTTCCACCAGCTCAGCTACTACCCTCGTATTTATCTTTCAGCCCCCTTGTCCCCACACCATGTTCCTGACGATGGGTTTCTGCCTGATATTCGATTGTCCTGCTGTTTGGATGCTGCCTGATCTGTTGTACTTTTCCGGCCCCTCACTTCTCAACTATTACAGACTGAGCAGATCCCGTATCTCACAAAATTATAACTTCGTGTTCTTCTCCCCCTATTCTTTCTGAGTAAACTTTATCTACAGAGGTGAATTCTTTAGAGAGATCAGGCACTGCCTCCATACCCAGCCCTTGTCTAGGCTGTGCAATTTCCTGCAACTCCTCTGCTCCACTTGGGGTCTCCTTTACCAGTTTCACTAATGCCACTGGGCTTAGCCTCTTCTACCACATCTTTCCCCAAAGTGTCTTCCTTTAACGCCCAGCACGGTGTGTCCCAGCTTACTGCAGTGAAAACAACTTTTTCCTTGTGCCTTTCTCAAACCACTAACACTGTAATTTTATGTTTTCCACTCCCTTATAGTGAGAGCACCTGAGGCCTTTCACCACCTTTCAACCCCCTTGGGATCCTTACTTCACCTGTACTGAACTATTGTGAGCTACTGTTCGCTTTGTAATGTGTGATCGTCCCTTCTCCGTGGGCGGCACGGTGGCACAGTGGTTAGCACTGCTGCCTCACAGCGCCTGAGACCCGGGTTCAATTCCTGCCTCAGGCGACTGACTGTGTGGACTTTGCACGTTCTCCCCGTGTCTGCGTGGGTTTCCTCCGCGTGCTCCGGTTTCCTCCCACAGTCCAAAGATGTGCAGGCGAGGTGAATTGACCATGCTAAATTGCCCATAGTGTTAGGTAAGTGGTAGATGTAGGGTTATGGGTGGGTTACGCTTCGGCGGGGCGGTGTGGACTTGTTGGGCCGAAGGGCCTGTTTCCACACTGTAAGTAATCTAATATAATCTAATCTCCCAATTTCTATCCCTCACAGGATGAAATTTCTGCCAGAAGCTAAATTTCATCACATGCCACAATGCATATTTATCTGCCATTTCTGCCACACTTCTCACTTCTTGAACTTTCAGTACATTCACATGAATTCTTGCTATCTCTGGAAGTGAGTCTTTTAACTTCTACAGCAGATTAATCTCCCTTCAAGCCTCACAGGTCTTATCCATTTTTAAGGCCAGCACCCACCTGTCAAAATGACTGTGGTTACTTCTTTCAAACTCAGTATAAGTCAGACCTGGTTGCGTCTCTATTTTTCTGAACTTCTGTCTATATGCTTCTAGTACCAATTCATAAACAATCAAAATAGCCAAGTTGACATCTTGATAATCTCTTGATCCCTCATCTGACAGCGCTGCACATACCTCACCAGCTGTGCCCACCAGCTTAGTCTGAACTAGCATTACCCACAAGTTCACTGGACACGTCATCTGCCTAGCCATTTTTTCAAATGAAATAAAAAAGTTTTGACATTTTTCTCACCGAAATATGGCAAGGTACTAACCTAGTTGTACACATCCCTACGTTCTACCTTCATCTCCATCCTGTTAATTTAAATTTCTTGTCTCATTCCCAACTTCTGAATTTCAAATCCTCTCTCTCTTTCGTTTTCCTCTCTTTCTCTTTCGTCTCTCTCTGTTTCCGTCTCTTTACTTATCTTCTAACTCCAGTTGCCACATTTGCAATTTAAGATTTTATAATACTACTGCAGTTGCCTATTTCTCTGATACACCAAAGTGCTTAACCAACTCCATTACAATTTCAGCTTCCCTTTTCTCCCTGGTTAAACCCAATTCCAACCTATTTGCTCATTCTAAAAAATGTCCTCCTTCTGCCTTTCTAAACTTCCTTGGAAAATTTGGGAACCTCTTTAGTAATGTTAAAAGCCATTTCCCTCACTTTTCATTTAACTAACCACAAGTAACAAATTTAAACGAATTTTCCCACTGGTTTTATTTGATGATCAAAGTCACTAATTGCAATGAGTTGGAATTTGCTGGGACTTGTATCACAAATCTGTTCAAGTCGGTCCAAGTGCAACACAGCAAGGCCCCAAACTGTTACGACATCAATTTCGAACCCCTCAGTTAATTAAAATCACACACCTAGAAAAGCTCACCTCACATCATAATCAGTCAAAACATGAGCCACAGAGAACTCCTAAATTCCACTAATAAACAACAAATGACAATTTATATGTGTACAAGTTAGCTCACTGAGCTTGAGGGTCTGTTTTCAGAAGTTTCGTCACCATGACTAGGTGACATCATCAGTGGGAGTATCTGCTGAAGTGCTGGTGGTATGTCCCACCTCTCTATTTATAGGTCTTGGTTTTTTAAAGTGGGTAATGTCATTTCTGGTTATTTTAACAAGAGAATGTCGACAGGATCTAAATTGATGCGTTTATTGATGGACTTCTGGTTAGAATACCATTCCTCTAAGAAGGTCCTTGCGTGTCTTCATATGTGTGTGTGCTTTGCACCAGTCAAAGTGGTGCCCTTCTTTGTCTGTGTGTATGGAACATAGTGATAGTGCGTCATGTCTTTTGGTGGCTAGTTGGTGTTCATGTATCCTCGTAACATGACAACATGACAATTTCAATGGTGGAAAAATGATTTTATATACACTGTTTAATCAATGTGTGTGTGCAGATAAGTCGCATTTTTCATTTGTGCGCAACACATTGTAAATGAACAACAGAGACACAGTTAACGAAAAATGATGCATATGATGTATAAAATTGATAAAACATTAAGACATGTTTTGATCCTCTCAACGTTCCCTCGTTTTCTGGGATTCCCAACTCTAATCTCTCATTCTCACCAGGATCTGTGCTGCAAATTCTTGATTCTGGTGCCCCAATTTATTTCAGTTAACCCCCTTTCTACCGGGACTTCAATATGTTGGCCTGGTGGGTTCTTTCCAAAACTAGTGTCTGTCATATTATTGGAGTTAAATATTCTGGCATCAGACTCAGCATTTGAACATATTACTCTGTTGTACATGCAATGTACAAAGGACCACAGCACACAGGCATTGCCAAAACATTGGGGGATGTTCATCTACTTCTTTCGATAATGTGGTTGCCTTATTTTCCACATCTCCATATCTTTATCCTATCTCTCATTCTCCTTTTGTATCTAGTTAAGAAATCCACCAGTTATTCTTCGTGTCCCATCTCCCAAAACTCGTTCTATCAGTTTATATCTAACGCTCTCTTCAAGATGTAATGTGGTTATAATTGAGCAATGGAACTACAAAGACATGCGGGCGTTGCTAACCAGAGTTAATTGGAAGGGGAGCTGAGCAGGAAAGACCATGGAGCAGCAACGGGAGGAGGCTCTGGGGATAACTCGAAAGATAATACCAGAAATGCAAACCCAAGAACTTGAAACATGCTCATGGGAGAACAAGGCAGCCATGAGTGATAATGCATCAAACCAAAAGAGGAAACATACAATGTGGTGAAGATGATTGGGACTCCAGAGAATTCATTGGCTCTGAAACTACATAACGCTGGCATCACTGACACTACAGAGCTCTTAATCATGGTCAGGGAAAGAAACAGAGGAAAAAACATTCACTTTAAACACAGAAGATGGTATTTCTCAAGGAAAAAGATTCAGGTAAATTAAACATTTGCATTAAGATCAGTTAAATGCTTTTGCGGAATGTGTCAGGTTGGAAGCAAGACCCGGGAAGAGAGACCCTCAGCAGAATGAGAGTATGAAAATGGAAGTATTTTCACATCAGAAACCAGGTTAGGTCACTGAGTGCAGGGCTGATGGGTGAATGAGTCTCAGTGAGAATTGGGGAACAGACAGCAGAATTGCATTGCAGATATTGCAGCTCGAAACTGCGTATTCACGTCGTGCTGTAGACCACAGCAGCAGGAGAAGCAGACCTGCATTAAACACAACCTGTAACTTTTTATCAGGGAAACACCTCAGTCTGTCATTACCATCAACACCATCTATGGCTCAGTGACGAGTGTGGGTGAACATGTCAGGGTCAGATTCACATGAACTTTAACCTGATGCTAACTCATTAAAGCTACCAGATTTGACCAACAGATCTGAACGAAGCCCTGCAGTCCTGTCACATTCAGTCATAAATGATGATGGGCGATTAAATGAATGACTGGAGGACAGGGCTCCACAAACATCCCCATCCTAAATAATGGAACAGACCTGCACATCAGTGTAAAAGAGAAGGATGTTTGATCTGCACCATCTTCTGCCAGAAGTGTTGTGTCGATGATACACCTCACCCTCATCATGATGCCCACAGAATCACAGATGCCAGTCTTCAACCAATTTGATTCGCTGCTCGTGACATGAAGAAACAGGTGACCACAATAGATCCGATCCAGACAATGGGCCCTGACCCCATTCCTGCAATAGGACTGAAGACTTGTGCTGCACAACAAGCCGTGTCCCTGGGGAAGCTGTTTCATTCCAGCTCCAACTCTGACATCTCCCTGGCAATGTGGAAAGTTACTCCCCTATGTCCCGTCCCCTAAGACGGGAATAATTACAATCTGACCAATTACCACCTCTTCAGTCCCATCATGACGGTCAAATTGGTGGGAGTTCTTTTTGACAGAGCTTTCAAGCAGCACAGAAATAACCTGCTCAGTGTGGTTTCCGATAGGTCCCCATGTGGAGATGGTGCTGTTGTGGAAATGTCACTGGATTAATAATCCACACCAAGCTAATGATCTGGCAGTGGGTGGAAGTTAAAAACAATTAATAAAATATCGAGATCTCAAATCTGGTGTCAGGAATAGTGACCTTGAAGCCAATATGGATTGTAAACAGAATTTCCTTCTCCAAAGTACTTTTAGGAAGTGAATCTCCAATGATTTCCTGGGCTGGCCTAAAACTGACTCCAAAGACCCTGACATGGGATAAAGATTTCAATGGTCTCTGAAACGGTCAAGCAAAGCACTCATTTGTATCAAACTATTCCGAGGTCTGAAAGGATGAAACCGGACAGAACACCCGGCCTCAGCATCAGCATGGGAAAAGGGAATGGGAACACAGTCCTATTGACCCTGCAGAAACCTCCTTCCTAACATCTGAGAGCTTGTGACAACATTTACAGAGCTTTCCCACAGACTGCATGGAAACAGCGGGATTGGAAAACACATTTAGCCTCCTCATTCTAGATCATAGAAAAAATCTCCTCAATGCACTTACCCCACACGATATACATATCCGTTAATGTGAGTAACCTTGGGAAGTTATAAAATAGGCGGTGCTGTAGTACGTTTGGTCCATCGAGTTTGCTGCCCAATTCAATATAATGATGGTTGGCCCTTCATTTCCCCACCGTACTCCTGCTCTCCCACCATCCCTTTACTGTCTCTAAATCCTTATTTATAAGCAGTGTCTCGGTTTCCAGGTGCGAGCGAATTCCCCAGGTTCCCCAGTCAGCGAGAGCAGACATTTATTATCATCTCAATGCAGAGTGACTGCCTGTACCTAATACTGTGGCCCCTTGCTTTACAAGTCCCAGCCAGGGGAATTATCATCCCTGCTTCCTATCAGTGTTTTGTATATTTCACTGAGATCTCCACTCATTTTCCTAAACCCCATGAAATACTGGCCCAGTCACCCCAAACTCTGCTCCCACAACAAGCCCGTCACCCCAGAGATCAGTCTGGTCATCCTTCACTGCTCTCCCTCAATGTCAGGTTTGTCCTTTATTAGGTAAGGAGACCAAAACTGCAGACAATACTGCACAATGTTCAAGATGATATCTCACCAAGGCCCTGTACAGCTGCAGTAAGACACCTTTTCTCCTGGACTCACATCCCCCTGAAATGAAGGTCCACACACCATTTATCTTACTCACTGCTTTCTCTTTCTGCAATATTCCTTTCAGCGACTGGTGTACAAGGAGATGCAGATCCTTTTCAGTGTTACAGCTCCCCACTTGTTAGGACTGTGTACACTGGTCAGCGTGCCAATGCCATGCCCAGTATTGACTTCTGGTTTCAGAACTCTGCGCTGCAGGGGCTTCAAAGGTTTATGCAGAAGGAAACAACAAAAAGGAGCATACGTCCCTTTGTAGATCAACATGTTTCAACCAATCCCTTTCAAATGGTAGGCTGCCAATTTATCGTTTCCACCAAAGGGCACACCGTCCCCTCTATCCACATTGTTCTCCATCTGTCACATATTTACCCATTCACTCCACTTGTCTAAGTCTTCTCGGTGCTTTTTTACATCCTCTTCACCCATTCACAATCCCACACCCGTTAGTGCTGTCAGCAGGTTGGGATATATTGTATCTGATTCCAGTAACCAAATGTTTAAAGGGCATTGTGAACAGCTGGGCCCCAAGCACCGATCCCTGCGACACCTCAGCAAACTTCCTCTGTTAATTTCTATTAATTTATTTCATGAATCTGTTTGTGACTGGCTCAGCCAGCATTTATTGCCTGTCCTTAGTTGCCCTCGAGAAGGTGGTGGTGAGCTGCCTTGTTGAACGCTGCAGTCCACCTGCTGTGATTGACCTCCAATGCCATTAGGGAGGGAATCCCAGGATTCTGACCCAGTGACTGTGAAGGAGCGGTGATATATTTCCAAGCCAGGATGGTGAATGGCTTGGAGGGAACCTGAAGATGATGGTATCCCCATACATCTGTAACCCTTGTCCTACTAGATAGACATGGTCGTGATTTCGGAAGATGGCATCTGAGGATCTTTGGTGAATCATTTCATTGCAGCATGTAGATAGTAAAACACTGATGCTGCTGCTGACCGTTGATGGTGGAGCATTGTGGATGAAGGGACAGTCAAACTGGCTGCTTTGTCCTGGATGGTATAAAGCTTCTTGACTGTTGTTGGGCTGCACTCATCCAGGCAAATTGGGAGTCTTCCATCACACTTCTGACTTATGCATTGTAGATGATGGACACACTTTTCGAAGTCAGGATGTGAGTTACTCGCCGCAGTATTCCTAGTTTCCGACCTGCTCTTATAGTGACTGTGTTTATGTGGCGAGACCAGTGAGTTTCTGAGCAATGATTACCCACCAGGACTTTGATACTGGGGGATTCAGTGAGAGTAACACCATTGAATGCCAACGGGCAGGTTAGATTGTATTTTATTGGTGATGGTCATGGTCTGGCAGTTGTGTGGCCTGAATATTACTTGCCACTTGTCAGCCTGGATACTGTCCAGATCTTGTCACATTTGAACATAGACTGCTTCAGTATCTGAGGAGTCACAAATGTTGCAGAACATTGTGCAATCATTGGCAAACATCCCCACTGCTGACCTTAAAATGGAGGGAAGGCCATTGATGAAGCTGCCCTGAAGAGGTTTTTGTCCACTGCCCGAGGGACTCCTACAGACTTGTCCTGGAGCTGAGTTGACTGACCTTTATCAACCATGACCACCTTCCTCCGTGTCAGGTATGATTCTAACCAGCGGGGAGTTTGCCCCTGATGCCCATTGATTCCTGTGTTGCTAAGGCCCCTTGATACCACACATAGTCGAAGGCAGCCTTGATTTAAAGGACTGTCACCCTCACCCTACCTCTGGAATTCAGCTCTTTTGTCCATGTTTGAATCAAGGTAATGAGGTCAGGAGCTGAGTGGCCCTGGTGGAGCCCAAACTGGGCGTCATTGACCGGGGTATTGCTGAGCAGGTGCTGCTTAAAAGCACTGAGACCTTCCACCACTTTACTGATGATCGAGAGTAGACTGATGAAGTGGTATTTGGCCGGATCGGATTTGGTCTGCTTTTTTTATATAAAGGAGATACTTGGGGTAATTTTCCACATAATGAGGAAAAGCCATTGTTGTAACTGTATTGAAACAGTTTGGCTAAGGGAGTGGCAAGTTATGGAGAACAAATTTTCAGTACTATTGCCAGAATGTTGTCGGATTATGGACCCTATGGAGTATCCAGTATCTCCAATCGTTTCTGGATATCCCGTGGGCTGAACCAAATTGGTTGATGACTGGTAACTGCATTGCTGAGGACCACTGGAGGGGGCTGAAATGGATCATCCACTCAGCATTTCTGAATGAAGATTGTTGCGAATGCATCAGCCTTATCTTATACACTGAAGGGCTGGGCTCTTCCATCATGGAGGAAGGGGTTATTTGTGGAATCTCTTCATACAGTGAATTGTTTAAATGTTCTCAACGTTTCTTGACTAGATGTGGGAGGACTGCAGAACTTAGATCTGAACCGTTGCATGTGGGATCACTTAGCTCTGTCTATCACTTATTGCTTATGCTGTTTGGTGCACAAGTAGTCCTGATTGGTGGCTTCACCAGGCTGACACCTCATTGTCAGGTATGCCTGGTGCTGCTCCTGCCATCCTGCACACTCCACTGAACCAATGTTGATTCTCTCGATTGATGGCAATTGTTGCGAGAGGGATATGCCAGGCCAGAATGTTGTGTGGGTGTACAATTCCGCTGTTAGTGATGACCCACAACACCTTATGAATATCCAGATTTGAGCTGCTAGGTCTGTGCTAAGTCTGTCCTGTTAAGCACCGTGATAGTACCACCCAAAATGGTGGAGGTTATTCTCAATATGCAGGTGTGACTTTGTCTCCACAATGACTATGCGATGGTCACCCTTACCGATACAGTCATGAACAGATACTTCTGTAACTGGCAGATTAGTAAGGCTGTGGTCAAGTATGTATTTTCCACTTGTTGGTTCCTTCACCACCTGCCACCAGTTATATCATTTTGGACCCGGCCAGCTCGATCAGTAATGCTGTATCTGTGATACAGCATTGAAATCCCCCATCCAGAGTACATCTTGCGTACGTGCTACCCTCAGTGCTTCCTCCAAGTGTTGGTCAGCATGGAGGAGTACTGATTCATCAGTTGCGAGAGGCTGGTACATGGTAATCAGTAGGAGGTTTCCTTTCCCATGTGCAAATTAATGCCATGAGACTTCATGGGATACAGAGTCACTGTTGAGGACTCCAAGAACAATTCCCCTCCAACTGTATCCCACTGTACCGCCACTTCTGCTCTGTCCATCCTGCTGATGAGACAGGAGATATCTGGGGAAGGTAATGGGGAGTCTGGGACATAGTCATACTCACAAAATCATACCTTTCAGAAAATGTCAGGCTGTGACTTGACGAGTCTGTTTATTTCTATTCACTGATTCCTGCCAGCTGTCCCATTCTAAAAACATATCCATATATTTGCCCCAATCCACTCAGATTTGATTTTGCAAATTGAGATTGGAGCTTTACCAATATTTTTCTAAAAATCATAATGCTTCTCTTTCATTTGTCTCCCAGTTTGTTTCTCAAACATAATTCCCATTTCATAAATCTATGTTAGTGTTGTCTATGACCATTACTTTGAGTCACAATAATTTCTGCTAAACCATTTACTAACTATGTTCTATGTTCCATGTACTCTATCATTTTCCCACCCCAGACTCGGGTTTCCTTGTATTGTTAGAAAGTATTGTGAAGACAGAACGGAAGTAGTGGCTTCATAGTTCTGCCATTTCCCTGTTCTCCATTTTCCATTCTCTGGTTTCAAACAGTAGGGAAACTGCACTTGTTTTCTTATATTCCTAACATTGACGTAATCTAACAAGCAAATACAGTTCACTCTTATATCCCTTACGAATATAATTCTTCAGAAACTCATCAATTCCTGCCTTAAACTGCTCAATAATTGACCTTACACACCATACACTCACAGGGGCATAGACTCTGTGCCAACAGAAATACAGCACGATCTATACTAGTTCCGCTTTCCTACACCAGACCCATCGCCTGGAATGTTATGACACTTCCAATTGCTCGTCCAAGTGCTTTTTAACAATTGTGAAGTGATCATTCCCCTCTCAGGAAGTAATCCCAGAACCCCACACCTCGAGGTGAAAAAATGTTTAAATCATCTCTGAACCTCAAACTCTTCACGTTAAAAGTGTGCTCCTTTATTCTTGACCCTCCACCCTGTCTGTGTCGTTTATAATCTTATCCTTCTGAATCACTGACCCCTCAGCTTTCTCTGCTCCAAAGTAAACAACCCGAGCTTTTCCAGCCTCTCTCCATAGCTGATACGGTCCATCCCAGGGAACATCCTGGTGAATCACCTCTGCACCCTCTCCAGTACAATCACATCCTTCCTGGAATGTGGCTCCCGGAGCTACATACAGTGTTCCATTTTGTCCGAACCAAAGCCCTGTATAGCTCTTATAATCTACACCCTGATTAGGAAACGCTACACCCAAGGTCCAATTCTTAACTAGTCCAGTAACCTGTCCAGGAGAAAGTGAGAAATGCAGATGCTGGAGATCAGAGCTTAAAAAGTGTGTTGCTGGAAAAGCGCCGCAGGTCAGGCAGCATCAAATGAGCAGCAGAATCAACGTTTTGGGTATAAGCCTTCTTCAGGAACCTGCCTGAAACATCGATTCTCCTGCTCCTTTGATGCTGCATGATCTGCTGTGCTTTTCCAGCAACACATTTTTAAGCATTAACCTGTCCAGTCACATTCAGGGATGTGTGGAGAAGCACAATCTGACCTTCCCAGTGTGCTGCCATTCATTGAGTACTCCCCTGCCTGGTTCCTTCTCCCAAAGTGCATCACCTCATATTTATCAGGGTTACATTCCATCTGCCATTGATCTGCCCATCTGACCATTCCATCTGCATCTTCCTGTAACTTAAGGTCTTCCTCCTCACTGCGAACCAACCGTTCAATCTTTATGACAAACATACACTTACTTATCACACCTCCCCCACACTCCACCTACCCCCCTCCACATTCAGATCTATATTTTGTTATGAATAACACAAACAATAAGCGACACAGCACTGCTCCCTGTGGTACACCAGGGGACACTGGTCTCCAGCCACACAAACAGCCTTCTCCCACCACCCTCTGTCACCTGACACTAAGACAATTCTCCTTGTAACTTGTCAAGTTATCCATCATATTGTGAGCTTTTACTTTATTTCTCAGTTTCCCAGGTGGAAACTTGTCAAAGGCCTTCCTACAAAACTATATAATCGATCTCCTCAAACTAATTCAATCAAATCCATTGGATGTGACTTCCTTCTGATAAAGTCATCATAATTATGCCTGATCAAACCTTGTGACTCTGATTGGAGTTCGATATTCTCCTTCCCTATTTCTCCTGTAGTTTCCTTAACAGTGATCTCATACTCGCTCGTCTATAGTTCCCTGGTCTATCTCTCCCATCCTTACTGTGAAGTGGAATCGTATTAGCAGTTCTCCAGTTCTCTGGCACCTCCCCTATGGTCAGATTCTAATTAAAATATTCAGTCAGAGTCTTACCTCCTTCGACCCCAAAAGCCACCTGTGATACAACTCAGTCAGACATGGAGATTGGTCCAAATTTGTACAGAACAAAACCTCAACTCCTTTCTCGTGTTTTACTTCAATCTGTTCAAGAGCTTCCCAAACCATCTTCTTGAATTCGGTACCTGCCTCCTCCTTTTTCCAAGTAAAATAGAGGTGAAGGTCTCATGTAACAATCCATCAATGTTCTCCAGCTTGACACACAGATTGCCCATTTGGTTTCTAATGTACACTAGCTGTTTGCTGATTATTCTGTTCTACTTGTCCGTGTGGAATATCGTGGGATTCTCCCTTATCTCGCCTGCTTGTACTTCCCCATATCCCTCTGTTATTCAGTACTTTCGATGTTTCTAAGATTCACCACAATCAACTCTCATGTTTTGAAACTCGAGATTACAGGCTGAGGTGCCCCATCAGACAATCTTGCCATTTTACGGATTAATCTGGATAATACCTTTAGCAGTTCCTCTGTAGTCAGTATATTCTTTCTTAGATTGGAACTCCGAACGATACACAATATTCTACGTTTAGTCTCACCAACGCTCGATGGAACTGGTGCACGACATCCTCTATCTTCCAATTACATTCACATGAATGTAAACCTAATTTTTACTTTCCCATTTGCATATGTTCTTCCCATTACCTCTCGCTTTAATTTTTCTTATGGACTTGTTGTGTGAGTTCTTTAAAAAAAGCTCACGAATATCCAACTGTACGTTATCCAATGGTTTTTCATTGCCTATGTCCACAATAATCATCTTCAAACCACTCCAAATGATCTTTGACACTTCTGGTTTTCTTTCCATCGCTACATTCTCACACTCCCCAGTTACGTTATTACCTTCAAAATATCCAGAAGCATGTTTTTTATAATCGAGTCCAACAGATACCTGACTGCGGATGACAAGATATCTGGTCTGTAGTTTACATTCTCCAAATCCATCCTTTCTTAAACTGTTGGATAATATTTATAATCTTTGCCTTATCCAGATTGGTTAAAAGCTTTTCGGGAATGTGTCGGAAAATAAAGTGACAATCCGCAATGCAATCAACATATCTATTGCTACTTCCTCTGAAATTCTTGTATGAAGTACATCTAGTCTGTCAGATTTATAAATACTCAATCCAGCTTTCTTTTCAAAGATAACCCCAACACTGATAAGAATGACCTTAGACTTTACTTACACAAGTCCCAGGGTCACTTGGTATTTCTGGGAGAATTTCTGCACATTCTTCCATGAAGATAGACACAAAGAAACTGTTTCTTTTCCCAGCGATTTCTCTGTTTTCTGCAATAAATTACCTTGTCTGCACACCAACTGTTCGACATTTGACCTTGTTTTTATTTTTTTTCATACATCGATAGACGCTTTTTAGCTGTCTTTATGTCTGTCTTTCATTTGCACGCTTTTTCTCTTTTTGATTTATTCTCAGTTTCTTGGTCATCCTTTGTTGGGTCCTACATTTCTCTGAATCTACTGGCTTACTGCAACACTTGGCATTTTTCTAAGCTGCCTCCTTTCATCTAATAGGTAGATGAAGGTGGGGTTGAAAGTGATAGTCAGAGAGGAAGGAGGGTGGAACAGACTGATAGGGAGGAAGGTGGACACATAGGAATGTTCAAAAGGGCGGTGCTGATTTGGGAGGTTGGAGTAGGATAACGTGGGATTAGGGGAAATGGAGAAATGGGGAAATCCACTATGATCCCCTGTGGTTAGAGGGTCCCAAGGCAGAAGAGGAGGCTTTCTTCCTCCAGGCTTCTGGTGGCTTGGATTTGGCGATGGAGCAGGCCCAGGATCCTCCTGTACTTGGCATAGTGGGAAGGGGAGTTAAAGTGCTCAGTAGCCACAAGATGAAGAATTTATTCAATTGGCTGTCCGAGAGATATTCTCTGAAATGATCCACAATTTGACCTCCTGCCTCGCCAATGTAGAGAAGACCACGTTGGGTTTAATAGATGTAGTAGATGAGGCATTCTGTCTCCCTTCGTCACTTATCACTTTCAATCCCACCTTCATCTACCTATCACAAGCCCAGCTACGTCCCCCCTGCCTCACCCCCTTCCCATTTATCTCTCAGCCCCCTTGGCCCCGAAGCTTCATTCGAGATGAAGTGTTTATGTCCGAAACATCGATTTATCTACTCTTAGTATGCTGCCTGACTGTGCTTTTCCAGCACTACACTCTTCGACTCTGATCTCCAGCATCTGTAGTCCCCACTTTCTCCTCACACCTTCATGGCTTGCATGACTCAGATTTATAACGGTTACTGCAAATAAAACAAAAACTGTTGTGTACGCAAACAGCATAAAAGAAAACCAATACATTGTGGTCACTGTTCCCAAAAGGTCATTTCCAGCAAAATTGTCAATTAGCTCTTCTGATCACTCAACTCCAATTCCTAAATAACCTGATCTCGAACTCAGTGCTCGACATAGTGTTCATGCAAACCATCTCACACGTGGTCATGAAATCCATTTTTCCCAGCGTTAGCATTCAATTGGGTTAACACAGATTAGATATAATGTAAACAGTACATTATTACTGCAGTATCCACAAATGTGTATATCTCATTTCCTGTTTTATAACATGTCCAGCATTTGTATTGCAGCTTTCATTTGGATATATAACTCCCATCAATGTTTGCTCCTCCTTGTTGTTTTTGCGCTCCACCTTACTAGATTCTGTGGAATCTGAGCG
This sequence comes from Chiloscyllium punctatum, assembly GCF_047496795.1. Classification (NCBI taxonomy): domain Eukaryota; kingdom Metazoa; phylum Chordata; class Chondrichthyes; order Orectolobiformes; family Hemiscylliidae; genus Chiloscyllium; species Chiloscyllium punctatum. The sequence goes on along the minus strand of NC_092750.1, from coordinate 103,920,625 downwards.
ACGTGGGCTCTGGGGATGTTAATGACAGAGATCATCTTGCCACATCATTTATGATCTTCTCCAACTTTAATTTCTCCAGATCTCCCGTTATGCTGATGGAGTAGAGAAGGACAATGATCTTCCAACAATGCTCTGTATTTCCCCCAGAGAGCTGAGACTGCTCTAACCTGGGTGGGAACCTTACAGCAGGCTGAGAAAGTGTTGCTGCTGCTGTACAGAGAGATCACATCTTGAGTAGTGTGTACAGATTTAGCCTCTTCGATGAAGAAAGGATGTTGTTATATTGGAGGCAGCTCAAAGATGGTTCCCTCAACTGATTCCTGCAATGAAGGTGCTAGCTTATATCGAAAGGATGATCAGTTTGACCCAGTAGCCATTGGAGTTTACAAAAATAAAGGATGATCTTATTTCAACATAGATAGCAGAAGGAGTCAACAAGTGAAGTGAATTACACAGATAATGGAGGAATCCATTCCGTTCTCTAGCCTGTTACACAGGAACAACAGGAGGATATTCAGGTCTTCGAACCTGTTACATCAAATCAGGATGAGGCTATTCAGTCCCTGGAGCCTGATATATATTTACAGAAGGAGGCCAATCAGCCACTTGAGCCTATAACAGTAGGCCATGCTGCTCCAGTATCCTGTTAAACAGCAACAGGATCAGCCCATTCAGCCTCCTCAAGTCTGTAACATAGGAACTGGAAGAGGTCACACAATGACTGGAGATTTGTTACACTGAGATAACAGGAGGCCATTCAGACCCACCGAGCCTATTACAAGGGAATTGGATAAGGATAAAAACTATCTGAGACTTCTTTCATGAGAAAGGAAAAGGTAATTTCGACACGTGTCTGTTGTTTGGGAACAAGAGAAGACAAATCACTCCCACACTCCCATCTCCGGTATACATGAGGAGACCATTCAGTGTTTCCACCTGTTATGGAGAAATATGAGAAGACCCATCAGCTCCTCAAAATGTTACTCAGCAACAGTAAGATTCCATAATCTCCCAATCCTCTAAAGCATCAACAGGAGGAGGTCATTCTGGCCTTGGAGATGACAACATGGGAACACCAGAAAAACGTCAGCCCATCGATTTTGTACACCAGCAGGATGATGAGTCCATTCAGCCACACATACCACTTATTGGAGCACATCTCTTAAAAACAGGTGCCCATTAAATAGGAATTCAAAGAAAACGTGAAGGTTTTCGAAAGGGAAGAACTTATAATAATGGGATACATTCGGGACTAAAGTGTAACTATAAACTATTGTAATTTAAGGCAAATTGTTAGAGTCCATTGTTCAGGACATTTGCAAAGTTAAACCACAATCCATCAGAGTCAACATGGTTTTACGAAGGCTAAATCGTGTTTGAATTGTTTGCTTGAGTTATTTGAAGATGTCACTAACAAGGTGGATAGTGGGAATCCTGGAGATGGAAAATATCTGGTCTTCCTGAAGGCATCGGATATGTCGCTTCTCCAAAGAGTAAGTGGTAAGATCAGACAACATGGGTTTACGAGTAATTTATTGGCTTGGATGGAGGATTGGTTAACCAACAAAATGGAGTCAGATGGAATAAATGTGTCATTTTCTTTTGGCAAATGCAATTTGTGGGGTGCCATTGATTTCAGTACTCATGCCTCAACCATTTGCGATTGATGTTATTACTGTACTCGGTTGATGGGATAGAAAATACGATGCCACGTTTTCAGATGACACTAGCATTGTTGGGAAATTACTTTGGAATGATAATGCAAGAGATTTTAAAACTATATGGATAGGCTGGGTGAATGGGTCAACATTTGGCAAGGAAAATTAAAGTGAATAAATATTGGGCTATTCAAGTTGGCCAGTATAATAGAAAGACAAATTATTATCTAAATGGAGAGAAAGTTCAAAGTGCTTAGGTACAGAGGGATCTGGGTGTCTGCTTGCATATCACAGAAAACCTGCCTGTGGGAACTGCAAGTAATGAGAAATACAAGCATAATTTCAGTGTTTATTTATGAAAGGATAGAGTAGAAAGGTAGGGAGTGTTGCTGTAGCTATGCAAGGCATTAGTGAGGCTGCAACTGGAGTACAGTTTGGATGTCCTGCAGAATGAGGTATTTCCATTGGAGGCAATTCAGAAGAGCTTCATCAGATTGATTCCATATATGAAGTGTTTGCCTTATGAAGAGAAATTGAGCAGTTTAGGCCTATACTCTCGACTTTATAACAATGCAAGGAGATCTCATTGAGGTCTGTAAAATGCTAAAAGTAATTGAAAGTGTAGAATTGGTGTGGATATTTTTCATGTGGCGCAAACTACAACAAGAGACTAGAGTTTGGAATGGAAAGATGGCAGGAAAGTGGAACAGAGGCCGCGTTGACATCAGCCTCATCGAGGGGTTGGATTCCTCACAGATGCTCCTTGTTCTTATTCAACCCTTCGACTGTGTTGCACAGGAATGGGGAAGGAGAGGGTATCATACAGAAAGCAGGCACTCAGGATAAATCAGTCTCAATCAGTTAGACAGGAGGTAACCAGTAGGGTCACAGAGTAGCCAGTATCCTAGGATCCTCTGGGAAGCTAGGGAGGAGATAGCGGAGCCATTGGCCTTGATTTTTATGTCATCGTTGTCTACAGGAATAGTGCCAGAAGACTGAAGGATAGCGAATGTGGTCCCCTTGTTCAAGAAGGGGAGTAGGGAAAGACCTAGTAACTATAGGTCAGTGAGTCTCACTTCTGTTGTGGGCAAAGTCTTAGAGAGAATTGTAAGGGATAGGATTTATGAAAATCTGGATAGGAATAATGTGATCAAGGATAGTCAGCATGGTTTTGTGAAGGGCAGGTCGTGCCTCACAAACCTTATTGAGTTCTTTGAGAAAGTGACTAAGGAAGTGGACGAGGGAAAAGCAGTAGATGTGGTATATATGGATGTTAGCAAGGTGTTCGATAAGGTTCCCCATGGTAGGCTACTGCAAAAATTACGGAGGTATGGCATTGAGGTTTAGATTAGGAATTGGCTGGCTGGAAGGAGACAGAGGGTATTAGTTGATGGTAAAGGTTCATGTTGGAGTGTCGTTACTAGCGATGTTCCACAAGGATCTGTTTTGGGACCATTGCTGTTTGTCATTTTTATAAATGACCTGGAGGAGGGGCTTGAAGGCTGGGTGAGCAAGTTTGTGGATGATACGAAAGTCAGTGGAGTAGTGGACAGCTAAGAAGGATGTGTCAGGTTACAGCGGGATATAGATAATTTGTAGAGCTGGGCAGAAAGCTGGCAAATGGAGTTCAATGTAGCTAAGTGTGAAGTCATTCACTTTGGTATGAGTAACAAGAAGATGGATTACTGGGCTAATGGGAGGCTACTTGGTAGTGTGGATGAGCAGAGGGATCTTGGTGTCCATGTACACAGATCTCTGAAAGTTGCCACCCAGGTAAATAGTACTGTGAAGAAAGCATATGGCGGACTGGGCTTTATTGGTAGAGGAATTGAGTTCCGGAGTCCTGAGGTCATGTTGCAGTTGTATAAGACTCTGGTGCGGCCTTATCTGGAGTATTGTTTACAGTTTTGGTCGCTATACTATAGGAAGGATGTGGAGGCACTGGAACGGGTGCAGAGGAGGTTTACCAGGATGTTGCCTAGCATGGTAGGAAGATCGTATGAGGAAAGGCTGAGGCACTTGGGGCTGTTTTCATTGGAGAAAAGAAGGTTTAGGGGAGATTTGATAGAGGTGTACAAGATGATGAGGGGTTTCCATACGGTTGACAGTGAGAACCTTTTTCCGCGTATGGAGTCAGCTGTTTCTAGGGGACACAGCTTTAAATTAAGGGGAGGTTGGTATAGGACGGATGTTAGGGGTAGATTCTTTACTTAGCGGGTTGTGAGTTCATGGAATGCCCTGCCAGTATCAGTGGTGGACTCTCCCTCTTTATGGTCATTCAAGTGGGCATTGGATAAGCATATGGAGGTTATTGGGCTAGTCTAGGTTAGGTAGGCTTCGGTCGGCGCAACATCGAGGGCCTGTATTTTTCTATGTATGTTCTATGTTCTCTGTTCTACTTGGTTCTTAACTATTTACAGTCTATATTAATGATCAGGAGGATGGAACAGATATACAGATGCTGAGTTTGGTGATGTCGCTGTGGTAAGCAAGAGATTAAATTATCAAGAGAGGGTGGAGAGTCTGCAAATAGATTCAGAGAGGTAATGGCAATAGATAATAGCTTGGCAGGTGGATTTTAACATGATATAATCTGTCATTTAATTTTCCAGGAATAACGGAAAGCAATATGTTACTGAAATGGAGAGGGATTTTAGGACTTATTGATACTGTGTACTCGGTGGGGTGGGGGAGGGGCGCACTCAGACCCGTTCAGACATGGGAGGTTTTGCTCCATCCCTGCTCCCAGACACTCCAAGTGATCCAATTGCTCTCCGTACACATGGAATACTTTAATGTGGTTGATTAGTGGTGGGGATGGTGTTTTGAAATGTGCATCAAGAGGACGGCCTTTATCCAAGATATATTCATTTCTTTCTACGTGGAGACCCAATGACGATGGGACTGGCTGACTGCTTCTGAATGAAGAGACCATGACTGCTGCCAGGACAGTGGGTATTCGCCAACATGATGTACTGTGCATGGATACATTGTAACATTAATAGAGAGAGAGAGAGCTCTTCAGTTCCTCTACCTCTCTCCATTGACATGGATATTCTGTAGATGCCATGCACACCATCGGGAATACCACTATATTGAATACATCCAGCAGCTCCCTGCTGTGGGAGAAACAATATATTTACCTCATCCACCATATATACCTTCCATCACCGAATGGTGACATCAATGTTGAGATACTGGGAAATGATGGATATGTCATCTAGTTCTGCCTAGAAAGTTCTGGATTATCGAAGCTGAATGAAACAGTGACCCTCATCGTCACTGGCAGCACCATCCTCCCCCTGGTGTGATGCTGCAGGTCGTGTTGAAGGAGGTGACACCTCTCTGTGACCAGTTCCTTGTTCAGTCAGGGTCCCCTCACACTCTGCTACTGGGTTAAGTGGAGCTTGGGAAGCTGTTCATGGAATACTTGGGGTGGATACAGCAGATCCTTTTCCCCACACACACTCACTCCGTGGTTTCAGAGCTTTCTCTCTCTGCAGCCTCTGCTCCATTTGTTGTTCATGTTGCAGACCCAGATGCTGTAACTACAGTTCCCATGCTCCATCCAGAGTTGGGGCACCAAATCCTCAGGTCTCCCTGAATGTCTGAGGCAGCTCACAGCAGAAACCTCCAGCAAACCATCTCCAGCCCCTCCACTAACTTTTCAATTACAGGAGTCAGTCAGAAACCCCTCGGCTACAAGTGTTGTGGACCAGACCAGATCCCCGCAAAATATTTTAAGAAGGCCGCTTAGACCCAAACCTATTCTTATTTTAAACATAGATGTGAAGTGTGCGTTCCAGATATGTTGTGACTGGTCAAACCTCCCGACATTAAGCAAAATAAAATCTATTCAAATGTTTTGTTTCAAATCCAATCGAAGAAAAGAACATTTTGGGATAGCTTATATGTTGGAACACTTACACAAACCATAGATACTGTACCTTCTTGGTGTACACTGCTTGGCACAAAGATATATTCAAATACAGATTCTTACATGCAATTTTCTGATCCAGGAGGAAACAACATGAACAGAGATCTCAGAGAGAAAAGCAGCTATGGATCATGTATTGATACTTCCAACCCTTGGAGGATCCCCAACACCTTTTGAATGCTGCAGATAAAAACAAAACGAGAAAACCTGGTCTGGGAGAGCTGGCAACAGCCCTTCGATGGTTTCCACCATTTAATAAAACCAAAAGGCCTCCTCAGTTATTTACTTAAACTGTGTTCAGACAGCAGTTCTGTACCTCTGCCTTTATAACCTCCCTTCAAAAACAACCTAAGAGAACATAACCTCTTTACAGTGATAGCAAACTTACAACTCACCTTTAATAAAATGATCCATCAATATACAAAAATGGATTAATTTTAGACCTGCTAATCATCCTCTATTAGTAGACTGAAAATGCATATATATTACATTGACTCTGAGCATACAAATGTTTACAACTAGATTCGATTTCAGTCATTTTACTCCTGCCACAGAATGCCTTTGTCTTTCTTCATCCAAGTCTTCATAACGTGTCAAATCTTAGGTTTCTCGCCCTATCAACGGTATAATTTCAAATTGAATAGCAGCAATAATAAGCATAATAAGCTCAATTGAAACAGACTGGTATTCGTCGCCCTAAACTTCTTCAATAACTTTAAGGGGTCATGATCAGTGATAAAGATTTGTCTCAGGTATGTTATTGGCAATGTAAATGCTGAAATGTTGTAACACCAACATCAAGCTCAAAGCCTCCTTCCGATTGTGGAATAAATCTGTTGATGTTTCCACTGGACACTCCAACCACACGTTACATAATGGAGCACTTCTCATCTCTCCAATAGTCCCTCTGAATGACATAGCTCCTCATGTCTCAGCATAAAAGAATTACATGCTTCTGTGCCTCTTAATGCTGTAACCCCTTTACCTGCTACTCCTGGCCTATGCCAATAAACCTTACTCTCACAGGGATATGTTTTAAGAAGATCTCGCACATTCTTCTCAATTCCTCACAGAAACCAGACTTTGATTTCTGAACCAAATCATTATCATCAGCCATTTCAGCTTCGAATCTTGCCATTGTTACTCTCTGCTCTTCCACACGAGTTGTCACGACTGCAGGAAGTGAATTGTTGAACTTCTCCAAAATAAGAATCTCTCTAAGAGTGCTATAGCTTTGCTTTGTTTTTAATACCCTTCCCCGTTTTTCAAAATTACTTTGTTAGATTCTTTCAAACTCAATGTGTATTTAACCAGGGATACTATTTTAGATTCCTGAAACACTGTCGGCTTCTGGCACAAGCTCATATGCACTTCAGATGGCTTTCTTCACCTCCTCCGATAGGGATGCAAATACCTATCAGCTTTGTTTGAATCAACTAAATCCACATGGTCACTGGGCACTGCATTTGTTTAACCACTTTCTCAAATGAAACTAAAAAGCCTCCCGCATTCTTCTCATCAAATTTAGATAATGCCTGGGTTTATTTAAACAGATCTCCATCAGGCCTTTGGCTACTATGGGGTTGCTCATCCTCACTATTCTCCTTATCCAGCCTACCATCTACGTTCATCTCGACTCGATATGTCAACTTTCCTGTCTAATTACTAACTTTTGAAGTTGAAACTCTCTGCTTTTCTTCTCTCTTTTTCTCACTTTCTTCTTCTTTTCCTTTTCTTTTATTTCTACTTTTCATCATAATTCAAACTACTTCAATTCCTTCTCATGTTCAAAGCGACTCATTTGAAATTGAATTCTCGCCATTTCCAAAGACTCTGATGGCGTTTCCACCAAATGTAATTGCCAAGCTCGAGCTGTAATTATCTCTCATTTTCTCACAGACAAACACAACCCCAAGTCCAGCTTGTCTGCCAATTCCTACAGTTTGCCTTCATTATCTCTTGTAAAACCCCCAACTTCACTTCTTCCACACCCAGAGAACTCTTAATGACTGAAATAATCTTTATACACAAAACACTGTTTAAACCATCCGAATTCAACATCCGGAACCAAAGACACGAACAACTACCATACGCGACCTTTGAACCCAATAGTCTGTTGGTGCATACTCTCCAGTGTCTGCATGAGCTTCTTCTGGATGCTCTGGTTTCCTCCCACAACCCAAAGATGTGCATGTCAGGTGAATTGGTCATGGTTAGTTGTTCAAAGTTTTCAGGGATGTGTGGGTTAGGTGCCTTAGTTGAGGAAAATGTGTAATAATAGGGCAGCGGAATGGGTCTGGGTAGGTTACTCCTCGGAGGGTCGGTGTGGACTTGTTGGGGAGAATGGCCTGTTTGAACACTGTACGGATTGTAATTCTAAACCCAATTTGGTATCATCGATTTAGACCCAGACAAGAGACCCCAGTTTGCTATAGACCAACCAAACTGTCTCAAACGAGTTTAAGGAGGTAGCTTGGATGCCAACCTTTCCTTATTTTAAAGGTAGATGTGAAGTGGGAGTTCCAGATGTGATGCGACTAGTCAAACCACTCACCATTAAGCAAAACACAACATACTTAAAGATTCTAATGAAAATTCATACAAAATGAAGAAGAATTTAGAATTAGTTAACTATTGGAAACCATAACCGAATAATGGATACAGTACCTTCTACAAATGAACAGTTCCAATATACCAACATCCCATAAACACACCCCTTGGCAAAATGGAACATTCAGACATACATTCTTGCATACAGTTCTCCAATTCAGGAGGAAACAGCATCAAGTCAGGTTTCAGTGAGAGTAGCAGCTGGGGTTAAGTTCCTAGGCCGTTGTTACTGCTATTTATTATAAACCCTAAAAGTGTTGTAAGTCATTTACTTGACCCGTTTTCAGTCGGCAGTTTGGCCTTTAAGATCTCTTATTTAAAGAAAGGAGAAAATAATCTTTTTTAAAAAGTGACAGCATTGTCACACACTTGAGGTCTTTGGCCCTTTGAGGGACTTCCTCGATCGGAAGATCTCCTGAGAGGGACAAATACAGGTACAGACCAAGTTACAAGGATGTGTCTCATAACTTCTGAAACACCCCTGTCCGTGGACCATCACATGGGACATACCAGGAAGTGAACAACAGCCTGACACACACCATTTCACTGTTTCTGAGCTTCACAATGCCAGCACTCAATACACTAGAGAGCCATAAACAAAGGCCAGGGAAAGAAACAGAGGGACAGAAAGATTCACATTAAAGACAGAAGGAGACAGTTAATTAACTGAAAAGATGCTGTGGAAATATGGGGGAAAAGACAGGGCAGTGGGACTAACTGGAGAAGTGAGAATCTTCGAGAGTAAACTTAAAAGAATGAGAACATTGAATAAAGGTATTGTCAGATCAGCTGGAATGGTTTGTTACATCAAATTCTGAATCTGCTTCACAGAACACCACAAACAACATAAATTGGGACAAGATGACAGCCCAGCATGTAGAGCTGTGCAGACCATGCTCGTGTGTTGCTCAATAAAATGCACTATCTGCCCAGCATAGAGAGTATTGCAAACTTTACTGTCATATGGTAACTATACTCGCATCAAATTACTGCAATGTCGACAATGAGAAGGTTTGCTGTGTGTGTGTTCATCAGAAACTGAGAGAGAGAGTGTGTATGTGCACGATAGGCGTGGTTGAATGCGAAACTCATTGTTTGAGAAGGAACGCACATGGAGGAAACTATTTTAAATAAGAACAACTGGCAGACTTTTTGTTAATCAACAGAAAGAGAACGAGAGAAGTTTCATGGACAGATGAGATAAAGTGTTTGAGAATGTTAAAATAAAGGCATTGCCAGAAAAAACAGCAATATACATCGGCGTGCACATGAATGACAGATGGATGGGAGTTTGGTGTGAGTTCGAATCAGATTTGCTTCGGCAGGTTTGAAGCCGGGAGTGTCAGCAGCAGATTATTGGCTTCATTAAGCCTGTACTTCATAGCTCAAGGTTCAAACAGCAGATGGATTAAACCATTAAGATATATTCTGGAGTGGGGAGTATTTCAAGTTAGAAATGGTCAGGGCATGGTGTCATGAATCAGCTCATGGTCAAAGGGATCTCCCACAGTTGTGACTTGTCTGCTGCAGTCGCAGATATTGGCCAGGGATCGGACGGAAACAGTGGAAGGAAGTGGAGTTTGTAACCAGAACAGTAGACGGTGACCTCCCTGCTCTTAATATTTAAATAACAAAGGCAATGATACAGTAAATTGTAGGTCTCCGCTGGAACTGAGTCGGTGAACATAGAGAGTAACACTGCCAGCTCAGAGAGGGAGACAGTCATTGAACACATGCATTGATGTCGTTAGTAGTGGTCTGTAGAGTAAATATCTGGAATGAGAGTTTCAACAGTAAAATAATAGTGGCAAGAAGTGTAGACGATATAAAAGAACAGTAATACAGTCATAATCGGTTTTTAGAACAAAAACATCTGGACGTAGACACTTACCAGGAACACCAACGATAGCCAGGAAAGGATAATAAAAATATTGAATAATGAGAAGAGCAAAATAGATCCGCCATGATAATGGCCACCAAGAAAATGCAGAAAGACGCCAAACATAATAGGATAAACTCCTGTCTATTGTTGGAACATGCCAGTCTAATGTTCCCAGATTCGGATACATTTTTGGAACATTCCAGTCTAATGTTCTCAGATTCTAATCTCTCCTCCCCCTCTCATTGGGTCTGCTGTTCCCTGTCAGTGCTGTCGGTGATGCTCCCGCTAATGTTATGGGATAACACATTTAACAGCGCCCATTTATCATTAAAAGATGGAAACCCTCCTCTGGGATAATTAGAATCCATGGAGATTGGTGTTAATCACAGTCACTGAACAAACACTGGGTAACCGAGCAAAGGCTACGACAACGGATGAATGGGCACTGCACAACAATCAACAGACAGGAGTGTTCCCTCCCAGTTAGGGAACACTTCAGTGGTCCCGGACATTCAACCTCGGACCTTCTAGTGACCATCCTTCAAGGTGGACGTCAGGACAGACGGCAGCGAAAAGTGGCCGAACAGAGGCTGATTACAAATTTCGGTTCCCATAGGGAGGGCCTCAACTGGGGCCTTGGGTTCATGTCACATTGCAGGTGACCACCATTGCACTACACACACACACACACACACACACACAGGCACACACACACACAGAGACTCCTATACACACACATACATACAGACACATATGTACACAGACACTCACACAGACACACACACACCCTTACAGACACACACACTCTCACAGGCGTCCGCTCAGAGACTTAGACCACTTTACACTCATGCATACACATATACACTCTCTCTCACTGATACTCAAGCCCCCCACCCCAGACACACACACACACTCCCACACTCACACATGCACCCCCTCACAGACTTAAGACACTCTACATCACTACACACACATATACACTCCATCTCACGCTCACAACCCCCAACCAAGACAAACACACAAACAAAAACAGACAAAGACACACATGCACACATATATTTTGTGGGGTGAATTTGTACTTGCAGAGTTACATTGTACTTTGCTCAAAAGCTGCATGAATTCATGCAAAACTCTGTTATCTCACTTTTCAGATTAGAATCAATGTAAACATTATGGTATAGACAGAGAACACAGGGACTAACACCTTCAAAATATTGTCTAACTAACACACGTTGTTACTGCTAACCTGAGAATGCAACTTTAAAAGACAAAGGTTTTGTAATTTACACATGAAAGAAGTGAAACGATCATGATATTCGAACAGATGAAAGACTCAACAAACAATCAAAGTATTTTTCAATGTATACTTTCAGTTACATCACACTGTAAATCTTTGCGATAAATTATGTGACTTAGAAGTGTGTCCTCCACTATCACCTGATGAAGGAGCAACGCTCTGAAAGCTAGTGTGCTTCCAATTAAACCTGTTGGACTATAACCTGGTGTTGTGCGATTTTTAACTTTGTACACCCCAAGCCAACATCGGCATCTCCAAATCATGACTGAACAAACAGGCTCAGTTCACCAGTTCCACACATCATTTTTCATATCACTATAAAAGGGAACATTTACCGGGTTTGGATGGAATGGATGAGGGTTGCTGAAGGATGGACCAAAAAATCTTTAAATCTTTTGAATCTTTTTTTAAAAACTTTTATATGAGAGTATTAAAAGGCACTGCAGTGGTCTACATGTGTTCCACTCTGTTTATGAAAAGAGGCAATTATAAAATAACAGATCGGTTGCATAAAAAAGTCAGGTGGGCAAGTTTCTAGATACCTTTCCCCAAAGTATAACACTTATTGACCAGTGTGAGGCTCCTCCTGGTTTTAAGTGCCCTGTTATCAAATCCTTTCATAACCTTGAGACAGAGCATTGAAACTGCTGCAAAGCAACAGGCCGAAGCAATTCTGTCCCTCTGGGCCTCTTACAAAGGGATACAAGAAGGCCATTCAGCCCATATTAGTCTGTTGCTACTTGAAAAGGTGGAAATCTAAAATATTGGCACATTTTGCCAACAGAATCATTCAAAACGAAGAGATATGTCGCTGCAGCTGTATGAGGTGTCACTGAGAGGGCACCTGGAGTACATTGTATTGTTTGTGTTTCTGTAACTGAGAAGGGATGGACCTCCATCAGATACAGTTTACCGGCTGCTCGTAATCCACCGATTACTGTGTCTTTTAATGTCTCGGGTCTGTTACACAGGGACAGGAGAGGAGGCCATTCATTCTTTCCAATCTATTACAGAGGGCCACGAGGAGCCTATTCAGCCTCTCGAGCCTGTTACAGAGGGGCAGGAAGTGTTTATTTAACTTTCAAGTCTGTTATGCATAAATATTAGTTTTAAATTAGTTTTGGAATCGGAAAGACCTGATGTAAACATTAAAGTTCTAACTTTGAACAAGGCCAATTTTGAAAGTGTTAGGCGAGCCCTGTGAAAGGCTGATTGGAATACCCTATTCACAGGTAAAGGGATGGTTGGAAAATGCAAGGCCATCAAAACGTGGTTTCAGAGAGTCCAGAGCCAACGTGTTCCTATGAGTGAGAGGGGCAAGGCTGGTGGGTGCAGGGAGTGCTGGATGGCCAGATATATTGATGGTCTGGTCAAGGTTAGCAAGGAGGCATATGTCAGGTAAAGTATGAAGTATGGCCGATGTACCCTTATCTGTATATCTTCATGAAGTATGGTCAGTAAGTTTGTACATAATAACAAATTTGTTGATGTCGTCGACAGTGTAGAATATCTCTCAGACTATAATGGGACGTTGCTGAGATTTGCCGAGGAGTGGCAGATGGAGTTTATTTTAAATAAATGTGAAGTATTGCATTTTGGCAAGATAAATTTAGGCAAGACATACAGGTAGGGTTCTGTCGAAAGCTGTCAATCAAGGAGAACTCCATCGAAATTATCGAATTCCTACAGTTAGGAAACAGGCTTTTCGGCCCATCGAGGCCACACCGAACCTCTAAACAGTATCCTTCTGGACAAACCCATACCCTATCCCTCTTAGCCTGCATTTCCCATGGCTAATCCATCTCGCCTTCACATCCCTGGGTACTTTACGCAATTTAAGATGGCCGATGTACCCTTATCTGTATATCTTCATACTGTCGGAGGAAAACATAACATCCAGAGGAGACTCATACAGACACGGGGAGAATGTACAAACTCCACACAGGCAGTCGTTCAAGGATGGAGTTAAACCCAGATCCCTGTGCACTGAAACAGCAATGCGAGTCACTGAGCTACTGTGTCACCTTGTGGTGCAGGTTCTCCGTTCCTTGAAAGTGCCGTCACAGGTAGACAGTGCAGTGAAGAAGGCACTTGGTGATCTGCCCTTTATTGGTGCATGCTTTGTGTCTAAACATTTTCACGACGTGTTGCATCTGTACAGGACATTGGTTTGACCACTTTTGTAATACTGCCCTTAATTCTGGTCTCCCTGCTGTCGGAAAGATGTTGTCAAACCTGAAAGGGTGCAGAAGAGACTTAAAATAATGTTGCAGGTGTTGGGGGGTTAGAGTTACAGGGAGAGTTTGAATAGGTTGGGGGTATTTTCATGTGTTGAGGCTGAGTGGTGACCTGAAAGACGTTTATAAAAGCATGAGGGGCATAGATAAGGCAAACAGTCAATGTCTTTTACCCAGGATAGACGAGTCCAAAATTAGAAGACAAAGGTTTAAGGTGAGAGGAGAAAGATTTGAAAAGGAACATGAGGGACAACATTTTCACACAGAGACTGCTGTCTGTATGGATTGAACAGACAAAAGAGGTGGTGGAGGCAGGCACAGTTACACCATTTAAAAGACATTTGGATGGATATATGAATGGGAAGAGTTTAGAGGGATATGGGCCAAGTGCTGGCAAGGGGGACAAGATTTATTTAGGATATTTGGTCGGTATGGGCGATCAGACCGAAAGGTATTTTTCCGTGCTGAACATCTCTAAAGCTCTATTGCCTCTTGAGTGTATGACACAGGAACAGGAGGAGGCTATTCAGCTTCTGAATTCTGTCAGTCAGCTTGTTTTTTCAATTACTGAGAGTAAAATACAAAAATACATCATTCAGATTTTGATGGTGTTTTACAGAAACAGGGGAAAGGCATTTAGTTAAGAGAAGCTGTAAGTAATGTGAAGAGGCCATTCAGTCCCTCACCTCCATTCCACAGGAGCAGCAGGTGAGCACAGCGCTATTGGAACCTGTTAGTCAGTAGCAGGAGGAGGACATCTACTTTCGCAAACCTTAGATCAGGAGGGAGTCACTCAGCTGCTTAAGATTGGGACACATAACAGGACACAGTCATTCACCTGCTTGAGACTGGGGCACAAGGACAGGAGAGAGTCACTCAGAGCTCGAAACTGGGGCACAGTGAAATCTGGAGGTAAGTGAGGCCCCAGAATCCTGTTACGCAAGGACAGCAGGAGGTGACTCACTCCCCACCAGTATGGGACACTGGGAGAGAAGGGGAGTTTGCTTGGAACAAACAGAAATATATGAATAGGTTGCGTTAGTGGTCCATTCAATCCTGCCCCAACATTCACTAAGACCACGGCTGATCTGATGGTGATTCCCTCATTCCATTTTACGGAGACTCCGCTCTCTGCAGCCTCTGCTCCATTTGTTGGTCATGTTTCAGACTCAGATGCTGCAACAACACTCACCATGACTCATCCAGAAGGATGTGTCTAACCGGATGAGTCAGGATTTGAGGGGTCCAATGACAAGAATGAAAACACAACATAAAGGTATGTTTCGTACTCTCACATTCGCATTCCAACACACATAACCAGCCCATCCATTACATATTCAGGATGGAGCACTGTGTAGATCCGGCTAGTGTACAGCTGTATGTAACGCAGCAATGTCCAGAGTGAAACTCTATGCAGCCCACACCAATGCTTGATCTATAATCCTGGACTAAATGTTCAGTGTGGGGAGCTGTGCAGTCCGCACCGGTTCATTCATATACAAACACAGTCTGTTGCATTGTTCGGTAACACTGTATTAGATCACTGCCCACTGGGGAGAAACATGTAACCAATGCTGGAAGTGACACAATGTGCAGTTCCCATCCATTTCCAGCTCCATATCTGCACTCTACCTTGACAAGGGGTGCTGCGAATGTGAAAATCAATGTGAGGAAGAGATATAAATGGAAACAATTTAAATACCAATAGTTCTGATTAAGGCGCATATCACTCTAGATGACATACAGTGTGGAAACAGGCCCTTCAGCCCAACAAGTCCACACCGACCCACCAAAGCGCACCCACCCAGACCCATTCCCCTACACAAAACACTACGGACAATTTAGCATGGCCAATTCACCTAACCTGCACATTTTTGGACTGTGGGAGGAAACCCACGCAGACACGGGGAGGATGTGCAAACTCCACACAGAGAGTCGCCTGAAACAGGAATTGAACCCGGGTCTCTGGCGCTGTGAAGCAGCAGTGCTAACCACTGTGCCACTGTGCCACCGTGTCACCCACTCTAGCATTTAAAGTTGAAATAACTGAGATGATATCCAATGAGGTTTTGTGAATGATACAAAAAATTAAGAGGGGGATGGTGATGGTTGCACTATAAGCCTCCAAATAATCAATGGGAATTTAGAGGAACAAATATTCAGGGAGACTGGCGAGACTTGCAGGAGCAATAGGGTTGTTATAATAGGTGATTTTAATTTTCCTAACATAGACTGGGAACTCCAGATGGTTAAGAACTTAGATGAAACGTAATTTGTTAAGTGTGTTCAGGAAAGCTTCCACAAGCAATATAGAGAGGTTCCTATTGGGGAAGGGACAAACTCGACCTACTGTTGGGAAATAAGGTCGGATAGGAGACGGAGGTAAAGTGGGCGAGCATTTTGGGAATAGTGACTACAGCTGTATTAGTTTTAAAATAGTAATGGTAGGGACAAAATTGGTCCACAGAATCAAGTTCTAAATTGGCAAGGCGTATTTTGTTGGAATTAGACAGGGGATTGCAGGGGTTGATTGGAATAGTTTGTTTCGAGGTAAAACGATCCCGGGCAAATGGGAGGGCTTCAGAAGTGAGATAGCTCGAGTTCAAGGTCTATATGTTCCTGTGAGGATGAAGGGAAAGTGAGGCTGGAAGAGAGAACCCTGGATAACAAGTGATATTGAGGCTCTGACCAGAAAAAAAATGAGGCATGGCTCAGGTACAGGCAGCTGGGACCAATGGAATCCCTGGAGGTACACAGGGGATACAGGAGTTTACTGAAGAAGGAAATCAGCAAGGCGAAAAGAGGGTAAAGATAGCCTTGGCTGAGCAGAGTAGTGTGAATCCAAATTCAGTATAGGAATGAAAAAGAACAACCAGAGAGAGAATACGACGCCTTACAATCCAAAATAAGCTTGCATGTGTAAAACTTCAAGAGATGGGTGAGGTCCTGAATTCCCCTTCTGTGTTTATCATGAAGAAAGACATGAAGACCTGTGACCTTTGGGAGGTTAGTTGCGATATCTTGGTATAGTCCATATCACAGTAGAGGTGCTGATGGACATATTAGAAATCATAAAGTCAGTTAAATCTCTTGGTCCTGACCAAGAGCACTGGTCACCCTAGAGCTCTGCAGGTGGCGAGAGAAGACAGTTCAGGGGCCAAGGACCCGGAAGACTGGGCGGTAACATAAGTGCCCTTATTCAAGAAGGGTTGCAAAGAAAAGCCTGGGAAAGATAGACCAGTAAGCTTCACATCTGTTTTCGGTAAACCGCTTGAGAAGGTTCTGAGATATAACATATGCATGCATTTGGAAAGACAGAGTTTGACTTGGAGCAGTCACCATAGCTTTGTGTGTGCAGATCATGCCTTAGAATTTTTGTTAGAGTTTTTGAGGAAGTGACCAGAAAGGTTGACAAGGGCAGAGTGGTGGACACAGTCGAGATGGATTTCAGTAAGGCCTTTGATAAGGTTCCACATGGTAGGCCGCTCTGGAAGGTTAGATCGCATGGACTCCAATGTAAACTGGCAAATTGGTGACACAATTGTCTTGACGTTATGAAGCAAATGGCTATGGTGGAGGGATGCTTGTCGGACTGGAGGCCTGTGACTAGTGGAGTGCCTCAGTGGTTGGTCCTGGGCCCATTGCTGTTCGTTGTCTTATACCAATGATTTGGACAGGAGTGCACAACGCAAGGTTAGTAAGTTTGCAGATGACTCTAAATTAGGAGGCATCATTTACAGTGAGGAACGTTATCAGAAATTGCAGCAGTACCTTTGTCAGCTGAGGAAGTGGGCTCAGAAATATCAATTTGAGTTTAATACAGATACGTATGACGTCTTGAATTTTGGAAAGTCAAATTCAGGTAGGAGTTAAATGATGAGTGAGAGAGCATTAAGGAGTGTAGTGGAACAAAAGGATGTTGGAGATCAGATGCACGGTAGTCTGAAATTTGAGTCACAGATACATAGGACAGTGAAGAAGGTTGTTGGCACACTGGTCTTCATCAACACATTGAGTATTGAAGTTGGGACGTGATGTTGCAGGTGCACAGGATGTTGGTAAGTTTGCAGTTGGAGCATTGTGTTCAGTTTTGTTCATCTTGCTCGAGAAAGGATATTATTGAACGAGAAAGAGTGTAGAACAAATTTACAACGATGTTTCCTGGGCTAAAGGCTCTAAGTTATAGGCAGAGGTTGGACAGGTTAGATCTTATTTCTTTTCAGCGTAGGAAACTGAGAGGGTTCTTAGAGAAGTGTAGCTCTTATAAAATCATGAGAGGTGTGCATGGGGTGAATACTTCAATTTTTTCCCCTAAGGTTGGGGAATCGAGGACTAGAGGATGTCCATTAATGTTTGGAAAGGAAAAAAAAAAGTATATAAAACGGAACCTGAGGGGCAACTTTTTTACACAGAGTGTGGTATGCATATAGACTGAGCTGCCAGTGGAAGTGATTGAGGTGGGTACAATAAAAACTTTGAAAAGGCATTAGGACAAATACACAGATAGAAAAGGATTAGAGGGATACATAGCAAGGGCAGGGAAATGGGGTGAGTGTGGATGGACATTTTGGTTGGTATGGACCAGCTGGGCCAAATGGCCAGTCATACTGGCAGTCTCGTGCAGTACGACTGTAAATGAGTGGAGACAGAGTGGGGGAGACTGAGAAAAAATGTCATGGAAGGATATGTTCACGGGTTTCAGAAGGCTGAAATGAAGACATTTCGATAGTATCATGCAACAGGGGTCAGTATTATGAAGAATGATGAGTGAATGGGATATTGTTGTGAGTTCAGGCGATGGTGAGTTTTGGATGAGCGTTTGTTCTGCAGCTTTGTAACTGGGAGTGAGGACAGCAGAGTCTTCGCCTCACTGGGCTGAATTTAACAAAAAAATCTCGCAGTGACATTTTCATTAAGTGTGACAGAGGGGTTGTCTGCATGAGGCTGAACTAGTTTCCTGGTGCTATCTTACCAAACTCATCTCATTAAATACCCACCCCACTCCATTGTGTCCCTCTCATACAATGCCAGCTCGATTCTGCCACCCATCATGACTGGAGGTACTCAAAATCGCCCGGATGCTCCCGGATATTCCATGACCCCTGACACTGGGGCTACCTTTAAAAGGCCAAGGGGCACACGGTTGAGCTTTCTCAGTTTGGAGCTGCCCAGCACAGTTTACCCTGACCATGGCAGCGAAGGGGAAATTACATCACGGTTTGACGGCAGGGACACGGAGGTCCTGGTGGATGGGCGAGTACAAAAGGGGTCGATTCTCTTCCCAGAGGGATCACACCACCAGACCCACGGAGCCTGGTCTGATCTCACCACCCAGCTCAGTGCAGTATCTGTGGTCTGAGTAAATGTCCAGCAAAACAGGACAAGCTTCAATAACCTTCCCCGCTCTGTTAGGATAAGGGTCACCATATTCTCTCTGCTCCCTCACACTCACTGTATGTCTGTTATAGCACCGACCCCCGAACAAGGCTCATGCTCCACCACTCTCACGACTGCATACAGCACCTTCCCTCTCTTTCTCTCTTGCATCTCTAATGCCCCCCACAGTTATAGAATATTCTGGAGAACACCAATTAAGGGATTTTCCAGATCATGTTCCAACTTATTCCCAGTTTCAGTAAAGCGGCAGTGCCCCAGTGTGTAACATGTAAGATGATGGAGTAGAGATGTACGTTTTTCAAATCACACACAATTAAAATCCATCATGAGGCCATTCAGTCCTTCAAAAATGCTCCAACATTCAATACGTTTGGGGGTGATCTGATGGTTTTCTCAGCTCCATGTTACAGGAACTTTCAATCATTCAACCCCCAGGTTCCTGTTAGCGAGCAGACCATTCTCAGAAACGTATTACCCTGTGTTTCTTCTAGCATGTGTTCAGAAGGCATTTCCCATGGGGACGGACTATCCTAACAATATATTTCATCTCATTTATAAATTCATACAACAGTCATCATGCTTTCCACAGACCAATCAAAAACATGTACTTATGTTATGGTTATCGATATCCCATCACAATTAGTCATTCTGGTTATTTCACATGTCTCACCTTATTGTATTCAGCCAAAGAAAGCTTCCAAACACTTGTCTCAATATAAAATACAATTTCAAGCAGAGACGTTTTTATCCTCAGCCGTTACCATGACGATTATCTCAAATATACCTTTTTTCTTGTCATGAATGTTTCTCTTGACCTTTGTCTGTTACTGATTCTGTGTGTAATAGTTACACAGTCACCCACTCAGTTGGCTGGATGGTTGGTTTGTGATGCAGAGGGAGGCCACCAGCACAAGTTCACTTCCCCACACTGACAGAGTTTAGCATGAAGGGGATGCTCTCTCAACCTCACCCCATCACCCAAGGTGTGGTGACATTCAGCGTAAACCACCATGAGTGGTGTCTCTAATGAGAGTTCTTTGGGACTGTGTTCTATTAATGTTGGCATTTTAATATTTTTCGAAATATTTTGACTGAAAAATAGATTGTTATTATTATATTAAAACAATAACAAAACAACTCAAATAACTGAACAATATTTCACCCATGTGCATGTACATACAAAATAAGTTAAAGTCTATAAACGGACAGAAGAAAAACAAAAATAAACAATAAATAATAAATAAATAATACAGCTCAGAATAAGAAAGCGATAGCTCTTGTTCTTCGAGAGCATTAACTGATACACATTCATATGTTCACAATTCTTCATATTAGATTCATCAGACAAAATCGTTATTGCTATATAAAAGCCATTTTTATAGTGGCAGATAAGCCTAATCGTGATAATCCAAAAAAGATTGCTATATCTTATATAAATCTCTGCTTTCTGGCGCACTATACAGGTGAAAACGTCCAAAGGGATATTCTCCATGATGAGCTTACAACGAGCCAACAGACCAGGGGTGGGGGGGCGGGAGGGGGGGGGTGGTGAAGGCGGGGGTGTTTCAGACATCAGACACAAAACGATACTTTTCCTAGCACAGGAAGTGTGGGGGAGATACTAAACGAGCATTTTGCATCAGTATTTACTGTGGAAAAGGATACGGAAGATATCACATGTAGGGAAATAGATGGTGACACCTTGCAAAATGTCCATATTACAGAGGAGGAAGTGCTGGGTGTCTTAAAACTGTTAAAGGTGGATAAATCCCCAGGACCTGATTAGGTGTACCCTAGAACTCTGTGGGAAGCTAGAGAAGTGTTTGCTGGGCCTTTTGCTGAGATTGTTGTAATATGGATAGTCACTGGTGAGGTGCCAGAAGACTGGAGGTGGCTAACGTGGTGCCACTGTTTAAGAAGTGTGGTAAGGACAAGCCAGGGAACTATAGACCAATGAGCCTGACGTTGGTGGTGGTCAAGCTGTTGGAGGGAATCCTGAGGGACAGGATGTGCATGTATTTGGAAAGGCATGGATAGTCAACATGGCTTTGTGCGTGGGCAATCATGTCTCACAAACATGATTGAGTTTTTTGAGGAAGTATCAAAGAGGATTGATGAGGGCAGAGGGATAGATGTGATCCATATGGACTTCAGTAAGGGTTTAGACAAGGTTCCCCATGGGAGACTGATTAGCAAGGTTAGGTCTCATGGAATAGAGGGAGAACTAGCCATTTGGACACAGAACTGGGTCAAAGGCGGTGGACGGTTGTTTTTGTGACTGGAGGCCTCTGACCAGTGCAGTGTCACAAGGATCGGTGCTGGATTCACTACTTTTTGTAATTGTCAGAAATGATTTGCATGCGAACATATGAGATACAGTTAGTAAGTTTGCAGATGTCACCAAAATTGGAGGTACAGTGAACAGCGAAGAGGTCACCTCAGATTACAACAGGATCTTGACAAGATGGGCCAATGGGCTGAGAAGTGGCAGATGGAGTTTAATTCAGATAAAGGCGAGGTGCTGCATTTTGGGAAAGCAAATCATAGCAGGACTTATACACTTAATGGTAAGGTCCCAGGGAGTTTTGCTGAACAAAGAGACCTTAGAGTGTTCATAGCTCCTTGAAAGTGGTGTCGCAAGTAGATACGATAGTGAAGAAGGCGTTTGGTATGCTTTCCTTTATTGGTCAGAGTATTGAGTATAGGAGTTGGGATGTCATATTGCAGCTGTACAGGATATTGGGTAGGCCAGTGTTGGAATAGTGTGTGCAAAACTGTTCTCCTTCCTATCGGAAAAATGTTGAGAAACTTGAAAGGGTTCAGAAAAGATTTGTAAGGATTGGAGGATTTGAACCATAGAGAGAGGCTCAATAGGCTGAGGCTGTTTTCGCTGGAGCTTCAGATGCTGAGGGATGACATTCTAGAGGTTTTCAAAAGTATAAGGGGCATGGATAGAGTATATAGGGAAAGTCTTTTCCCTGGGGTCAGGGAGTCCAGAACTGGAGGGCATAATTTTAAGGTGAGAGGAGTAAGATATAAAAGAGACCTACAGGGTAACTATTTCACACAGAGAGTGGTGCATGTATGGAATGAGCTTCTGGATTAGTGGTACTGGAAGAGCACAGCAGTTCAGACAGCATCCAAGTAGCTTCGAAATCGACATTTCGGGCTAAAGCCCTTCATCAGGAATAAATTATTCCTGATGAAGGGCTTTTGCCTGAAATGTCCATTTCGCAGCTACTTGGATGCTGCCTGAACTGCTGTGCTCTTCCAGCACCACTAATCCAGAATCTGGTTTCCAGCATCTGCAGTCATTGTTTTTACCTATGTAATGAGCTGCCAGGTGAAGTGGGGGAGGCTGGTACAAGTGCAACATTTAAGAGGTATTTGGATGAGTATATTGAATAGGAAAGGTTTGGAGGGTTATGGGCCGGGTGCTGGCAGGTGGGACTAGATTGTATTGGGATATGTGGTCGGCGTGGACGGGTTGGACCGAAGGGTCTGTTTCCATGCTGTACATCTCTATGACTCTATGACTTATATTAATCTCTGTTTTTTGGTGCACCATACTGGTGAGAAAGTCCCTTGATGAGCTTACAATGACCCAACACATCCTGGGAGTTTCAGACATCCAACACAATAGAATATTATTTCCTAGCACAGAAAGTAAGGATATATTTTTCCCATGTGCATCTGTGTAAGACACTCTGGGCAGGCGCAGGAAAAGAGAAACGGTGTCTATCTCCAATTCGGTCCCCCACGACCCACTCTACCGCACCTAACACAGTGATCCAATATATACGAAACCTGCAGCAGGACCACATGCAATTAGTAAGAGTGCCTGTAGTCATTCTGTATTTAGGACATGCTGAAGATAATCCCACATTGAATTTTGAGAGAAAATCTGGTGTTCGATAGACCCTAGGAAGAATTTGTAACTGCATGGAATAGGTCCTATTAAAGATCAAAATCCTTCGAGCATTTTCACAAATATCCTCCCATGTCTCCGAAGAGATCTAAACCCCCCAACTCTCTCGCACAGACGTCACAAACCTGCACAGTCTTGTCTGAGGGGACACTCTCCAACTAATGATAAAGGGTACTGACAGAGAGTGTATTCTTAGCAGTAAGCACCCGCTTCTCTGTATCAGATCTATAAGAGTCTGCTAAAAGTGTGTGTTTTTAAAATCAAATCTCTAATCTGGAAAAAAACAGAAGAAATCTCTACTAGGTAGTTCATACTTACGAGTTATTTGATCAAATGATATCATTGTTTCTCCCTCAAGTAACACGTGGTGGCTCAGTGGTTTGCACGGCTGACTCAGCGCACCAGGGTCACGGGTTTGGTTCCAGCCTTGGGTGACTGGCTGTGTGAAGTTAGTTTGTTCTCAACTGTGACTGCGTAGGTTTCCTCCTACGGTCGCAAAGATGTGCAGGTTAGATGAATTGGCCAATGCTAAATCACTCAAAGTGTTCAAGGATCTGTAAGTTCAGACATTCGTCAGGATACATTTAGAATGGTAGGGGAATGGGTCTGGGTGGGTTACTCTTCAGAGGTTCGAAGTGGACTTGCTGGGCCCAAGGGCTTGTATCCACACTGTAGGGATTCTACTAATTCTAAATCCCCCAAGCAAGGTACCCCCCTCGCTGCCGATAGTGTAAACCTGGAATCCATTATCCCCGGTTGACAACCTGGTATAGCAATTAAAGGGGTAAGAAACATGGTTTTGGCTGTATTGCCCTCGATCTGACGCATTGTTCTTCAAGTTTTAACAGTATTGATAATCATTAGTTTTTGACAAAACTCCATAAATGTTGTCATTTTATTCAAAGTTTGGGAGAAGATTTGTAGCTCGGGTGCTCGTTGTTGTGGTTCTGTTCGCCGAGCTGGAAATTTGTCTTGCAAACGTTTCGTCCCCTGTCTAGGTGACATCCTCAGTGCTTTGGAGCCTCCTGTGAAGCGCTTCTGTGCTGTTTCCTCCAGCATTTATAGTGGCCTGTCTCTGCCGCTTCCGGTCGTCAGTTCGAGCTGTCCGCTGTAGTGGCTGGTATATTGGGTCCAGGTCGATGTGTTTGTTGCAAAACTTAGAACAAACAGTCTTACCGCAAATTCAACCCAAACTCTGGGTCAGATATATTGATGACACCTTTGTAATAATTAAAAACACAGAAATAGAGAACACACACCAGATCATCAACGCCACACTCACAGGAATCTGATTCACTAGAGAGGAAGAAAGGGACAACCAACTCCCATTCTTAGAAGTGATGGTTTAGAGAACACCGAACAGAGAATTGACCACAAAGGTATACAGGAAAGCCACACACACAGACCAAGTCCTGAACTATGAAAGCAACCACCCCAACACACACAAACGAAGTTGCATCAAGACACTATTCAAAAGGGCCACAACACACTGCAGCACACCAGAACTGCAAAAAGAGGAAGAGGAACACCTATACAAGGTATTCGCCAAAAACGGATACCCTCGCAATTTTGTCAACAGATGACTAAGGGAAAGACAATGGAACGAGGATATGCCGCAACCCAAAGGACTAGCCACACTACCTTACATCAGGATCATTTCAGAACTGACAGCCAGACTGCTGCGACCACGAGGACTAATAACAGCACACAAACCAACAGCCACACTCAGACAACAACTCACCAGAACGAAGGACCCGATACGCAACATGAGCAAAACCAATGTAGTGTACAAAATCCCTTGCAAGGACTGCACAAAGCACTAGATAGGACAAACAGGAAGACAGCTAACGATCCGCATCCATGAACACCAACTAGCCACGAAACAACACGACCAGCTATCCTCGGTAGCCACACACGCAGATGACAAGCAACATGAATTCGACTGGGACAACACTACCATTATAGGGCAAGCCAACCAGAGAACAGCCAGGGAATTCCTAGAGGCATGGCACTCGTCCACAGACTCTATCAACAAACACATCGACCTGGACCCAATATACCGGCCACTACAGCGGACAGCTGGAACTGACAACCGGAAGCGGCAGAGACAGGGCACTATAAATGCCGGAGGAAACATCACAGAAGAGCTTCACAGGAGGCTCCCAAGCACTGAGGATGTCCCCTAGACAGGGGACAAAACGTTTGCAAGACAAATTCCCAGCTCGGCGAACAGTTGTCATTTTATCTAAGAACAACAGACTAATAAGGGTTCACTTTGTCTGAGAGGGCTCAATGTCGAGCCCTATTGACGCCGAGGCCTCTGCGGCCCAGGCACCAACATAGGATGATTAAAAAAGCTTAATTGATAGGTTTTAATTGGGGAAATCTACCCCCCACAATCTGTGGGGTAGTTGCAATTTTGTTAGCTTGATAAGGAATCGCTTATGGTGACAAATAAAAGAGCTAAACCAGCCATTAAGTATGCTAAATATCTCTCTAGGAAACATCAAAGAAAACATTCACACGGGGTATAGGAAATGAGGAAAGACATTCATTTTAATAACAGCTATCTGACCTAGCCAGGATATTTGAAATGCCTCCCATCTTTGAAGATCTTGTTTAATTTTGTCAAACAAATGGACATAGTTCACGTTAAATAAATGATCAAAGACAGATGTAATGAATATACTGAAGTAGGGAAACCACCCCCGTGATCATTTAAACGGAAACCAGGATTTGCTCTCAGTATCAGGTATTTCCCTAAGATCTCCCATAGGCATGGCCTCCAAATTTGTAAAATTAATCTTATCACCCAGAAAGGCAACAAGCGAATTAATGCATTGCATCACATGAACAACCGAAATTACGGGATTTGACAAAAAACATAAAACCCTCATCTGCATACAATGTAATCTTACGTGACTTCTATCCCACTTCTGGGTCAGATATGGTGGCATCCCTACCGATGGACTCCGCCAGTGGCTTAATCCCCAACGTAAACAACAATGGTGAAAGGTGTCATCCTTGTCGGCTGCCTGGAGAAATATTAATATTACTGGTTGGCCACACCATTAGTGAGAACCGCAGCCAGAAGATTGCGGTAAAGGACCCTCATCCACTTGATAAAAACTTTGCGTCGACCAAACCGTTCTAATGTACAGAAGACATCCGGCCACTCAACCCAATCAAGTGCCTTCTCTCATCTAAAGAGATCAGTAATCACTGGACAGATTGTTGTTGACACTCTTGGATTATATTCAGTAAACTCTTCACATTGTAGGAAGATCTGCCGCCCTTTATAAAGCCTGTTTGGTCCTCTTTGGTAACGGAAGGCAGCAAGGTTTCCACCTTAATGTACGGAACTCAGACAGGATTTTGAGACCAACATTTAAAAGTGAGATTGACGTATAAGAAGCACAATCCTCCAGGGTCTTCCTTTCTTCATCATCAGAGAGATATGAGCCTCTATTAAGGATGTAGGGAGGGGTTTGTGACTGTATGAGTGACAGAAGGCGTTAAACATCAGCCCTGACAATAGGTTTATAAATTATTTATAAAATCCACTGGGAAATCCGTCAGGAAGGTGCGCCTTTACATTCTGAAGCTGCTTCACACCCTCCTGCGCTGACAATGGTGCATTAAGGCACAACACCTATTCAGGGGTTACTCCTGGAAGACCCAGGTTCTTGAAAAATGACTCCATCTTAATCCATCTATCCTCAAAATGTTCAGGCTGAAATAATTCGATGAAACATCTCGGACAGGAGACATTAATCTTTTTGTAATTGAAGGTAAGGATTCCAATACCTTCCCTAATTGAGGTAATGGCTTGAGAGGGGCGCTCGTTTTCCTGGCAAGATAGAATAAATACCTGCCTGGCTTATCACCATGTTAAAACAGCCTTTGGTTTACAAAAGTAAGTTCCTTCTTGGCTGTTTGTGTGAGCGAGGAATTCACTGTAGACCGAAGCGTTGTGATCCTCTGCAGCTTAGCCACTGAGGGTCTGTATGCCCTCTCGGCTGCCCTTAGCTGTGCCTCAAACCAGCGTTCCTGCTCCCCCTTCTGCTGCACCATAAGGAATAATTATTCCCTTGGCATAAGCCTTAGCAATTTCCCATAGAATGGATGGGTTACTGGTTGAAACTGAATGAATGGCTAAGAAAGACGTAAATTCATTGCTGTGGTTAGCACAGTGGCACAATGGTTAGTACTGCTGCTTCACAGCGCCAGAGATCCGGGTTCAATTCCTACTCTCAGGTGACTGTTTGTGTGTAGGTTACACATTCTCCCTGTGTCTGTGTGGGTTTCCTCTCACAGTCCAAAAACGTGCAGGTTAGGTAAATCGGCTATGCTTAATTGCTTGTAGTGTTCGGTGAAGGGGTAAATATGGGTGGGTGTGGACGTTTTGAGCCGAAGGACCTGTTTCTACCCCGTAAGTAATCTAATCTAACTGCTCAATTAACCAACTCATCTTAAGAATAAAGGAACACATTCACTTGTATCTCGAATATATTATATTGCCCTTAATCTTAATCAATATGTATACTGCTTTTCAGGGTCAGAAATGGCAATATTCCCAATTGTGCAGGACGCCACTGAATCCAAGATTGTTGCAGGAATGCGGAAGATATCAACCCTCATGTGGCATTTATGCCGATTAAAGAAGAAAATAAAATCCTTACTTGTGATGTGGATCTGCCACCAGATATCCACCAGCTCTCGTTCTGCACACAAATCCACTAATTGCTTACATTATAACGAGGGTATTAGGGCACCTTTGGACATTCTGTCCGCCGTGGGGTCCAGAAGACTTTTGAAAACTTCTACAATAATGTGCCACGATGCAAGATAACTGAATTTGGAAAATGCATCTACCAGGAATTTAAGAGGGTACGCTGGGAGTGGGGGGAGGGGGGCAATAAACATTCAAAATACTATATTCTTTACTATAGTTCAAGGCTTTGGGTATTATGAGCCTCCCGTGCGTGTCAAATACAATCTAGTAGGTTAAATGGAAGATTCTTTTTATCCATTATGGCTTCTCCCCTCCTCGTAATATTAAAAGAGGAGAAATAAACCCGATCAAACCCGCCCTGCTGTCATGTCAAATGTTCTTTGTCATCAAGGTGCATCTCCTGCAATAGGACAACATCCATCCTCTCTTTTTAAGACTAGAAATTAATTTTTTCCTCTTTTCTGGCCAATGGCTCCCCTTAATGCTCCAGGTAGACCATTTAAGCACATCATTACCCAGAACACACTGTAGCAACATTTGAACTCGAGAGAGGAAGAACTCGAACTACTGATCATTAATAAACAAAGTCTCATAGAGCTTAAAAACTACACAAACTAAGGCTACTGCAACTGCCAACTCTCAAAACTTTCAAAATCTAAGCATTTTAAGTAAGTTGCTGGGATGGAGTGGGTTAGGGTAACATTTGCCCGTGCTGTGATGCAGAGCCCATCAAAGCAGACCTTCCAGATCGCCACCATCTTGGATTTCCCCTGAACATTTTATCGATATTATCATTTCATTTTGCATTATATTCCTGGATGTGCTGGAGCAGTGTGATTTTTTTAACCACTGTCAGCATTTCCCCAACACTGCACATTCCTGCCATTCCCCGATAAATTTATGAACCTTCTGTCTGTGCCTCAAACATATTCAATATCTCTGCCTCCAATGCTCTGCAGGGAAGAGAGTTTCAAATACTCTCACCACTGAGAAAACAAAAATTAACTTCATCCGTGTGAGAGATTATTTTTGTCTCCTCACCTGAGAAAGGATATAATTAAATTGGAATCAGTTAGATGTTTCACTTCATGTATTCCAGGAATGATGGTCTTATATTAGGAAAGTTTTAACAGGTTACTCTTGGAATGAGAGGTGATATTATTGAACCATTCAAAACCTAGAGGAGAAAGATCAGACGGATACCCACTGGGTGTTTGTATCGTCCAAACTTCTTGTTGTTTTTATAGAATCTCTACAGTGTGGAAGCAGGATATTCCGTCCACCAAGTCCACATTGACCCTCGGAACAGTATCCCCTCCGGACCTGTCCCCCTACTCTATCCATGTAACCCTGCATTTCCCATCACTAACCTATCTAACCTACACATCCCTGGGCACTATGGGCAATTTAGCATGGACAATCCACTCTAAGCTGCATATCTATGGACAATGGGAGGAAATCCACACAGACATGGGGAGAATGTTCACAATCCACATAGAGGGTTGCCCGAGGTTGGAACTGAACGCAGCTACTTGTTAACGGGAGGTATCAGTGCTAACCACAGATCCACCATGCGCATCCGTTAGGTCCATTAGTTACTTGTGGCGAACTAAAGAAATCTGCCTGACTTGTTCCTATCACTGAACCTGACTCAGTCTGAGAACTTTATCATCGACCATATCACCAACCTGGTTACATTTAAAATTTGGGGTCAGCAGTGGAGGAATGGGACTAGAAAAGGAAACAGTGACACCCTCCAACATCCGTCAGAGCAGGAATAAAGGTAAATCCACAAAGTGGGATTTCAGTCAAGTGGGAATTCTCTTTCCCAGAAGTTTGGCGTGGCTGGACCTTTATATTACATCGACGCTGTGTGCGAGATAAGTGGCTGTCCAGCCCCATCTACGGCACTTTTTATTTCCCTTCCCAGGAACAAAGACACGGAGGAGTCTGTCCAAAACTTTTTCATTCAACTTTGCAAAGTCGGGTGCTGTTCCCAAAGGTACACACACACAAGCATAGTAATCTCCACACATTATATACATCTATATGTGGGCTGGGTTTACTACTGCTGCCTTGACCAACGAGTGCTCGGATTCCCCACTGTTTTCCTTATTTGGGTTCTGGTGCCTGGGATTCTTTTATCATTCACTTGGCCAATCAGTGTTTGAGCTTCCCGTTCTTCCCTTATATGGATGATGTTGTACAACTGTGGTTAAGGGCGGCCTCTCAACTATCGAGGAAAGCTGTTACAACTGTTTCATTCATATAAACATGGGGGAGGTCCGGCAACAGTTGAGTGTCTGCTTGTGTTTACTGTGAGGTAGAAAAGACTAAAAGGCAGCTAACCGTTTAAAAATTACACTACCCCCTACAAATCCCCCGTGTCTTTTCTTACGGCCTGTAATTTTTCAACCGTAAGTTTCTTCTCCAGGGCATTTAATAACTCCCGAGCTTGTTCATCAAACTGCCCTTCTCTAATACTACCCCCGCCCAAGAGGGATTCACGTTGTTCCATCTCGAGATTTATTCGTTCAACCTGCCCATAGGGAACAACCTTCTTAGTAAGGGCGGTTTCGATCAGTCGTTGAGTTAATCCCCAGACACAGGGAATAACGCAACACCCAAGGGCAGTGAGTACCCCTGCCACCACTATACATGAGACAAGAAAGGGAACGACCACCCCCGTCCATTTACCGAACCAAGCTTCCAACCAGTCCGTGAGGCCAGAGTCGATGCCCGAGTTTTCGGCCAGTTCGTCCGCCAATGTGGTGAGTCCATCCAGGGCGCGGGTGATGGACCCATCAGGGGCTGTGTTGTTGGGGATGAAAGTGCAGCACTGAGTGCCTATCATGACACAAACACCCCCCTTCTCTGCCAACATCATGTCTAAGGCCAACCTATTTTCCCACGCCATCCTACTAGTGGCGTCCAGTTGTTCTGCTATTCCTTTCACTGCATCCCGGGTATAATTAATGAACCTCTGCTGATTGTAGTAAATATAATTAATCCAATCCACATTCTTATTGATGGTAACCCACCAGAACAGTGATGACTCAAAACCCGCCGCTATCTGGTTCCTAGCCTTGTATTCGTCAGGAACACCCCTGGGGACCCCTATGGCATCTAAATATATGTTATCATCGAAAGAGGTCTCCAAAGCTCTCTCAGTTCTTCCACTAGAACGGGGTTGCTCTTGTTTTTCGAATGCCAGGGTGAATGGGATGGCCAATTGAACGAACGCACAAGTGCCCGTCCATTTTTGGGGCAGGGTCGGTCGCAGAACCCTCCCACCACAGTACCACCAGAGGTCTGCCCTAGGCACATGAATGTGGGAGTAATTCCCACCCCCGGTAGTTTCATTGACCAGCCGAATTGATCCGCTGCACTTGTCAATGTCCCCACATCGTCGTCCCACTGTAGACCCGTCCGAGAGACGCAGGCCTGGTGCGTACCCGTTACCCCTGAGAATGATGGCGGGCGGGGCGCCCCCTCAGACCTGACGGGGGGAAACTTCAAACTCAAGGGTCGACAAGTGGGGTCGTTCCAGGCCTCTCGGTCCTGGTACAGCCTTATCATGCAGTCCATGGCTCGTGGGTGTTTCTCCCATCCCAGCGGGAATGGGACCACCTGAGGGTTAGGGCGGGCACTCGTGCATGCGTAGCAATCACTCTTTTTCATGCTCCTCACAGTATATTTGACCCATTCCATCCAGGCATTCGCCTCCCCGTATCCCGTTTCTATTTCAAAGGTCTTTTCCAAATCCGTTGTCTCAATTATTCTAATCTTTTCCTGCTTACCAGTGGTGGATGAGCCCCCAGACTCAGCTTCAATGACCGTGATATACGTGCAGCACAGCTGCATTCCCCCCCCATCCTGCCTGGCCCCCAACTCTAATACCCACTATTGTTCTATTAAGTCTCGCCTCGTTCTTTTCCAAGTTCTTTATGGTCAGATAAAGTGGATTGCACCGATTATGCCCACAATCTCGTCCAGGGGTGATGGGATCACGGACAACTGACACCATAGCCTGGACCCCGGGGGCTGGAGGCCTATTTAGGCCTTCCCTACCATACAATTGTAATACTAACGTCTGACCCTGGAATCCCCTTTCTCTCTCTAGATTCTGCTTAGTTTGATTCAGTTGACTTTTAGTCCTACAGGGCACCAACTCACATAGGTCTAAGCTAAGTGTCTGTGTTGATTGGTTGGCAAGCACGGAGATGGTGAACCACTGACGGTCCTCTATTTGTTTCATCCGGAGGCCAAATTGGGTAACACGCACACTATGACCCAGCCCAAGGACAATGGCATAGCAAGTTAACAATACGATTGACCGCATTTTGTCGCGACACACGTAGCCCGAGGGCACAGTTCCTTTAGACTCGCCAAAGTCCGATTAGTTCGTTCTCAGAGTCTCTGTTCCTTAGATGCCTTTGTCAGAGAGGTTCGTTCGTCCTCCGTCGGTTGTGGCACTGGTCCCTTGACTCGAGTGTAATGTGTCCAGCCCTTTTCGGCCGTACGGACAGCCGTTTCGGTCGTCAAAAGTACCAGGAAGGGACCGTCCCAAGTTGGTTCGAGGGTACGTTGCTTCCAGCTTTTAATCAGGACCCACTGACCCGGCTTGACGGTGTGCACCGCAAACTCGAGCGGCGGCGTCTGTGCCAAAAGTCCCTGTTGGCGTAAACGAGATAGAGCAGACCCCAGAGCCACCACATATTTTTGCACAAACATATCCCGAGACTCAAATACAGGAGTTTCCCCCTTCGGCCCATGGAACGGGAGGCCAAATAACATTTCGAAAGGGGAGACGCCCAAATCCCGCCTTGGCTGGGTGCGAATTTGCAACAGGGCAAGGGGTAGGCATTTGGTCCAAGGCAGGCCGATTTCACTAGTGAGCTTGGTTAGCTGCTTTTTGATGGTCTGGTTCATTCTTTCGACCTTGCCCGAGGAGGAGGGATGCCAGGGGGTGTGTGCAAATCCCAGTCAATCCCCATTGCTTGCACTACATTCTGGAGGACGGTCGAGGTGAAGTGGCTCCCCTGGTCAGAGTCAATAGCGCGGGGTAGCCCAAATCGTGGGATGATTTGCTCGAGTAGAATCTTGCTAACCTGAGTTGCCGTTGCCGTGGTAGTGGGGAAACCTTCCACCCATCCTGTCAGGTGATCTACCACTACTAATAGGTACTTCAGGCGACCTATGGGGGGGGAGCTCAGTGTAATCTACCTGGATATACTCAAACGGCCGAGAGGCCGGACTCCTACCCCCTTGTCTTGCATGCTGCCGCAGCCCCCTTTTGTTAATCTTTCGACATGTTATACAATATCCTGTGACCTGCTTGGCTACCGTGTACAGACCAGGGTGAGCATATCGGCGCAGGAAGGCATCACACAGTGCCTGGGCGCCCCAGTGACTCCCTTGGTGTAAACGGGCAATAATGTCCCGCGTCAACGGTCGATTTAGTAGCTGGCGGCCATCGGGTAAGGTCCACTTGCCTTCCCTATCCTTTGTACCCCCCAGAGACGCGAGAAGAGTTTCTTCTTTGTCAGTAAACGTGGGCACTTCGGTAATTTCGGATATCTGTGGAATCCTTACCAGGCAGTTTATTACTTCCTTCCCCATCCCAGCCAATTTTGCCTGTTCATCTGCCAATTGATTCCCCAGGGTCTCTATTTTATCGTCTTTCTGGTGTCCTTTCACATGTACTACAGCAATCTCTTGTGGCAGCAACAAATCCTCCAAGATCATGGCTACTAGTTCCTCGTGGACCAACTCCTTTCCTCTACTATTTATCATTCCCCTTTCTTTCCAGATCTTCCCAAAGGTGTGTACTACCCCAAAGGCATACTTAGAGTCAGTGTAGATTGTCCCGGCTATTCCCTTTAAATTCCTCAGAGCCCGGTGCAAGGCGTACAATTCGCACGTTTGTGCGGACCAGGCATTCGGTAGCCGTCCACTTTCCACTAATTCCCAACCAGTCTCACTAATGACTGCATAACCGTTGTGTCTCTTCCCATCTATCACTCGAGAGGACCCATCAATGTACCACCGCCTACCTGCATGTAAGGGGGTATCCCTCAGATCTTCCCTCACTTTACTCTGGTACTCTATTATGTCTGAACAGCAGTGTTCCAGTTCCTCCTCCCCTTCCCCTTTCCAAAGAAAGTCCGCCGGGTTCTGGCAGCCCCCGACTTCTATTCGGAGGTCTTCTCGGTCTAACAATATGGCTTCATATTTCAGAATTCTCGAGTCAGTCAGCCACCTCCCGGCCTTCTGATTCGGGATAGTTCGAACCTGGTGGGGAGTAGTGACTGTCAAGGGGGCCCCAAAAGTCAACTTCCTGCTTTCCTCTACCAGCTTTGCCGTGGCTGCCACCGCTTGGACACACTCCGGCCACCCTCGGGAGACTGGATCCAGAATTTTTAACAGGAAAACCACGGGCTTCCTTTTACCCCCCCCAGTCCTGGGTCAATACTCCAAGAGCGGTTCCCTTTCTGGAGTTCACAAAGAGGCGAAATGTCTTACTAAAATCCGGCAAGCTTAAAACAGGTGCGGCCATCAATTTTCCTTTTAGGATTTCAATTAACTTTTTCTCCTCCTCCTCCCATTTTATTCTGTTGGGTGCCTCCTCAATGAGTTTTAGGTACAAGTCTTTAGTAAGGGGGGCATAGTCGTCTATCCATAACCGACAATAGCCTAAGAGTCCCAAGAACTTCCGCAACTCCCTCTTGGTCGTTGGGAGGCCTAGTTCGATTATTGCCCGCACTCTTTCCGGACTTATTCGTTTCTGTCCCTGGCTTATCAAGTGTCCTAGGTACTTAACCTCTTTCTCGACATATTGGAGCTTCTTCTGACTCACTCTTAACCCCTTCTCAGCTCGGTAATTTAACAGGGCATTCGTCCCAAGTAGGACATCCTCCTCCGCCGGTCCGGATAAAAGGAGATCGTCCACGTATTGTATAAGCTTAAGGGCCGGGGACAAGGTTAGTCCCTCCAATAATTGTTCCAGAATCTGCCCGAACAGAGTCGGGGACTCAGTGAATCCTTGGGGGAGTACGGTCCACCTGTACTGTTGTTTTCTGCCAGTATCAGGATCCTCCCATTCAAAAGCAAAAGGATCCCTACTGTCCTTGCCTAGGGGACACGCCCAGAAGGCATCCTTTAAGTCTATAACACTAAACCAGCCGTGGTCCGGGGGGATTCGCCCCAGAATAGTGTATGGGTTCGGTA
The DNA here is from genome assembly GCF_047496795.1 of Chiloscyllium punctatum. NCBI lineage: Eukaryota > Metazoa > Chordata > Chondrichthyes > Orectolobiformes > Hemiscylliidae > Chiloscyllium > Chiloscyllium punctatum. Next base: position 103,885,714 of record NC_092750.1, on the reverse strand, counting down.
CCACAGGGTGCCGTACTTGGACAATTTTATTTACTTCCCTTAGGTCTTGGACCATTCGGTAGCTCCCATCCGACTTCCGGACCGGCAGGATGGGGGAATTGTATCGTGACATACAGGGCTCTACCAATCCATCTTTTATTAGGTCTTCCATAACTGTCTTCAGGCCCTGCCTCCCTTCCCAAGAGATGGGGTATTGGCGCACTCTGACGTCGGGGCTCTGGGGCTTTAATTTTACCTCCACAGGTCGAATTGCGAGTCCTCCCCGGTTCCCTTTGGCGACCCAAACCCTAGGGTCTATCTCTGTCAATCGGGACTCACTAAGGTATGACATGGTAACGGCTAATTCTTCCTCTCTCACTTCTGCCCCGTCTCGCTTCTCTCCCTCTCCAACTTTTCTTCGACGTTCCTCTTTCCACCCCATAATCTCCCTCCCCCATTCCGGTGGACTTACAAGCTTCCCGTACGGCTGCCACCATCATTTTTGTCTTATGTTTCTCCCTTATTACATCCCTCTGAACGTACACCTTCTGTGCTTCCCGTAATAATTCTGCAACATCCTTTTCAGCCCAATCCTCCACTTTCTGTAATTTCTTCTGAATGTCAGGCCATGACTTAGTCACAAAGTGCACCTTAAGCATGCTCTTGCCTATTTCCCCATCGGGGTCTAAACCTGAATACTTTCGCATGGACTCCCGCAAACGGTCTAAAAACTCACTCGGGGATTCATCCTTTTTCTGTCCAACTTCAAATGCTTTTGCTAAATTCCGCTGTTTGGGCACGCAGGTTTGGATTCCCCTGATTATAAGGCTTCTGAGGTCTGTCATATTGGCCCTTCCCCCCGCGTCGTTATGATCCCACCGGGGGTCCTCTAAGGGGTACTTCTGCTCTCCACACTGAGGGCCGTCCTGATGCTCCCTATCCCAAATGGCCATTGCACTATTCCGGATCATAACAATTTCATCGTAATGAATTAGTATTCTCATCATGGCCTGCAGTTCAGCCCATGTGTATATACTGGGCCCCAGAAATTGGTCCAGTTGTATTCCCACACTGACGGGGTCGTCCAGTAGACGGGATAGTTCATTACGGAGTTGCCGGATATCCCCAGAATTTAAAGGTTGTACTACGAACCCGGTCCGTTCGTTCCCAAACGGCACCTCTCGGAAGGGGTTCAGCTGTTCAATATTGTCACTCCTCCCAGCTCTCAATCCCTCTTCTCGACCTCTCCGCATCTCGAGTCGGACTGATTTCCTAATGCCTGGGGTGAGTTCTGTGCCCCCTCCTGTGCCCCCCCCAGCAGTCCCTTCCTCACTGGTCGTAGCCTGCTGGGACTCGGAATTATCCGTCGCAGGAGGGAGGTCCGCGCTGGACGCCTGGTCGTGCGCGGGTGGTATATACGGGGGCGGGGAAGACGGTGGCAAACCGTCGGTGAGGATGTCCCAAGACTTCTGGGGCTTCCTCGGGTCTGTTTGGGGAATCAGAGGATAGAGACGCGTGGGACTCTCGCCGTCTCCCGCCAACCAGGCGGCGGCATATTTGCTCTCCTCTGGGTCAAACGGTTGTTTTCTGAAAACATATACATTTAGGATTTGACACACCCAGTCTTCATCAGACCCATACTCGGGCCAAACTACCGAGGGGGCGCGGATAGGTTCTTTGGTCCATATAAAACAACAATATTTTATCATGGTCTCTTTCTTTAAGTCCTTCGTTCTACTACTGTCCGTCCATAGACTTAACTTCCGACCTAATGGACTATCGGGGGGTATTTCTTTCCCATTTGCAGTCTTCCCTGACTTTTCCTTAGTAAATCTAGAAGTCTGATTTCCCATGGTTTATCTTCGGTCCTGGTCTTAAACGCCCAAAGCGTTTTCACAGATGACCGTCAAAACCACAATTTCCCGTGGTTTATCTTCAGTCCTGGTCTTAAACGCCCAAAGCGTTTTCACAGATGACCGTCAAAACCACGCGGCCAACAAGGAAGAACAAAAGAATCTCTTACCTTGATCCGTGCACGGAGTTGTCTGGCCTTTTTAAATGTGTGTACCCCCGTGTATAGTCACTAACCGGTCGTCCCAGCACTCGTCCGTGTGTTCCTTTTCCAGGATTCAAAATTATTTTTAAATGAGCCGGGTCACATCGTCTCTTGGCCGACGGCCAACGGACCAAGCCGATCAGTGAGAAGTATAAATATATACTAGACGCGTCTTTGTTGTAATCAGGCTTGATCCGTGAGCCGAAGAGACTGCCCCCCCCGGCAATAATTATTTCATCCCGGACGAGCCCCCAATTGTGCGAGATAAGTGGCTGTCCAGCCCCATCTACGGCACTTTTTATTTCCCTTCCCAGGAACAAAGACACGGAGGAGTCTGTCCAAAACTTTTTCATTCAACTTTGCAAAGTCGGGTGCTGTTCCCAAAGGTACACACACACAAGCATAGTAATCTCCACACATTATATACATCTATATGTGGGCTGGGTTTACTACTGCTGCCTTGACCAACGAGTGCTCGGATTCCCCACTGTTTTCCTTATTTGGGTTCTGGTGCCTGGGATTCTTTTATCATTCACTTGGCCAATCAGTGTTTGAGCTTCCCGTTCTTCCCTTATATGGATGATGTTGTACAACTGTGGTTAAGGGCGGCCTCTCAACTATCGAGGAAAGCTGTTACAACTGTTTCATTCATATAAACATGGGGGAGGTCCGGCAACAGTTGAGTGTCTGCTTGTGTTTACTATGAGGTAGAAAAGACTAAAAGGCAGCTAACCGTTTAAAAATTACACTACCCCCTACAGCTGGCTTTGTCTGATTTTCCATGGACAGGTGAATCAGGGATAATGGTGCATGGAAAGAAACGTGCAGCTGGAATCACAATGAGATGAGCCATGATCTTATTTACTGGTGAAGTAGTGTGAAAGGGCTGAATGGCCCACTTGTGTCCCTCAGCCCTATGTACTGATGTTCCATTCAGCCCTCGGACCTGCTAAACAGGGACAGATCGAGGCCACTCCGATGGTTAGGTGTAGTTTTGGAAATGTACTTGGAAAATCCAGGCTGGATCAGAAACTGGCCAAGGCAGCTAACCGTTTAAAAATTACACTACCCCCTACAGCTGGCTTTGTCTGATTTTCCATGGACAGGTGAATCAGGGATAATGGTGCATGGAAAGAAACGTGCAGCTGGAATCACAATGAGATGAGCCATGATCTTATTTACTGGTGAAGTAGTGTGAAAGGGCTGAATGGCCCACTTGTGTCCCTCAGCCCTATGTACTGATGTTCCATTCAGCCCTCGGACCTGCTAAACAGGGACAGATCGAGGCCACTCCGATGGTTAGGTGTAGTTTTGGAAATGTACTTGGAAAATCCAGGCTGGATCAGAAACTGGCCAACACCTCCTCCCCCCAGTCCCTGTTTCCAGGCTTCCCCTCTCTGTAACTTCTGCTCCAGATGTGGGTCATTTTGCAGACTCAGATACGCTGGGAATACAGCCACATACCCCACCCAGGGTTAAAACAACAAATCCTCTGCTCTCCCTGAATGCAACATTGTACACACGATTTCCAGCAAAATAACCCGTTACTTTCCAAAAGCATGGCATGTGAAATGAATAAATAGGAACAGGAGTAGGTCAATCGGCCCCTCAAGCTAACCCTGTCATTGAATAAGAACATGGCTGATCGACTCCAGGGCTCAACTCCACTCTCTTGCCGACTCTCTGGGTGAGGGAATTCCAGACATTCACTGCCTTCGGTGAGAAGCCATGACTCTGCATCTCAGATTGAAATCGATGTTCCTTATTCGGTATCTATATCATCGAGTTCGACACTTTGCTCAAGAATGGAAACAACTTTTCAACCTCTACCTTCTCCAACCCCTTCTGTGTCTTGTATGTTTCAGCAGTATCACTCCTCATTCATTTTAACCACAATGAATTATTGCCTCACCATCTTAGAGATTCTCAATAACACAACCCTTCCTTCCCAGGAAACCCCCTAATGTACCAACCCAGTTCCTTGCTGCATCATCGAGCTGACTTTATGTTTCATACCCAGAAAGACTCCAATGCCCTTACTGTTCCTTCTCTGGAAGTCCTCTCCATTAAGTAACAGCCTGCCTTTTGATTCTCAGTGTCATCATCAAGCTCGGATGTATGTTGCACTCAACTCCCTCCTTCAGGCTGTCAGCATAGATTGTAAATAACTGATGCCATCAGACTGATATTTGTGGTACTCCAGCAGATAAATCTTTACCATAAAGATCCGATATTCCTGACTCTCCGATTTCTGTGTTAAATAATCTCATCCCACGTTCATACATTATCCGATGTCCTGGAGCTTCTGTTTTGTGTAAGAACTTTTGTTTTGTAATACCTTGTGGAAAATGTCTGGAAAGCCTCGTGTCCACCAGATCCCCATTACCAAGTCCGTTGTTACATTTTCAGGCATCTCCAGAAATATTTTGTATGATTTTACGGGGCAAAATATTATTTCCCTTTCACAAAACCACCCTGACTCTGCGTGAAGCTTTTCTAAATGTCCATGCTGGCCACGTTTTCCAAACTATACTCGTCCTATCTGTTTTCATTAGGTCCATGTGCCTCTAAATGTTTCCCATTCATATGTTTTCCTAAATGTGTTTTAAATGTTGTAGCTGTCCTTGCATCTCCCACTCTTCCTCTGGATGCTCACACTGCCCTCTGTTTAAAAATGCTGCCCCTTAGTCCCTTTTATATCTACCCTCTTTCACCTTTAACCTATTCCCTCTGTTTGGATTCCCCTACCCTTTGGTAAAGACCTTGGCTATTCACCCTATCCATACATCTCATGATTTTATAAGTTTCTATAATGTCAATCCTCAACATCCTACACTCCATCTGATGCGAACTTCAAGAACAAGCGTTTAAAGATAAGCACTGCAAAAATGGAACAATATTAAAAATGACAGGTAACCAACACTCAGCCCAAACGTCATACTGTGATTTGTTTTTCTCCATGTTACAATACAAAGGCAGCATGAAACGATTACTAGTGCCAATAAGAAGTCAAGCACCTGAATTCCTTTGTCTAAAGGGGGTGATGATGACGACAGTGAAAATGTAAATGTGGCCAGATTTATATAATACCACATGGTCAACATTCTCCCTCCTGGACTCCGTATGACTTTGTCTGGTTGTGTCTTTTTATCTTGCATTCAATAGAGAAAACTCCTTTCCCCCATTCACACCTTAAATTCGACCCGTTATACAGAGTCTTCTCGTTCACCACTGCTAAAAGCCTGTTATTCTTTTGCCACACCCTCTTTTCCCTGCAACCCATTCTCTACATCTGGCAAGGGACTAAAAGACCATGTTGCAATTGTATTCAGTTTTCAAGAATTGTCACACTGGACTGGAACCGCTAACTCTGTTTCTCTTTCTCTGCAGCTGTTGACAGACATGCTGAGTTTCTCCAGAAACGAATAGGCGCAGAACAATTTTTCAATTAAATAAATAATTATGGATACTTGAAATAAAAATTAAAAAACTATATAGAAGGGTCACTGGACCTGAAAGTTTAACTCTGCATTCACTCCAGAAAATTCTGCAACATCTTTAGCAATTTCTTCAGCAATTTCTCTTTATAAACAATTTCCAACGACATATTGTCAAAGATGCCCAAGCATCCTGTCCAACATGGAGTGCCATACACTGGGAACTGAACAGTAACACACAGTGACAAGTTCCTTGACTCTGAAACTGCATAAGGCTGGCATCACTGACACTGCAGAGCTCTGATTCATGGTAAGGAAGAAAAACAGAAGGAAACATATTCACTTCAAATACAGAAAATGACATTCCTGAAAGGAAAATATTCCGATTAGTACCTTAAATGGATATTGTTTATGTAACAGATTGGAGGTGTGATACCAAGGAAAGACTCCAGCAGAATGAGAATATGAAAATGGAAGTATTTCCGCATCAGAAACCAGAGGAGGTCAATGAGTACAGGGCTGATGGGTGAATGGGTCTCGGTATGAACTGGGGCCAGTCAGTAGAATTGAATTGTAGATATTGCAGCTAAAACTGGGTTATCATCTGATGCTGTAGATTTCAATGACAATCTGTAACTTTTCCCCCAGGATAGTCCATCCATCTACCATTTCCATCAAGCCGATCCATGGGTCAGTGACGAGTATGGGTAAACATGGTCGGGTTGGAATCACGTGCACCTAAACCAGATTACAATCCATTAAAGCTACCGCACTTGACTGGTTACACTACAAACAGCAGGACTAACATCTGATACAGAGAGAGATGATCCCAAGACTAACAAATCAGATCTAAGCTCTGTCGTCCTGTCAAATCCATGCATAAAAGTCAATGGACCATTAAACTACTTACTGGAAGAGAGGACTCCACAAATATCCTCACCCTAAGTAATGGAACAGCCCTGTACGTCAGTGTAAAAGATGCAGTATCTGCACCATCCTTAGCCAGAAGTGTTGAGTCGATTATCCACCTCACCTTCACCATGATGCCCACAGAATCACAGATGGCAGTCTTCAACCAATTCAATTCACTGCACGTAACTTGAAAAAAACAGCTAGACACTGTAGATATGACTAATGCAGTGGGCCCTGACACCACTTGTGCTGCACAACAAACCGTGTCCCTGGGGAAGCTGTTTCATTCCAGCTCCAACTCCGACATCTCCCTGTCCATGTGGAAAATTACTCAACTATATCCATCCGCTAAGAGGAGGATTACTGCAAGCTGACTCTTTACTAGTCCTTCAGTCCCATCACGACAGTTAAATTGGTGGGAGTTCAAATTTGACAGAGCTGTCAAGTAGCACAGAAATAATCTGCTCTGTGTGGTTTCCGATAGGTCCACTTGCGGAGATGGTGGCGTTGTGGAAATGCCACTGGATTACTAACCCAGACCATGCTTATGCTCTGGCAGCTGGTGCAAAATAAAAACAATTAATAAGCAATTAATAAGATCTAAAGTCTGGTGTCAGTAATAGTGATCTTGTGTTCAATATCAGTTGTAAACTTCAATTTCCTTCCCCAATGTACTTTCAGGAAGTGAATCTCCCGTGCTTTCCTGGTCGGGCCTAAAAGTGACTCCAGACACAGAGACATGTGATCAACTCTTCAATGATCTCTGAATCGGCCATACAAGACACTTAATTATATCAAACTTCACAAAGGTTTTAAATGATAAACCCGTACCGAACTCCAGGCCCCATCCTCGTTAGCAGAAAAGGGAATGGGAAACACAATCCTGTCGACCCTGCAGAGACCTCTTTCCTAACAGTTGAGAGCTTGTGACAATATTTACAGAGCTTTCCCACACACTGCACAGAAACATTGTGACAGGAGTAGGTCATGCAACACATTGAGCTTTCCCTGTGCTAGTTAATAGCCGAACATCTCCTCAGTGCAGTTTTCCCCATACAATAATCATATCCCTTAATATGTTTAAACATTGTGAAATATAAAATGAGAACTGCTGTAGTGCCTTCAGCCCATCCGTTTTGCTCCTCCATTCAATATACAGGCAGGTCTCCGATAACACGTGTTGATTAAATACAATTTGGCTGCAATGTGATTTGTGAATCTTTTTCCTATAAAGTGACTGTGACGCGATTCTTTGTCGGAACCAGCTGAACAGCAAAACCCTGCCTCAAGATCCTCTCTCTGCAAAATGTACAAACAATGTGGTCAGCTAAAACAGGAATGCAATGCGCTCAGGAAGCCTTGAAACTGAGGCTGAAACTGGAAATTGTAGACTACATTTAGAAAGAACTTTATTTCAAACTGTGGAGAGAATCTTGAGGAGACCCGGAATTCCCCATCGGCATCACGTGGTTATTCCACTCCCCACGTGCTTTCTGGTGAAAGGTACAGTGCTCCAGTGAGTGACTGTAGTGTGAAAGTGTAACAGTTATGGCACTGTTCCATTACAACATGTGATTTAAAGATTTATTTAGACTGAACTAGTGTGTGTTAGACTAAAATTAATTGTTGGTTTTTACTGATATTTTTTGGGGTTCGGCCCTTACCCTCTTTTTTTCCATAGACCCCATTATTAATATTGCACAATTTTCGACAACGCAGTGTTGCTCAGAAACACAGCTACCGTGTTATTTGAGAAAAACCTGGACTGATAGCTGATCTTCTATCTTCACACCATACTCCTGCTCTATCCCCATCCCTTTAATTTCCAGAAAGCCTTATTTATATTCAGCGCCATGACTTCCACAGCCTGATCTGGGAGAGAGTACCCCTGGTTCACCAGTCTCTGAGTGCAGACATTTATTCTCACCTCAATGCAAAGCGGCCTGTCTGTACCTGATACTGTGGCCCCTTGCTTTAGACATCCAAGCCAGGGGAATTAACATCCCTGCTTCCAATCTGTCTCGCCAAATCAGAGTGTTATATATTTCACTGAGATCTCCACTCATTTTCCTAAACCGCATGGAACACAAGTCCAGTCCCCCCAAACTCAGATCCCATAACAAGTCTGACATCTGAGATCAGTCTGGTCATCCTTTACTGCTCTCTCTCAATGTCAGGTATGTCCTCTATTAGGAACAGAGACCAAAACTGCACACAATGTACACAATGTTCTAGATGGTGTCTCATCAAGGCCCTGTACAGCTGCAGTAAGATACTCTTACTCCTGTACTCAAATCCTCCTGAATTGAATTTGAATACAGCATTTATCCTCCTCCCTACTTGCTGCTCCTGAAATATTGCTTTCAGTGACTGGTGTCCAGGGAGATCCACATTCCTTTCAATGTTACAGCTCCCCACTTGCTGGGTCTACATACACTGGTCAGCGTGCCAATGCCATTCCCAATATTGACTCCTGCATTCAGAACTCACTGCCTGACATGGACTCTGAGGGCTGCACAGAAATAAATGAAAATGCAGCTTAAGTTATTTTTTTCGTGCAACATTTTTCAACCACTCCCTTTTCAAATGATAGGCAGCCATTCTATTGTTCCCACCAAAGTACACAACATCTCATCTCTCCCATTGCTCTCCATCTGCCACGTATTTGCCCAGTCATTTCACTTATCTCAGTCACCTTGGAGCTTTTTTACATCCTCCTCACCCACTCACAAGCTGACATTGTTTAGTGCTGTCAGCGAACTTGGGAATATTGCATTTGAGACACTCAACCAAATATATGATGTGTATTGGCAATAACTGGCACCCAAGCCACGATCCTTGCTGTATACTCCTAGCCTTCCATTAATAAAAACGTTGTTTTATTCCTACTCACTGTTTCCTGCCAGCTCTGTCCTTCGAGAACCATGTCCATGTATTAGCCCCAGTCCCACAGGATTCGAGTTTGCACAGTAGGCTTGGGGCTTTATCAAAAATCTTTCTGAGATTCCATTCGTATTGCATTGATAGCTTCGACATAATTTTGCTAAAAGCCACTTTCTCAAATATGATTCCTATTTGATGAATCTCTGTTGAGTTTGTCTATGCCCATTAATTTCACTCCGATACTTTCTCTAAACCGTTTAGTTGATAATTTAATTCTATTCCCTTTTTCTCACCAGACTAAAGTTCCCTCATATTGCTAGGAAGTTTTCTTTATTGTTTTGCTTTCTTCTGTGAATGCATGACTGAAGTATTTGCTCCATAGTTCTGCTATTTCCCTGTCCTCAATTATCTGGTATCAAACTGTAGGAAAGCTGCACATTTTTTTCCCCTAAATTTGCCATTGACATATTTTCAGAAAATATTACAAGTTTTGCGTAAAAACTTTGTTAAGATATTCTTCAGAATCCTACCAATTCCTATTTTAAGGTACTCAGTGATTGTCCTTCCACAGCCATACAATCACTGAAGCAAAGACTCTCTACTATCAGAAATACAGCACGGTCTACATTAGACCCAGTTCGCGACACAATACCCGTAGCCGTGAATCTTAAGGCATTTCAAGTGCACGGCCGTGTATTTTCTCATGGTTTTGAGGTTACCATGACAACTCGCCTCTCAAGAAAAGCATTTCAGACCCCAACACACTCTGGGTGAAAAGCAATCGTCAAATACTCACTAAACCCCAAACCCTTCACTTTATAAGTGTGGCCCTTTGACTAAAAGGAACAGCTGCTGTCCATCCACACTGTCCATGCTCCTCGTAACCTATCCTTCAGAATCACGTCCCCCTCAGCCTCCTCTCCTCCAAACTAAACAACCCAGCTTATCCAGCCTCTCTCCATACCTGATGTGCTCCATCCCAGGGAATATCATGGTGAATCTCCTTTGCACCCCCTCCAGTGCAGTCACATCCTTCCTGTATTGTGATTCCCAGAACTACACACAGTATTCCATCATGGCATCACCAAAGTTCCACATAGCTCTTATAATCTGTGCCTCACTGAATCAAGGTTATGTTTACAGTCCCTTATGCTTTCCCAAACTGTGTATTAACCTGTACATCACATTCAGGGATGTGTGGAGAAGCACCATCTGACCTTCCTAGTGTGCTACCATTCATTGAGTCCTCCCCCGTCTGGTTCCTTCTTCCAAAGTGTGTCACCTCATATTTATCAGGTTTACATTCCATCTGCCATTGATCTTCCCAGCTGACCATTCCATCAATATCTTCCCGTAACTTAAGGCCTTCCTCCTCACTGCCAACCAATCGGGCAAACTGCGTATCAAACACAAACTTACTTATCACACTCCCCACCCCTCGTCCGTATTCACAGCGACATCTTTTATGATTACCACAAATATTAAAGTTGAAAATCACACAACATCAGGTTAGAGTTCAACAGGTTTGTTCGGAGGCACTAACTTTCGAAGCGCTCCTTCTTCATCAGGTGATTGTGCGCTTTGATGAAGAAGCAGAACTTTGAAAGGTAGTGCCGCCGAATAAACCTGGTGGACTATAACCTGGTGTTATGCGATTTTTAGCATTGTCCACCCAGTCCAACACCAGCACCTCCGAATCACAAATAATAAGGGACACAGCACTGATCCCTGAAGTATACCATTGGACACTGGCCTCCAGTCACACAAGGAGTCAACCACCACCTTGTGTCTCCGACCACTAAACTTCATTTGGATGAAATTTGGCAAGTCACTAATGAGTCCTAACTGTTCCCTGGTCATTCTGTTCCACTGGACACACTTGTAGAATATCTGGGAATTCACCCTAATCTTGCCCTGGCTGCAGGTTTCCATGAGGTAAAAACAATGACTGCAGATGCTGGAAACCAGATTCTGGATTAGTGTTGCTCGAAGAGCACAGCAGTTCAGGCAACATCCAAGGAGCTTCGAAATCGACGTTTCGGGCAAAAGCCCTTCATCAGGAAGAAAGGCAGTGAGCCTGAAGCGTGGAGAGATAAGTTAGAGGAGGGTCGGCTGGGGAGAAAGTAGCACAGAGTACAATGGGTGAGTGGGGGAGGGGATGAAGGCGATGAGGAGGTAAGGGTGGATTGGATAGGTGGTGTATCTTCGTTTCCACCTATCCACTCCACCCTCTCCTCAGTATATTCTTTCTCAGATTTGGTGATCAAAACTGAACTCAATATTACAGGTACAGTACTCACCAACACGCTGTTAAACTGCTCGAACATGTCTTTCCATCTATATTCTGACTCCCTTAAAGGAAGGCAATCCAAACTTTAATTTACCATTTGCATATATTCCTCCAAATACCCTTCACATTCATTGCATTTACAAACTCATTGTGTGAGTTCTTATAGAAAGCCTTCTGATAATCTAAAATGTGCCAATTGTACTGATTCCCCATTATCTATGCTGTAAGAATCAACTTCAAACAATTCCAAAGATTGTCAAGTATGATTTCCCTTTCAGAAATACACACTGATTCTCTCCAATGTTGCTGTTAATTTCTAAATAACGAATATCACATCCTATATAATAGACTCCAACAGTTTCCCACAAATGTAAAGTTAATTGGTCTGTAGTTCTCCACACTATCTCTTCTTCCCTTTGTAGATGCTGGGATCACTACCGTTCATCTCTAGTGCTTGGATCCAGATTATGCAGAATGCACTGGGTAACAGAATGCAGTCATCGACAGTGCAACGAATACTTCTATTAGTGGTTTATTTCTGAAGATTGTGGTATGAGGTGCATCTGGTTTGTCAATGTTAGCAATTATCAATCCAGCTGTATGTTAAGTAGAGCCTTGTTACTGATATAAATTGAGTTTATGTCTTTCAATCCACAAGTCCTACATGATGACGTCGTATTTCTGGATCTTCCTCCATGAAGACAGATGCGAGGTAACTGGTTATTTGCTTGGCCATTTCCCTGTTATCCATAATAAGCTCATCTCTCCTGATTGCAGATTTCCAGATTTGACTTTGCTTTTCTCTTTTTTTTGAAATATAGAACATAGATTTATGCAGTCTTTGTGTTCCTGTTTGTTTGCATGTTCGCTTTTTGATTTCCTTCCCCATTTCATGGCCCTCCTTTTCTGGATCGTAAATTTCTGAGAATTCTCAGGATTCCACAATGTGTGGAATTCTTCTGAAGTTACTTCCTGTGATTAATATAATCTTTCATTTATTATGCTAATCGTTGTTAACTCACTTTCTCACTCGTGGGTGTTTTATCTGAAATAAATAGATGTATTTTTCAGACTTTGTAGTATTTTACTAAATCTCCTGGTCCTGACCATATATATTCAGGAACACTGCAGGAGGACAGGAAAGAAATAGCAGGGGCCCTGGTTGGTACATTTGCATCATCAGTAGCCAATGGGTGAGGTCCTGGAGGACTGGAGGGTAGTGAATGCTGTGCCATTATTCACGAAGGGCTACAAATAAAAACCGGGGAACTATCGACCAATAAACCTAAAATCTGTGGCAGCTAAGTTACTTGTCTAGATTCTGAGGGAGAAGATTTGCATGCATTTGGAAAGATAGGGCCTTGTGAATAGGGGATTATGGCTCACAAATTTGTTAGACTGCTTTGGTGAAGTGACCAGTAACTTTAGCAAGGGCATGGTTGTATATATAGACCTTACTAAGGCCTTCAATAAGATTCCACATGGTACGCTGCTCTGGAAGGTTAGTTCACATGGAATTGAGGGAGAGTTGGCAAATTAGGTCCAAAATTAGCTTGATGATAGGAAGAAGAGGGTAATCGTGGAAGGATGCTTGTTGGAATGGAAGCCTGTGATGAGTGGAATGCCTCAGGGGTCGGTGCTGCGACCATATATTCATATATTACACATATCTATGATTTAGATGAGAATGTACAGGCATGATTTGTAAGTTTCAAGGTGACACTAAAATAGGTGGTATCGTGGACAGTGAGGAAGGTTATCAGAAATTTCAGAAATTACAGCAGTACCTTGATCAGGTGGGGAAGTGGGCCGAGAAATGGCAAATGGAATTTAAATCAGATAAGTGTAAGTTCTTGCATTTTAGAAAGTCAAATCAAGGCAGGAGTTTCATGCTGACTGGTTGGGCCTTAAGGAGTGCAGGGGAACAGAGTGACCTTGGAATTCAGGTGTACGGTTTTCTGTAAGTGGAGTCCCAGGTAGACAAGGCACTGAAAAAGGCTTTTGACTCACTGGCCTTTATCAGTCAGAGCACTGTGTATCGAAATTACGGAGTTATGTTGCAGTTATGCAAGATGTTGGTGAGTCCATACTTGTAGCGTCATGTTCAGTTTTGTTCACTTTGCTCGAGGAAGGATGTTATTAAACTGGAAAAAGTGCAGAAAAAATTTACAAGGATGTTGCCAAGATTCAATGGTCTGAGTTATAATGAGAGGTTGAACAACCTAGGAGTTTTTACTTTAGAATGTATGAGGCTGAGGGGGATCTGATAGTCGTGTATAAGATCATGGGAGACATGGATAGAGTCAATGCACTCAGTCGTTTTTTTCCACAGGATTGGGCAATCAAGGACTAGAGGGCATCAATTTAAGGTCAGAGGGGAAAGAGTAAAAGGGAACCTGAGGGGCAATTTCTTTTACACACAGGGTGGTATGCATATGGGATGAGCTGACAGCAGAAGTGGTTGAGGCGGATACATTCACAAAATTTAAAATACATTTGGACAAATACACAGGTCGGAAAGGACTAGAAGAATACAGGGAAATGGCAGGGAAATGGGGTTAGTGTGAATGGATATTTTGTTCGGAATGGACCAGTTTGGGCCGAATGGCCTGTCGCCGTGCTATAAGACTATATGGGTCTAACAACCATTGTTCTCCTACTGAATGTTATATTGTATTTTCCCAATTCACTGGAGCGAACTTGACCCTCTAACCTCTGGGCTTCTATGATGTTTGACCAGAATGTTCAAACATTCCACATTGAATGCAGACGCCGTGTAAAATACAACATATTAATGTCACTATTCCTCCAAAGCTGCTTCAGAGAAAGGTTAGTAATTAGTGTTTCCGACCACATAATAGACAAGAGACAATAGACAATAGTGCAGGAGTAGGCCATTCTGCCCTTCGAGCCTCCACCACCATTCAATATGATCATGGCTGATCATCCTGAATCAGTGTCACACAACACCAAATCCGAAATAACCTGCTCTCTAGTTTGGTTCACAACATACTCTCCAACCCACCTGATATACACTTATGGAATTTATTTTTCACAACATTAGCAGTCACTTCGTTAACTCAGTCTCGATGCAACTTGACACCATCCATTATTACTGCAGAACCCACGAGTATTTGTTACTCATTCACAGGATGGGGACTTAGCTGGATAACCAGCATTTCCTGGCCATGCCAGACGGCATTTAAGAGTCAACAGCGTTGCCTTGGATCTGGAGTAACATGCAGGCCAGACCAGAAAAGAACAGCCGTTTCCTTCCCTCAAGGACATTAGTGAACCAGATGAGTTTTTCCAACAATCAGGAATGGATTCCTGATCATCATAAACCCTCGGTTCCAGATACTTATTGAACTCAAATTCCACAATCTGCCATGGCAGGATTTGAAACCATGTCCCCAGAACATTACTTGGGTCTCTGGGTTAAGAGCCCAGCGATAATATCAGTATGTCAAAGCTTCCCTTTGCATATAGTTGCATATATAATTTCCAGAGCATATGTTGCAAAATATTTGCGCGACAGTTTTGGTTCAGATATATACACAATTTTGTTTCTCCTTGCTATTTGTAAGACCCACCCAAACCCATTCTGTGGAATCTGAGGGACAGAGCCTGTGTCGTCATTAGTGATAGACTTGGATAAGACATTTGGGGAGGCTCACATCGATGCTGAGATGATCTGAAGACAGGTCCAGCAATATAGCACAAGCATCAATATCCATTCCGCTCTGTCAGGATAAGTGTCTCCGTATATTCTCACTGCTTCCTCACACTCACTGTCTGTCTCTTATAACACCTACACTCGACCAAGGCTCACACTCTAACTCCAAATAAGGCTCAAGCACGACCACACTCACTGTTGAATTCGTACCTTCCCTCCCCGACTTTTTCTGTCCCTGATGCAATAGCCCCACACACTAATACCACTACATAGATACAAAACTATGGACAGACTCCCTCCGGCCACTTCACCATGTCACACCTCACCTAGTCCAGCACTAACAGCAGGGCCATCCACTCCCACCCTCACTCATTCCCTCCCTGTCTCCCATTCCAGGAGAAACAGCATGGAATAGGACAGAAAGGACCAACCCAGGTGGTGGAGTGCCGGATATCCGTTCCCTCAACCGCCTACCCTGATATGTGGGGAGGAACCTGGAGAGAGCTGGAGAGGACCAGGAAGCCTTGTGTTGAGTATCTGAAACATCCACGTCCCACCAACCGAATAAGGAGTAGTGTTCAATAAAGAGCAATTCTCAATTCAAACCGACTGTCAGTTACAACCTCATTTCTCTCACTTGTAGAAGAACAGATACCCCATTGCACAGAGATGCAGGCATTGATATACACAGACGTATTGGTAAAATACCCCAATATAGTAACATACACAATGCATACAAGGAGATAAGCATGCACACACGGAGAAGCACACAAAGACATAAACAGTCACACACAAATAGACACAAACACAGATAGAAACACACAGGCTGATACAAAGACAGACACACATAGTCACAGAAATGAAAAAGTAACAAGCACATGGACACACACATTTAAATACACATTAAGACACAGACACGAGTGCCATTAAGACACAAATAAATACGTTTTTGATTAATAAGGAGATCAAGGATTCTAGGGAGAAGGTAGGAGAATGATGTAGAGGAACATATGCGAAATGACTGAATGGTATATCAGACTCGATAGGCCAAATGGTCTAATTCTGCTCCTTTTTTAAATGCTCGTGTGGTGTTATGCTATCAGGTATTCCCTTCCTGAGACAGCAGCAACATATTTGATTAGAAACAGTCAGTGGTAATATGGGAAAAGATTGGAGGGCAGAATAGTTAATGTCTATTCTTAGTTATTGTACCACTATATCCGAAAAGGGGCAGTGATTTGATATGAGGTTTTTGAAAAAATGTGTCCCAAAATGAAAGAAGGAGTCCCTTTCCCTTTACTGTTGTGCTATCTGTGGTGTCCTCATCCTCAGGGAGCAGTGAAGACTCGGTTAATTTAGGTATTTTAGTTTGAGCTTGCCTGCTCTTTGCCGGACAGGAGAGTCAATGTTTATTGGGAACAGACAGGAGACGGATGGTCAGACACACTCGGATCAGCCATGAGCATTCTGAATGGTGCCACCAAATGGCCAACTGCTGCCCGTTTCCAATGTGTTGTTCACTCAATTCACCCTCCCGGCCGTTACAGAGATATACTGCTCTCCCTACCCCATGCGTTTTTCCCTCAATCCACCCCTCGATGCGATTACAGGGTAGACGACCATCCCATTCAACCAGACTGGATCGTTACAATGAGACAGAAGGAGACCATTCTGCCCCTCCAAAGAATTACACAGGAATATAGGATGAAGTAATTCAGCTCGTTGAGTACATTACACAGTCCAGGACGAGGCCATTCAACCCGCCTGAACTGATGCACAGGAACAGGGATGTTGTCACGAACAGGAAATAGTAGAGATATATGATTTTTTAAACAAAACACTAACTAGTTTTGAATCAGAGATCACTGTAGGGTCATCAATGATCAATAATCTATGTAAAATATCTGAATGAAGGGACTGAATGGATCAAAGCTGAACTACCTTGTACACCAAAATGATCATTCAATAGATCTTCAAATGGAGGGATCTTTATTCTACCTGAGGATCTTCAAATCCTCAGCAGAAATAATATAATGTGAGTTGTCTATTGCAGTCGGGAACAATTTAAATGGAGAGAGATTGCAGATGTTTTTCATGTTCTTGGTACATGAATCATATGAATTCTGTCTGCAGATGCAGCAAGTGATTCGGAATGTAAGTGGAATGATGCTGTTTGTGGCAATGGGTATTGGGTTTAATTAGGAATATTTCACTGTATCTGTACAGGGCATTGCTGAGACCACATCAGATACACTGGGTGCAGTTTTGATCCTTTAAACTAAAAATACAACCGGATACAATTCCTTTCAAAGATGTTCAAAGATGCTTCCCTTGACTGACGCTTGAAATGAAGGCCTTTTGTAATCGGGATTATCTGTTTCGATCTAAGATGAGAAATCTTATTAAACCACGATTTTCAGAGAAGTCTTTCAGCTGGATACATATTTTCTCTTGTTAAGAAGAATAAAGCTAGATAATAACTTTTTGAATGCGATGCATTGGTATTAACACAAATATTATGAAGATATCAACCCATTTTTAAAAATTACGCAGATGTATATAAACATCTCATCAAATCATAAAACGGGCACATTATTTTCATTTGCTAATGAAAGGCACTGTGCACAACAACAGCAATGATGCTGTATACAGCATACAGTCTAATATAATCCACTCCAGAGAATGAACATGGAGAGTGCACATGGTCCAGTTTGGTTTTCAGTTGACATTCTTGATTTTTTTCCGCACAGAGACGGAGAAAAATATTACTTGCTTCAGAAGCAGCAGCCAATTGGTCTCTCTCTCTTACTTTATTCTACCTGAAAACAAGACGTGAGAGCACAAAACTCCTGAGTCATCTTTACAACTCGTGGAGGATTCCTGATGAGGATTCATAGGAATCTCTGTACAGCTCGAAGCAAAGGGAATTCAGCCAAATTCAACTGCTCCGGGAAGAAATCCGCATTCCCAATCATTTGTGTGAGCAGAATAAGTTCAAAGTCAGAAAAACATTTGGGACACTCTATCATTTTACCATTTGTTCACAGTTCAAATTTCTGTGTCTCAAATTTTTCTACAAAATTACCCAGTCCGATACCTATATCATTGGACACAGCACTCAACTGGTTACATTTAAAATTTGCTTTCACCAATAGAGGAGTGGGAAAAGACATGAGAGACCCTCCAACATTGGTCAGAACATGAACAAGAGATTCTCATAGGTTTGTGAAGGTGTGAATTCCCTTCCCCAGAAGATTGTGATGCCTGGATAATTCCATTTGTTCAAAATTGTCTATGTCAGACATTTGATAGACAAATGAATGTAGTAAAATGGTACACTGACAGAAAATGGTTGCTGAGATCTTAATCAGATCATAGTGCATGGTAGAGCCTCACTCAGACATGACTCAAAAATGCTTTACTCTATCTGATTACAACGTTCAATAACAGAACATCCAGGAAAATTACAGCTGTTTACTTTGAAATTACAGAAAATGAAAACATAAGGAACAGGAATATGTAATTCGGATGATCAAGCCATTGTATGCGATCATGGCTGATCTACTGTTAGCATTAACTCCTCCTTAATGCCCAGTTCTTCACACTCCTCAGCTCACTGACAGGTCAAAGATTCATGTGCCACCTCTTTAAATACTTTCAGTGATGTAGCTCCCCTAACTCTCTAGTCCAGATAATTCCCGACATTGATTACCCTCTGTGAGAGGAAAACACTCTCTACCCATACACCGTCACCTATTAATATAAACAAGAGGTGAACACAGGGGTTCAGGAAAGAGTGAATGGCCTTGATATCAAGACAGTAGTTGACTGAGGATGTCATCGGGACCACCTAGTTTTTTGAGCTTAATGAGAATCAGGTCTAACCTCCTCACTGGTTGGGGTCTTTCAGAGCACAAAGGAAGATGTTTGTGGTCGGTGGCCACAATCCTCTCAGTCCCGGGACATCTCTTCATGAGATCCTCAGATTAACTTCCTCAGCACAAACATCTTCAGCTCCTTCGTCAACGTCTATGTGCCCCCATTCCCGTCGCCCCTCATCTATCCCAAGATCAGAAGTAGAGTGATCACTGAAGATCACACAATATTCAGAACATTTTTTCCCCACTCAGCTCCTGAACCGATCTGTGTCTATATTCAGCAAGACCCAAACAAGATTCACGTTTGTGCTGTTAAAGTGTCGGTAACATTCATGTAACAGAACGGCCAGGCACTGCACATTTCCACAATTAAAAGAGAAGCTCATTCAGCACCTCAAACTGGTTACACCCGGATATGTGGAAACTATTCAGCCCATCGAAATGACTGAACAAGAAGAGGGACAGCCCATTCAATCCTCCTGCCTGTTCCACAGGAAGAGGAGACGTCTGGTCAGTACATTGAACTGTTAAACAGGAACAGGCAGAGTCCAGTAAGACTCCTAAACCTGTTCTATGGAACAAAAACGAGACCATTCACCCCTCGAGACACTTACACAGGAATAGGATGGTGTCATTGATGCTCCAACCTGGAAAACGAACGGAGCAGAGACTGCACTCATAGACTGCTCACAATGTTCCTCGTGGCTCCATTGCCTGTGGAACAAATGATTCTTTAACGTGTTTTGTCGGCAGTGAGGAAGGAAGCCAAATGTTTTGTGCCAAGCCTCAAGGAGGCATCTTCCATCTCCAGGAAGACAGACCCATGTTCTCTGTGGGGATCAGAAGCTGGTGGGAATGGTTATCTGTTTTAGAATGAAGGTATTGTGGCTCCTGTCGCGATGGTGGATAACGTGAAGTATGATCACACACCAAATGCACTGTATAAATGTTGGAAAAGTTTAGTTAAAGACTGGTTCTCTCTCTCTCAATCGAAATGGGGAGTGGCGTGGAGTGATCGGAACGTTTTCAGAGTCTGTTAAGTCTTCCACCGTGTGGACCCACCAGTGCTTCAGGGTGGAGGAAATGCTGAAGGCCTTCCTGCACTTGGGACAGCTGAAAGGCCTCTCCCCCAAGTGTGGGAAGGCCTTCAGCAATTCCTCCCTGCTGAAGCACTGGCGGGTCCACACTGGGAAGAGCCCCTTCAGCTACCCGAGTGCTGGAAGGCCTTCAACAATTCCTCCAACCTGCTGGCCCACTGATGGGTCAATCATGTAAACCAAGTTTAAAAAAACATGGACTTTATCACCGTATTAGTTCTGTTTATTGAACACAAAATACGGGGACAAAATGATTTTCCGTCCATACTAAACTATGGGAAGTACGAAGAAATAAGATACACTCGTGATATTGAGCTACATAAATTGAAATGTGCATTAGAAAACCACGGAAGTGGTGTGCAATCTTTCTCAATCATTATTTGGCCCACAGCTGAGATGCTGATTACCCCTCTGTCAGTGATCCACCTCATTGAGATTCTCTGGCGCATTATCTCAGTATTGAGGGGGTTCTCAGTTCCTACTGCTGTTCACCCAGTCAATTTAAATTAAATCACCTTCTCACTGTAGAGAAATAAAATAATCACTTGGCCTTTTGGACTCTGTTTAACTGTCAGCAACTCATCTCTGTGATATTATTGGCGATAAATGCTCTGGGACCACAGCCAGTATCCGCACAGTGCTCAAACGGTATGACAATAGATAAAGGCCTTGCAGTCCGTGAGAATTTCTAAATAAAACTTCCATTTTCTGTCCGTTCCTTTCTATCTCCCCTCATGCTGTCTTCTGATCTATCCAACTCACCCTCGTTTAACATCCCTGTTTCCAAATTTTGCAGTTGTACAGCTTGATGTTTTGGCCATTTTGGAGAAATGGATAGAGCAGGGACAGGACTGATTCTTGTAGGGTCCGGGGTTTAGATGCTTCATTGAAAAAAAGGAAGGTACTAACAGTGGGGCGGGGGTGGTGGTTGGGGTGGGGGAGGTTAGCGTGGCATTGAAAATCAAAGACAGCATTACGTTGGTATAAAGGATGCTTGATAAGGACTCGTCTAATGAGGTAATACGGTAAGAAGTTAGAAACAAAAACGGAGAGGTCACCCTGTTGAAAGTTCTCTATTGCCATCTGAAATGTTCCAGAGATGTAGAGGAAAGGATGACAAAGATGATACTGGATAGGAGCGAAAATAACAGAGCATTTGTTATGGAAGAATTTAACTTTCCAAATATTGATTCGAAATGGTACAGTAGAAATACTTTATATGGGTCAGTTTTTGTCCAATATGTGCAGAATGGTTTCCTGACACATTATGTAGATAGGCCAACAAGGGCCGAGGCCAAATTGGATTTGCTACTGAGTAATGAACCAGACCAGCTGTTAGATGTGGAGGTAGGTGAACACTTTGCTGATAGTGACTACAATTCAGTTATGTTTACCTTAGCGATGGAAAGGGACAGGTGTATACTGCAGGACAAGTGTTATAGCTGGGGGAAAGGCAATTATGATGCGATTAGGAAATGTTTTAGGATGCATAGGATGGGGAAGGAAACTGCAGAGGATGGGTACAATTTAAGTGTAGAGCTTTTTCAAACAACAGCTACTGTGTGTCCTTGATAATTTTATACCTGCCAGGAAAGGAGGAAGTGGTCGAGTGAGGCTGCTGTGGTTTACTGAAGCAGTTGAATCTCTTGTCACGAGGAAGAAGGAGGCTTATGTAAAGATGAAACATGAAGGCTCAGTTCGGATGCTTGAGCGTTACAAGTTAGCCTGGAAGGACTTTTAAAAAAAAGCTAAGACTAGCCAGGATAGAGCATGACAAGTCTTTGGCAAGTAGGATCGCGGAAAACCCTCAAGCATTCTATCAGCATGTCACGAATAAAAGAATCACCAAATGAAGATTAATGGCAATCAAACACAGTAGTGTTAAGTTGTGTGTGGAGTCTGAGGAGATAGGACAGGCTGTAAATTAATATTTGAATCAGGATTCACAATGGAAAAAGAAAATGCTGTCAAGGCCAATACTGAGAAACAGGCTATTAGTCTAGATGGGATTGAAGTTCGTAACGTGGGGATGTTAGCAGTTCTGGAGAGTGTGAAAATAGATATGTCCCCTGGGCCAGATGGGATTTATCCTAGTATTCTCTGAGAAGCTAGAGAGGAGTTTATACAACCAACTGTTCGGATTTTTACATCGCCATTGTCGACAGGAATAGTGCCAGAAGATTGGAGGACAGCAAATGTTGTCCCTTTGTTCAAGAAATAGAGAAGAGATAACCCTGGTAATTATATGCCTGTCTTACTTTGGTTGTGGGTAAAGTATTGGAAAGGATTACAAGAGATAGGATTTACTATCATCTAGAAAGGAAACATTTGATTCGGAATAGTCAACAAGGTTTTGTGAAGGGTATGTCATGCCTCACAAATCTTACCGAGTTCATTGAGAAGGTGACCAAACAGGTGGATAAGAATAAAGTGAGGTATGTGGATTTCAGTGAAGCGTTTGATAAGGTCCCTCATGGTAGGCTATTGAAGAAAATATGGAGAGCGTGGTGTTGGAAAAGCAGAACAGATGAGGCAGCGTCCAAGATGCATGCAAGTTGATATTTCTCTTGTAAGCCCTTCATCAGTAATCAGTTTTCTGGTCTGCAGCATCAGCAGTCTTCATTTTCTCCTCGCTCCTCGGATGTTGCCTGACCTGCTGTGCATTTCCAGCGCCACAATCTCGACTCTGATCTCAAACATCTGCAGTCCTTACTTTCTCCCAGAAAATATGGAGACGTGGAATTCTGGGCGATTTAGCGTTTGGATCACAAATCGGCTAGCTGAAAGCAGACAGAAGGTGATAGTTGATGGGGAATGTTCATCCTGGATTTCAGTCGCTAGTGGTACACTGCAAGGATCTGCTTTGGAGTGACGATTGTTTGTCCTTTTGAAAATGACCTTAATTAGGGTATAGAAGGACGAGTTAGTAAATTTACAGTTGTCAGTAAGGTCGGTGGATCTTTCGGCAGTGCTGAAGGATGTTGTAGGTACTGAGCTGTAATGTTCTATGTGCATGGACCTACAATGGGCTAAATAGCTTCCTTCTAAGATTTAACGATTCTGAGGCACTCTGGTCCACAATAAAAGCTTTAGGTACCTGGAGAGTCAAGCTGGTCCAGTAAAGGACACACAGTGCCATCCATCATCTCTTCCTGTTCTCTGATAAACAGCGGCATCAAAATACCAGTCCAAACAAAATAGATTGATTCAAATTCACGCAGTCAGGAGAACGTTCACCGGAGGGGATTGCCGTCAGGGGATTCAATGAATAATAAGATTTCAGAATAACAAAAAAAAAGCAATATCACAGCAGCATAATAATTAGCAGCAGAGTAAAACTTACAGTTCCAAATATGTCCAAGTTCAGCATTGTGTTCAGTTTTGGTCACCTTGCTGTAGGAAGGATGGTGTTAAACTGAAACTTTACAAGGATGTTGCCAGGACTCAAGGGTCTGAGTCATAGGGAGAGGTTGGATAAGCTGGGACATTCCTCTTTAGAGGGCTGGAGACTGAGGGGAGTGAAATGCGTCGAGAGTCTAGTCATGGCCCATATCAGTTCCAGTCTCCCAGCCTGCCTCGATCCCCTACAATTTTCCTACCAGTGGAATGGGTACATAGCGGGTGCCATTTCCCTGGAACACCTGGACGACAAGGACACCCACGTCAGATGCCTGCTCATTGACTATAGGTTCACCTTCAACACCATTATTCCTTCAGACTGATCACCAAACTCCCTGACCTTAGTCTTGGCTCTGCCCTCTGAAATTGTTTCCTCAGCTTTCTGATCGACAGTACACAATCAGTGAAAATAGGTAAGGGTGTCTCTTCCATGATAACATTCAACACTGAAATCCCAAAGGATGTGTCCTCAGCCCCCTACTATACTCCCTGTACACCCACGACTGTGTTGCCAAATTTTGAACGAATGCCATCGACATGTTCACTGATGACACCATCATAGTAGGACAGGTATTTAATGATAACAAGTCAAAATACAGAACCGAAATAGTGGACTTAGTGATATGCTGCACTGAGACCATCCTCTCTTTCAACATCGGCAGAACAAACCAACTGATCAATGACTTCAGAAAGAAATGAGGAGAACATGCCCCCATCTGCATTATTGGATCTGAAGTTGATAGAGTGGAAAGCATTAAGTTGCTTGGAATGACGATAACCGACCTCCCATGTAGACGTGACAGCCGAGATGGCACAACAACGTCTCTTCTTTCTCTGGCTGCTCAGGACATTTGACATGTCCACAAGGACCCTCATCAATGTCTACAAATGCACCACTGACAGCAAACTATCTGTGTGCACACTGACCTGGTGTGGTCACAGACCTGCCCAGGACAGTAAGAGAAATGACAGAAGGTTGTGTACACAGCCCATGCCACCACGGAAACCAACGTCCTATCCATTGTCTCCATTTACACAGCTCACTGCCGTGGAAAGTCTGACAGCATTTACAAAGACCCAAAAACCCTGGATCTCCTACAATCTCTTCCATCATGCAGACAATACAGAATCTTGAACACACAAACCAGCGGCTCATGAACAGCATCTTCCCAGCCCATTATTAAACTGAGGAATGGACTCTCTCACTTCAAATAATGTTGATCTTGATCACATTGATGTTGCCTATTGCATGCCCTTTCTGGTGTAGCCTTTATGCCTCAGTCTAAGTTTTTCCTTTACCCTATGACCTGTATGTCCTTGCTTATTGTAGGAGCGAGATTCCCCAGCTAGGGAGAAAGACTCTGGAGGCAGACAGGACACAGGTACGGAATGGACTTTAATTCAAGCAAAACCTGGCTAATGCTGGGGGAATCCCAAAGGATCTTCCTCGAATCTGGCTTTGACATGAGAAGACAATCCTTTCCTTAATCTTTAGCTTAGATCAGAAGGCAAATCAATGACACACTTCGGGTTTACAGTAAAAAGACAGTATTTTTATACGTTCTGTGTTGAAATGATCGTACACAACCTTGTCAGTGTACCCTCCACTCCCCTTCTGCAGAACCAATCTTGAAAAACAACTGATCAATGATGGACGCTCCCATGGACAGCCCGAGGTTCTTATTTGTTTCGGAATTTTAACCATTGTTGTTATCTCTAGTCCGTGGGATCTTTCCATAATGCATTCCAAAGTTCGGGGCTCTGCTCTTTTCAGTCATATCCCTCATTGTTTATCTTGAAGGATTGCATAAATTCTATTCTCCAATGGGCACACTATCTCTTATCAAATTCCATGATCACATTTTACAGTAAAAAGCTGATTCTGATACAAAATACGTAATATTATTATTATCTACGGTTAACCTTTTTCTTCGCTAATTCGACAAGACAAGCCAGGCATCTCGTTAAGGTTTTATTATTATGTTCAAATCTGGGTCCATGATTATTTACCAAATATTTAACTAGAGCTTATTACTATTGTAAACAGTTTCAAAGGTACAGCTAGCTTCTGAAAGATAACTTGAGATGCTATTTTTGTGGATGAAAATAATCCTTACTGAGATCAGAATAAGTTACTTTTTGTAGTGATTCGTCAAAGTTTTTGTGCTACAATTTCATTTTTTCATCTGTGTTCTGTTACAAATCATCATTTTTTTTTTAAAAAAAGAACCTTCTTTACCACTATATAGGCATGTTTCAGAATCTTGCGAATCAGATTATCCTTACTTTTGCTTTGGAATAATTCGCTGTTCAAAGGCCCTTTTTTTCACTGATGCTGAAGCAATCTATTTTAATTTCTGTCTATTTTGTGGCTCTTCAGAAACAGACAGCTGAAGTAGACTTTTAATTTTCGGCCACTCCATGTCTCTAAAAAAAGGCAGCTCCAACTCTCACTATGATCTGCCAGAACTGTGTATAAACAAAGAGTTTCACTCTACTTAGATACATGCGACAACGAATCCTATCAAATCAAATAAAACCAAATCGTATGATCGAGAGAGAGAAATTGTCACAAGGTCAATACACCCAGATGAAACCTCTGCAGCCTGCCACATCCGGCCAAAAATCGTGATAGTCCATTAAACAACTAACTGTTAGAGAGGGCTCCACAATTATCCCCATTCTATCAATGGATCAGCTCTGCACATCAGTGTAAAAAACAAGGAAATAGTATCTGTACCATCCTCAGCCAGGGGTGTTGAGTCGATGATTCAATTCACCATCATCATGATGCCCACAGGATCACAGATCAGTCTTCAACCAATTCAATTCGCTGCACGTGCCATGAAGAAAAAGCTGAACACAGTCGAGAGGCAAATGCAATGAGTCCTGACCCCATTCCTGCAATAGGAATGAAGACTTGTGCTGTACAACAAGCCGTGCCCCTGGGGAAGCGGTTTCCTTCCAGCTACAACTCTGACATCTCCCTGGCAATGTGGAAAATTACTCAGTGTCGGGGAATAATTACAATCTGGACAATTACAACCCTCTCAGTCTCATCATGATAGTCAAATTGGGAGTTTGTTTTGATAGAGCTGTCAAGCAGCACAGACATAAGCTTGCTCAGTGTGGTTTCTGATCGGTCCCCATGTGGAGATGGTGCTGTTTTGGAAAAGTCACTGGAAGAATAATCCAGACCAGGCTAATGCTCTGGCAGCTGGTGGAAGTTAAAAACAATTAATAAAATATCGAGATCTCAAATCTGGTGTCAGTAACAATGGCCTTGAAGTCAATGTCGATTGTAAACACCAATTTCCTTCCCCAATGTACTTTCAGGAAGTGAATCTCCCGTGCTTTCCTGGTCTGGCCTAAAAGTGACTCCAAACACACAGACATGTGATACACTCTTCAATGGTCTCTGAAAAGGCCAAGCAAGACACTCTATCGTATCAAACTGCTCTGAAGTCTAAAAGGATAAAACCTGACAGAATATCCAGACCCCAACCTCGGTATGGAAAAGGGAACGGGAAAGACAATCATGTTGAGCCAGCAGAGACGTCCTTCCTAACATCTGTGAACTTGTGACAACATTTACAGAGCTTTCCCACAAACCGCACAGAAACATCGGGAATGTAATAGGCCATACAGCACATTGAGCCTGCCCCATTCTAGTTCATGTCTGAACATCTCCTCAATGCACTTTCCCCACACACTTTTCACACCCCTTAATGTGATTAACCTTGTGAAGCTATAAAATAGGAACTGCAGTCGTCCCCTTGGTCTGTCGAGTTTGCTATCCAATTCAATATAATGATGGCTGACCCTTTATTTCTACACCATACTCCTGCACTCTCCCCCATCCTTTGGTGTCTAGACATCCTTATTAGTCTTTAGTGCCTTGTCTTCCATAGCCTTATGTGAGAGAGAATTCCCAGGTTCACCAGTCTCTGAGTGCAGACATTTATTCGTATCTAAATGCAATGTGACCCATCTGTATTTAATACTGTGGCCTCTTGTTTTAGACTTCCCAGCCAGGGGAATTATCATCACTGCTTCCAATCTACCTCACCCTGTCAGTGTTTTATATATCTCACTGAGATCTCCACTCATTTCCCTAAACCCCATGGGATACAGGCTCAGTTGTCCCAAACCTGCTCCCACAAAAAGTCTGTCATCCCAGAGATCAGTCTGTTCATCCTTCGCTGCACTCCCTCAATGTCAGGTTTGTCCTTTATTAGGTACGGAGACCAAAACTGCACACAACACTGCACAATGTTCGAGTTGAGGTCTCACCAAGGGCCTGTACAGCTGCACTGAGACACCCTTACCCCTGGACTCCAGTCCCTCTGAAATGATGGTCAACACCCATTTATCTTCCTGACTGCTTTCTGCTCCTGCAATATTGCTTTCAGTGACTGGTGTACAGGGAGATCCCAGGTCCTTTTCAATGTTACAGCTCCCCACTTGGTGGGTCTGTGTAAACTGGTCTGTGTGCCAATGTATTCCCTGTATTGGCTTCTTTCTTCAGAACTCACTGCTCTGCATGGAACTCAGATGTCTGTCTAAATAATAACAGAAGAAAGGTGCAGTTCCCTTCATAGATCGACATTTCTCAACCACTTCCTTTTCCAATGGTTGGCTGGAACTTTAGTGTTTCACAACAAAGTAGACAACATCACATCTATCCACACTGCTCTTCATCTGCCACATGTTTACTCATTCACTCCGTTTGTTTCAATCTTCTTTAAGTTTTTTTCACATCCGCCTCACTTTCAAAATCCTAGTTCCGTCAGCAGACTTGAACACTTTGCATTGATTCCCTCAACAAGATGTTTGAGATGTATTGTGAATGTCTGGCGCCCCATCACCAATCATTGCGATGCCTCGTGAGCCTTCCAAACTGAAAACCATCCATTTATTCCTCCTCATTGTTTCCTGTCAACACTCCCATTTTAACACCATGTTTATATATTACCCCCTATCCCGTGTGCTTTTACTTTGCATACTAGGGTTGGGACTCTATTAAAATCCTTGCTGAAAATCCTAGTTCAGTGCCTCTATTGTATTTTCTTTAATTAATCTACCAGTGAATTTCTCAAATATTTCCCATTTCATCAATCTGTGTTGTTTTTTTTTTCTATGCCCATTATTTTCAGTTCCAATAATTTCTCCAAATTAGTTTATTTACAAGTTTCATTCCACATCATTTTCTCGTCAGACTCAGGTTTTCTCCTATTGCTGGGAAGGCTTTGTTTATGTATTTTTCTGTGAAGGCAGAAGTGAAGTAGCTGTGTCATGTTTCTCTGTTCTCCATTCTCCATTCCCTGGTTTCACTCTGTAAGGAAGCTGAAACTTTGACTAAAACGAACAGCTGTTGTCTATTCACCCTGTCCATGCCCCTTGTAATCTTAAACCTGAATGACTTATCCGCTCAACTTCCTCTGCTCCAAAATAAATAACTCGAGCTTACCCAGCCTCTCTCCACAGCTCATATGGTCCATCCCAGGGAGCATCCTGGTGAATCTGTTCTGCACCTCATCCAGTACAATCACATCCTTCCTGTAATGTGGCTCCCAGAACTTCACACAATATTTCATTTGGCCTTACCGAAGTGCTATATAAAACTCGGATAATCTTTGGGTCAATGAATAAAGGCTTTATCTACAGTCATGCTGAACTCATCAATTATCATATCCAGTCACATTCAGGAATGTGTGGAGAAGCACGCTCTGAGCTTCCTAGTGTGATGCCGTTCTTTGAGTCCTCCCCTGTCTGGTTCCTTCTTCCAAAGTGTATCACCACATATTTATCAGGGTTACATTCCATTTGCCATTGTTCTGTCCATCTGACCATTCTATCTGTATCTTCCTGTAATATAAGACCTCCCTCCTCACTGCCAACAACACGGCCAATCTTTGTGACAAACACAAACTTACTTATCACACTCCCCCTACCCACTTCACATTGACATCACTTATGAATACCTTAAATAATACGGAACACAGCACTGATCTCTACCGGGTACACCGGGGAAATTGGGCTCCAGTCACACAAACAGCCTTCTACCATGAAGTTGAGTTGGGATGCAACTTGCCAAGTCACTAATAGGCCCTACATGTTCCCTGGTTGTTCTGTTCCACTTGATATACGTGAAGAATATCTGGGGATTCTCCTTAATCTAGCCCTGCCAACTGGCTTCCATGCCCCTGTGTTAATCAGTCCCCTCCAAGGGAAGCATTTCCTCCTTATTACGGTCTTAAATGGCATATCCCTTATCCTGTCATTATTTGCCTTAAATATAGAGTAGACAGCTAGAGAAACATCCTGTTTATTTCCACCTCATCACATGAATCATATATTTTTGAAATTTCACTGAGATCTTTCTTAGATTAGGTCACCGACACTGCACTCAATACCTCAGGTACAGTCGAACCAACACTCTATGCAACTGCTTCATGATGTCTTTACCTCTATATTCCAATCCCTTTAAACAAACTCCAACCTAACTTTAACTTTCCAATTACATGTATTGCTCCAAATACCATTCACACTAATTGCATTTACGAACTCACTCTGTGAGTTATCGAGGCATAGAGATGTAAAGCATGGAAACAGACCTTTCAGTCCAACCCGTCCATGTCTAGCAGATATCCCAACCCAATCTAGACCTACCTGCCCGCATCCGACCCATATCCCTCCAAACCCTTCCTATTCATATAACCATCCAAATGTCTTTTAAATGCTGCAATTGTACCAGCCTATACCACATCCTCTGGCAGCTCATTCCATACACGTACCACCATATTTGTGAAAAAGCTTCTCCTTAGGTCTCTATCACGTTTAGATTTTTTAAAGTGTGGAAACAAGTCCACAGCGACCCACCCAGATCCATCCCCCTAACCTAACAGTACAGGCAATTTAACATAGTCAATTCTCCTAGCCTGCACAAGTTTGGATTGTAGGAGGAAACCCACGCAGACATAGGGAGAATGTGCAAAGTCCACACAGCCTGAGGCGAGAATTGAACCTGAGTCTCATGGCATTGGGAAGTGGCATTGCTAACCACTGTGCCACCCAACATTCTTCACTTCTCAGCCTAAACCTATGCCCTTTAGATCTGGACTCCCCGACGCCAGGGAAAAGACTTTCTCTATTTATCCTCTCCATGCCCTTCACAATTTTGTACATCTCTAGAAGGTCACCCCTCAGCCTCTAACGCTCAAGGGAAAACACCCCCAGCCTGTACAGCCTCTCCTTATACCTCAAATTCTCCAATCCTGTCAACATCCTTGTAAATCTTTCCTGAACCCTTTCAATTTTCACAACATATTTCCAATAGGAAGGAGACCAGAATTCCAAGCAATATTCCAACAGTGGCCTAACCAGTGTCCCGTACAACCACAACATGACCTCCCAACTCCAAAACTCAATACTCTAACCAATAAAGGAAAGCATACCAAACACCACCTTAACTATCCTACCTACCAGCGACTCCACTTTCAAGGAGCCATGAACGTGCACTCCAAGGTCTCTTTCTTCAGCAACACACCCAGGACATTGCCATTAAGTGTAGAAGTCCTGCTAAAATTTGCTTTCCCAAAATGCAGCACCTCGCATTTATTTCAATTAAACTCCATCTGCCACTTCTCAGCCCTTTGGCCCATCTGATCAAGATCCTGTTGTACTCTGAGGTAAACCTCTTCGCTGTCCACTACACCTCCAATTTTGTTGTCATCTGCAAACTTACTAACAATACCTATTACGCTCACATCCAAATCATTTACGTAAATGATAAAAAATTGAGGAACCAGCATTGATCCTTGTGGTACTCCACTGGTCACAGGCCTCCAGTCTAAAAAATAACCCTCCACCTCCACCCTCTGTCTTAAACCTTTGAGCCAGTTCTGTATCCATGTGGCTAGTTGTCCCTGTGTTCCATGAGATCTAAACTTGCTAACCAGTCTTCCATGAAGAATCTTGTCGAACGTGTTACTGAAGTCCATATAGAACACATCTACCACTCTGCCCTCTTCGTGACTTCTTCAATTTTTCAATCAAGATCGTGAGATATGATTTCCCACAGTTAAAGCCATGTTGACTATCCC
Source organism: Chiloscyllium punctatum (assembly GCF_047496795.1). Classification (NCBI taxonomy): domain Eukaryota; kingdom Metazoa; phylum Chordata; class Chondrichthyes; order Orectolobiformes; family Hemiscylliidae; genus Chiloscyllium; species Chiloscyllium punctatum. The sequence goes on along the minus strand of NC_092750.1, from coordinate 103,854,002 downwards.
TAATCAGTCCTTGTCTTTCCAACTCCATGTACATCCTGTCCTTCAGGATTCCCTTCAACAACTTGCTCACCACCGACGTCAGGCTCACTGGCCTATAGTTCCATGGTTTGTCCGTGCCACCCTTCTTAAACAGTGGCACCGCGTTTGCCAAACTCCAGTTTTCTGCCACCTCTCCTGTGACTATCAACGGTACGAACGTCTCAGCAAGAAGCCCAGCAATCACTTCTCTGGCTTCCCACAGAGTTCTATGGTACACCTGTTCGGGTCCTGGGGATTTACCCACTTTTACACGTTTCAAGACATCCAGCACGTCTTCCTCTGTAATATGAACATTTTTCAACGTGTAACCATCTATTTCCTGACATTCTATATCTTCCATATCCGTTTCCACAGTAAATACTGATGCAAAATCCTCGTTTAGTATCTCCCCCATTTCCTGCAGCTCCACACAAGGGCTGCCTTGCTGATCTTTGAGGGGTTCTATTCTCTCCCTAGTTATGATTGTGTCCTTAATGTAATTGTAAAAACCCTTTGCAGTCTCCATAATTCGACTTGCTAAAGCTTTCTCATGTCCCCTTGTTGCTCTCCTGATTTCCCTCTTAAGTATACTCCTACTGCCTTTACACTCTTCGAAGGATTCACTCGATCTATCCTGTCTATACCTGACATATGTTTCCTTCTTTTTATTAATCAAACCCTTTAGTTAGATCAGGCAGGCTAAAGGGCTGAGGAGTGTCTGATGGAATTCATGTTAGACAAGCGGAAGATGTAACATTTTGTTGAGGCAAATTGTGTTAGCACTTATAGGTAGGATCCTGGGAAGTGTTTTCAAACACAGACAGCTACATAGAAATTATAGAAGCCCTGCAGTTTGGAACCAGGCCATTTGGCCCACCGAGTCCACACTGACCCTTCAGATAACATCCCGACCAAAAAACCCAAACGTTACCCCGGTAACTCTACATTTCCCATAGACAATCCAACAAGCTGCACATCCCTGGATACTGCGGAACAATTTAGTGAGGTCACTGAAACTAACCTGGACATTTTTGGCAGTGAGAGGAAAACCAAACACCCAGAGGAAACTCACGCACACACAAGGAGAGCGTGCAAACACCGCACAAAATGTCAACAAAGGGTGGAATCGAACCCAGGTAATTGATGCTGTACGGCAGTATTGCTCTCCACTGTGACACTCAATGACCAGCTCCGCGAGAAACTGCATCCTCCCACTTTCTCTGGATCTGTCACATCTGTTCAAATGATGCCGAATTCCAGTGTGGTGCTTCCAACAAGCCTTCCTTTATCTCCACAGGGCCTTAAGCTGTGACTGACACATTGCCTGCTCTTTGCCCTCGCCGATTCCCCTCCTTCCCAGATAAAGTTACCCATTAATACTGCAGCATGCAAGATAATTGCTGATCTAAAATAAAACAAAGAGCTACATATACTGGGGATCAAAAACAAAAGATGTTCTGATGAAGAATCCCCAAATTAAAAATGTTGACTCACTCTCTTCCTACAGAGGATTAGGAAAAAGTAAATTCTGAAATGAATTCCTGGTGAAAGGCTTCTGACCAAAACATAGACTTTCCTGCTCCTTGGATGCACCCTAACCTGCTGTACTATTTGAGGGCCAAACTTTCGACTTTCTTCCTTCAAATGCCACCAGCCCCGTTGAGATTTGCCTGCAAACGCTTGTATATTTAATTTCCGGCTTAGAACAAATCAGCTACATCATCCATTTAGTCTCCTAAATGTCTGTCTGAGAAACATCAAAGAAAGCATTCACACAGATTTTAGCAAACAAGGGAGGGAATTTATGTTAATAAGAGTTATCTGACCCAGCCAGGATATTGGAAGTGTCGCCCAGCTTCGAAGGTCTTGTTTAATTTTCTCAAACAAATGGACAAATCACACGTTAAATATAAGTTCAAAGATAGAATTAATGAATATACGTAAACAGGGAACATCCCCATTTCCCCCTGGGACCATTGAAAAGGAAATCAGGATTCTCCCACGGCATCAGGTATTTCCCTGAGTTCGCCCAGGGGCACGGTCTCCGACTTTGTAAAATCAATAGTATAGTCGGAAAAGGCACCAAACGAACTGATGCATTGTATGAGGTGGGGTACAAAAGCTGTGGGATTTACCAAAAATTTAAGACCAACATCTGCAGACAATGTAATCTTACGTGACTTCTATCCCACTTCTGGGGCAGATACGTTGGGGTCCCTGCAGATGGCCTTCGTCAGTGGCGCAATCACCATCGTATGGCATAAACAACCTTGTCGACTGCCTCTAGAAATATTAATTTTACAGGATCGTACACAGAGGCTAACTTGATAAGGGGTCGCTTATGGTGACAAATCAGAGCTACATCATCCATTTAGTCTCCTAAATGTCTGTCTGGGAAACATCAAAGAAAGCATTCACACAGATTTTAGCAAACAAGAGAGGGAATTCATGTTAATAAGAGTTATCTGACCCAGCCACTTGATAAAGACTTTGCCGAGACCAAACCATTCTAATGTATAGAAGAGATACAGCTACTCAACCCAAGCAAATGCCTTCTCTGGATCTAAAGAGATCATTAATACCTGCTTAATTTGCTGTTAGCACGCTTGGATCATATTGAGTAATCTCCTAACATTATTGGAATATCTGCAGCCTTTCATAAACCGGTTTGGTATACTTTGACAATGGAAGGATAAATAGTTTCCATCCTTAATGTAAGGAACTCAGGCAGAACTTTGAAATCAACATTTAGAAGTGAGATGGTCCTATAGGAAGCACAATCTTTCGGTGTCTTCCTTTTCTTCAGAATAAGAGAGATATGAGCCTCTCTTAAGGATGGTGGGACACAGTCGTAACTGTGTGAGTGACGAACATAGTCAGCATCGGCTCTGGCAATAGGTTTATAAATTCCTCATAAAGCTCACGTGGACATCCGTAAGGACCAGGTGCCCTTCCGCATGGAAGCTGCTTTACACCCTCCACCACTGACAATGGTGCATTAAGGCAAGACGCTTATTTGGGGGTTACCCCTGGAAGGTCCAAGTTCTTGAAGAAAGATTCTATCTTGATTCATCTATCCCCATAATGCTCAGTCTGATATAATTCAGAGTAAAATCTCCGAAATGCTGCTTTAATGTTTATGGGATCGGAAAGGGTCCCAGTACCTTCCCTAATTGAGGTAATGGCTTTGGAGCTCTCTTTATCATCGCAAGATAGGCTAACTACTTGCCCAGTTTATCACCATGTTCAAACAGCCTTTGTTTTGCAAACGTAAGTACCTTCTTGGCTGTCTGTGTGAGCATGGAATTCACTGCAGACCCAAGCGTTGTGATCCTCTGCAGCCTAGCTACTGAGAGTCTATCACAGTGTGCCCTCTTGGCTGCCTTCAACAGTGCCTGGAGCACGCGTTCCTGCTCCTGCTTCTGCCGCGTCCAATGGAATTATTCCTTTGGCATAAGCCTTAGCAATTTTCCATAGAATGGATGTGTTACTGGTTGAATCTGAATTAATGGTTAAGAGAGATCTGAATTCATTACAGAAACACTCAATGTACTTACTATCCTTAAGAATAAAGGCATTCGCCAGTGTCTTGCACCTGCTATATTGCCCTTAATCTTAAGCAGTAAGTATGCCGCAGCATGGTCAGAATTGGTAATATTCCCAATTGTGCAGAAAACCAATGAATCGAAGATTGCTGCAAGGTGAGGAAGAGATCAACACTAGTGTTGTATTTCTTCCGGTTAAAGAAGTAAGTAAAATCCCTATTTATGAGGTAGATCTGCCTCCATACATCCTCCAGCCCCACTTCCACACAAAACTCCACTAATTGCTTAGATTGGAAAGATGGTGCTGGGAGCCTTTGGGCATGCTGTCCACAGTGGGTGCAAAAGACAATTGAAATCTCCTCCTACGATAATGTGCTGCGAAGAAAGATTACTTAATTTGGAAAATGCATCTGTCAGGAATTTACGGCAGTGAGCCGGGGGCAATAAACATTCAAACTACTGCTTTCTTCCCCATATATCTTTGAGGGTTATGATCCTCCCGTGGGTGTCTAATACAATTTAGTAATTTAAATGAAAGATTCTTCCTCACCAGCATGGTTTCTCTCCTATTCCTAGTGTTAAAAGACTAGAAATAAACCCGATCAAACCCACCTTGCTGTCATGTCAAATGTTCCTTGACATCAAAGTGCATCTCTGCAATACGACAATATCCACCCTCTCATTTTCCTTAACTGGCGAATGGCTCCCCTTAATGTTCCAGATACACCATTTAACCACGACATTAGCCAGTACACACTGAAACAATATTTGAAATCCAGAGAGGAAGAACTCAAATTACAAATCACTGAGCACCGATGAAAAAGAATCATAGAGCTTAAAAAAACACACAAACTAAAGCTACTGCAACTAACAAGCTCTCAAAACGTTCCAAAACTAAATACATACAAATACAAAAAAAAGATACAAAGTGGCAATGGCACTCAGGAGGGGCATTTACCCTCCACCGACTGGGGGCATTTGCACGTCACAAATCTCTATCTTCTGCGCCATTATCAATACTGCATCCAGGGCAATTAATCACAAACATCGGGACTGAACTGCTCTTAGGTAGGCATTCAGTCATCATGATCAACTTCACAACTCCCTCCAGCGTGAGCCGAACCCGATACACAAACTAAGCAAGAGAAAAACGAGTAGTATGACGAATGAAGAAGTTAAAAGTATGTACTCTACCCATCCCCGACTATAATTTAACACTGCTTAATACCAGAAACGGTCAACAAACTTTCTTTTAAAAAAGAGAAACAAGGTTATCGCTTTCCATTAACGCATCCAGCCTACGTTCAAGTGTCCACAAAGTTTTCTCATCCTCTGGAGAGTCAGTGGATCTATTGAAAGATCCACTAGTGCATACAGAGCACCTCTGAGTTCATTAAGGAATACTGAATCTCAGGTTCCCTTAATCTTCTCTTCATATCATCAAAAGATTTTCTTTTCTGAATCACTGCCGCTGAAAAGACCTGGAAGAACTTAATCCTGTAGCCCTCTTCGGCTCTCTCCCCTGTGTTCTGGAAGCTTCCCTAAGTCTTTGTTTGTACCTGCAACGATGTAATCGCACATGGACAGGGTGAGGGCGTTGGTATGAGCCTGACCTGACCACCGTAACCCGATGAACTGTCTCACTCTTCACCCGTCCCTCTTCAGCTTCGAAGTGAAGGAATCTCTGCAGCCAGTTCTTACAAAAAACCTCACTGCCTGATCACCTTATGTCCGGTCCAGCAGACCGATTATTTGAACATTCTTCATCCTACCCCTGTTCTCTAGGTCGTCACCTTGTTCAGTTAAGGTACGAATCTATTTTTCAAGGATAAGGATCCGCTCCTTACAGGAATCGATCACAGTCTCTGCCCCTACAGTTTGGCTCTCGACCTCATCCGTTCTGTTTCCAAGGCTTTCAAGTTGCTGTTCATCTTTGTGGAACACTGCTGAGAGTGGTTCTATCCTCCTGCTGAATTTTTCTTCAATCATGGATTCAATCATTTCCCGTAACTTGGTGAACTCGGTGACCAGGTCCTGGTGAGTAACTCGGTCCATTGAACGAGCAGACGGTGTTACAGGTGCGGCCACAGGCATGTTCGATGCTTCTGACGGGTGCGCTGCGTGTTGGGACTTACTCGATCCTTTCCCATATTTTGTCATTTCCACTTGACAAAACGGGATTAGTAAGGATTCTATAGCTCTTGTCGTGTTCAATTGTAAGTAAATGACTGTGGTGGGATGGGTAGAGCATTACTGTGGTACAGAGATCAGCAAAGCTGACCTTTCAGATCGCTGCCATTTTGCTTCCGCATTAAAACTTTATTGATGTTATCATTTCATTTAATTCCTGTATATTCTGGAGCCGTGCCATTCAGTACCACTGTCTACATTTTCCCCAACACTGCACATTGCTGCCCACTCCTTGATAATCCCACTCCTCGATAATCCGTGATTCGTGAACCTTGCCTCAAAAATATTCGCTATCTCTGCCTCGAATGGTCTGCAGGGAAGAGTGTTCCAAAGACTCACTGCACCCTGAGAAAACAAAATTAAACAGACTCATTGGTGTGCGAGATTAGTTTTATTTTTGCATTCTTATCTGAGAAAGGACATAGTAACACTGGAAGCAATTCAGAGGTGATTCAATTCATTTATTCCATGCATGAAGGGCTGATATTATGGAGACGTTAAAAGTTTACCCTTGGAGTGAGAGCTGATCTTATTGAAATATACAAAGCCTTGAGGCGAGTGAACCAGGTATCTACTGACTGGGTTTTCGTAGAGCCCAAACTTGATGCTGTTGTCATTGAACCCCTACAGTGTGGAAGCAGGACATTCGACCCATCGAGTCCATACCAACCCACCAAACAGTATCCGACCAGACCTGTCCCCCTACTCTATCCATGTAACCCTGCATTTCCCATGACTTACCCTCTTAACATTCACATCGCTGGTCACTCTGGGTAATTTAGCATGGCCAATCAAACATCTTTGAACTGTGGGAGGAAACTGGAGAACTGGGAAGAAACTCACACAGACATAGGAAGAATGTTCAAACTCCACACAGAGTGTCAGACGAGTTTGGAATTGATCTCAGCTCCTTGCTGATGTGAGGCAGCAGTGCTAACCACAAATCTAACATACTGCTCCATAGCCCTATTAGTTACCTGCGGCTGATGAAAGAAATCTGCCTGACTTGTTCCTATCACTGAACCTGACCCCGTCTGAGACATTTATCATTGGTCATATCATCAACCTCGTTACATTTAAAATGTGTCGTGGCAGTGACGGAGCGGTACTAGAAAAGGAAACAGTGACACCCTCCAAACTCAGTCAGAACCGGAGTGAGGAAAAATTCACAAAGTGGGATTTCATTCAAGTGGGAATTCATTTCCCCCGAAGTTTGGAATGACGGAATCTTTATATTATATCGAGGCTGGCTTTGTCTGATTTTCCATAGACAGGTGAATCAGGGATAATGGTGCATGGAGAGAGAAGTGCAGCTGGGACCACAATGAGATGAGCCATGACCTTATTTACTGGTGGGGTAGTGTCAAAGGGCCATTTAGCCCACTCGTGCCCCTCAGCCCTATGTTCTGATGTTCCATTCAGCCCTTCGGACCTGCTACACACAGGCAGCTCGAAGGCACGCCGATGGTTAGGTGTAGTTTCGGAAATGCACTTGGAAATTCCAGGCTTGGTCAGGAAGTGGCCCCCAGCTGCATCCTTTTTTCCATGCTTCCCTACTCTGTAAGTTCTGCTCTGGAATTGCTTTGAATGCAGTTCCCATATCCCATCCAGGGTTAATTCATGCAAATTTTCTCCTCTCCCCAATGCAACATTGTACAACACGCCTTCCAGGAAAATAACCAATTACTTTCCAAAAGCATGACATAAAAAACTAAGAAGTAGGAACATGAGACAACTATTCGGCCCCTCAAAACTGAACTCTCATTCAATAAGAACATGGTTGATCTACTTCCGGGCTCAACTCCACTTTCCTATCCAATTCCTTGTATCCCTCCACAACTCCCTGTGTTAGGGAATTCCAGACATTCACTACCTTCTGAGAGAGTTCATCATTTTTCACCTCAGATTGAAATCGATGTCCCTTATTCAGTATCTACCACCTCGAGTTCGAGATTGAGGGGAAACACCTTCTCAGCATCGACCTTGTCAAGCCCCCTCTGTATCTTGTACATTTCAGTAATACCAACATCATTTGTTTCAACTACAATGAATAATCGCCTCACCATTTTAAATGTATTCAATTAGTTAACCCTTCCACCTCAGGAAGCCGCCTCATGAACTAACCTAGTTACTTGCTGCATCAGCATGCTGACGTTACGTTTCATACTCAGGAACACTCCAATCCCTTTGTACTACTCCTTTTTTGGAAGTCCTCTTCCTTAATTAGCAGCCTGCATTTTGGTTCTCAAAGTCATCCACTAACTCCAATGTATATTGCACTCAGCTCCCTCGGTCAGGCTATCAGTATAGATTGTAACTAACTGATGCCATCGGTCTGATATTTGTGGTAATCCAGTAGATATGTCTTTATCATAAAGATCCATTAATACTGACTCTCCGATTACTATATGTTAAGCAACCATTATCCCATGCAAATATATTATTCATCATACTACAAGCCTCTGTCTTGTGTCAGAATGTTTATTGTGTGATACCTTGTGAAAACTTTCTGGAAAGCCTCATGTTGACCAGTTCCCTTTATCAAATCTGCCTGTCACTTTCTCAGGGATTCCTGATGAAAGGCTCCTGCCCGAAACATTGTTTTTCCTGCTCTTTAGATGCTGCCTCACATGCTGTGCGTTTCCAGCATGACTCTAATCTTTACATTCTCATGAATTTCCAAAAAAGAATTTGTGTGATTTTACAGAGCAAAAATAGTTTCCCCTTCACAAAACTATGCCAACTCTGCATGAAACTTTTCTCAGTGCCCTGCTATTCCTTTCTTAATAACAGGCTCTAGCAGATTCCAAGCAAAAATTGTTAGGCTAAATTGTTCCTGCGTTCTGACTCATTCCTTTCTTGAAGACAGGCGCCACATTGGAGGTTCCCCAATTTCACTGGAACACTCCTGTAATCCAAAGAGTAATAGAACAATTCACACAATGCCTCTAGTCACTCTGTGACCACTTATTTTAAAATTAACTATGAATTACTGCTGACCTACCTACCCTTATTCTTATCTGCGAGCTAAATACCTTGTACCTTTTGTTAGAGACAGTTCAATAACTTCCCTCCTGTTAACATTTTGTTTATACCATTGACATGCTTACACTACTTTCCTCATGAGGAGTGATTTAAAATACTAGTGTAAATTATCTGCCTGTTCCCTGTGGCCAGTTCTCCAGTAACACCCTCCTAATGGCCTCAATGTACTTTCCTCAGTTCACTTCCCCCTCAGCTCACACACACATCTTCAAGCTTTTTTTTATGTTGACAGAAAAGCTCATGATGCTTGTTTTAATATTTCTTACCAATTTATTACATCATATCTTTTCGTACATTTTCCTCAATTTCTACATCCATACAGTTATATCGTGCACGAACAGACCCTTTGGTCCAACTTGTCCATGCTGACCAGGTTTTCTACATTAAACTAATCCCATCTACTTGCACTTGGCCTATATGCCTCTAAACGTTTCCCATTCATATGTTGGTCCAAATGTCTTTGAAATATTGTAGCTGTACTTGCATCTCCCACTGTTCCTCTGGCAGCTAATTCCATACAGACATCACACTCTTTGTAAAAAATGTTGGCCCTTCGTCCGTTTCAAGTTTCCCCACTTTCACCTTAAAGCTATGCATCTGTGTTTGAACTCCCCGATCCTGCAGAAAAGACCTTCGCTATTCACTCTATCCATGCCTCCGATGATATTATAAACTTCTAGAATGCCACCCTTCAAACTCGTACGCACCATCTGATACTAACTTCAAGATCAAACATTTAATGATAAACACTGCAAATGTGCAAGAATAATAAAAATGACAGGTGTAGAAAACAGCCCAATCTTCATACTGTTAGTTTTGCTCTATGTTACAAAACTAAGGCAGCATGAAACTCTTACTAGTGCCAATAAGAGGACAAGCACCTAAATTCCATAGCGTGAAGGCAGTGATGATGTATACCGGGAAAACGTATAGATCTAGATCTATATAATACCACATTGTCAACATTCTCTCTCCTGTTCTCCCTATGGCCCTGTGTGGTTGTGTCTTCTTTATCTTACACTCACCTAGAGAGAACCCCTTTCCCCCATTCACACCTTAATTTCAACCCATTTTGCATCATCTTCTCGTTCACCACTGCTTATAGCCCGTTTCTCTTTTGCCACGCCCTCTTTTCCAAGTCACCCATCCCCCATCTCCGGCAAGGGATTAAAAAGCCCAGTGTCCATCCCTTTTCAGTTCAGAACAAGTCACATTGGACTTGTTACGCTAAATCTGCTTCTCTGCTTCTGCAGATTGTGCCAGACCTGCTGATGCTCTTCAGAAACGAATAGGCACAGCACAAACTTTCAATGAAACAAATAAATATGGAAACTGGAAATAAATACAAAATAAATCCAAAAGTTGCTGATGAAACTGTAGGCTTTTTAGAGGGCCACTGGACTCGGAAGATTAACTCTACATTCACTACAGAACATGCTGCCAGAGCTGCTTTATTTCCTCAGCAATTTCTGTTTTTGAACAAGTTCCAATGACGTGTTTGGAAGCTGCTCAAACGCCCTGTCCAACACGGAGCGCCCTACACTGGGAACTGAAGTGCACACATTCATTTGCTCAGAAACTGCACAAGGCTGACATCACTGACACCACAGAGCTCTTAATCATGTCAGGGAGAAAACCAGAGGGAAACACATTCAATTCAAACGCAGATGGCACGACAAGCAAGGAAAAGATTCAGATGAATATGTTAAAGGGTTTGAGTAATGTAACCTATTGGAAGCATGACACCAAGGGGAACCCCCAGCAGAATGAGAATATTAAAATGAAAGTATTACTGCATCAGAAAACAGGCAAGGTCACTGAGTACACCACTGATGGGTGAATGGGTCTCGATGTGAACTGGGGGACAGTCAGTAGAATTGAATTGCAGATATTGCAGCTCAAACTGGGCTTTCATGTGATGCTGTAGATAACAGCAGCAACAGAAGCAGGATTGTATTCAAACATAATCTGTAACATTTTCCCCAGGATATAACAACAGTCTACCATTACCATCAAGCCGAGCGATGGTTCAGTGACGAGTGTGGGTGAACATGCCACGATCAGAACCATGTGTGCCTAAAGCTGATCACAACCCATGACAGTTACCGCACTTGAATGGTTTCATTCCAAACAGCAGAACTAACATCTGATAGATAGGACGAAATGATCCCAAGACCAACAGATCAGATCTAAGCTCTGCAGTCCTGCCACATCTAGACATAAATGTCAGTGTACTATTTAAAAACTTACTGGAGAAGAGGACTCCAGAAATATACCCATCCCAAATAATGGAACAGCCCTGCACCTCAGTGAAAATGACAAGGATGTAGTATCTGCACCATCCTCAGCCAGAGGTGTTGAAAGGATGATCCACCTCATCCTCGCCATGATATCCACAGAATCACAGATGGCAGTGTTCACCCAATTCGATTCGCTGTATGTGACATGAAGAAACCGCTGAACACAGTAGATACGACAAAAGATTATTGAGCCTGACAGCATTCCTGCAATAGGACTGAAGACTTATGCTGCACAACAAGCCATGTACCTGGGGAAGTTGATTCATTCCAGCTCCTTGACAATGTGGAAAATTACTCAACTATTTCCGGTCCCTAATAGGGGAATAATTGCATTCTGACCATTTAACACCTCCTCAGTCTGTTCACGATAATCAAATTGGTGGGAGTTCTTTTTCAAAGGGCTGTCAAGCAGTCCAGAAATAACCCGCTCAGTGTGTTTCCAATAGGTTCCTATGTGGAGACGGTGCTGTTGTGGAAATGTCACTGGATTACTAATCCAAGACAGGATAATGCTCTGGCAGCTGGTGGAAGTTAAAGACAATTAATTAAATATCAAGATCAAGAATATGGTGATTGTTACAGTGACCATGTATCCAATGTTTATTGTAAACTTTGATCTCCTTCCCCAACGTACTGTCAGGAAGTGAATCTCCTGTGCTTTCCTTGTATGGCCTAAAAGTGACTCCAGACACACAGACATGTGATCAACTCTTCAATGGTCCCTGAAACGGCCAAGCAAGACACTCTATTGTATCACACTGCTCTGAGTTCTTAAAGGAAAAAAACAGACAGAATACCCGACACCAGCCTCGATATCAGAAAAAGGAACGGGAATCACAGTCCTGTTGACCCTGCAGAGTCCTCCTTCCTAACATCTGAGAGCTTGTGACAACATTTACAGAGCTTTCCCACAGACTGCACAGAAACATCGGGAAAGGTCATACAACGCATTCAGCCTTCCCCATTCTAGTTCATGGAAAAAATCTCCTCAATGCAGTTTTCCCGACACAGTGTTCATATCTATTAATATGTTTAAACATTGTGAAATAAGAAATAAGAACTGTTGTTGTTCCTTCAGTCCACAAATCTTGCTCCTCGATTCAATATATAGGCAGTTCTCTGATAATGCGTATTTATTAAACTGATTTGACTGCAATGCGATTCGTGAATTGCGCACCTTTTTTCTATAAAGTGAACTCCCGCTCACTGTGACGCGATGCCTTGCCAGGCACCAGCTGAACAACAAAACCCAGTTTCAGTATCCTCTGTCTGCCAAATGCACCCTATGAGTGTTCAGCTAAAATAGGAATGCAATCCGCTCTGCAAGCTTTGAACCTGAGCTTGAAACAGGGAATTGCTCTCTCCAATTAGAAGGAACTTTATTTCAAACCGGGGGAGAATCTGCAGGAGAACTGGAATTCCATGTTGGCATCACATAGTCAGTCAGTCCTGCGCACTTGCTGGTGAAGACCTTGGTGAAAGGTACAGGGATGTAGCCAGTGACTGCATTGTCATCATTAGCACTATTTCATTACAATATATGATTTAAAGGTTTAAATAGACTGTACCACTGCGTGTTAGACTAACTTTAATTTTTGTTTTTCACTGATATTTTGCAGTTCGCCCATTATCCTCTTTTCCCCATAGACCACATCATTAATATTGCATGATTTTCTGCAACACAGTGATGCACAGGAACACAGCTACCACGTTATTGGAGAACAACCCGTAATGGTATCTGATCCACTATCTACATAACATACCCTGCTGTCTCCCTATCCCTTTAGTTTCCAGAAATTCATATTTATATTCAGTGCCTTGGTTTCCACAGCCTGGGAGATAGTACCCCAGGTTCACCAGTCTCTGAGTGCAAACATTTATTCTCATCTCAATGCAGAGTGGCCTGTCTGTACATAATACTGTGGTCCCTTGTTCTGATGTCCCAGACAGGGGAATTGTCACCCCTGTTTCCAATCTGTCTCGCCCTAACAGAGTTTTATATACCTCACTGAGATCTCCACTCATTTTCCTAAAGCCCATAGAATACAGGCCCAGTCGCCCCAAACCCTGTTCCCACAACAAGCCTATCATCCCAGAGATCAGTCTGGTTATCCTTTACTGCTCTCCCTCAATGTCAGGTTTGTCCTTTATTAGGTAAGGAGACCAAAACTCCAAACAATACGACACAATGTTCCAGATGAGGTCTCACCAAGGCCCTGCTCAGCTGCAGTAAAACACCCTAACTCCTGTATTCAAATCCCCCTGAAATGAAGGTGAATATACGATTTATCTGCCTATCTGTTTTCTGCTCCTGCAAAATTGCTTTCAGTGACTGGTGCACAGGGAGATCCAGATCCTTTTCAATGTTACAGCTCCCCACTTGTTGGGTCTGTGTACACTGGTCAGCGTGCCAATGCCATTCCCAGTATTGACTTCATGATTCAGATCTCATTGCAGCTTAAATTCCTTTATAGATCAACATTTATCAAACAATCCCTTTTCAGATGATAGGCTCCCGTTCTGTTTTTACAATCAAAGGTCACAATATTACATATCCCCCATAGACCATACCCCCCACCCCCCACACCCATTGCTCTCCATCTGCCATGTATTTACCCAGACACTCCACTTGTCGCAATCACCTTGCAGTTTTTTGACAGCCTGCTCACCCCCTCACAATCCGATATTGTTTAGTGCCATCAGCAAACTTGGAAATATTGAATTTGATCCACTCAACAAAATATATGATGTGTATTGGGAATAGCTGGAGCCCAAACCCCGACCCTTGCTATATCCTCCAAGCCTTCCTTTCAAAAAAAAAACATATTGTTTTATTCCTACTCACTGCTTCCAGCCAGCTGACCCATTCTAAAACCATATTAGTCCCAGTCCCAGAGGATCTGAATTTGCATAATCGGCTTGGGGCTTTATCAAAAATCTTCCTGAAAATCCAATCATATTGCATTGATTGCTTCTCCATAATTATGCTAAACGTCACTTTCACAAATATGATTCCCATTTGATCAATCTCTATTGACTTTATCTGTGCTCAATACTTTCAGTTCCAATACTTCCTCTAAAACTGTTTGGTTGCTAATTTCTTTCTATTCCCTTTTTCTCAACAGACTAATGTTCACTAGTATTGTTGGGAAGTTTTCTTTTTTGTTTTGTTTTCTTTTGTGAAGACATAATTAAAGTATTTGCACCATAGTTCTGCCTTTTCCCTGTCCTCAATTCTCTGGTATGAGACTGTAAGAAAGCTGCACCTTTTTCCACTTAATTTTGCCATTGACATATTTTCAGCAGATATTACAAGTTCAATCTTACAACTCTTGTTAATATATTCTTCAGAAACCCATCAATTCCTATCTTAAGTTACTCAATGATTGACGTTTCACAGCCATGCAAACACAGAAGCACAGACTGTGTGCCATCAACAATACAGCACGGTCTACATTAGTCCCACTTTCCGACACAAGACCCGTAGCCGTCAATGTAATGACATTTCAAGTGCACAGCCGTGTATTTTCTAATGGTTGTGAAGTTATCATGACAACTCCTCTCTCAGGAAGGGCATTCCTGACCCCAACATCCCCTGGGTGAAAAACAAACCTCAATGTCCTCCAAGTATCAAACCCGTCACTTTAAAATGTGCTGCATTATTCTTGGCCCTTTGAGTAAAAAGAACAGCTGCTCCCTATCCACCCTGTCCATGTCCCTCAGAATCCTATCCATCTGAATTACGGCACCCTCAGACTTCTCTGCTCCAAACTAACCAACCCGAGCTTATCCAGCCTCTCTCCATAGCTGATATGCTCCATTCCAGGGAACATCCTAGTGAATCTCCTGTGAGCCCCCTCCACTACAATCAGATCTTTCTCGTAATGTGGTTCCCAGGACTACATACAGAACTCCATCTTGGCCAAACCAAAGTTCCGCATAGCTCTTATAATCTATGCCTTGATGAATAAAGATTATGTTTACGGCCCCTTCTGCTTTCTCAAAATTGGGCATTAACGTATTTAGTCACATTCAGGGATGAGTGGAGAAACACCCTCTGAGCTTCCTCGTGTGCTGCCAATCATTGAGTCCTCCCTGTCCAGTTCCTTCATCCAAAGTGTATCACATCATATTTATCAAGGTTACATTACATCTGCCATTGCTGTGCCCATCTGACCATTCCATCTGTATCTTCCTGTAACATAAGACCTTCCTCCTCACTGCCAACCACCCGTCCAATCTTTGTATCAAACACAAACTTAGTTGTCACACTCCCAGCACCCCAGTCTATATTCACAGCTGCATCATTTATGAATACCACAAATAATAAGGTTAATGATCACAAAACACCAGGTGACAGTAAAACCGATTTATTTGGAGGCACTAACTTCGAAGCGCTGCTTCTTCATTAGGTGGTTGTGAGCTTTGAAAGCTTGAGCCTCTGAATAAACCTGCTGGACTATAATTTGGTGTTATGTGATTTTTAGGTTTGTTCACCCCAGTCCAACACCAGCACCTCCGAATCACAGCACTGATCCCTGTGATACACCATTGGCCATCGGTCTCGAGTCACACAAACAGCCTTCAACCACTTCCCTCTGTCTCCTAACACTAAGTTGATTTGCTGCAACTTGGCATGTCATTAATGACTCGTACCTGTTCCCTTGTTATACATTTCTGCTTGATACACTTGCAGAATATCTGGAGATTTTCCTTAATCTTCCCATGCCAGCACGTTTCTATGACCCTGTTTTAGGCAGTTCTCACCGAGTGATGAATTTCCTCAAAATTACGGTCTTAATTGGCCAATCCCTTATCTTGCCATTATTTGCCTTGAATTTGGATTGGGCAGCCAGGGAAGCGTCCTGCTAATTTCTGATTTGTCATATGTTTAGTGGATTTTGTAAATTTCACTATTACCCACCTCTCATTTTTTGAAACACTAGAGAACATAGGCCGAGTTTCCTCATCAGACAATCTCGCCATCTGTGAAATTAATCTGGAGAGCGTCCATTGCACTTTTATTGTGGTCAGTATATTCTTTCTCAGATTGGGTCACCAACACTGTACCTAATGCATGCAGGTTTGCTTGCTGAGCTGGCAGGTTCATTTCCCGATGTTTCCTTACCTTACTAGGTAACATCTCCAGTGGACCTCTGGCGAAGCGATGTACATACTCCTGCTTTCTTTTTAAGGTTTCTTTGGGTTGTTGATGTCATTTCCTGTGGTGAAGTCACTTTCTGTTCCTTTTCTCAGGGGGTGGGAGATGGGGTCTAACAACGAATAGCACATCGAGGTAGACATCTGCCAGAAATACATGTGGATTCTCTCCATTGATCCTATTAATTTCTAAATATCCAATATCACATGCTGCATAATAGATTCCAACAGTTTCCCTGCAGATGTCAAGTTAATTGGTCGGCAGTTCTCCAAACTATGGCTTCTTCCATTTATAGATGTTTGGATCCCTTCCATTAATCTATAGTGCTTGGACCACGTTTACTAACTTCCATTTATCTGGAATGGCTTCCGGCCTCTGCAGAATACACAGGAAAATAAAACACAGCCATCGACAGTGCAATTAATACTTCTGTTGCTGATTTAAGTCTGACATTTAACATGAAGTACGTCAGGTTTGTCAGGTTGAGCAATGCTCAATCCATTTACACTTTCAAATACTACCTTGTTCCTGATATAAATTGACTTTTTGTCTTCAGTTGCACAAGTGCTACATGATCACTTGGTATTACTGGCTGATTTTATGGATCTTCCTCCTTGAAGACAGATACAAAGCAACTGATTATTTTCTTGGCCATTTCCCTGTTCTTCACAATAAACTCTCCTCTCCCAGTTACCAATTTCCATATTTGACCTTGCTTTTACTTTGTTTCCTTTGAAATACACATTGTAGATTTATGCAGTGTTTTTGTTCCTGTTTGTTAGCATTCATGTTCTATTTTTGATTTCCTTATCAGTTTTATGGCCCTCGTTTCTGGACCGTGAATTTCTGAGAATTCTCAGGTTTCCACAATGACTGAAATCCTCTGAAGCCATTTCCTATAATTAATACTTTTTCGAATTTGTTATGTTCAACATCATTGTGTCATTTCCCTTTTTTTAGTGCTTGTGCCTGAAATAAAAAGACTTTGCAATATTTCTATAAATTTCCGGGTCCTGACCATATATATTCAGAAACACTGCAGGAGAACATAGAAGGAATTGCCAGAGCCCTGGCTGATATTTTTGCATCATCACTGGCCTACAGGCGAAGTCACAAAGGACTGGAGGACAGCGAATGCTGTGTCCTTACTAAAGAAGGGCTACAAATAAAAACGTGGGAAATATAGACCAGTAAATGTAAAATCTGTAGTAGGTAACTTACTTGAACAGGTTCTGAGAGATAAGATATACATGCATTTGAAAAGACAAGGTTTGATTAAGAGCAAGATTAGAGTGGTGCTAGAAAAGCACAGCAGGTCAAGCAGCATCTGAGGAACAGGAAAATCAACATTTTGGGGAAAAGTCCATCATCAAACTCAGCACGTCTTTGTGCATGGGAGATCATGGCTCACAAATCTGTTCGAATTCTTTGATTAAGTGACTAGCAACGTTGAGAAGGGCAGGATGGTGTATGCAGTCTTTATGGATTCCAGTAAGGCCTTCAATAAGGTTCCACATGGTACACTGCTCTGGAAGGTTAGATCGCATGAAATTGGGGAGGAGCTGCCCAATTAGATACAAAATTGTCTTGATGGTGGGAAGCAGAGGGTAATAGTGGAAGGATGCTTGTCAGCCTGGAGGCCTGTGATTAATGGACGGGTTAGTGCTGGGTCCACTACAAATGACATATATCTATAGTTTAGATGGGAATGAACAGGCATGATTTGTAAGTTTGAAGACAACACTAAAATAGGCAGCATCATGGAGAGTGAGGAAGGTTATCAGAAATTTCAGAAAATCCAGCAGTACCTTGATCACCTGGAGAAGTGGGCTGAGGAATGGCAAATGGGTTTTAATATAGATCAGTGTAAGTTCTTGCATTTTAGAAAGTCTAGTCAAGGTTGGAGTTTCATGTGAATGGTTGGGTCCTAAGGAGTGTAGTGGAACAGAGGGACATGGGAATTCAGGTGAATGGTTCTCTGAAATTTGATTCAGAGGTAGACAGGGCAGTGAAGAAAGCTTTTGACACACTGGCTTTCATCAGTGTATATCACTGAATATGTAAATTAGGGAGTTACTTTGCAATTATACAGGATGCTGGTGAGGCCATATTGGGAGTGTTATGTTCAGTGCGTTCACTTTGCAATGGGAAGGATGGTATTAAACTGGAAAGAGTGCAGAAGAAATTTACAAGAATGTTGCAAGTGACTCAATGGTCTGAGTTATTGGGAGAGGTTGGACAAGCTAGGACTTTTTACTTTAGATGTATGAGGCTGAGGGGGAATCTGAGAGAAGTGTATAAGGTCATGGGAAGGACGGACAGAGTGAATGCACTCAGTTTTTTTTTCCATGGTTAGGCAATCACGGACAAGAGGGCATCAGTTTAAGGTCAGAGGGGAAACAATAAAAGGGAACCTGAGGACCAACTGCTTTTCACAAAGGGGTGATATGCATATGGAATGATGTGCCTGCCGAAATGGTTGAGGCAAAAACAATCGCAACATTTAAAAGGCATTTGTACAAATACACGGGCAGGAAAGGATAAGAAAGATACAGGGAAATGTCAGGGAAATGGAGTTCGCGTGGACGGATATTTTAGTCGGAATGGACGTGTTTGGGCCGAAGGGCCTGTCTCCGTGTTGTCTAACTCTATGACTTCAACAAACATTGCTTGCCTCCCACTGTATGTTATATTGTACTTTCCCAATTTACTGGAGCGAACTTGACCCTTTAGCCTCCAGGCTACCATGATGTTTAACCAGAACGTTCAAGCATTCTATATTCATGCAGACACCGTGTAAAATACACCTTATTAACGTCTCTATTCCTTCAAAGCTGATTCAGAGCAAGGTTATTAATTCTTCCTTTTGATCACACAACACCAAACCCAAAATAACTTGCTCTATAGTTTGCTTCACAACATACTCTTCAACCCACCTCACATACACGTACAGAATTTATTTTGCACAGCATAAGCAGTCACTTAGTAAATACAGTTTAGATGCAATTTGAGAATATCAAATAAAACCGCAGTATCCATGATACTTGCATATCTAATTTCCAGAGCATATGATGCTCAGATTTTCTGCAACCGATATATAACACATCAATGTTTGTTGCGCCTTTGTAAGTTCTACATAAACTGATTCTGTGGAATCTGAGGGACAGGTCTGTGTCATTATTAGTGATAGACTTGGACAGGACATTCGGAGAGGTTCACCTCGACCCTGAGATGATCTGAAGATATCTCCATCAATACAGGACAAGCAAAAATATCCTCCCCGCTCTGTCAGGATAATGGTCACCGAATTCTCTCTGCTCTGTCACCATCTCTGTATATCTGTTGTAGCACCTACCCCAGAAAATCCTTATGCTCTATCTCCAAATAAAGCTCAGGCACTTCTGGAATAGGACAGAAATGGCCAAGCCGGGTGGTGGAGTGGCCAATATCCCCTCCCTCACCCCTCCCCCACACCCGCCATGTGGGGAGGAACCTAGTGCAAATGAAGTGGACAGGGATGCCTCGCATGAAATTTCTGAAACATCCATGTCCCACTGACCGATGAAGGAACAGTGTTCAGTGAAAGTCAATTCTCACTGTAAACACACTGGCATTTCAAACGACAGTCCTTTAACTCCCACCCACCCCCCACCCCAAATACAGTAACCTCGCTGCATAGAGATGCAGACACAGAAATACACAGAATTATTGATATCGCCCCAATATACGAACAAAGACAATACGTACAAGGGAATAGGCATACACACACGTAGAAACACACGCAGACATATTGAGTCACACACAAATAGACACAAACATAGGTAGAAACACACAGACTGATACACAGAAAGACAAACGTAGATGCACAAATACTTAGATGACAAGCAGATGGACAAACATACGCACACGTAGACACAGATACAAATTGATAACTTTTTTGTTTTATAACGGGCTCAAGGATTCTTGGGGGAAGGCAGGAGAATGAGGTTGAGGAATACATAAGAAATTATTGAATGGTATATCAGACTCGATGGGCCGAATGGCCTCATTGTGCTCCTTTTTGCATGCGGTGCTATGCTAACAGGTATTCTCTTCCTGAGACAGCAGCAGAGGCTGGGTTTGATACATATTCGTTTGGAAAGGTTCAGTGGGAATGTGGGACAGGTTTGGAGTCCAAAATGCTTTATGTTTATTCCTAATTATTCTGTCCTTATATCTGCAAACAGGTGGTGATTTGATGTTCAGTTAACAAAGTTTTAAAATAACAGGTCCCACAAAGAAATAAGAACGTCCCTTTCACTTTAGTGTTGTGCTACCTGTGGTGTCCTCATCCTCAGGAAGCAGTGAAGACTCGTTTATAGAGTCATAGAGATGTACAGCATGGAAGCAGACCTTTCTGTCCAACCCGTCCATGCCGACCAGATATCTCAACACAATCTAGTCCCCCCTGCCGGCAATTGGCCCATACACCTCCAAACCCTTCCAATTCGTATACCCATCCCAAATGCCTCTCAAATGTTGCAATTGTACCGGCCTCCACCACTTCCTCTGGCAGCTCATTCCAATAAAGTACACCCTCTGCGTGAAAAATGTTGCTCCTTAGGTCTCTTTTGTATCTTTCCCCTCTCATCCTAAACCTATGCCCTCGAGTTCTGGACTCCCCTACACCAGGGAAAAGACTTTGCCTATTTACACTATCCATGCCCCTCATAATTTTGTAAACGTCTAGAAAGTCACCCCTCAGCCTCCGATGCTCCAGTTAAAACAGCCCCAGCCTGTTCAGCCTCTCCCTGTAGCTCGAATACTCTTACCCTGGTAAAATCTTCGTAAATCTTTTCTGAACTCATTCAAGCTTCACAACATCTTTCCGATAGGAGCGAGACCAGAATTGCACGCAATATGCCAACAATGGCCTAACCAACGTCCTGTACAGCGGGAAAATGACCTCCCAACTCCTGTACTCAATACTCTGACCAATAAAGGAAAGCATACCTAACGCCTTCTTCACTATCCTATCTACCTGCAACTCCACTTTCAAACAGCTATGAACCTTCACTCCATGGTTTCTTTGTTCAGCTACACTCCCGAGGACCTTGCCATTAAGTGTATAAGTCTGCTCTCGACTGATCTTTGTTGGACAGTAGAGTCAATGTTTATTGGGAACAGACAGGAGACGGATGAACAGACACACTCGGATCAGCTATGAGCATTCTGAATGGTGCAGCCAAATGACTAACTGGTGCCCCTACCCCGTGTGTTGTTCCCTCAATCCACCCTCGAGGCTATTACGTGGTAGGGGACCACCCCATTAAATCAGACAGGATCGATACAATGAGACAGGAGGAGACCATTCTGTCACTCTAAGGAATTGCACAGCAATATAGAATGAAGTAATTCAGCTCGTTGAGTACATCACACAGCCCAGCAGGAGGCCATTCAACACGCCTGAACGGCTACCCGGGAGCAGGGAACATTGACTCTCCTGTCCAGCAAAGATCAGTCGCTAACAGGAGATCGAGAGTAGAGACAAATGTTTATTTTCAGGCTGCAAAGCTGTAACTGATGGAGTCCCTCAGACATCACTGTGGGGTCATCAATGATCAACAATTTGTATCAAAGATCTGAAAGAAGGGGAGGGCATTGCTTGGAGCTCAATTAGCTCGTTCACCAAGATGGTTATTTAATGTGTCATCAAATGAAGGTAGTGAGTCTGCAATGTGTAACAGACAGGAAAGGTTAGTGAGCAAACCTTCAGCAGAAATAGCATAAGGTAGGTTGTGTATTTTGGCATGAAGAATAAAAGAATGGTAAACAATGTAAATGCAGAGAGATTGCAGAACTCTGTGATTCAGGCGGTTTCCATGCTCTTAGGACATGAATCATATGAAGTCAGTCTGCAGTTGCAGCAAGTGATTTGGAAGGTAAGCGGAATGATGCTGTTTTTGGCAAAAGGTGTCAGATTTAATCGCAGGAATGTTAAACTGCATCGGTACAGGGCATTGCTGAGACCACATTTGATGCACTGTGTGCTGTTTTGATACCCGAAACTAAAATGAAAGGATTTAATTATTTTCGAAGATTTTCAAAGAGGTTTCCCTTTACTCATTCCTGGAATGCGGACCTTTTGTTATCGGGGATTATCAGTTTCGATCTAAGCTGAGAAATAGTATTGAACCATCCATGACTTTCTGAAGAGTGTATCAACTGGATGCACATTATCTCTTGTCAGGGAGACTAAAGCTAGAGAATAAACTTTAAGAAAAAGATGCATTGATATTAACAGACATACTATGAAGACACCTACCAATATTTACAACTTACACAGACACCTGTAAGCATGTCATCAAATTATAAAGTGGGGACTTTTTTGCGATTGAAACGAATGCACTTTCATATAATCTATAATCGGGTTTTCCAGAGAATGTTCCAGAAGAGTACACATGGTCCAGTTTGGTGTTCAGTTGACATTATCGCATGTTTCAACACAGAGAGGGAGAAAAATGTCCCCTGCCTGAGAAGCAGCAGCCTATTGATCTCTCTCTCTTATGTTGTTCCATCTGATAGCAAAGTGTAAGACCATAAAATCCCTGTGTTATCTTTACCACTAGTGAAGGATTTCTGGTGAGAATTCACTGGTATCTCTCAACTGCCTGAAACAAAAGGAATTCAGCCAAATTCCAGAGTGAAATCCCACTCCCAGTAGCTCGTGTGAGCAGAATAACTTCAAAGGCAGAATAACATTTGGGGCACTCTATCATTTTACCATTTGATATGAATCCAACTTTCAGTGTCTCACACTTTTCTAGAAAATGACCTACTCTGAGACCCACATCATTGGTCACATCACAAAACTGGTTGTATTTAAGATTGGTGTAACCAGTGGAGGAGTGGGACTGGAAAAGTCCGGAGTGACCTCCCAACATTGGTTGAAACACAAATGAGAAATTTTCAAAGGGCTCTTCAAGTGGCAATTCCCTTCCCCAGAAGCTTGTGGTGCCTGGATGCTTGCATTTATTCAAAGTTATATTTGGTGACATTTGACAGACAAGTGAATGTAGGAAAATGGCATACAGACAGAAAAATGCTGCTGAGACCACAATCACATCACCCATGGAATTTGTGAGTGGTGGAGGGGTGACAAAGTGTCTAATAGCCCACTCCTGCTGCTCAGCCCTATGGCCCTATGTTCTATTCAGCTCCTCACTGCTCCTGATATTAGCAGATGGAGGCCGCCTGCTCCAAATACCTGGTCCACCGGAACACAGGATATCATTCAATCCCTCAAGACTGTCACACACGGTTTGGTTTGGTTGGAACACTAGGCTGGTTTCGAAAGACACCTCTCGTCTCTTTACAGAGCGTCTCCTCTCTGCAACTTGTGCTTCATTTGTTGGTCATGTTGGAGACCCAGATTCACTGTGAATACACTTCCCATACCTCATCCTGAGATGACTCACAAAATACTTTATTCTCTGTGACTGCAACATTCAATAACAGAACGTTCAGGAAAATTACAATTATTAACTTTGTAATTACAGAATATGAGAACATAAGAAGCAAGATTAGGTGACTCGGACGGTCAACCCATTGTATACCATTATGGCTGACCTACTGTTAGCAATAACTGGTCTTTAATGCCCAATTCTTCACACCCTTTAACTCTCTGACAGGCCAGAAATTCATGTACCACCTCTTTGAATACTTTCAGTGATGTAACCCTCCTCACTATCTAGCCCAGATTCCTGGCATTGATTACCGTCTATGAGAGGAAAACACTCCTAACACAGACACCATCATCTATTGATATGAACAAGAGGTGAACACAGGGGCTCAGGAAAGAGTGAATGGCCTCGCCAACAAGGTAGCATTTGACTGTGGATGGCTTCAGGACCACCTACTTATTTGAGCTTAATAGGAATCAGGTGTACCCTCCCCACTGGTTGGGGTCTTTCAGAGCACAAAGGAAGATGTTTGTGTTCGGTGACCGACAATCCTGTCAGTCATGGGACATCTCTGCAGGAGATCCTCAGGGTAGCTGCCTCAAAACAAACAACTTCAGCTGCTTCATCACTGTCTTACCTTATCATAAGTTCAGAAATGGGGATGGTCACTGAAGATCACCCAATGATCAGAGCAATGTCTCACACCTCAGCTCCTGAACCAGTCTGTGTCCATGAGCGGAAGAACCGGACAGCATTCAGGTTTGTGCTGTTAAAATGTCGGTAACATTCATGTAACAGCAAGGCCAGACACTCTACATTTCCACAGTTAAATGAAGAGCTCATTCAGCATCTCAGGCACATTAGAAACGGATATGTGGAAGCCATTCAGCCCATCGAAACTACTGAACAAAGAGAGGAATAGCCTATTCAATCCTCCTGCCTGTTCCACAGGAAGAGAAGAGGTCTGATTACCAAAACAAGCTGTTAAACAGGAGCAGGCAGGGCCAGGTCAGACTGATGAACCTGTTCCATGGGACCTGGAGGAGGCCATTCAGCACCTCGAGACACTTATACAGGAACAGGAGGGTGTCATTGATGCTCCAACCTGACAAATCATTGGAGCATAGAACACATTCAGAGACGGATCCACGATGTTCCTCGTGGCTCCATTACCTGTGGGACACATGGCACTTTAACGTGGTTTGCTGGCAGTGAGGAAGGTAGCCAGATGCTTTGTCTCAAGTCTCAGAGGTGCATCTTCCATCTCTGAGAAGACAGACCCTTGTTCTCCATGGACGTCACAAGCTGATGGGAATAGTTAACTGTTTTATAATTTAGGTATTGTGGCTGTTGTAGGGATTGTGGATAACATGACGTTTAATGCAGTATCATACACTAAATGCACTGCATTAATGTGGGGAGAATTTATTCAAAGACTGACCCTCTGTCTCTCTCAATCAACATATGGAGTGGGGGTGGGATGAGGGGAACGTCCTCGGAGGCTCTTACCCTATTGAGAATCATTTAACCCGAGTTAATAAAAGCCATGGAATTTATCATCGTATCAGTGCCTGTTTAGAACATCATGAGTGACTGTTCATCTCCCTTAAGGTTCAATACAATCATCTCTTATTCTGTCACAGAGTTTCACTCACTGCTCATGGTGCCATCACCCCAGGGATTAGTCTGGTGAAACTTGAGACCAAGTCTATCCACAGTACCCCAAATGCTTCCTCAAGAACACTCTCAGGGATGATCGCAATAATCTTTTTCTCTCACTTAGACATCGCCGTTTCTTTCCTGTGCCACAAGAAGCCATTCCTTCTCTATGCACTATCACTGACACGGAATGTATAAGTTCCTTACATCTGTACGTCAGCATCAATAAAGCCAACACCAGAGATGCGTATGGAGATGTGCATCACTCTCGGGGAGAATTTCAATGAGATGAATACACATAAAGTAGGGGATGATCACCTACTTGAATAGAAATGAGCTATAGGAATAAGGGAAACAGGCAGAGGAAGGGAGCTATCTTTACTTCTGTTCTTCTCTCACAGGATGTATGCAGCCCTGGTCAGGGCAGCATGTTATGCCGATCTTGAACTGAGTGTTTGGTTCAGCAGTTCCACACGACAGTAAAGAGAAAAGCACATTCCTGTGGGATTGTAGTGTTACAACACAGGATACATACTCCTGCTTATTGTAAAACCAACAACAGGGAAATGGTTTATCCACTGCAGTAGTCCATGATAATTCTAGAGTCCTAAACTATTTGAAGTAAAAATTAACAACTTTATTTCTTAAAGTATAGCAGGGAATAATAGACGAACGAATATTTACAGATTCTTCCTCTAAGAAATATGTTATCCCCCCCCCCCCATTATGCTAGTCCTATTAGACTCCTAATTAAGATTTACAAAGCTTCTAATCTCAAAACCAAGAAGCTTTTGGTTCTTCTCCATATTCCTGTCTTCTTTTCTTCTTTGAGATTCTGCTTTTACCAGTTACTAATCAATAAAGTTACCGAGAGGAGAACTATTTTTCAGGCAGTCTTTGCCTGCTGGTAACTTGGCAGTTATCCTCTCAACTGTCAACTTCCCGCGGTCTTGTACCCCCTATACCATTGGAATGTGTCATTGGCTTTTAAGATTATCAATATACTAAATTCAAACTTGATTGGAGGTGGGCATTTTGGGTTATAATTTAAACTGTTTGGCTGAATTTGTTTTTGTCTTGAGAAAATAAGCTAATCGAGACGTTCAACCAAATGTTACATTAAATCTATTTTTCAGAAGACTTGGTGCTGTCAGGTAGTTATTGCTGGCTTTTAATTCTATTAAAGGTGCAGAACACCCACATGTTCATCACAGAAGTCACACTGAAACCTGACTAGGGAAGATGGACACATTGACTCCGCTTTAGGACTTGGGGAAAGCAGATGGGCTTTTATGGCAAATGAAAGTAGTTGCTTTTAATTTCCCTCATGAGATATCAACAGACTATTATTCTGTGGCACTAGAGTATGAGTCTTGAACACCATAAACTGTTGTCTCGTTTGTACAGAGAACAAGTTAAACATCCTCAAGAGCATTTTTTTAGTGACGGATATATGGTTAGAAGGAACTTGAAACTGTTTCATCTGGATTAAACAAAGGCACAAATTATGGTTTATTCAGAAGTTGCAATGAGACTGAGACGAGGCTGGAGTATCATGACGGTGGTATTGGATAGGATTGGTGAGTGGGGACGAGATGGAGATGTAAATCTGTGGAGGACAAAATGGATTATGGAGTTTGAGAACAGTCTGGTTCCTTCTTGCATATCAGTGAATAATTGAGAAATAGTAGTTTGATACTGATTAATATAAGGAAAGGAGGTTCTGTTTGTAACTGAAGACATTGTTTTGCACGATCCAAATTTTATATATCATGAGCAGAAATTCAGTTCAACTCAATTTAGTAGAGAAATATAATGACTTACCAGGTACACCAACTATAGCGAGGATGGGATAGTAACCACCTTGAATAATCCAAAGGATATCCTGGATCCGTGATGCTAATGATATCCAAGGCCGAGAAAGATAGTAAAGACCCGAGGATAAACTCCTGTCTGTTATTGTAATATTCCAGTCAAATATTCTCAGATTCTGATAGATTGTTGAACCATTCCAGTCAAATGATCTCAGATTCTGATCCATTGTTGTACCATTCCAGTTTACTGATCTTAGATTCTGATTCACTATTAGAACATTCAAATCGAAGGTCCTCCCATTCTGAACCATTATTGTAACGCTCCAGTCTAATGTTCTCAGATTCTGATCTCTACTGCCCCTCTCTCTCGAGCTGATGATCCGTGTTAGTACTGTCAGCGATGCTCCAACTCATACTATGGGATAACACGCTGAAAAGAGCCCATTTATCATTCAATGATGGAAACGCTCCACTGGGATAATTAGGATCCACGGAGATTGACATTAATCACAGTCACTGAACAAATAGCTCCAGTTAACCCCTTTCAATTTACCATGATTTTATTAAAATTCTAAAGAACGTTTAAAATTTATACATTTGGCATGGGATATGTGGGAGTGACTGAGGGACGGAATATTGGAGATGGTAGATTGATTGCGTGCAATCAATCAATCTGCCTTGGATATGGTAATAATGACAAAGGATTGTCAAAACATAAACAAGGTTCTCCGTTTATAAACGGAAACACACAGTCTGTAACTCCTGATCAGTGATTATAATGTCAGTAAAATATGGAGAGAACTTTTCTAATCCAGAATCTGACCGGAAAATGTGCCTATGATAACATGAGTGATAACCGACAACTGATATGGATATGTTAACAGAGAATATGACGCGTCACACAATTCAGATGGTTATTCGAGGATCAGAGAGGGCAGGTGAGGGTCATGCTGTTAATGTTATCGATGTCAATCAACTGTGATTAAGTACCATTGGATTTCAATTGCAGTGTGATTATGATACATGGGACATGACTGCTGAGACTGGAGTGAGGGAACATGATATTTCCCAGTCATCAGTAGTGAAACGTTACTCTTTGTAAATCATTTGAAGATCAAATTCCAGGATACAACTCCAATGAGAAATGTGGAGAGCCAATATTAACCATACAACCAGAAGACATTGGAGCAGAAATTTGGCCATTAGGCCCATTCAGCCTGCTATGCCATTCAAAATTGGCTGTTAAGCTTCTCAACCCATTCTCCCGCTTTCTACCTGTAACCCTTGATCCACTTTACAGTCAAGAACCGATGTGTCTCACTCTCAAATGTACTCAATCACCTGGACTCGACAGCCTTCTGTGGCAGTGAATTTCATCGATTCACCACCCTCTGGCTAGAGATGTTTCTCTTTATCTCTGTTTGGAAAGGTCTTCTCTTTACTCTTTCCATTCTGGAACTTGTCTCTCCTACCATTGGATATATCTTCTCAAAATCCACTCTGTCCCAGGACTTGTAGTATTCTGTAAGCTTCAATTAGACCTCCTAACATCTTTCTGAACTCTATCAAATACAGACCCAGAGCTCTCAAATATCTTCATATGTCAAGCTTTTCATTTCTGGCACCATTCTCGTGAATCTCGTATGAAAACGCTCCAAGACCACTACATGTTTCCTGAGATATGGGACCCAAAACTGCGCACAATAATC
Source organism: Chiloscyllium punctatum (assembly GCF_047496795.1). Lineage (NCBI taxonomy): Eukaryota > Metazoa > Chordata > Chondrichthyes > Orectolobiformes > Hemiscylliidae > Chiloscyllium > Chiloscyllium punctatum. Next base: position 103,825,119 of record NC_092750.1, on the reverse strand, counting down.
CAAATGTAGCCTGACCAAAGCCTTGTAGAGTCTTAGAAGTACATCCCTGCTTTTATATTGAAGCCTTCTTGAAATAAATGCCATCATTGTATTTGCCTTCCTAACTACTGACAACCTGCAACTTTACCTTTCAAGACGCCTGGACTAGAACGCCCTCGTCTTTTTGTACTTCAGATTTCTGAATTTGCTTGCTATTTATAAAATAGTCTACGACTCTATTCATCCTGGCAAAATGATTTTCCACACTTCTCCACATTGTACTTCATCTGCCACTTCTTTGTTCATTCTCCAAACCTGTAAAAATCCTTCAGCAGGTGAAAGTGAGGACCGCAGATGCTGGAGATCAGTGTCAAAAAGTGTGGTCATAGAAAAGTACAGCCTGTCAGGCAGCATCCGAGGAGCAGGAGATTCGACGCTTCAGGCATAAAGCCTTCATCAGGAATGTGGGGTGGGCGGAATGGGCCAGAGAGATAAATGAGAGGGGCTGGTTCTGGGAGGAAGGTCGCTTGGAAGGTGACAGCTCATTGAAGGTGGGTGGTGATAGTGATAGGTCAGAGTGGAAGCTGGAGTGGATAGATGGGAAGGAAAAGGACAGGTAGGACATTTCAAGACGGCTGTTCTGAGTTGGTCGGTTTGATCTGGGATAAGATGGACGGTGGGGAGACGAGGAAACTGGTAAAATTGTCCTTGATAACGTGTGTTTGAAGGGTCCCAAGGCAGAAGATAATGCGTTCTTCATTCAGACGTCAGGTGGTTAGAATTTGACAGTGGATGAGGCCACAAACCTGCAAAGCCTTGGCGGAGTTGGTGGGGGAGTTGAAATATTCAGCCACAGGGCAGTGGGGTTATTGGATGTGTGTGTCCGAGAGTATTCCCTGAACAGTTCTGCAAGTTAAAATCCTGTCTCGCCAATGTAGTGGAGACCAGCAGCAATGGACAGACTAGAAGAGGTGTTTGAATGCACAGGATGTTATCTGCCGGATGTGGAAGGATCCTTTGGGGCCTTGAGTGGAGGTGAGGAGGGAGGTGTTGGCACAGGTTTCATACGTGTTGTAGTGGCAAAGGGAAAGTGTCGGGAGTGGAAGGTGGCTTGTTGGGGTTGTGTGGACCTGACGAGGGACCTGTGAGGGAATGGTCACAGCAGTATGATGATAGGGGTAGGGAGGGAAGTATATCTCTGGTGGTGGGGTCTGACTGTTGGTGGCAGAAATGGCGGAGGATGATGCGTTGTAGCCTGAAGTTGGTGGGATGCAAGGCAAGCTCCAGAGAGGTTCTAACTTGTTGTAGTTGGAAGGGTGAAGTTCAAGGACAGAGTTTTGGGCACTTGAGGAGATGTGCTAGAGCACCCTCCTGCAGCTGAACCACCTCTTCAATGCTACCTGTCCCTCTATCTATCATTGCACTGTTTGAAAGCTTGGCCAGGATGCCCTCAGTTCCTTCATATCGATAATGAAAGCACAAAGTGAAAAGCTGTGGTCCCAAAACTCAGTCTTGTGGAACACCACTTGTCACTGGCTGTCATCCTGAGAAGGACACTTTAATCCACACTCTCTGCTTTCTGTCAGACAGCCAAACTTCAACTTCCACCGTGCCTCTAACACCATGGACCCATATCTTTCTCTATAGCCTCATGCATAGCACCTTGTCAAAGGATTCTTGAGGTGCAGATGGATAACATCTATCGGTTCTCCTTGATCAAATCTGCACATTATTCCCTCAATGTATTCTAGCTGGCTTGTCAGGCATGACCTCCCCTTGATGAAACCATGCTGACTCTTTCCTATTTTACCAAAGGCCTTCAAGTATTCAGAAATCCCATTCTTCACGATGAATTCCATGATGTTACCCACAACCAAGTCTGCAAATCAGTCTGCAGTTTTCCATCTTCTGCCTAACTCCCTTATTAAACAGGGTGACGTGTTAGCAATTATACAGCCACTTGGCCCTTTCCTGATTTTAGTCATTCCTGAAAGATTACCACTTTCTCTTGCACTAACTCTTCAGCGATCTCCCTTACAAGTCTAGGGCGTAGTCCATCTGGTCCAGGTGAGTTATCCACATTCAGGCCATTCCGTTTTCTAACATGTTGTTCTTGGTGATGGCCACTGTATTTAGGACTTCCCTCTCACTCTCTTCAATTCTTGGGTAATTACTCGTGTATTCCACCGTGAAGACTGATGCAAAATTCCTCAGCCATTTCTTTGATTCCCACTACCCTCTTTCCAGCATCATTTCCGAGTGGTCCATATTCACATTTACCTCTCTTTTGCACTTTATATATGTAAAGAATCTCTTACAGTTTCCTTTATATTACTAGTTAGCTTACCCCATACTTAAGCTTCGCCCTCCTTCTTTATTTTTTCTTACCTTCCGTTGGCTCCAATTCTCCATTTTTCCCACTGCCCTTCACTCTGCTTGATCTTTTGCTTATATAGCATCCCTGACTTCCTTGTCAGCCCTGGTTGCCTCATCCTCCCTGTACCATACCTCTATTACTCAGCATGAATCTCTGCAGTGTCTTTTAAATTATCGTGGAATTTCCAGCCATTGCTGTTCCCCTGTCTTTCCTGTTAGACGCCTGTCCCGGTCAATTCTACCCAGCTTCTCCCTTATGCCTCTCCAATTGCCTTTATTCAGATGAAATACTGTTCACTCTGATTCTATCTTCTCTCTCAAATTGCAGAATAAATTCAACCATGTTCTGATCACTGCTTCTGAAGTTTTCCTTCACCTTAAGCTCCCTTGTCTCGCCTGCGTCATTAAATCCAGTGTCATCTGATCCCGAGTGGGCTCCACCACATGATGCTCCAAAAAGCCATCCCGTAGACATTCTTCAAAGTCCTTATCTTGCGATTCACTACCAACATGGTTTTCCATTGCACTTACATATTGAAATCCCCCATGATCATTGTAACTTTGCCTTATCTGCAGATCTTTTCTATCTCCTGGTGTATCTTGTGCCCCAGCTCCTGACTACTCTTTGGAGGCCTGTGCAAGTCTCCAACTGTGGTTGTCTTACCTTTGTGGTTCCTCAATTTTACGCACACAGATTCTACACCATCTGACCTTACTTTCTTTCTTATTGTTAATTTAATTTCATTTCTTATTAATAATGTGGACCCACTCTCTCTATCTTTTCGATAGGATATATGTCCTTGAATATCCTAATCCCCTTGCAGCCACTTCTCTGTGATGCACATCACGTCACACCTATCAATTTCAATCTATGCCACAAGCTCATTTACCCTATTCCTTATACTGCTCGCATTCAGATATAACCCTTCAATATTGTGTTAACGGTCCCTCTTCTATTGCCATTTGTTTGTCCAGTGTGATTGAAGTTTAATTACTTACACTTTCCATACACTCTGTTCTATTTGCGTTATGCTGGAGATTTGAATAACCTCTCCTGAGCTCTGTACTCTTACCTCCTTTTTTCTAATTAAACCCTATAACCCTATAACCCTATCCCACCCCGCGCACACACATACACACACACACACACGGTTCAGATGAAGACTGTCCCATCGGAACAGGTTATTACTTTCTTCGTAATAAAATGTGTTTAAAGTTTGTGAGAAGATTTGTAGCTCTGGTGCTCGTTGTTCTGGTTCTGTTCGCCAAGCTGGGAATTTGTGTTGCAGACGTTTCGTCCCCTGTCTAGGTGACATCCTCAGTGCTTGGGAGTCTCCTGTGAAGCGCTTCTGTGATCTTTCCTCCGGCATTTATAGTGTTTTGAATCTGCCGCTTCCGGTTGCCAGTTCCAGCTGTCAGTTCCAGTGGTCGGTATATTGGGTCCAGGTCGATGTGCTTATTGATTGAATCTGTGTTTGAGTGACATGCCTCCAGGAATTCTCTGGCTGTTCTCTATTTGGCTTGCCCTATAATAGTAGTGTTGTCCCAGTCATGTTGCTTGTCATCTGTGTGTGTGGCTACTAAGGATAGCTGGTCGTGTCGTTTCGTGGGTAGTTAGTGTTCATGGATGCGGATAATTAGCTGTCTTCCTGTTTGTCCAATGTAATGTTTTGTGCAGTCCTTGCATGGAATTTTGTGCACAACATTGGTTTTGCTCATGCTGGGTATCGGGTCCTTCGTTCTGGTGAGTTGTTGTCTGAGAGTGGCTGTTGGTTTGTGTGCTGTTATGAGTCCTAGTGGTCGCAGTAGTCTGGCTGTCAGTTCAGAAATGCTCCTGATGTATGATAGTGTGGCTAGTCCTTTGGGTTGCGGCATGTCCTCGTTCCGTTGTCTTTCCCTTAGGCATCTGTTGTTGAAATTGCGAGGGTATCCGTTTTTGGTGAATACATTGTATAGGTGTTCTTCTTCCTATTTTTTGCGTTCTGGTGTGCTGCAGTGTGTTGTGGCCCTTTTGAACAGTGTCTCAATACAACTTCTTTTGTGTGTGTTGGGGTGGTTGCTTTCGTAGTTCAGTACTTGGTCTTTGTGCGTGGCTTTCCTGTATACATTTGTGGTGAATGCCCCGTTCGGTGTTCTCTGTACCATCACGTCTAGGAATGGGAGTTGGTTGTCCTTTTCTTCCTCTCTAGTGAATCGGATTCCTGTGAGTGTAGTGTTGATGAGTTGGTGTGTGTTGTCTGGCTGTTTGTAAGAACAGCCTTTCCACATATTCTCCATGAGACATCACAGTCATTTCAGCTATCAGTCCAGTAAACCTCCTTTGAACCACCTCCAAAACATTTACACCTTTCATGAGAAAAGGAGTCTAGGGTATTTCAAGGATATGTAAGATGTCATCGACCCATAGTATCACTACCTGGGACACCATCACACAAACTGGCTAAAGAACGACAGCAGAAACTGAAACACCTGCTCAGCGGATCCAGACAATCTATACAATCAACACAGGAATTCTTGGACATCATTAGAAATATACACATAGACAAGGAAGAAACCATGGTCTCATTCGATGTAACGGCACTGTTCACCTCTACTGACAAAACCCCAGCCAGAGAAACAATAGCCAACCTGCTGGACATGCAGAACGGACAACAAGACGGGGAACCAATCAACAAAACTGCACTGGACCTGTGCCTCACCAACACTGAACATTCAACAACCAAATATATGAACAAATCAACAGCACCCCCATGGGCTCAACCATCTCTGGACTCATAGCAGAAGCAGTAATGCAAAGATTCGAACAAACAGTCTTACCGCAAATTCAACCTAAACTCTGGGTCAGATATGTGGTTGACACCTTTGTAATCATTAAAAACACAGAAATAGAGGACACACACCAGATCATCAACGCCACACTCACAGGAATCCGATTCACTAGAGAGGAAGAGAAGGACAACCAATGCCCATTCCTAGACGTGATGGTACAGAGAACACCGAACGGAGAATTCACCACAAAGGTATACAGGAAAGCCACGCACACAGACCAAGTACTGAACTACGAAAGCAACCACCCCAACACACACAAAAGAAGTTGCATCAAGACACTGTTCACAAAGGCAACAACACTGCAGTACAACAGAACTGCAAAAAGAGGAAGAAGAACACCTATACAATGTATTTGCCAACAACGGATACCCCGCAATTTCATCAACAGATGCCTAAGGGAAAGACAACGGAACGAGGACATGCCACGACCCAAAGGAATAGCCACACGACCATACATCAAGATCATTTCCGAACTGACAGCCAGACTACTGCGACCACTAGGACTCATAACAGCACACAAACCAACAGCCACTCTCAGACAACAACTCACCAGGACGAAGGATCCAATACCCAACATGAGCAAAACCAATGTAGTGTACAAAACCCCATGCAAGGACTCCACAAAACACTACATAGGACAAACAGGAAGACAGCTAACGATCCATATCCATGAACACCAACTACCCACGAAACGACACGAGGAGCTATCCTTAGTATACACACACACAGATGACAAGCAATATGATTCGACAGGGACAACACGACTATTATAGGACAAGCCAAACAGAGAACAGCCAGGGAATTCCTGGAGGCATGTCACTCAAACACAGATTCAATCAATAAGCACATCGACCTGGACCCAAAATACCGACCACTGCAACTGATAGCTGGAACTGGCAACCGGAAGCGGCAGATTCAAACCACTATAAATGCCGGAGGAAAGATCACAGATGCGTTTCACAGGAGGCTCCTAAGCACTGAGGATGTCACCTAGACAGGGGACGAAACGTCTGCAACACAAATTCCCAGCTCGGCGAACAGAACCACAACAATAAAATGTGTTTATTCAAAACAAAATACTTGGACAAGGCACAAGCGTTTCTGCACATACCAAAACATGAAAACTACAAAGAGGCAAGTCTGTTAAAATTCACTTACGATGTGGAGCTATATGAATTGAAATGTGAATTACAAAACCACGGACGAGGTGTTCAAGCTTTATTGGTCATTATTTGACCCACAGCTGAGATGCTGATTTTCCCCCAGTCAGTAATCCCCCTCACTGAGATTCTCTCGCCTTGTCTGTCACACAGTGTCCAGAGGGACTACAAGTTCCTGTTGGCCCAGAATATTTAAATTAATTCACCTTCTCCCTGGAACCAATCTATAGTTATTTTGGACCTTGTTCAGCAGTCAGCAACCCAGCTCTGTGATATTATTGGCGATAAATGATCTGGGATGTCAGTATAGTGCTCACAGGGTAAAGCACCAGACAAAGGGCTTGCAGTCTGTGGGAGTTTCTAAATAAAATGTCTGTGTATTTCTCCTCGTGCTGTTTTCTGATCTAACTTCACACTCGTCTGACACCCCTTTTTCTCACTCACTCTGTCGCTCCGTTTTCACTCCATTCCTTATATCTCTCTTCACTTCATTCTTCTTTGTTAATTTTTCTCTCTCTCACGCACACACGCACGCACACACACACACACACATACAGTTCTCTCTGTTTTCAAATTGTGATGCTGGAGAGCTCATCGTTGTACAATTTGCTAAACGGCCTTAATCAGTGCTCGATTAATTCTGAAGCTCTTTGAACCACAATGAAGACTTTAACACAATAAAGACATCAGGTGCCTGGAGAGACAAGCTGGTCCTGCCAAGGACACAGTGCAGAATCATCGTTTATCTCTTCCTGTTGCCTGATATGCAGCGACCTTGAAATATCTGTTCAAACAAAATAGATTGAAATTCGTGCTGTCGGGAGGACGTTCACCAGACGTTCACCAGCTGTCAGGATTTAACAAGCAGTTGCCACATACAAAATGTGGATTTGCCTGACAGCATCTCCTTCAAATTGACATGGCCTAGCTCTGCCTGATGTTCACGTAATTTGCCTTCCGCCAATTCAGTAGATTCCCACAAGGTCCTGACATATCCGTGTTCATAGCTATCTTAAATCTGAAGGAGCTGTGACCACTGTTTCGAAAATTATGTCCCACTGAAAGGTCAGTCACCTGTCCAGGCTGATTAGTCAATACGAGATCCATTATGGCTCTTCCTCTGGTTGGACTATCCACATACTGTTGCAGTTAATAAATTCTGCCCGTCGAAGCCTCTTGCTCCAAGGGACTCCCAGTCATTACTGGAGATCTTAAAGTCACTCACTATGACCTCTCTGATTTTTTAATACACCTTTCCTTAATCGACGTACATATCTGTTCCTCAATCCCTCCGTGGTTGTTGGGGGGGATTATAGTAACGCAGTGCTTGCAGCCATCTTATTTTTGAGCTTTACCCATATTGCTGCAGTGGATGATCCATCCTGTATGTCCTCTTCAAGTACAGATGTAGCATTCTCCCTTATTAGTAAAACACCTAGTCCACCTCTTTTACCTTCCTCTCCATCTCGCATAAAACAATGAAACCCTGGAATGTTAAATGGCCAGTCCTTTCCCTCTCTCAACCAAGTCTCTGTAAAGCTGCAACATCATAGTCCCATGCACGGATTCAGGCTGTCAGTTCATCGGTTTTAACCATAATAATTCTTCCATTGAAATAAATACACTTCAGCCCAAATCCATCAGATCCTGACCTGATATTTGGTTTGAGTTTCCCTGATGTAAATTCTCCTTGTCTATTCTCTGGTAATAGGAGATTAGAAAAGACTGTCAGTAAAGCAGAAAATATTGCAAACAGACAATTTCTTTTTCCTCCCTTGTCCCTTCTATCTGTACTTTGCATCACACACTGTCCAATTCCAATAAACTGCTGGATAATTATTATGCTTCAAACAACAGTCTCCAGCTTCTCACTGCACATTCTTCAACTCTCTCTGGACCTTTGGATTGACTGTTTTCTGATCCCCCTCTCAGCCAAATCTCTGTAATATATATATCATAGTTATATATACTCATTCAAACTCCAAGCTCCAAGCTCATCTGTCTTGCCTGCCATGCTGCTCTCATTAAAATCAGCACACTTCAGACCGCCAGCCCCATTGTGTTCACTCCCATCTGCCAGTTTGTTGCTAGTCTTAGCTGTACTGGGATTAGTCTGCAACTGCTCTTCAGTCACTGTGCTTGTGGGTGTACTGCTCTGGCTCTCCTCCCCCCCTCCCCCCTTCCCCCCAAAATCACACTAGTTTAATCCCTCCTGAGTGACAATAGCAAACCTGCCTGCCAGAAGATTGCTGCCGGTTCACGTCCATCCCGTCCTTCTTGTGCATTTCATACTGACCCAGGATTCCCAATGACTCACATAGCGGAGATTGCTGCCAGTTCAGATGCATCCCGTCCTTCTTGTGTGTATCCTATCGACCCGGGAATCCCAATGATCCACATATTGGAGATTGCTGCCGGTTCACGTCCATCCCGTCCATCTTGTGTATATCCTACCAACCCGGGAATCCAAATGATCCATATATTGCAAGTGCTTCCTATACTACCAGTTGTTTAGCCATGGTTTTAACTTTACTGCCTTCCTATCCCTAACCTCACTGGCACGTGGCATAATCTAGTCTCTCCAACATTCAAAAATCCTTTCAGCACAACTCCGGCAAGATCTTTACTTTGAAATGGATAGACAGGACAATAAAAACTTAGTGTGATCTCATTAAACAGGAAAGTGGAGCCCAATGAATCAGTCGCAATGATCACAGGATATCTATCACCTTCACCAAACCTGTCTGACAAGGTATAGATATGGAGCATCTATTTGTAGATGGACGAGGATAAACAGAATTAGTCCAAAAGACCAGAAAATGTCATAACAGATGGCTGTCATTCAGCCTGTTTACTCTGCTTTGCTGTTCAATTGGATTTTAGCTATTCTGTTCCTTTTAATGGCAGAGTCTTTGCCCCGCATCCCTGGTGGGTCAGAAAGTGCCCAGTGTCTTTGTGCACTCCTTGCGTAGGGAGCATCCAGTGCCAGGCGATGGGATGTGGGGAATCCCAGGGTGGCTTGATGAAAGGCTGCATGCAGTGACGGATGGACTCAGGGATTGAGAGAGACAGAGTAGGTAATCAGGGACATGCACTCACATAAGTAGCTGGGCAAGATTCCCAAGCACTCGGGGAGCCCGAGCACCAGTGCCACTTTTACAATAAACCCGTCATATTTGCAGCAATTCTCCATCAAATACAAGTAATTATACTGCAGATGGCAGAAACCTGAAACAAACATAGAAACATACACTGGAGAGAGAAAAGAGTTAATTCTCCCAATGCAGAAACGGGGAGATTGTAAAAAAAACTCCACAAAGACAGGGTCCAGAGATTGGAATTATTCTTATTTGAATGAAAATAGTCTAACCAGTGATAGGCAACATGGCTTTGTGCAGAGAAGGTCATGTCTTACCAAATGAATGGAATTCTTTGAGGAAGGGACAAAATTTATTGATGAGGGAGGGTCTGTAGATGTCATGTACGTGGACTTCAGGAAGGCGTTTGGCATGTTTCCCCATGGTCGGGGTATGTCGAAAGTGAAGTCACATGGTGCGCGAGCTGGTGAATAAAGAACTGGCTGGGAAACAGGAGGTAGAGAATAGTAGGGGGAGGGAGTTTCGCAAAATGGAGAACTGTGACCAGTGGATTATTTTAAGATGTTTCTGGAAACATACATGAATGGGCAGGGAACAAAGAGATACAGATCCTTAGAAAATTTGCGACAGGCTAAGATAGAGGATTTGGATCGGCACAGGCTTGTACCACCGAATGTCCTGTTTCTGTGCTGGAATGTTCTTTGTTATGACATTATCAATGACCCATCAGACCTCAGTAATGTTCTCCTATAACCTCTTCCATCTGGCTAAAAGGTACAGAAGCTTGAAGACACTGAGCAGCTGGTTCAGGAACAGCTTCATCCTGAATGTTATTAAAGTGATGAGTGTACTCTTTAATCTCAGATAATGCTGATCTTGTTCCTGTTGATCTCGCCTCGCCCACGCCCTGTGCAGCATAACCTGCATGGCTCTCAAACATATTTTATAGCCATTGTTCTGTAATCATTGTTTAATATGCTTTGCCTGTATATCTTGGTAGAGGTCAAAGTAAATCCTCACCTCCCTTCCCCCAGTTCCTCCAGTGCTCACTCCCAGCTGTCTCTGATCCCCACCCCAGCACACTGTGACCCCATCCCCACTCCCTGTGTGCTTTGTATCTCACTATTTCTCTCACACTGTCTGTTTCCGTGTTTTCCTTTTCTCTGTCTTCTGCTTCTTTCCCAGATTACAATCTTCCCTTCTCCCTGTTCTTGTGACTGTTTGTTTCTTGTTTTGTTTCCTTTCTCTGTTTTACTGACTGTCCTTCTGTTTGCCTCGCTGTGTTCTCTCTCCCCTTCTACGTGTCTGTCTCTTTCTCCCTCGTTTTGATGGTGATGGCTTCTCTATTATTTTGAAGCATGTGATGGCTCTTTGGTTGGATGTTGGCAATACAATAAACTCAATTTGTTATCTTAGACATAATTTAAATTTATTGGTTAAATTTCAATTGTTGTCAAAACAGCAATCAGAATGTAGATATCCATTTAACGGTCAATTGTTACATCTAAATATTTTGGAACTGCCTTCTCCCAGTGCTCTTCATACTGGCAACTGAAAGCTTTCTATTCATGTGCATAATAGTGTGACGGTAACTGCTCTTCCCAGAACCATAATAAACTATAGACGGATTTGTGCATAGCCCAGACTATCATGGAGGACAACCTTCCATCCATTTATGCTTCTCATTGTCAGTGAAAGGCTGGCAACATCAAATATCTCTCCCAAAATGGTAATGATCTCCAACAACCTCTTCCAGGAGGGAGGAGATACAGAGACTTGAAAACATGGACCAGCATGCTCAGGAACACCTTCTTTCCTACCGTTATTAGACTGACGAATTTACATCTCTAATTTTTCAAATAATGTTAATCTTGCTAAATTCGATCTTGAATCGCACTGCTCCTGTGTTGCTGTCACCTTGTTTGCCTCACTCTGTCTCAGTGCCCTGTGAGGCTCAAGGTCTTCTCAAGGGCAATCAAAAAAGTGAACTAATACTGGCCCAGCCAGCGATACCTATATCCCATTAATAAATATAAGAACATGACGACACTCAGGGAACACAGACAGGTGGGATCAAATCGCTTTAAACATGATCTTAGATAGATCGAGATTCCCCTCGGTATCTGAAAGTAGAGTGTTCCTACAAAGCCTTTCATAAGCTGATATGGCATAAAGTGAAGTAGCATTAATTTATGTGCGAAAAATTTATTTTTCTTCTTAAAAGTGAAAATCCTCTTCGGATTTCTTTTGGTTAGTGAAAACAGGACATAATGGAAGATTTGAGGAAAGAGAAGTGCAAAAAAGCGAATTTTTGAAAAGCGGGGTATACATGTACCACCATGGGCGTGATATTCAGGAAGATTTGAAAAGTTAAAAATAAATGAGGTGATTCTCACATTTTATTTCCACCCCAGCTGATCATCATTCCCTTTGTTTGCTCTTTGTCTTCTATCTCTCTCTTTCTCTATCGATTCAACTCACTCCTCCTGCCCTTCAAAGCAGACTTCCCTGTCACCAGCATTGTTCACACTATTTTCCAGCTGCTTTCAGTTCAGAAAAGCTTCCCAGCACTTTCTGAACTTTTCTTTGCATTATTTATGCAATTTCAGATCTCCAGCATCTTTCTTTATTTGGTTTAATCTTCAAATTTGTTATTCCATGGGAAGTCGGCGTCTCTGCCAAGGGCAGCATTTGTTAATCATCACTAATTGCCCTGAAACTGACGCCATTCCTCAAGCCAATATGAAGTCAAGCACATTGATATGGGTCTGAAGTCACACTTAACCCAGACCGGGTAGTAACGTTAGATTTCTTTACCGAAGGTCATCAGTGAAACAGGAAAATGTTCAGACAAAATGTGGGTTTTATAGTTGTTTTTCGTGAAATGCACTTTTATTCCAATTCTTACCATTTTTATTTAAATTCTGCCATCAGCTGTGGTAAGACTTGAAACAAATCGCTTGAAACAAAGTCTTTCGTTTAATAAGTTTTGCTCCTGAATTATATCCAGCGACATTCCTACTCTGATACATTGTCCTAATCATGAAGTAACGTCCAAGACAAGAACAATTTTGTGATTGAAATACTTGTAGCTGGAAAAGTGGCCAGGAGAGAGCTTGAAACATAAAGTCTGAATTTTACCAATGTACATACAACGGTTTGTTCAGCCACAGCACTGATGCAGAGATGGAGACTGGGGACATTGTGAGCTGGTAGTGGATAGGGTTCGTGACAGAGAGAACAAGAGACAAAAATCAGTTCAGGGCAAAAAGGGATCTCGAGGTTGTGCACAGTTTTGTTCTCAGATATTTGTGAGGGAGTGGTCTGCAATTCAGATGAATGGAAACTGCAATTGAAATTGAAGATAAAAGTTTCTTTCATGGGAAAATACAGATAACAGAAATTGCAATGAAGTTCAAAATTGTTTATGGGATTAATGAATGGACAGAAGTAAAGAACACCAACAATAGCGAGAATAGGTTATGATTTGGAGATGCCGGTGTTGGACCGGGGTGTACAAAGTTAAAAATCACACAACGCCAGGCTATAGTCCAACAGGTTTAATTGGAAGCACACTAGCTTTCGGAGCGTCGCTCCTCCACCATAGGTTAGTCACACACTCTCCACCTCGCCCAAAATAATAATCAGCACCACTAATATCCGAAAGGGTAGAAATTTCCAACAGAGGAAAATGTTGAAAAGAACCAAGGGAAGCCTCCTCTCCATTGGTGTAATTATCCAGTCCATTATTCGCAGATTCAGTTCTGTCCTCTCCACGTCTGTGCAGCTGCTGATCCCTGTTACTGTTGGAGCTGATGCATCTGCTCCTAGGCTGGGATAGCGCACTGAGTGAAGCCCCTCACCAATAGGACACAGTTACAATGCAGTCACTGAGCAAACAGCTCTAGCTTTCAATACAGCACATTCAGTTCACAATATATCTGGACTGGACTGGACTCGATGCTGACATTGCTGGCTAATGGTCGCATCTCCGATCACTAATTCCTCTAGTGAAGTCAGTTGTGAGGGAGAATGATGGACATTTTCTTATCGCAGGCTAGATGACTCTGTCCTGTTGTACGCTTGCAATGCTGTCACCATCATACCCCGAATCTCTGCCCCTCCACACAAAAAAACACAATCAGGATGTTGTTACTGTGCTGATGTCTCCTTCACGGGAACAAACCCCAGCCAACAGACTGTCACTGGGCACAACTGTCCTGAACATAGACAAGAAGTTTGGACTTCTCTGAATGGTCCTCTCACTGCTCTAATACAGAAACGTTGGACTTTCTATATAGAATATGTTTCAGTAATTAATTTATACAAATTGATAAAAATTTTAATGCAGTTTTATTTGCTGTAAAGCAATAATTTTTCGCCTTTTTCCCCCTCAGTCCAAAACCAAAAGTGAACTTATTCATTAAGACTTATGAATTAATGAGTCAGATTTAGCTAGTAGATCGGGCGGAATGGGGATAGTGGCTGTGGAGACTGCATGGGGAGTACAATGATATTCCCCAGTCATCATCACTCTTAACGTCAGATAGAATTAAATATATTTCACAACAAGGAACGAGCCAACGTTTGGGATATGTAATGCTCAATGACAATGTGAACTGAACCAGATAATTTTAAAAGTAATAAAGTGAACTATATTTTATATACACACCATTTAATCATTGGGAATACAGATTGAGTAGTGTCACCGCATCTGAAGCAGTAACTTTGATGTCTCTTCACAGATACAGCCAGAACTGCTGAGCCTTCCCTCCAACGTCTGTTTTTGTTTGAGATTGATCATGTTGTTCATATCTGGCAGGATGCTTACAATTAAAAGCAGATGCTAATAACAAAATGTACAGGGCTACGTGGACAATACAGGAGAATGATAGTAGAAATATCGCTCATTCCAAACTGGAAGAGACAATAGGCTGAGTTTTGACCACCTTTGCTGTAATAATTCTATGTTATTCATAAAAGCTTTTGGAGATAGGGGAGACAAGCTAGTTCAATGAAGGACACAAGTGTTCAAAATCTATCCCTATTATTTAATGAAGTTTAGCTGCCTCTAAAATCTATTTTCAAACAAAATAGATTTCCTGAGATTTACAAGATGTTCAGATTTTCTTTTTACTTTCTGTCTTAAAGAAGAAACAGATTTTGGCTGTAATTCAGGTGTCACAGACACACCAACTGTAATAGAAACATGAAAGGACCACATTGTCCAAATATTACCAAGGTCAACATGTAGACCTGTCAAGAAACATGAAATATAGAGATAATGGAAACATGAAATGCAAACAGAAAATGCTGGAGAAACGGAAAAGGTGGGGAAGGGTCTGCACAGAGCAACAGAATTCGCATATGTCATATGATGTGACACTGTTCTTAAAAGTCCTATTAGAATCAAAGGTTAATTTTTTTCATCTCTGCTCAGATGTTAGCAGATCTACTGAGTTTCGCTCCAGCTCTTTTGATTTCTTTCTTCTTTCTGAACTGTGACAAAGAGTCCGATCTGAATGATAACAACAAAGTTGTTATCTCAGTTGAATCTTGAGTAACTTGTTATGGACATTAAATGAGAAATTACAAAGTTCCTATGTTTGACAGGGCTCTAAATATCGATGACGTATTGCATTGTGAGACCTTGCGATGAAAATATTGAAACAAAACAGAAGTTACTGTAATCGCTCAGCAGGTCTGACAGGATCTATGCAAAGAAATCAAAGTTAACGTTTCAGGTCCAGTGCCGCTTCCTCAGAACTGATAGTAACACGGAATATGTTGGTTTATATGCAGAAGAGACTGGATAGTTCTGAATGGAGACTGTTAGTAGCTAACAATAGGGTGTGAGTAATGGAAGGCTATGTGACAACTCGGCATGGTGTATGGATAGGGGGCTAGGACTTTGGGGAGTTCAGGCCCGAAAATTATTGAACTTGATATTGAATCTAAAGGGCTGTAAAGTCCGCACATGGTAAATGACGTCTCGTTCTTTCAGCTTGCGCTGAATTTGCCTGGAATACTGCAGCAAGCCTGACAAAGAGATATTGGCCAGGGAATAGGATGGGCTGTTAAACTGGCAGGCAATTGGAAGCTCAGTGTCATTTGCAGCGGTCCAACTTGGATGTCCCGTGAAGCGGTCACCCAGTCTACCCTTCATTTCCCCAATGTAGAGGAGACCACATTGTGAGCAGCGCATGTAGTAGACCGGATTGTGGGAATTGTTGGTAAGGTGCTGTTTCACCTCAAAGGTACAGTTGGGCCCTTTGATACTGATGAGGAGGGAGGTAAATGGGAATGTGTCACACCTCCGGCATGGGAAAGTGAAGTGGACCTGTGGTGGGAGTGAATAAAGAGTAGACCAGTGTATCCTGGAGGGAATAATCCCTCTAGACGGTGGACAGGGGAGGAGAGGTGAATATGTGCAGGTGGGGGCATCTCGCTGAAGGTGGGAGAAATGTGGGCTGATGATACTCTGCATGTGAATGCGGCTGGGATAGTAGGCAAGTGCAAGGGAAACTCCGTTGCGAGAGGGAAGGGGAGGGGCAGGCTAGAAGTGCAGGAGATGGGTCAGACTCGGTTGAGGACCCTGTTGACAACAGTGATGGGGAATCGCTTGATTGAGGAACAAGGTGGCATTTGAAAGGCTTCCTTATTGAATTTAGTATCAGCAGAAGCAATGCGGTGGAGACGGAGGAACTGGGGAAATGGAATTGACTCTATGCAGGAAACCAGGTGTGAGGATGTATACTCCAGGAAGCTGTGGGAGTCGGTGGGATAATACCGGATATCAGTTGCCTGGCTATCCCCAGAAATGGAAGCAAAAATGTTGAGGAAAGGAAGTAAGGAGCCAGAGATCGACCAGGTGAAAGTGATGGAGAGTTTCAAATTCCAAGTGAAATCGGTGAACTTTTCCAATTCCGGACAAGAGAGAGATGCAGCAGCGATGATATCATCTATGTATCGGACAAAGAGTTGTGGATGGGTGCTGGAGTAGAACTGGAACATGGAATGGTCGATGTTCCCCAGGAAGAAACAGGCATAACTGGGGCCCAAGTGTGTATCCGTGCACTTCCGCCGTGTGGCAGGAGCAGGCTGAAACAATGGGTCTACCTGGGCTGTTCTGTTTGTGAATTTTTGAGAGGAGATAGAAGCGAGCTCTGCTATCAGAGGATCATCAGGTCGGGGGCAGTTAGGGGCGTGGGGCGAGTGGGGCAGAAATCTCCAGATGAAATGTGGTCAGTTATCATAGTTGATACAATTGCCTGATGTGCCATGGTAGGGTCATGGTCTAGGGGGAGATTAGAGGGAGTACCTGAGAGTGGGCGTTCAACCTTTGCAATGTCGAGGTCAGTCCACCATACTATAGCAGCACCATCCTTGTCAGCACAGGCTGAATAACACAGTCAGAGTTGGACCTAAGCACATGGAGTATAGGCTGTTCGGACATTGATAGTATGGATTTAGTGAGGCAAGTGCAGAGAAATTACGACAACCAATGTCAAGTTGAGATTTCTCAACGAACCGATTTAGTTCAGGTAAAGGCCAGAGGGAGGAGTCCAGGTGGAGGGAGAGTGTTGAAGCTGGGTAACGGCGTATTTGGAACCGAGAGAGGAATATTGCCGAAAGAAATGGGCACTGAGGTGAACGCAGCGGAAGAGCTCAACTAAATGTCATGCCTAAAATTCATTAAAGTGGGGGCACAGAGAGGTAATGTTCAGATATTTGCTGAGTACAGAACATTCAGCATCAGAGAGTGGAAGTTAAGGAGCGACGGTGAATAAACGATAGGAGGTGGAGTTGGGGGAGGGCATGGAGTCAGTGGGCAGGTATGAGAGGGGAGGAAGGTTCCAGAGGGTCAAGGGCATCTCTACCTTGTTGCAAATTGTGTGCCCAGTGCATCTGTTTAGCATGACGAATGAGCCGGTGAATAAATTAGAATTGTAGAGTGGTGCAGTCTTTAGACAATATAATGTGATTCTGCTGGACAGAGAAAACGTTGATCTCAGTGGTACTGATATCGCACGATCAGACCTCAGAAAGTAAATGATTGACGATAATTGGGAAGGTATACTGATTGTAACATCCTTATTTCAATGGAGTGACACTCAAGCAGCAAGGTCTTACTTTTTTCGGAGACTTTAGAGCAAACTTTAAAATATAATAAGTCTTGATGTTATTAACAAGAAAAAATTATCAATGGTTTTGGAAGGCACTAGCAAGGGCAGAGTTTATTTGGCATTCCCAATAGCTCTGGGGAAGGTGTTATTGTTTAGTGAGGAAATTACCAGCTCAAAATTTCCTGCGATTCCCAGTGACCACAGTTTACCCAGGATCTCTGACGTCACAGGAGTCAAATACTACTTTAATGCAATGCAAGTTACTCTGATCTCACCTCAACTGATATTGGAAGATCAGTTAAATGAATAAAGAATAAAAGGCCAGTACACAGCCTGTTAGAACAATGTGCTCACTCTACTCACAATGTTTAAGGTAAAACTGATGCATGGATTTCTGACTGTGAGGAGAGGTTTGTCCTATTTGTGATGAGGCTGTTTGGTTAAGCGCTGTGACAGAGAGACAGAAAGACACTCAACTCTGTACCATGGGGATCAAAACCACCCTGTTTACGGTGCATGAGACAGTGACAGAAACAACTATTGTCAGTTCCTATTGGACATTGATCATCTCAATCTCATCATTCACTGATGCTCAATAGCAGCCCAGAAGCCAGCAGCTCCCATCATCCCAGTTGGAAAGCAAAATGGGGAAGGAATAGCCAGAGAAAGTGGGAGTAACTGGGGAATTGGTGTAACTTACAGGGGAGTGGCAGAAGAATAGTGTGAAGGGAGATCATCAGTGGAAGAGAATGTAGCAGCAGGAGGGGCAGTGCAAGGGAAGTAGGACTGTAAGAAAAGAATAGGACAGAGGAGAAAGAAAGGCAGGTGAAGTTTTAGTGACAGGGAAAAGCTTGCTTTTGAGGAAGTGAGATTGGATGAGAAAACATCACTGTACAAGAAAATCGGGATCTGGTTTCCATTCGACATTAAGAAAGGATTTCTTGTACTTTCTCTTCTATCACTTGATTCTTGTTCAGGTTGTACATGTACTATATATTTCTATATCTCCTTCGAGTACAGAAGACATGTTTCTTTCTCCCCTACGGTGGTGTTTCAATATTTTTGATTTTATTGATTTTATTTTATTTTACAGTATATATTTGCTTCCAATTCAAGGTGGATATGAGAATATGATTTGATCTTCTGCAGTTTGCCCATAATATAGAATTTATTTGAATATTTATCCTCATCACACTCGCTGATTAAACAAACAATGAATGAGTGCATGTCCATCCTGCAGATGAAAAATTTCTTCAGCTGTTACAAAGAACAGTGCCACACAAAATGCTAATGTTCTACCGCAAAATGCCAAATCCTAGTTTATACTAAATTATTTACAATGTTTATAAACAAAACATGCAGAGGGGCGGAGTGTAAAAGGTGAATTCAACTCTGTGTCGAAAATGTTAATTGTGGATCCCTCATAAAATGCGTTAACTACATCACTCATAAATTCACCAAAATAGGAAAAGCAAGAGACTGTAATTGTCCAATCATCATCTAAATAACATCTGGAGAACAGGAAGGAAATCACTGGTTGTTTGTGATATTCCGAAATGACGATTGTGAGAATGTGGAGGTGGGGAGCAGTGAAATGATGATCAATGTTATAGATGACACAAAAATGGGCTGGGGGTGGGTCACAGTCAGGAGGGAAGTGTTAGGCTACAGGAGGATAGAAACAGATTATTCAGATAGTCAGAGCAATGGCCTGATGAAACTTAACACCGATAATTTGGGAAGATGCAAGTCAGAAGTAACAAGACAAGTGAGTACTCAAAAGTAAGTATGAAAGAGGAGGGCTAAATTTGCTCCTTTTTTCTTTGCAGCAGGGAAAGTTAAGGAGGGAATATGGTACAGGTGTACATGAGCAAATGGGGTATGGAGGGGATGAACAGACAGCAGCTGTTTTCCTTCGTCAAAGGATCAAAAACAAAGAGACACACTTTTAAAGTGAATGTCAGGGGATTGAGAGAGGATTTGTGGAATGTGTTTCGAACTGAGAGGATGGTATGAATCTGGAATGCTTTGTCTCGATGGGTGGTTGAGGTAGGTAACCTCACAAACGGTTAAAATGTCTTTGGATATGCACTTGCTGGCACAGACGTGATAGGCCTGTTTTTCATTGCATGATTCTTTGCAGTGGCAGCCATGAACACTCTGGTATATTCTGAAAGAATTAACAATGGCAGTTGCTGCTTTGTTCCTTTGACTGTACTCAGTAAGTGGTTATATTACAAACCAGCATCATCTCATGCATCTTCAGCACTCAATCAACCAAAGGCAGCCCAGCCATCTCTGGGACCATCCAGTGGAATTCATATTCTCAGTGGATGCTGTCCAACAACAACACTGACACTATTCGAGCTGTATGCAACCATTAGTAAAGCTACAGCCATAATATGAAGACAGCTTTTCCTCCATTATAATACAGACCTCTAGCAATAAGGGTGTTCTTTATCTGAAGCATAATAAATTCTTTCCCAGGTATTCACTTTTACAAGCAGCCAGTTGTTTATCATGGAATTCCCCAGCCCAAACTCTTTCCCATTTAACATTTTCTTGTGCACTGTCTCCCTGATCCCACACACCTCACTCCCTCACATCCCCCACACTCTCCATCCTTACTTGTTAATCTCTGAAAAACCTGCGCCTCCTCTCTATAATTTATTCCAACTCCCAACTCACTGTTTTGATTCCTTCTCTCGGCATGGTCATTAGACTGGCCGTGCCTGATGTCCTATTCACCTAACCTTCTGCTCAGTTCCTGATATTCTGCTTTGGTTCTCACTCTCCTGGTTTATTCAAATCCATCTGACTTGTACTAGAAAACATCCCCACAAGGATGATGGTGCTTGTACAGTTAAGATACAATCTGTCTTTTTTGTACAGGTCCCCACCTGTCCTGGAAGAGATCCCAATGATACAACAATCTGGAACTCTCACCCCTGAACTAGATTTTTAACAACCTGTTAAGCTTTAGTGTCTCCCTCATCCTTCTCTCTTTTCCACATGGCACGGGGAGTAATCCAGGGATTACAGAGGATTATTCTTTCTCTTTCTCGCTCGCTGTCTCTCTCTCTCTATCATATACACACACACACAGAAAGACACTATATTACTTTGCAAAAGAATGCAAATAACCTTAAAATAATCGGAATGACAAGTGGAATGAAGTATTTAGTTAAAGGGAGGATGAGAGAAATTGTGCTTCTTCTGGATGTCAGTTTGCTCGCTCAGTTGGAGAGTTCATTTTCAGATGGTTCATCACTGTACTAGGGAACATTATCAGTGAGCCTTCGGTGAAGTGCTGGTATTATGTCCCATTTGCTATTTATGTGTTTAGGTTTCCTTGAGTCAGTGATGTAATTTCCAGTATTGGTGATTTTATGCCCAGTTCTTTTTGTCAGAGAGTGTTGGATTGAATCAAAATCGATATGTTTGTTGATAGAGTTCAGGTTGGAATGCTATTTTTGTAGGAATTCTCGTGCGTGTCTCTGTTTGGCTTGTCCTAGATGGATATGCAGACCCAGTCTAAATCGTGTACTTCCTCATCTATAAGTAAGGATACCAGTGATAGTGGGTCATGTCTTTTTCTTCTGGCCAGTTGTTGTTCATGTATCCAGGTGGCTAGTTTTCTGACTGTTTTTCCGATGTAGTGCTTGTAACAGTTCTTGCAAGGCTTATTCTTGCTTGAGCAGAACAGACAAATATGTGAACTTATTGCAGTGCTCAAAAGTATGAAAAAACGTTGTAGAGTAAAACAGGAATACACTGTTTCCGTTAGTTGGCATTACAGCATCAAGGAGTTCTAATTTCAAGCTTGTCAGCAAAAGAGCCAGGAATGAGATAAGGAAACACTTCTTTATTGAGAGAGTTGTTAGGATTTGGAATGGAACTGCCTGGGAGAGTTGTGGATGAACATTAAAAAATAGAACTGGATATGCATTTGGAAATATGAATTTAACAGGCTGCAGAGATAGGGCTGGCAAATGGGAGGGGCTTGGGAGACATTCCTGGAACTGATGCACACACAGTGGCCAATGGCTTCCTCCTGTACTTTAAGGTTTTGCACTCGATCATGTGTCTGATGCGAATAAAAGTCAGGATCCGATTATTTCCCATTGTAAATACTCACGAATATCTGATTATTTAGTGCAGCATAAGCATTTAAAATGCAACTACTGCAAGGTCAGCTTCATTAAATAATCTAATTATTACTCAGAATATGAACATTTGAAATGTTGAATTCCAATTACGAAAACAAATCTGTCATTGCTTTGGCACAAATCTCTTTGAAAAGGTTTGACTTTTCACTTACACGATAATATGCTCATCGTTTTTGTTCACTGTCTGCATTTCAAATTAAATGACATTCTTTCTAAAAGTTAAACGTTTTCAAATTGTCGTTCACTAAAATTTGATAGCACAAATCATTTAGTTAGTTTAATATTCACAGAGCATTTTGAACTATAGCCATTTTTAATTCGCTGACAAATAGCTGAAGCTTGTACATTTTAGTGAGAAATTGAACTGATTGATATATATAAATATATAAGAATGCTAATTCTATTTGATTATTCAATCGTTAGCTCAACCTGAACATGTAATCACTCAGAAGCCAACCACTTTCAAAATGTTGGAGTGACAATGCATTGTTTTGAATCCTGACATTGTCTGTGTAATTCTGATCACCAAAAGAGTTACATCCATGTTGTTTGTTTGATACAAAATAAAATGTACATTCTTTATTTCTGTGTTAGAAAATCTTGACAGGAGTTTATAGTTTTGTTCCATAAATATAGAATCAGTCTCATTCTTTTCACAGATTATAGTTCACTCGAATAATGATAGTTGACGTCTTATTTTTGCGCAATTCACGAAACATAGCAAATATCTGATTAATACATGGGTCACCCAACAGATTGTATCTGAAGAAAACAGCAGCAAATGACAAGTCAAGAATTACGTTCATAACTGAACTTGGCGGAGCCTGTCCGGTGAAGGACACGTCACATATTGCACTGGCAGTCAGGTGAATGGAACAATGAACAACATAACTGGAAGTTTTTGTCTAACGCCCCTCCCCAGCTTCCTAATCTCACTCAGATCACTCCCTCACACATTCAACAATTGAAAAGAATCCAGAGGCTGGGTGAAACATAAAACACAGAACAGTACAGCTTAGTGCAAACCCTTCAAGCCTTCTTGTCCTGCCGAACGTTTATCCGACACGAAGTTCAGACTAACTGATATACCCTTCATTGTACTATCATTCATGTGTCTATCCAATAGTCACTTAAATATCCGTTATGCAGCTGACTCCACTAACGCTGCTGGCAGTGCATTCCAAGCACCCACCACTCTCTGTTTAAAGAACCTACCTCTGACATTTCCTCAAACCTTCTTCTAATCATACTAAACTTATGCCCGCTCGAGATAGCCATTTCCACCCTGCGAAAAAGTCTCTGGCTATGAACTCTGCCTATATCTCTCATCATCTTATACACGTCTATGAAGTCAACTCCCATTCTTTATTGATCCAAGGAGGAAAGCCCTAGCTCCCTCAACGCTTCTTTGTAAGACATGCCATCCAGTCTCGAAAGCATCCTGGTAAATCTCCCCGGCACCCTCTCCGAAGTCTCAACATCTTTCAGTAATGAGGCGACTAGAACTGAATACAATATTCCACGTGTCGTCCCAAGAGAGATTCTTGGCGCTGCAGCGTAACCTTGCGGCTCTTAAACGCAATCCCTGGCTAATGAAAACACCAGACATCTTAACAACCTTATCAGCTTGGGTGACAACATTGAGCATCCTATGATATGGACCACACGATCCCTATGGTCCTCCAGTCTACCAATAGTCCTGCCTTTAAACCTGTATGCTGCATTCGAATTCGACCTTAAAAAATGAATCGCTTTACACTTATCCAAGTTGAACTCCATCTTCCATGTACCAGCTAATCCTGTCAATGTCCAATTACAACCTAAGACAGCCCTTAACAATATCCATAACTCTAACATCTTTATTACATTGTAAAACTTACTAAAGCACCCTTTCACTTTATCATCCAAGTCATTTGTAAAAATCACAAAGAACAGCAGACCCAGAACCGATTCCTGAATAACGCTACTGGTCACCAACCTCCAGGATGAATCCTTTCCATGTTCTACCACTATCAGTCTTCTACAGGTCAGACAATTTGTATCCACACACACAGGTTTCCGTTTCCTTGTACCCCATGCCTCCTTACTTTCTGAATGGGCCGATCTTATGGTAACTTTATCAACCACCTTCCTAAAATCCATGTACATCACATCCACAGCTCTACCTTCATCAATGTGGTTGATCCCATCCTGAAAGAATTCAATAAGTTCCTTGAGGCATGATTGTCCCTCAAAACGCCATGCTGACTATCTCTAATCAAACTATCACTTTCCAAGTAATCATAAATTCTGTTTCTCAGAATCCTCTCCAATACTTTTCCCAATACAGAAGTAAGACTGACTGGCCAGTATTTCGCAGGATTATCCCTATTGCCTTTCTTGAACAAGGGAATAACTTTTGCCACCCTCCAATCATCAGACAATACTTCAGTGGACAGTGGGGACGCAAGGATCATCTCCAAAGGTGCAGCAATCTCTTCCCTCACTTCCTCTGGTAACCTCGGGTACCTCCTGCCTGGTCCAGGGGACTTATCTATCCTTATGTTTGTACTTCAATCAGTCTGTACTCACCTTACTATGTCTACCCTCTGTCCAAACAACTGATTGACTGCTTTCCATTTCAGGGCTATATACAGTGCTGCCCTCCTGAGCAAGTAACTTTCCAAATTTCCCATGGAATGGAAAAATGTGAATGCACCAATGTCTTCCTGATGAAGGGACTGTGCTCAAAGTTTTCACTCTCCTGCTCCTCGGATGCTGCCTGACTCGCTGCGCTTTACCAGCACCATACCTTTCGACTCTAAACTCCAGCATCTGCAGTCCTCACTTTTTCCATTACTGAGGGCTGACCCCTCTGCACACGAAGCAAAGTAAGGTATTTGGAGCTGACTGTTCAGTTCTGGAACGTTGCATTTGATTAACACATAAATTAAAAAAGAAATTACAATTCAACAATTATTCATTCAGTCCCAGAGTTACAGTTTTAGTTCATGGAAAGGCAGTTTGATAACAAACAGTAAATGACTGAAGAACTGCGCGGTACAGAGTATTCCGTGTGCTATATTCCAGGCTGGATGTCCTTTACCTTAATGTTGGGAATATTATCGGACCGACAGGTGTGATAAGGGAATGAGATGACATTTTTGCAGTGTGACATTTTTGCCATCACAGAGATGTGTTTGAGGGTGGTCAGGGCTGACAACTCAATATTCTGTGGTATAAGAACTATGGACAGCACAGGAGAAGGGTAAAAAAGAAGGTGGCGTTGCCTTATTAATTATGGAGTCAATGACTGCAGTTAGCTAGCATCATATCTTGGAAGGGTATTCAAATGACGCTTTGTGGGTTGAGGTTAGGATCAAAACGATGACAAATGCACTGCTGGGGATATATTACCGACTCTCAGATAAAAGAAAATACAGCAGCAGATATATAACCAATTCACTGAGGTGTGTAAAAACAATAACAGGATTATTATATTTAGACATTTCAATTCCAAATATTCATTAGGACAGTGATTTTTTTTAAAGAGGGGAAGATGACTTGACATTTATTCCAGAGAGACTCTTATATCAACATGGAGCAGATACAACGATGGGCGGAGCAGTGCATCGGCGTGACTGTGGGGAGCGAAGCCAGCAGGTGCCAGGAAGGTTTGGGAGAGCATTGCAGGACCAGTGACCGTGACTCAAGCATTTTTAGCTTGTTAAGGAAAAGACCAAAAGAAAAAAGGCTTGAAAATTAAAAATAATTTGGATGATGGAGGCAGATCTTACCAAGAGAAAGACAGGATCTGGCCACAGTACAGTTACTTCTGGGTGAAACTGTAACAGAACAGCGTATAGGTGGGGGCGGGGGGGGATCACATGCTCACAATGGAATTGATGAGAGTGTGACCACAACATGTTACACCAAAGATGAAATGTAGGAAAACCAGCCCGGAGAGCCTGGGATATCTACACATATTCAGAATGGAATTAACAATGAAAGAGAAGCTTAAAACAGGCATAAAGGGAGCAGGTCAATGGAGGTCCCAGAAGAGGAGAGAACGTGAAGGTCTAAACTCAAGAAAGTAAGTAAAAATGCAAAAAGAGGGTAGGGGTGCAGCGGTGATAAAAATATTAGTGGGCAGTATTTTCAAGACTCCAGAGACATTTTATCGGTTTATTAAGGGTAAGAGGGATAACAAGAGAAAGAATAGGGAGTATTAGGATCCGAGGAGGCAAACTGTGCATCGAGCCAGAGAATATGTCAAAGACCTATTACATATTGGTCTTCAATTTGGAGGAGCAGTTACTGTATTCAATGTCTGTTCCTGACAGTGTGACCTTGAGCAAATTTACACAGAAGCTGAGGAAGAATTGGAAGTTGGTGTATGATAAAATGTGGCCAAATCCCTTGATCCGGATGAACTGTATCTTAGACTGATGTGGAAGATGAGGGAGGAGATTACAGGTTCTTAACCGTTGTGTTTCTTTTTTTTTAGTTTTGCCTCTGGCCACAAAGTTGGTATTATCGAACATGATAACATCTAATGTAGGTTTAACTTCCACACAGAGTGCTAGAAAAAAGCCATGGGATTAAAGACCACCAAGTCTCACATCAGTGGGAGGGAAACAATTGTAGAAAATTGAGATAGCTGTTGAGGAATGATCACTAAATATGTTCAAGGCTGAGATGGACAGAGTTTTAAACAAGGGTTACAGGGAAAATGCTGGAAAATGGAATTGAAGGTTATCAGAATAAATGTACTCTAATTGAAAGGAAAAACTGAGTCAGCGAGCGGATGGGCATTATATCGCTCATATGTCTAATGGTAAACCTTTTCAAATAGCCTGTATTCACTGGAACACCAGCATCTCTCCCTCCAGAATGAGACACAGTTTGGAAAGCAATCAATAGATTCAAGGAATTCACAAATGCAGTATTAATATTCAGAAAAGATCAGAGGACTGCGACAACGTGGATTGGCTGTCAGGGTGAATATTTGCATCTGCGCAGTCACCACGACGAGAAAGAAAACCTCAGCAAGTCCAAGTATGGGTCTGGTGTCAAGGGGTGCTTAAGTCCCAAACAATGCATCACTGCAGTGTTTCCCTCCTGCCTTAACCAAAACTAAATGTGGAGTGGTCTATTGACGTGTTGTTAGTGGCAGAATAGGTAGTAATGCTTTGGTTCCAGAGGCTTTGGTGAGCAGAGGCTCAGCAAAAGGTACAGGTAAGCTCACGTAAGGTCTTTTTAATGCTAGTTTGACAACAGTTGAGATGGCAGTTAGGGCAGTTGCACGTTCCACCTGCGGGATGTGGAGCTCAGGGAGATTTCCTTTGTCCCTGATGACTACACGTGTGGGCAGTGCAACCAGCTGCAGTTCCTGGGAGACAGTGTTCAGGATCTGGAGTTGGCTGTTCTCCGGATCATCCAGATACAGAGCACTTCAGAGGTAAGAGCTTTAGTGAGGTGGTCACACCAAAGTCCCTCCCTTAGCCGTGTTTCTTTAAAGACTGTCATATCCCAGTCCCATGTAAAGATCTAATTCATGAGTTCGTCATCGTTACCTGTCAGCCGTGTTGCATTTAAATAAACGCAATTTAATCCAACAGGTGTTCCTTGCTTCCTGTCGTGTTCCAGGCAGAGAGTAGCTGGACGACAACCAGGAATGGGGAAGGGAGTAGGCAGAGAGTGCAGGAATCCCCTGTGGCATTCCTCTCGAAAACAAGTATACCATTTTTGATACTGACTTTGTGGTGTTGGGAAATGGGTGTTAGGAAATGAACGTTTAGGGGAAAGCAGCAGTAGCCAGCATAGTTGCATTACGACTGGGTCTGGGGAGCAATGGGAAAGGACAATGGTAAACAGGGTCTTAGAAATGAGAGATTCTGTGGCCTCAAACGGCAAACCAGGATGGTGTGTTGCTTCTCAGTTGTCAGTGTCCAGGATGTCTCTGAGTGTCTGCTGGAGTTGGGGGGCGTGGGGGGTGGTGTGAACTGTTAGAAGTCATTGTGCACGTTGGCACAAATGACACAGGTAGACATAGGAATGTGGTCCTTCAGAGTGATTACTGAGAGCTCGAAGAAAAGTTAGAAAATAAGACCTTGACAGTCACCTGATGACTTCCATTGTCATGAGCTAGTGTGGGTAAGAACAGGAAGACATGGCGGATACGTATGTGACTAAAGAATTGATGCAGGGGGTGGGATTCATATTTTTTGATCATTAGGAGCTTTTCTGTGACAGAGTTGACCTGTTCAAGAGGGACTGGTGGCACATGCACTGGACGGGGGACCAATATCTTGGCAGCCAGTTTTGCTCGTGCTACAAGGGAGTGTTTAAACGAGATTGGCAGGAGGTGGGACCCTCGAGATCAGGGAGGCAAGTGTGAGGCTGGAAGGAAATACAGTATTCAGAAATAGTACGTTGAGGAGACAGACCAGGCTGGAACACGATAGGGAGCAAGGAATGCCTGTTGATTAAATTGCATTTATTTCAATGTGAAAGAGCTGACAGGTAAGGCCAATGAATTCAGGGTGTGGATAGATACTTGGCACTGGATAGTCTAGCTATTACAGAAACATGGCTGAGGGATGGGTAGGACTGACCTTTAATTTAAAAGGATAAATGCATTAGGAGGGACAGAGATGGTGGAAAGTGGGAGGGGAGTAGCATTTCTAATCAAGGGGTGTAGAAAGCTTTCTGGGTGGAACTAAGAAATAAGAAGCGGATGGTGACTTTATTGGGGTTGTAATATAGGCCCCCAAACTGTCAACAGGAATTACAGTAACAAAACTATCTAGCGAGTTTGGGGAGACTTACAGGGAACATTCGGTTTGTCATAATAGGGGTTTTAATTTTTATAACACAGACTGGAACTGCCAGAGCATTAAGGGATTTGATGGGATGTGTCAGGAAAGTTTCCTCCAGCAGTATATAGAGGGTCCTAATCGGGAAGGGGCAATATTTGTCATACTCTTACGAAATATATCAGGATAGGTGAGTGAGGTGACAGTAGATGTGCACTTTGGGACCAGTGACCATAGTTCTGTTAATTTGCAAAAAGTTATGGAGAGGGAAGAAATTGGTCCATAGATTCAAGTTCTAAATTGGGGCAAGGTTAATTTTGATAGACTCAGACAGGCGTTTGCAGGAGTTGATCAGAGTAGTCTGTTTGCAAGCAAAGGGACCTCCAGCAAGCGGGAGCTTAAGATCTATATGTTCCTGTGAGGATGAAAGGAACGTTGAGAGGAATGAGGAACACTGGATAACAAGAAATGTTTAGGCTTTGACCAAACAAATTGTGGAGGCGTGGCTCAGGTAGAGGCAGCTTGGATCACGGAAATCCCTGGAGGTGTACAGGGGATATCGGAGTTTACTGAAGAAGGAAATTAGGAGTGCGAAAAGGGGGTATGAGATAACCTTGACTGAGAAGATCAGGGTGAATCAAAAGAGGCACTTTAAGTATATTAAAGGAAAATCATTAACTAAAGAGAGAATAAGACCCCTCAAAGACCAAAGTGGACATGCATGTGTAGTACCATAAGAGATAGGCGATGTCCTCAACAAATATCTCTCCTCTATATTTACAGTGGAGAAAGATATGAATATATGGGAATTTGGGGAAATTAGTGGTGATATCTTAGGGACAGTCTGTATCACAATAGAGGAGGTAATTGATGTACTAGAATCTTTGAAGTTGGAGAAATCTCATGGTCCTTACCAGATATATCCAAGAACACTGAAAGGGGCCAGAGAAGAATTTGCGGGGGCCGTGGCTGATAATTTTGATCATCAGTTATCACAGGTGAGATCCCAGAAGACTGAAGGATAGCAAATGTGCACTTAATCAAGAAGGACTGAAAAAATAAAGCATGGGAAATACAGACCAGTCAGCTTAACATCTGTGGTAGGTAAATTACTTGAGAAGATTCTGAAGAATAAGATGTACATGCATTCGGAAAACGGTTTGATTAGGAATAGTAAGCATGGCTTTTTGAGTGGAGGTTCATGCCTGAAGAATTTGTTAATTTTCTTTGATGACATGACCAGGAAGGTTGACTAGGGCGGGCCAGTAGACGTCCAAATGTGAGGTGCTGGACAAGAACAGCAGATCAGGCAGCATTGGAGGGGAAGGAAAATCGATGTTTTGGCATATGCCTATCATCAGGAATGTCCAAGATTTCGATACTCCTGCTTCTTGAATGCTGCCTGACCAGCTAGGCACTTCCAGTGCCACACTTCGCAACTCTGATCTCCAGCATCTGCAGTGTTCACTTTCTCCAAGGGTGGTAGATCTGGACTATATGGATTTCAGTTACACCAGAACAGGATGAGGCTTTTCAGCCCCTGGAGTATGATATGCAGTTACAGGAGGAGGCCAATCAGCCCTCAAGGCAATAGAACTAGACCCATTCTAGATCATGCAGCAACATGATCAGGCTATTCAGCTACTTGAAGTCAATAACACAGGAAATGGAAGAGGCAACAAAATGACTGGCCTATGGGGTACACTGGAATAACACCAGGCTATATAGCCTGTAAAGCCTTCAATAAGGTCAGGGCTGATCTCTCCCGGCATTAATTTCTCTTCTCTGCCCAATTCTTTGTAGCCCTAACTCCCTGATGTGTCAAGATCCATTAACACCATTCTGCTCCCCAAACATTTCAGAGATGTAGCTGTCTGAGATAGAGAGGCCAGAATAGTCACTACCCTCTGAGAGAAGGAAACAGTCCCCACGGATCTACCTTGACCTTTGACATGAACAAAATATATGAGCACAGTATCAGAGTGACTGGCCCTGACATCACGGCAGGGCGTGACTGAGGAATGTGTCAAGGAAACTGAATAACATTGAACCTAATGGGAATCAGTTGTAAATTCCCAAGTGGTTGGGCCATTCAGGACACCATGTGGCTGGTGCAGATCAATCCTCTCAGTCCCTAGATATCTATGTTGGCGATCTTTAGCGTAGCTTCCTCGGCACAAACATCTTCAGCGGGTTCATCAACGTCTTACCCTCCGTCATTAGATCAGAAGTGAGGATGCTCAGAAAATATCGCATAAAGAATCAAAACCTGGTCAACATTCAAGCTCATGCTGTTAATATCTAGGTAACATTCATGTAACAGTATTACTGGACCCTGAACATTTCCAAAGAACTAAAAAAGAGCAGCTCATTCTGTATCCCAAGCTGGTGTCACAGAAATGTGAGAACGCCATTCAGCCCATTGAAGCTATTGGATAAGAAGAGGCACAGCCCATTTACTATCTCTTATCTATTGCACAAGAAGAGTTTAAAACAAACTACAAATGTTGGAATGCAGGAGACTGGAAGAACACAACCGGCCAGGCAGCATCAGGAGAAGAAGTCCAC
This sequence comes from Chiloscyllium punctatum, assembly GCF_047496795.1. Taxonomy (NCBI): domain Eukaryota; kingdom Metazoa; phylum Chordata; class Chondrichthyes; order Orectolobiformes; family Hemiscylliidae; genus Chiloscyllium; species Chiloscyllium punctatum. The sequence continues at coordinate 103,794,017 of NC_092750.1, read as the reverse complement.
TCCTTGGGCATAAGCTTTCTTCATGACTGGGGGTGGGGTAACGGTGTGTACAGATAAAGAGTCGAGGTGCAAGAGTAGGAGGAGGCGGTGTGGTGAGGTGGGGAACACAGGCAGAGGGTACCACCGGGTTGGTCAATGGGAGGAATGAATCCAGTTGACAGCTGGGAGATGGGTTGATCAAAGGAAAGGAAGGAGGAGAGGCTGGGAAGGGAGTCGGGGTATTGGAAGGGAGGTTACTAGAAATTGGAAAACTCAATGTTGAGTCTCCCGGGCTGTAGGCTGCACCAGTGGAATATGAAGTGTTGTTCCTCCAGTTTGTGCTTTGGTTCGTTGTGGCAATGGAGGATGTCAAGGATGACCATGTCGGAAATGGAGTGGGAGGGGGAATTGAAATCGGAGGTGATTGGGAGGTCAAATAAGCCCTTTCAGGCCCAGCTGAGATGCTCAGCAAAGCATTCGATTTAGTTTACATTTGGTCTCCCTGATATAGAGAAGACCACACCAGTACCACCAGACACAGTTAACGAGGTTGGATCCCATCACCTGACACATCTTCCACAAGGACAAATCACTTCGCTAATTTTGGTTCGTCCCACACTCCCCACCAAACCCGCCAAGCCCCACTGGCAACTGACCCTGCAGATGAAAAAAATGCATCACCTGCTGGCACACCACCTCCCTCATCTCATCCAAGGCCCCAAACAGTCCTTCCACGTGAAACATAGGTCACCTGCCTCTCCTTCAACCTAGTTTACTGCATCAGGTGCACCTGATGTGGTCTTCTCTCTATCGGAGAGAGCAACATAAACTAAGGGCTCATTTCGCCGAGCATCACGACTGGGCCCACAGCGGCCGACCTGAACTCCCAGGCACCACCCATTTCAATTCCCCTTCCCAATTCCTTTCCAACGTGACCTCCTTGGCCTCCTCTGTTGCCACAGTGAGTCAGATCGCAAATTGGACGAACAACATCTTACCTTCTGCCTGGTTAGCCTACAACCTGGAGGACTCAACATTGGGTTCTCCAATTTGGAATAAACTTCCCAGCCATGGCCCTACTCCCTTTCCAGCCCCGCCTTCTCCCTTTCATTGCACCAAATGACCCACCTTCTAGCTCCCAACCGGATTCATCCCTCTCATCGACCAACCAGGTTGCACCCACCACTTGTGTACACCTATCTGCTACCTCACCATCCTGCTGCTCTCCCCACCCCAACCACTCCCTTCCCTCTTTATCTGCAGTTCCCCCTACCCCCACCCGCAGTCCTGAAGAACGGGTATACTTGAAGTGTTGACTTCTCCACCTCCTGATGCTGCCTGACTTGCTGTTTCTTCCGGCCTCCTGTTTGTCTAATGTTACACAGGAAGATAAGGAATCTAGTCAGCACAACACGCAGGTAAGCAGCTACCACCGGTCACCCAATAATGAACCTTTTCCCTGGAACTAGGAAGAGGACATTCAGCCACCCGAGACATTGACACATGAACAGAAGAGGCCATTCAGACCGTCCAAACAGTTACACTGAAACTGGAGGATGTAATTGATGCTGCAACACTACAAACTAATGAAGCAGAGGCTGCATAGACAGATTGCTCCATGTTGTGCCTCCTGGCTCCTTTGCTAATGTTTCACACGTGTTACATTAACATGGTTTGCTGATGGTAAGGACGCACACCGGATGGTTTGTGGCACATCTCAAGGAGGCATCTTCCATCTCCGAGAAGACAGGGCTAGTCTTCTGTATGGATGTCAGAAGCTTTTGAGAATGACCAACCCTGTCAGAATGTGGCTGCTGACAAGTTTGTGAACAACATGATGCTCAGTGCAGGGTCTCACTCCAACCGTGCATTGAGACGGAGAGAGTTTGGTCAGAGCCTGGAGCTGTCTCTCAACCAACATGTGGGCTCCACAGGGACATGTAAACTATCACAGAGTCATAGATTTCAACAGGACCTTTAGCCCAAACTGGTCCATTCAGACTAAAATGTCCATCCATGCTAACTCCATTTTCCTGGACTTGGCCCATGTCCTTCTTAACATTCCCTATCATATATTTGTCCAAATGAGAAAACATAAATTGCGGGAAACACGGAATATTTAACGGTATCAATGCTTATTTTTGAAAATAATGCATATTGGTCTATAACGCTCAAGTTTTATTGCAAACACTTTTTATTCTTTTTACGCATTACAGATTAAGCACTTATTTCCTTCACACTCTCCTCGTGGTACCTTCAACGCAGGGATTACTCTGGCGCATTGCCTGTATTCTGTCTCATTGTGGCAAGGAGATCATTCCTCATAAAGGAGAGAAAATCTGTTCACAGCGTCCCAAGTACTGTTTCAATATCACTTTACAAATTCAGTAAGGTGTCTTCATACTTAAACTTCCATCATTTTGCAATGAAGGACACTATACATTTACTGGGCTGATTACCTACTGCTCCGTATGAATTCTATCAGTGGCTCATGACCAAGGACATCCACCTCCTTTTCACCAAGAACACTTCCCATCATCTCACCTTCGCATAAATACAAACTGAGAAGGATGGTATGTTTTGCCAAATCATTTTGTCGCCTTGAAAAACGCTATGCTTTAAGCACAGCCACGTCAACAACAACACCACTATTGCCATTGGAGATGGTTGGAGATGGTTGCAGATGCTGCAGAGGTGATGGCCTAGCTGTATTTTCTCTGGAATTATAACGCAGAGACCCAGGTGATAACCGAGACCCCGGTTCCGAATCCCACCACGGCAAATGTTGGAATTTGCAATCAATCAAATATCAGGAATTGAGAATCTAATGAAACCATTGTGTTTGTCCTACCTGGAACACTAATGCACTTCAGAGAAGGAAATCTACTGTCTTCACCCGGTAGGACTTACATGTGACTCCAGACCACAGCACTGTGGTTAACACACAGTTGTAGTTTGAAATGGCCAAGCCAGCCGCTCCGTTATATCACTCACTAAAATTTTCAAATAAATGAAACCGGGCGGACCACAGCACTGACTACTTACAGCCCACAGGCTGCAGTGGGACAGGGAGGCGGCTCACCAACACCTTCTCAAGGACAATCAGGAAAGGAATTAATTACTGGCCCAACATCCCATCACTGAATAAAAGAAGATGATGACACTCAAGGAAGAGAGACAAAGTTACATAGCTCACTTCAAACTGGGACTTTGATGTACAGCTCACATGGGCATGCATTTCAGTAATATGGGAACAGGAAAAAAATAAAGAAGATTAGTCTGGACTATTATTTCCACTCCAGCTAATCATCAACAGTCCCTCTGTTTGTTTCTTTCTCTCTACCTCTCTCTTTCTCTATCTATTCAACTCACTCCTTCTCCCTTTCACAACAGCCATCCCTGTCATCAACATCAAACAGAGCTGCATTCAGTTCTGATGTATGGTGATTGGACGCAAAACTTCACTTCTATTTTTCTCTCGACCTGAGGCTGCCAAATCTGTTCAGTTTCTCTGGCACTTACTCGTTCCTTTTGTTTCTGATCTCTAGAGGCATTTTTTTTCCCCTCTACCTTTCATGGGATGTCTGCATCATTGACAGAGCAGCATTTGTGGACCTCACTAAATGCCTTTTACTGTGAGGCCATTCCTTAAGGTATTGGGTCTGACGTCAGCCTTAATTCAGACCAGGCAATAATGTGAGATTTAATCACCAAAGGACAACAGTGAAATAGATAAACTTATTGACAAAGTGCTGGTGGAATTATACTAGTAAAATTCACTTTTATTTCCAGTTCCTGTCATTTGAATTTAAGTTCTGTCATCATCTGTGATAGGATTTGAAACAGTGTCCACAGTGTAGTTACCTGGGCCACTGAATTACGTGGCCAGCGACATTACTACTCTGACACCGTGTCCCTGTCATGAATTTACTTTACAGACAAGAACAAGATTTTGATGGAAACATTTGTAACGGAAAGACTGATTAGAAGAGAACAGGAACCATAAAGTCTGACTTTTACCAAGGTATAGATAATGGTTTATTTTGCACTCGCACTGACGTCAAGATGGGGTCTGGCGATACCATGGAGCTGGGAGTGGGTAGCTTTGGTGATGGAGAGAATACCAAGACATAAATCAATTCGGGGAAAATAGGTACTTTGTGATTGTGAACAGTCTTGTTTTCAGATGTTTGTGTGTGCGGGGGTGTAGGCGGTTCTGAAATGTGTGGGTAATGAATGCATTTGCATTTGAAACTGACGACAATAGTTTCAGTATTTACTAAATATAGATAACAGAAATAGCACTGAAGTTCACCATGGGATTAATAAATCGATAGTGATGGGGAGACTTACCAGGAACACCAACAATAGCGAGCATGGGATAGTAACCAGCCTGAATAATCAGCAGTACACCGTATATCCGAACTGGTAATATATGCGAATAAAAGGAAAGATACAAAAGACCCCAAGATAAACTCCTGTCCATTGTTGCAGCATTCCAGTCTATTTTTCTTAGATTCTGAACCATTGATGCGTCATTCCAGTCGACTGTTCTCAGATTCTGATCCATTGTTGGCATATTCCAGTCTAATGCTCTCAGATTCTGATCCACTGTTTAAACATTCCATCTAGTGTTCTCAGATTCTGGCCCATTGTTGGAACATTCCAGTCTATGGTTCTCAGATTCTGATCTCTCCTTTCCCTGTCGCTGCAACTGCTGATCCTTGTCAGTGTTGCTAGTGATACATCTGCATCAATAATGGGATAAAGCATTGGAAGAAGCCCCGTACAAATAGAAGAGGAAAACCATCCAGTGACATAATTAGGATCCATGGAGAGTGACATCAATCACAGTCATTGAACAAACAGATCCAGATAACTCCTTTTGGAATACGACCTTCAGTTCAAAATAACAACTGGATTGAATTGAATGTTGACATCACTGGCTTATGGTCACATCTCCCATTTCCATTTGTTCTCGTGAAGTTAATTGTGAGGGAGAATTATTGACGTTTTCTTAATGCGGGTTAGATGATTCTGCTGTGATATTCATTTGCAATACTGTAACCACCTGAACGCTCCACCATGACCATCCACAACAAAAAAATCACAATCTAGATGTGGTTTCCATGCTGGTCTCTCCTTGACTAGAACAGGCGCCAAGCAACAGATTCTCAGTGGATATATTTGCCCTGACCATACATAGGAAGTGTGGATATGTCTGGACATTCCACTCGTGACAATGCTGAATCTTCAACACACAATATGATTGAGCACTGTTTTATGTAAACTAACAAACACTTTCACATTGTATTGGCTTCAAAGCGGTACGACTTACATTTTTGGAATTCAGTCCAAAGCCAAATGTGGCATGTTCTCACAAAGCCAGTCCTTTTACAGGGTTATGTTGTCCTTGGTTTTTTTGAAAGAGGGTCTAAAGGACCTAAGATTCCAATATGTCAGAATTTTGACAGGTTCGTTGGGGTCCTTTTGTTTATACCTAACAGAACATGCCTCATCCAAGAAGCCTTTTAAGTCTCTAAAAAGTACCCTGTATAATCAAGAGGACCTGTCCAGCTCCCCAGCTGGACAGGTTGGATCAGTTCTTGGTTAGTTGAGTCAGAGTCAATGGACGCTCTCTGCCTCCTTCTGCCCTTCCGACATTATAACCAGTTAGCAGTTGGGTCAGTTTTATTCTTGGTGCTTAGGGGTTTTGTTTATTGGGATTGTTGCAAGTATATTGGAACAGCATCTTTAAATCGGTATAGCCTGTCAGGTTCGGATACGATACGTTATTCAGGTATTCTGTTTTCGGTTCCTTATGTTTAATTTGGTAATTTGGCAAATAAATGTCATTTGTTTAAAACTCGGCAGTCTGACCAGCTAATTCACTCTGGGAATATCAGCTATACACTAACCTTCAACAAGTAGCAAATTTATCGTCCGGCTACCTGCTTAAAATGTTTTGAGTGTTCGGGTCTGGTCCATAACAGATTAGGGGCCTTCGCGGAATTTAGACAGCGAGTGGCAGGTGATATTGTCTCTTATTTCGTGTGTTGATTTGGTGAGTAAACAGACCTTCAGATAGCAATGGTTCCTGCAGGAACAAAGCTTGTTTTGGAGGTGGAGAAAGTGACCTTGGGGGTTTTACAAAATGCACATAAGTCCAAGCTGCAGGAATTAGTAGACAAAGGGAGTTAAAGCTACCGTCTGATGTGAGGAAAGATGAGATGATTACAGCAGTAGCTCAGCATTCCAATTTGCTGGAAACTCCATCAGGATCTGTGGAGATGACTAAACTTCAATCGCAAAAGAGGCAGCTTGAGTTGGAAGCAGAGGTGAAGCAGTTTGAGCTACGACTAAAATCAGAAGAGGAAGAAAGATAACGAATAGGTTTAACAGAGGAAAGAGAAAAAAATAAATAGCTTCAGCAGGAGAGAAAGAAAAAGAGGGATCATTTGAACTTCAGAGGTGGACACTTAGAATGGAACGTCAGCTGAAAAGGATGAGGATGAAAGCTGAAGGTCAGCTTAGTGAGGAACATACTGAAGATGGGTAAACCCATGGTCGTCCAAAGCCTGGTGAGAAATGTGTTTCAGTATATTCACAGCTTGCCTAAATTAATGAGTAGGAAATGGCTAAAGAATTTCAGTGGCCAGTGACCATGTAGGTTTTATTGACCCAAACATAACTTGTAGGTAGAGCTAGTGAGGTATGCGCAACAATATCAGAGGAGGGATCTGTGGAGTATGAGGAGGGGAAAATGTACATATGAGCATGTGCCAAAAGCCTACAGACAACGTGAGGAATTTAAGGAAGGATCCTGGTCGAACCCATATTGAGTTTGAAAGAATCAAACAAAGTAATTTTCAGAGATGGATAAGAGCTTTAAAAAGAGAGCAAACCTACAATGCTCTGAGAGAGACAATTACTTTGGAGGAGTTTAAGCATTCACATAGTGCAAACTCATTTGGAAGATACTAGAGTAATAAAGGCAAGGCTGGCAGCTGAATAGTCTGATGATTATGACTGGTGATTATTGTTATAAAACTTGTTTTGGCTTCCAGAGTCAATTTCAGTCCATGATGGATAGAAATTGGGGCAAAGAGAAATCCCCACGTAGAAAGGGAGACGTAGCTCTCGGTGAAGGCAATACTTGAAGGAGGCAGAGAAGATTTTTTAAAAGCCTCCGGTGTTTTCATTGCAACAAATTAGGTCACATGAAATCACTGTTTTGGTGGATTCAGAAAAAAACACAGATGTAGGAAAAAAGGAATAAATCTGGGAGTTTTGATGGAGCGGTAACAGAATGCACAGTGGAAACTAGAAAGCTGCATCAGAGCGTATAATCTGATTGGAGGTTTGTTACGGAGGGAGTACCAGATCTGCTTATAAAATATACCTGCAAAGGGAAAGTTTATTCACATAGGGCAGTTAAAGAGAATGCAATATTAAGAGACACAGGATCCTCTGTGAATAGATAAGGAGATATGTACTCCTGAAGGAATATTTCCAGAAAAGGTACAGCGAAAGGCAATTCACCATGAGTTAAAAGGTGCAAAATCATGTAAAGTGAGCATAGCGTGTCCAGAAAAGTGTGGGGAAATTGTGGTAGAGGTATTGGACAAACTCTCAGCTCCAGGAATACAATTTGTCCTTGCGGGAAATATAGCTGATTCAGTGGTAGGATTACTGCTATATCATTGAAAAGCCAGTGGATATGCAGGCAACTGAATCAATGTAGGAGTCTTATCCTTGAAATTTTCCTGATTGTGGGTAACAAAGTCCCAATGTCACGAGTTGAAACAGAAAATACCAAAAATGGAAAGATAAGGAATCTTAAGTGGCATGAACAGATACTTTGTTCCATCAGAAAGTTGAGACAAAACAGGAGCAAATAGGTGATCATGTAAAAAATTTTTCTCGGCTAAACTAATTGAGTCACAGCAGAAAGATAAAAGTTTAAAGCAGTTGTATCAAAAAGCACATACGTTAGGAATTTTGAATGTATCCCTGAGCTTTATTACCTTAAAAATGATGTCCAAATGAGGAAATGGAGACTATCATATATTCAAGGAGCTGAAAAATGAGAAGAGATTCATCAAATCATATTGCCAATGTGGTACAGAAACGAGGTGATGCGAATGGTGGATGAATTACCACCGAGAAGTCAGTTCGGAGTGAGGGAAAAAAACAGACTGAATACAGAGACATTTTACTGGCCTGGACTGCAACGGGATGTAGTTGATGTTTGCCAGGCGTGTTATACATGTCAGGTAATTGGAAAAACACAAGTGATAATAAAACCTGCACCTTTCTTAACTATTCCGGCATTTGAGGAACCTTTTACAGGAGTCTTAATTGATTGGCTAGGTCCCAGATCACAATCAAAAGAGTGGGCATCAGTATTTTTTTAACAATAATGGATGCATTGACTAGATTTCCAGAGGCCATCCCAAGGTGCAGTATCACAGCTAAAAGAATTGCAAAGTAATTACTCTTCTTTAAAAAATAGATACGGACTACCAATGAAGATACAGTGAGATCAAGGTTCAAAGTTCACATCTAATTAATCACGATAATGTCTTAGGAATGAAGCAATTCAAATCTACTGCAAACCATCCACAATTGCAGGGAGCGCTAGAAAGGTGACATTAAACATTAAAGACCATGTTGAGGGCTTATGATCTGGATTATCCAGATGATTAGAGTCGGGGAAATCCATTTGCACTTTTTGTGATCAGGGATGCCCCCAATTAACAGAGCAAATTCGTTTCATTGGAATTATTTTGGGGGCATTAAGTGAGAGGACCATTTAAATTGATTAAGGAGAAAATAGTAAATTAGTGTTCAAAGGCCACACATTTGGACTCGGTCTCAAAATTTAAGGAATGATTAATAGCGCTGGGGAGTTGGCTAGACAGCATTTAAAAGAAATGCAACATGCAATAAAACAGGACGCGGAGAGGAAATTTTAAAAATGCAATCTTGTTATCGGGAATAAGATATTACTGTTACTTCCAGTTATAGGTGAACCTTGAAAAGCAAGGTTTAGTAGACCTTATCAAACACAACGGATATTGAGTGAGAGTAACTACTTGATAGGGACTCCAGAAAGAAAGAAATCTCACAGCGTATGTCATGTGAATATGCTCAAAGTGTACTTTGACAGGTAAGGACAGCCAGAGAACAAGGTGTTAATGATTACGGCACAGAAGGAAAAAAACAACTTCAGAGGATTCTGATTCGGACATTCCTCAAATTAAAGTGGACAATGAGGTAGTTGTTTAAAAATGTTTTTCTGGAAAAGCGCAGCAGGTCAGGCAGCATCAAAGGAGAAGAAGAATCAACTTTCCGGGCATAATCCCTTATTCAGGAATGAGGAGGGTGTGCCAAGCAGGCTAAGATAAAAGGTAGGGAGGAGGGACTTGGGAGAGGGGCATTGGGAATGCGATAGGTGGAAGGAGGTTCAGGTGAGGGTGATAGGCCGGAGAGGGGGTAGGGGGGGGGAGAGGTCGAGAAGAAGATTGCAAGTCAAGAAAGCGGTGCTGACTCTGAGGGTTTGGACTGAGAAAAGGTTGGTGGAGGGGAAATGAGGAAGCTGGAGAAATCTGCATTCATCCCTTGTGGTTGGAGGGTTCCTAGGCAGAAGGTGAGTCGCTCTTCCTCCAGGCGTCGTGTTGCCATGGTCTGGTGATGGAGGAGTCCAAGGACCTGCATGTCCTTGGCGGAGTGGGAGGGGGAGTTAAAGTGTTCAGCCACGGTGCAGTTCGGTTGGTTGGTGCTGGTGTCCCAGAGGTGATGTCTGAAACGTTCTGCAAGTAGGTGGCCTGTCTCCCCAATGTATAGGAGGCCACATCGGGTGCATTGGATGCACTAAATGATGTGTGTGGAGGTGCAGGTGAATTTCTGATGGATATTGAAGGATCCCTTGGGGCCTTGGAGGGAAGTGAGGGGGGAGGTGTGGGCGCAAGTTTTTCATTTTTTGCAGTTGCAGGGGAAGGTGCCGGGAGCGGAGGTTGCATTGGTGGAGTGTGTGGATCTGACAAGGGAGTCATGGAAGGAGTGGTCTTTCCGAAACGCTGATAGGGGTGGGGAGAGAAATACATCCTTGGTGGTGGGGTCCGTTTGGAGGTGGCAGAAATGACGAAGGATGAACCGATGTTACTGGAGGTTGAAGGGTGGTAGGTGAGGACTAGTGGGGTTCTGTCCTGGTGGTGATTGGAGGGGCGGGAAGTTTAGGAGATGCGGTGGAGAGCATCGTCAACCACGAATGGGGGGAAATTGCGGTGTTTGAAGAAGGAGGCCAGTGGATTGTTCGGTATTGGAATTGGTCCTCCTGGGAGCAGATGCGGTGAAGGCGAAGGAATTGGGAATATAACCCCACCTTTTCCTCCACTACATTGATGACTGTATCGGCGCTACCTCGTGCTCCCACGAGGAGATTGAACAGTTCATCCACTTTACGAACACCTTCCACCCAGACCTCAAATTTACCTGGAGAATCTCAGACTCCTCCCTCCCCTTCCGAGACCTCTCCATCTCTATCTCGGGCGACCGACTTAATACGGACGTATACTATAAACCGACTGACTCCCACAGCTACCTAGATTAAACCTCTTCCCACCCTGCCCCCTGTGAAAAAGCCATCCCACGTTTCATTCCAGCTCCAACTCTGACATGTCCCTGTAGATGAGGAAAATTACTGAACTATATCCAGTCCCTGAATAGGAGAATAATTACAATCTGGTCAATTACCACACCCTCAGTCCCATCTCGACAGACAAATTGGTGGGAATACGTTTCGATAAAGCTGTCAAGTAGCAACGAAATAATCAGGTCAGTGTGGTTTCTGATAGGTCCCCATGTGGAGATGGTGCTGCAGTGGGCATATCATTGGTTTACGAATCCAGTCCAGGCCAATGATCTGGCAGCTGTTGGAAGTTAAAAATAATTAATAAAATATCGATATCTAAAATCTGGTGTCGGTAATAGTGTCCAATATTGATTGTAAACATCAGTCTCCTTCCCCAAGTGATCTCCCGTGCCTTCTTGGCCTAAAAGTGACTCCAGACACACAAACATGGTCTCTGAATCGGCCAAGTGAGACACTCAATTGTATCAAACTACTCTGAGGTCTTAAAGGATAAAACCTGACAGAACATCTAGCATCAACCTCGTTATCAGAAAAGGGAGTGAGAAACACAGTTCTGTCGACCCTGCATAGACATCCTTCCTAACATTTGAGAGCTTATGACAACATTTACAGAGCTTTCCCACAGACTGAACAGAAACATCAGGAGAGTAGGAGGTCATTCAGCACATTGAGCTTTCCGCATACTATTTCATGGCCGAACATCTCCTCAAAGCAGTTTTCCCCACACAATGTTCATATCCCAAAATATGTTTAAACATTGTGAAATATAGTGCCTTCGGCCCATCAATATATAGGGAGTTCTCAGATAACACATGTTTAGTAAGTATGATTTGACTGCAATGTGATTCGTGAACCATTTTCTAGAAAGTGAACTAACATCCCTGCTTCCAATCTGTCACACCCTGTCAGAGTTTATATATCTCACTGATATCTCCACTCATTTTCCTAAAGCCCATGGAATATAGGCCCAGTCACCCCAAACTCTGCTCCCACAACTAACTGTCATCCCAGAGATCAGTCTGTCATCCTTCACTGCACTCCCTCAATGTCAGATTTGCCCTTTATTAGGTAAGGACACCAAAACTGCACACAATACTGCACAATGTTCGAGATGGGGTCCCACCAAGGCCCTGTACAGTTGCAGTAAATGACCCTTACTCCTGTATTCTAAATCACCCTGAAATGAAGGTGAATAAACCATTTATCTTGCTACCTGCTTTCTGCTCCTGCAATATTGCTTTCAGTGACTAGTGTACAGGGAGATCCAGATTCTTTTCAATGTTACATCTCCCTACTTGCTGAGTCTACGTACACTGTATACAGCTCGCCAATGCCATTCCCAGTATTGACTTCCGTGTTCAGAACTCACTGCCCTACATGGACTCGGAATGCTGCGCAGAAATAAACAAAAATGCAACTTAAGAATATTTATATATCAACAAATTTCAACCAATCCCTTTTCAAATGATAGGCTGCCATTCAATTGATCCCATCAATGTACACAACCTCTCATCTCTGCCATTGCTCTCCATCTGCCAGGTATTTGCCCAGTCACTCCACTTGTCTCAATCAATTTGGAGCCTTTTTTACATCCTCCTCATCCACTCACAAGCTGACATTGTTTAGAGCTGTCAGCAGTCTTGGGAATATTGCAATTGAGCCCCTCAACCAAAGATATGATGTGTATTTGGAATAGTTGTATGCCAAATCTCGATCCTTGTTATATCCTCCAAGCCTTCCATTGAAAAAACATGGTTTTATTCCTACTCACTGTTTCCTGCCAACTCTCCCATTCTAAAACCATGACCATATATTAGCCCCAGTCCCATAGGATTCGAATTTGCACAATAGGCTTGGGGCTTTATCAAAAAATCTTTCTGAAAATCCAATCGTATTGCGTTGATACCTTCTCCATAATTTTGCTAAAAGCCATTTTCCCAAATATGATTCCTATTTCATAAACCTCTGTTGACTTTGCCTATGCCCATTAATTTCAGTCCAATATTTTCTCTAAAACATTTTAGTTACTAATTTCATTCTATTCCCTTTTTCTCACCAGACTAAAGTTCCCGAGTATTGCGAGGAAATGTTATTTTTGTTTTTTCTTCTTCTGTGAAGGCATAACCGAAGTATTTGCTCCATTGATCTGCTATTTACCTGTCCTCAATTAGCTGGTATCAGACTGTAAGGAAGCTGCACCTTTTTCTCTTAATTTTGCCATTGGCGTATTTTCAGAAGATATTACAAGTTCACTCATATACACTGTGATAAGATATTCTTCAGAAAACCATCAATTCCTATCTTAAGCTGCTGAATGATTGACCTTCCACAGCCATATAATCACAGAAGCACAGACTCTGTACTATCAGAAATACAGCACGGTCGACATTAGTCCCACTTTCCAACACAAAACCTGTCGCCGTGAATCTTATGGCATTTGAAGTGCACAACCATGTATTTTCTAATGGTTTTGAGGTTACCATGACAATTCCCTCTCACGAAGTGCATCCCAGACCCAAACACACTTTGCATCAAAAACAGTCCTCAAATCCTCACTAAGCTTCAAACCCTTCACTTCAAAAGTGTGTCCTTTTGATTAAAAGGACCAGCTGCTGTCTATCCACCCCATCCATATCCCTCGTAATCTTATCCTCCTGATTCAGGTCCCCCTTAGCCTTCTCTGCACCAAAGTAAACAATTCGAGCTTATCCAGGCTCTATCCATAGCTGATACGCTCCATCCCAGGGAGCATCCTGGTGAATCTCCTCTGCACCCCCTCCAGTACCATCACATCCTTCCTGTAATGTAGCTCCCAGAATTGCACACAGTATTCCATCTTGGCTAATGAAAGTTCCACATAGCTCTTATAATCTATGCTTCGATATGTGAAGGCTATGTTTACGCTCCCGTACGCTTTCTCAAATTGTGTGTTACCCTGTCCAGCCACATTCAGAGATGTGTGGAGAAGCACCCTCTCAGCTTCCTAGTGTGTTGCCATTCATTGAGTCCTTGCCTGTCTGGTTCCTTCTTCCAAAGTGCATCACCTCATATTTATCAGGGTTACATTCCATCTGCCATTGATCCACCCATCTGACCATTCCATCTGTATCTTCCTGCAACGTAAGCCCTTCCTCTTCACTGCCAACTACCCGGCCAATCTTTGTATCAAACACAAACTTACTTAAGACACTCCCCACCCCTCGTCCATATTCACAGCTGCATCCTTCATGATAAAGTTTAAAATCAGAAAACATCAGGTTGTAGTCCAACAGGTTTATTTGGAGGCACGAGCTTTCAAAACGCTGCTTCTTCATCAGGTGGTTGTACGCTTTGATGAAGCACTTCAAAAACTATTCCCACCGAATATACCTTTTGGAGTATAACCTGGTGTTATGCAATTTTTAGCTTTGTCCACCGCAATCCAACACCAACACCTCCGAATCACAAATATTAAGAGACACAGCACTGATCCCCGTGGTGCACCATTGGACACTAGCCTCCAATCACACAAACAGCCCTCTACCACCACCCTCTGTCTCCTAACAATTAGGTTAATTTGGTTGCAACTTGGCAAGTCACTAATGAGTCCTACCTGTTCCCTAGTTAGAACATAGAACATAGAACATAGAAGAATACAGCGCAGTACAGGCCCTTCGGCCCTCGATGTTGCGCCGATCAAAGCCCACCTAACCTACACTAACCCACTATCCTCCATATACCTATCCAATGCCCGCTTAAATACCCATAAAAAGGGAGAGTCCACCACTGCTACTGGCAGGGCATTCCATGAACTTACGACTCGCTGAGTGAAGAACCTACCCCTAACATCAGTCCTATATCTACCCCCCCTTAATTTAAAGCTTTGCCCCCTTGTAATAGCTGACTCCATACGTGGAAAAAGTTCTCACTGTCAACCCTATCTAACCCCCTAATCATCTTGTACACCTCTATCAAGTCACCCCTAAACCTTCTTTTCTCCAATTAAAACAACCCCAAGTGCCTCAGCCTTTCCTCATAGGATCTTCCTACCATACCAGGCAACATCCTGGTAAACTTCCTCTGCACCCGTTCCAGTGCCTCCACATCCTTCCTATAGTATGGCGACCAAAACTGCACACAATATTCCAGATGCGGCCGCACCAGAGTCTTATACAACTGCAGCATGACCTTAGGACTCCGGAACTAAATTCCTCTACCAATAAGAGCCAGTACGCCATATGCCTTCTTCACTGCACTATTTACCTGGGTGGCAACTTTCAGAGATCTGTGTACATGGACACCAAGATCCCTCTTCTCTTCTACACGACCAAGTATCCGACCATTAGCCCAGTACCCCATCTTTTTGTTACTCTTACCAAAGTGAATCACCTCACACTTAGCTACATTGAACTCCATTTGCCACCTTTCTGCCAAGCTCTGCAGCTTCTCTATATCCCGCTGTAGCCTGCCACATCCTTCCTCACTGTCTACAACTCCTCCGACTTTTGTATCATCCGCAAACTTGCTCACCCAACCTTCTAACCCTTCCTCCATTTAATTTATAAAAATGACAAACAGCAATGGTCCCAAAACAGATCCTTGCGGAACACCGCTAGTGACTGCATTCCAAGATGAACCTTTGCCATCAACTACTACCCTCTGTCTTCTTCCAGCCAGCCAATTCCTAATCCAAACCTCCAACTCAGCCTCAATGCCATATCTCTGTATTTTCTGCAGTAGCCTACCATGGGGGACCTTATCAAACGCCTTACTAAAAGCCATATATACCACATCTACCGCTTTCCCCTCATCCACCTCCTTTGTCACCTTCTCAAAGAATTCAATAAGGTTTGTGAGGCAAAACCTGCCCTTCACAAAACCATGCTGACTATCCTTGATCACATTATTCTTATCTAGATGTGCATAAATCCTATCCCTTACAATTCTCTCTAAGACTTTGCCCACAACAGAAGTGAGACTCACTGGCCTATAGTTACTAGGATTATCCCTACTCCCCTTCTTGAACAAGGGAACCACGTTTGCTAGCCTCCAGTCCTCTGGCACTACTCCTGTAGACAAAGAAGACACAAAAATCAAGGCCAATGGCTCTGCAATCTCCTCCCTTGCTTCCCAGAGAATCCTAGGATAAATGCCATCAGGCCCAGGGGACTTATCTATTTTCACCCTTGCCAGAATTTCCAACACCTCTTCTCTACATATCTCAAAGCCATTCGTGCCTCAGTATTCATATCGACAACAATGTCCTGTTCCTGAGTGAATACTGACGAAATGTATTCATTCAGTGCCTCCCCAATCTCTTCAGCCTCCACACGGAACTTCACATTACTATCCTTGATTGGACCTATTCCTACCCTAGTCATTCTTTTATTCCTAACATACCTATAGAAAGCCTTAGGTTTTTCCCTAATCCTACCAACTAAGGACCTTTCATGTCCCCTCCTTGCTGCTCTTCGCTCTCTCTTCAGGTCCTTCCGGGCTACCTTATAACTCTCAATCGCCCCTATTGAACCTTCACGCCTCATCTTTACAAAGGCCGCCCTCTTCCATTGAACAAGGGATTCCAATTCCTTATTAAACCACGGCTCCCTCACACGACCCTTTCCTCCCTGCCTGATAGGTACGTACTTATCAAGGACACTCAATAGCTGCTCCTTGAACAAGTTCCACATATCAATTACGCTCTTGCCTTGGAATCTACTTTTCCAATCCACACATCCTAAGTCATGCCTCACCGCATCATAATTTCCCTGCCCCCAGCTATAACTCTTGCCCTGTAGTACACACTTATCCCTCTCCATCACTAGAGTAAAAATCACCGAATTGTGGTCACTGTCCCCAAAGTGCTCACCTACCTCTAGTTCTAATACCTGGCCTGGTTCGTTACCCAGAACCAAATCCAGTATGGCCTCACCTCTTGTTGGCTTATCTACATATTTTGTCAGGAAACTCTCCTGCACACATTGGACAAACACTGACCCATCTAACGAACTTGAGCTATAGCTTTCCCAATCAATATCAGGAAAGTTAAAGTCCCCCAGAACAACCACCCTATTACTGTCACTCTTCTCCTGAATCATCTTCGCAATCCTTTCTTCAACGATTCTAGGACTATGAGGAGGCCTGTAAAAGACTCCTAACATTGTGACCTTACCTCTCCTATTCCTAACCAGTTATTCTGTTCTGCTGGAGACACTTGTAGAATATCTGGTGATTCTCCCGAATCTTTCCTACCAGTAGGTTTCCATGCCCCTGTATTAGTCACTCCCATCCAAATGATGAATTTCCTCCTTATTGCAGTCTTAACTGGCCTGTCCCAGATCCTGCCATTATTTGCCTTGAATGTGGAATAGACAGCGAGGGAAACGTTCTGTTAATTTCCAACTTGTCAAATGTTTTGTGAATTATCTAAATTTCACTGTGACCCACCTCTCATTCTTTGAATCTCTAGAGAACACAGGCCGAGTTTCCTCATCAGGCAATCTCACCATCTGAGGGATTAATCTGGAGAATGCCCACTGCACTTCAGCTCAGGTCAGTATATTCTTTCCGTGATTCGGTCACCAAAACTGTGCACAATACTCCAGCTACAGTCCCACCAACACGCTGTGAAACTGTTTCAACATGTCTTTACATCAATGTTCTGACTCCCTTAAATGAAGGCGAACCAAACTTTAACTTTCCACTTCCATATATTCCTCCAAATACCCTTCACATTCATTGCATTTACGAACTCACTGAGATCATATAGAAACCCTTCCGAAAATCCAATATATGCCACTTCTACTCTTTCCCCATTATCTATGCTGTAAGAAACAACTTCAAGCAATTCCGAAGTTTATCAAGTATGATGTCTCTTTCAGAAATGCATGCTGATTCTCTCCATTGTTGCTGCTAATTTCTAAATAGCAAAAATGTCATCCTGTGTGATAGATTCCAACAGTTTCCCTACAAATGTCACGTTACCTGGTCTACAGTTCTCCACACTATGTCTTTTTCCCTTTGTAGCTGATTGGATCCCTTCCATTCACCTATAGTTTATCCACAATAGTTTCCGGTCTCTGCAGAATGTATAGGAAAATAAAACACAGTCATCGACAGTGCAATTAATACTACTATTGGTATTTATTTCTGGCATTTTGATATGAAGTACATCTGTTTCAGCAGACTTAGCAATGCTCAATCCAGCTACATGTTCAAGTACTACCTTGTTACTGATATGAATTGAGTTTGTCTTTAGCTCCAGGAGTCCGATACGATAACTTGGCATTACTGGGTGATTTTCTGAATCTTCCTCCATGAAGACAGATGCGATGTAACTGGTTATTTTGTTGGCCATTTCCCTGTTCTGCACAAGGACCTCTCCTCTCCCGATTACAAATTTCCACATTTGACTTTGCTTTTATTTTGTTTCTTTTGAAATGTAGATTGCAGATTGATGTAGTCTTTGTGATCCTGTTTGTTAGCAGGTATGTTCTCTTTTTGATTTCCTTTTCAGTTTCATGGCCTTCCATTTTTGTAACGTTAATTGTTGAGAATTCTCAGGTTTTCACAATAGCTGGAATTCTTCTGAAGTCACTTCCTACGATTAATATATTTTCTAATTTGTTATGTTAACCATCACTGAGTCACTTTCTCACTCTTTGGTGTTTGCACCTGAAATAAATAGATGTAATTTTCAGACTTTGCAGTATTTCTAAAAACTCCTGGTCCTGACCAGTTATATTCAGGAACACAGCAGGAGGATAGGGGGATAGAGAAAATATTGCGGGAGCACTGTTTGACTCTTTTCTATCATCACTGGCCAACGAGTGCCGTCCTGAACAACTGGAGTATAGCGAATACTGAGCCCGTATTCAAGAAATGCTACAAAGATAAACCTGGGAACTAAAGACCAGTAATCCTAAAATCTAGTGGGTAGGTTACTTTAGAAGGTTTAGAGAGATTGGATATACATGCATTTGGAAAGGCAGGGTATGGTTCGGAGTAAGATTAGAATGGTGCTGGAAAAGCAGAGCAGGTCAGGAAACATCCGAGGAGCAAAAAAATCGATGTTTCTGGCAAAAGCCCTTCATCAAATTCAGCACAGGAGTTTGTGCAAGAGAGATCGTGACTCACAATTTTGTGGAGTTCTTTGATAAAGTGCCCAGCAACGTTGAGGAGGTATGGGTGGGAAACGTAGTATAGGTTGATTCCAGTAAGGCCTTCAGTAAGTTTCCACATGGTACTTTGCTCTGGAAGGTTAGATCGCATGGAATTGAGGGGGAGCTGGCAAATTAGCTACAAAATTGCCTTGATGGTAGGAAGGAGAGATTAATACTGGAAACATGCTGGTCAGACTGGCGGCCTGTGAATAGTGGAATGCCTCTGGGGTTGATGCTAGGACCATTACATATTACATATATCTATGATTTACATGAGAATGTACAGGCATGATTTGTAAGTTTGAAGACGGCACTAAAACAAGCGGCATCATGGAGAGTGAGGAAGGTTATCAGAAATTTCAGAAATTACAGCAGTACTTTGATCAGCTGGAGAAGTGGCTGAGAAATGGCAAATGGATTTTAATATAGATCAGTGTAAGTTCTTGCATTTGAGAAAGTCAAATCAAGTTTGGGGTTTCTTGGTGAATGGTTGGGTCCTAAGGAGTGTAGTGGAACAGAGGGACCTTGGAATTCAGGTACATGGTTCTCTGGAAGTTGATTCAGACGTAGACAGTGAAGAAAGCTTTTGGCACACTGGCCTTAATCGGTTTATATCACTGAGTATCGAAATTAGAGAGTTATGATGCAGTTATACAGAATGCTAGTGAGGCCATATTGGTAGCGTTATGTTCAGTTTTGTTCACATTGCTATAGGAAGGATGTTATTAAACTGGAAAGAGTGCAGAAAACATTTACAAGGATATTGCCCAGATCTCAATGTTCTGCGTTATAGAAAGAGGTTGGACAAATTAGGACTTTTTTACTTTTGTGTGCATGAGGCTGAGGGAGGATCATATTGAAGTTTATAAGATCATGACAGGCATGGATAGAGTGAATGCACACAGTCTTTTTTTCCCAGGGTTGGGCAATCACAGATTAGAGGGCATCAGTTTAAGGTCAGAGGGGAAAGAATTAAAGGGAACTTGAGGAATAACTTTTTAACACAGGGGCTGTTACACATATGGAATGAGAAGTGGTTGAGACGGATACATTTACAATATTTCAAAGGCATTTGAACAAATACACGGATTGTAAAGGATTAGAAAGATACGGGACAATGACAGGGAAATGGGTTTAGCGTGGATGGGCATTTTGGTTGCAATTGACCCATTTGGGCTGAAAGGCCTGTCTCCGTGCTGTCTGTCTCTATGACTCTAACAAACATTGCTTGTCTCCCACTGAATGTTATATTGTACTTTCCAAATTTATGAAGATATCTTGACATTCTAGCCTCCAGTCTTCCGCGATGTTTGACTAGAATATTCAAGCATTCTATATTGTATGCAGACCCCTTGTAAAGTGTACCTTATAAATGCCATTATTCCTTAAAGGCTGCTTCAGACCAAGGTTAATAATTCGTCTTTCTGACCACACCACATCAAATCCGAAATAACCTGCTCTTTAGTTTGCTTCACAACATACTCTTCAACCCACCTCATATACACTTACGGAACTTATTTTTCACAGCTTCAGCAGTCACTTAGTTAACACTGTTAACCATTCAATAAGACTGCGGTATCCAGAATACTTGCCTATCTAATTTCCAGAGCATATGTTGCTCCGATTTTCTGCTACCGTTTTGTTTTCGATATATAACACACCAATATTTGCTTCTCCTTGCTATCTGTAAACTCTACCTAAACTGATGCAGTGGAAGCTGAGGGACAGGTCTGTGTCGTTATTCGTGATAGACCTGGACAAGACATTTAGGGAAGCTCACCACGACGCTGAGATGATGTGAAGAAATGTCCCACAGTATTGGACAAGCAACAATATCCTCCTCGCTCTGTTACCATATACTCTTTGCTCCCTCACACTCACTGTATATCTGTTATATAGCACCTAACCCCGAACAAGGTTCACGCTCTGTCTCCAAATAATGCTCAGGCACTCCCACTCTCACTATTGAAATCAGCAAATAATAACACTATATGGATTCAAAACTGTCGACTGACTCATTCCAGACACCTCACAACTCCCCCCACCTACACCAGCACAAACAGCAGGGTCACCCATTCACACTCTCCCTCCATCCCTTTCTCCCATTCCAGGAGAAACCGCCTGGAATAGTATAGAAAGGTCCAAGCCTAGTCGTGGAGTGCCTGATATCCGTTCCCTCACTCCCCTCACCCCGCCATGTGGGGAGGACTCTTAAGGAGCTGAAGTGGATCAGGACGCCTCGTGTGGAGAATCTGAAACATCCACGTCCTACTGACCAGTTTAGGAGCAATGTTCAGTGAAAGACAATTCTCAGTTTAAACCCACTGGCAGCTCCCACAACATTCACAACAGTCCTTTCATTTCCATAAAAAACAGCCACAGATACCTCACTTCACAGAGACGCAGACACAGAAATACACAGACGAACACACACAATACTTACAAGGAGATAGGCATACACACACGTATAAACAGACTGAGACATATATAGTCACATACAAATAGACATAAATACAGATAGCAACACAGGCTGCAACACAGACAGACAGATGTAGACACGGAAACACACAGATAACAAGCACACAGACACACACACACAGGCACACACACGCACGTACAGACACACAAACAGAGGCACAGACACACACACACATACAGATACACGCACAAACACTTACTCACATACAGACACACAGGGGCACAGACAATCGTGTCATTAAGACACAAATCGATATGTTTTTGATTTGTAAGGGGTTCAAGGATTCCAGGGAGAAGGCAGAAGAATGAGGTCGAGGTACTAATAAGACATTATTGAACGGAATTTCAGACTCGATGGGCTGAATAGCCTCAATCTGCTCATTTCCTTAATGCTCCTGCAGTATTATGCTATCAGGCATTCTCTTCCTGAGACAGCAGCAGAGGATCGGCGTGATAAATATTTCATTGGAAAGGGTCAGTGGGAATGTGGGATAGGTTTGGAGTCCATAGTGGTTCATCTTTATTCCTAATTATTCTGTACTTATGTCTGAAAAGAGGTGGTGATTTGATGTTCAGTTAACACAGTTTTAAAATAACAGTTGTCCCACAATGAAATAAGGATGTCCCTTTCACTTTAGTCTTGTGCTACCTGTGGTGTCCTCATCGTCAGGGAGCAGTGAAGACTCGGTTATGGAAGATATTCCAGACTGAGATCTTTACTGGACAGAAGGGTCAGTGTTTATTGGGAACAGACAGGAAATGGATGGTCAGGCACACTCGGACCAGCCATGAGCATTCTGAATGGTGCAGCGGAATGGGCAACTTCTGCCCCTACCCCATGTGTTCCCTCATTCCACCACTCGAGGCTGTTACAGAGATATACTGCTGTCCCTACCCCATGTGTTGTTCCCTCAATCCACCCCTCGATGCTGTTACAGGGTAGGGGACCACTCCATTAAGTCAGACAGGATCGTTACAATGAGACAGGAGGAGGCCATTATGCGCCTCTAAGGAATTACACAGGAATATAGAATGAAGTAATTCAGCTCGTTCAGTGCACTACACAGTCTAGGAGGAGGCCTTTAAACCCACCTGAGCTGCTACACAGGAACAGGGAAGCTGTCGCCAACAGGAAAAAGAGAGTAGAGACAAATGTTTATTTTCAGGCTGCAAAGCTGTAACTGATGGAGTGCCTCAGAGATCACTGTGGGGGCATCAATGATCAATAATCTTTATCAAAGATCTGGAGGAAGGGGAGGGATTGGCTTGGAGCTCAATTAGCTCGTACACCAAGATGGCCATTCAATGTGTCGTCAAATGGAGGTATGAGAGCTGCAAAGTGATACAGGCAGGGACGGTTAGTGAGAAAACCTTCAGCAGAAATAACATAAGGTAAGTTATTTATTTTGGCATGAAAGATGAAACAATGGTAAACAATTTAAATGGAGAGAGATTGCAGAACTCTGTGATACAGGAGGTTTCCATGTTCTTGCGACATGAATCATATGAAGTCAGATGTAGCAAGTGATTTGGAAGGTAAGTGGAATAATGCTGTTTTTGTCAAAAAAAAAGCATCGGGTTTAATTGCAGGAATGTTTTACTGCATCTGTACCTGGTATTTCTGAGACCACACCTAATACACTGTGTGCAGGTTTGATCCCCTAAACTAAAATAAAAAGATATAATTCTTTTCGAAGAATTACTCATTCCTGGAAAGCACATCTTTTGTTATGGGGGATTATCAGTTTTGATCTTAGCTGAGAAATAGTATTGAACCATCCATGTCTTTATGAAAAGTGTATAAACTGGATGCATATTATCTCCTGTCAGGGAGACTAAAGCTAGAGAATAAATTTTCAGGAAAAGATACATTGATATTAACACACATACTATGAAGACACCTACCAATATTTACAAATTACACAGACACATATAAGCATGCCATCAAATTATAAAGTGGGAAATTTTTGGGACTGGAAGGAATTGTGCACAACAAGAGCAATGACGCACTTGCATATAATCCATAATCAGGTTTTACAGAGAATGTTCCAGGAGATCGCACATGGTCCAGTTTGGTGGTCAGTTGACATAATTGTTTGTTCCAACACAGAAAGGGAGAAAAATGTTCCCTGCCTGAGAAGAAGCAGCCGATTGATCCCTCTCTCGTTTTTTTGTTCCGTCAGATAGCAAAGTGTGAGACCAGCCAATCCCTGAGTTATCTTTACCACATGTGAAGGATTCCTGGTGAGGATTCATTGGAATCTCTTCGCTGCCTGAAACGAAGGGAATTCAGCCAAATCCAACTGTTCCAGAAAGAAATCTCGCTAGCAGTAGCTTGTGTGAGCAGAGTAACTTCAAAGGCAGAATAACATTTGGGGCACTCTGTCATTTTACCATTTGTTATGAGTTCAACTTCCTGTGTCTCACATTTTTTCTCGAAAATGATCTACTCTGAGATCTATATCATTGGCCACATCACTGAACTGGTTGCACTTAAGATTGGTGCAACCAGTGGAGGAGTGGGACTGGAAAAGGACATAGTGACCTTTCAACATTTGTTGGAACACAAATGAGAAATTCTCAAAGAGCTGTTCAAGTGGAAATTCTCTTCCCCAGAGGATTCTGGTTTCTGGATGTTTGCATTTATTCAAAGTTGTTTTTTGTATGTAGTAAAATGGCATACAGACAGAAACGTGCTGCTGAGACCAAAAGCACATGGAACGGTGATAAAGTATCTAATGGATACACCTGCTGCTCAGTCCTATGTTTCTGTGTTCTATTCAACCCGTCACAGCTCCTGCAGGGAGCAGATGGAGGCCACTTGTCCCAGATACCTGGGCAACAGTAACACAGGATCTCATCCAGTCCCTCAAGACTGTCACACATGGTTTGGTGTAGGTTGGAAAATGTTATTTGGTTCAAAAGACGCCTCTGGTCCCATTACAGAGTGTTTCCTCTCTGCAACTTGTGATTTATTTGTTGGTCATATTATAGACCCAGATTCACTGTGAATACAGTCCCCATACCTCAACCAGAGATGAGTTACAAAATACTTCACTCTCTCTGATTGCAAAGTTCAATAAAAGAATATTCAGGAAAATTACAAAACATTAACTTTGCAATTACTGAATAGGAGGACAAAAGGAATAGGATCAGGTAATTCGGATGATCAAGCCATTGTATACCATCATGGCTGATCTACTGTTGGCATTAACTCCTCTTTAATGCCCAATTCTTCACCCCTTAGCTCTCTGACAGGTCAAAAATCCATCTACCTCCTCCTTAAATGCTTTCAGTAATGTATCTCCCCTCGCTCTCTAGCCCAGATAATTTCTAACAGTGATTACCTTCTGTGAGAGGAAAACACTCCCTACACATACATTGTCACCTATTGATATGAGCAAGAGGCGAACACAGGGTCTCAGGAAACAGTGAATGGCTATGATACCAATGCAGTATTTGACTGAGGATGCCATTGAGACCACCTATGTAATTGAGCTGAATGGGAATCAGGTGCAACTTTCCCACTGGACGGGGTCTTTCAGAACACAATAAGGTTTGGGGTCAGTCGCCAACAATCCTCTCAGTCCCGGGACATCTCTGCCGGAGATCCTCACGTTAGCATCCTCAGCACAAACATCTTCAGTTGCTCCATCAATGTATTTTCCCATCATAAGATCGGAAGTGGGACTGAAGATCACACAATGTTCAGAACATTTTGTCCCCCATCAGCTCCTGAACCATTCTGTGCAGCAAGATCCGGTTTGTGCTGTTAAAGTGTCGGTAACATTTATGTACGGCCAGACACTGCCCATTTCGGCAGTTAAAAGAGGAGCTCATTCAGCATTTCAATGTGGTTGCACACGGGTATGAGCTAGCATTCAGGAACAGGAAAAGTGACAGCACATGCAATACTCCTGTCTGTTACACAGGAAGAAGATTGATCTGTTCAGTGCATCGAGCTGTTAGACAGGAGCAGGTAGAGCACAATCAGACCCTTAAATCTGTTCCATGAGATCAGGAGGAGGCTATTCATCCCCACGAGACAGTTATACAGGAACATGAGGGGGTCATTGATATTCCAACATGACAAACCAAAGAAACCGGGACTGCACTGATAGAGGATTCCATGATGTTAATCATGGTTCCATTGTTTGTAGAACGTGTGCTGCTTTAACAAAGTTTGCTGGCAATGAGGAGGGAAGCCCAATGATTTGTGCCAAGTCTCAAGGAGGCATTTTCCATCGCCGAGAAGACACACCCAGGTTCTCCGTGGGGGTCAGAATCTGGTGGAGTAGTTAACAGTTTTAGCCTGAAGGTATTGTGGCTGCTGTAGGGATTGCGGATAACGAGACTTTCAGTGCAGGACTACACAACGAATGCACCGTCTTGATGTGGGGAGGGTTTATTCAAAGACTGGTCCTCTGTCTCTCTCATACAAAATGGGGATTGGGTGTGGCGTGAGGGGAATATTCTCAGATGCTCTTAAACTATTGACAGTCATGTAACCCGAGTAAAAAAGAAGCCATGGAATTTTCACCGTCTCAGTGTCTATTTAGAATATCGTGAGTGACTGTCCCTCCCCCCAAGGTTCAATGCAATCGCCTCTCATTCTCTCACAACGCTGGAGATTAATTATCATTCTCTCCTCATGGCACCACCATCCCAGGGATTAATCTGGTGAAACCCAATTGCACTCTCTCTGTGGCAAGGCGATCATTCCTGAAAAAGGAGAGAAAGTCTGTCCACAATATCCCAAATGCTGCCTCAACAACACTCTCAGCAATGATCACAATAACTCTTTTTCATCTTAGATATCTCTGTTTCTTTCCTGTAGCGTAAAAAGACTTTCCTTCTCTCTACACTGCTGGAAAGAGTTAACTCTTTTATAATGACGGTATTGTTGTTGCAGTCGGGATTATGGATAACATGACGTTCATTGCAGGATCACGCATCAATTGAACTGTATTAATGTTGGGAGAGTTTATTCAAAAGCCTGAACCCCTCTCTCTCCCTCTCTCTCTCTCTCCTCTCTTTCTCCTCTCTTTCTCAGTCGAAATAGGGAGTGGGGGTGGTTAGGTGGAAAGGTCTCAGAGGCTCTTAAACTATCGAGAATCATGTAATCTGACTGAAAAAAAGCCTTGGAACTTATCACCGCATCAGTGTCTGTATACGAGATCATGAGTGATTGTCCATCCCCCTTAAGGTTCAATGCAATCACCTCTTATTCTCTCACTGAGCTTCACTTACTGTTCATGGTGCCATCATCCCAGGGATTAGTCTGGTGAAACTTGGGAGAAAGTCTTTCCACAGTACCCCAAATACTGCCTCAACAGCACTCTCAGGGATGATCACAAAGCACCTTTTCTCTCACTTAGACATCACCATTTCTTTCCTGTGCCACAGAAAGCCATTCCTTCTCTATGTACTACGACTGACATGGAAAATTATAATTCCCTTACATCTGTACGTCAGCATCAATAAAGCTAGCACCAGAGATACCTATGGAGCTTTGCATCACATTCGGGGAGAATTTCAATGAGATTGAAAACACTTAAAATAGGGATGATCACGGACCTGAATGGAAATGAGATGGAGCAATACAGAAAACAGGCAGAGAAAGGGAGCTACCTTTACTTCTGTTCTTCTCTCACAGGATGTATGAAGCCCTGGTCAGGGCAGCATGTTATGCAGATCTTGAACTGAGTTCAGCTGTTCCACAGGACAGTAAAGAGTAAATCGCATAGCTGTGGGTTTGTAGTGTTACAACACAGGATAAATCTTCCTGCTTAATTAAAACCAGCAACAGAGAAAAGATTTATCCAATGCAGTAATCTGTCATAATTCTCGAGACGAAATCTATTTAAAGTATTATTAACAACTTTATTTCTTAAAGTATAACAGAGAATAATAAACGAATGACGATTTACAACTTCTTCCTCTAACCTGTCATTTACCTTCCCCCTCCACAATACTAGTCCTATAAGACTCCTAATTAAGATTTACACATCAAAACGTCTTATCTCAAAATCAGGAAGCTTTTGGTTCTTCTCCATATTCCTGTCTTTTTTTCTTCTTGGGGACTCTGTTTCACCAGTTACTAATCAATAAAAGTGCCAATAGGAGAGCTATTTTTCAGGAAGTCTTTGCATGCTGGTATCTTGGCAGTTCTCCTCTCAACTGTTCAATTTTCCATGGTCTTGTTCCGCCAAATTATTGGGGACTGTATCATTGGCTTTTAAGATTGTCAATATAATAAATTCATACTTGTTTGAACGTGGGCATTTTGGTCTATGATTTTAAATGTTGTGCTGAATTTGTTTTTGTTTCGAGACAATGAGCTAATCGGGTTGTTCGACTAAATGTAACATTATATCAATTTTTCAGAACACTTGGTGCTGTCAGATAGTTATTGCTGGCTTTTAATTCTCTCAATGGTACAGTACACCCACGTGTTCATCACAGAAGTCACACCGAAAACTGACGAAGGAAGCATGACACATTGACTTCACTAAAGGTCTTGAGGCAAGCAGATTGGTTTTTATAACAAATGATAATGGTTGCTTTTAAACACCCCAATTTCCTTCATGAGATATCAACAGACCATTATCCTGTGGCTCTAGATTATCAGTCAATGGCTTGACCA
The DNA here is from genome assembly GCF_047496795.1 of Chiloscyllium punctatum. NCBI lineage: Eukaryota > Metazoa > Chordata > Chondrichthyes > Orectolobiformes > Hemiscylliidae > Chiloscyllium > Chiloscyllium punctatum. The sequence continues at coordinate 103,766,116 of NC_092750.1, read as the reverse complement.
CCATAAACTGTCTTCCCATACGTGCAGATAACAAGTTAAACATTCTCAAGAGCAATTATTTAGTGACGGACATGTGGTTAGAAGGAACGTGAAACTATGGCATTCGGATTGAACAAAGGCACAAATGGTTTATTCAGATATTGCACTGAGACTGAGGACGAGACTGGGATATCATGATGGTGGTATTGGACAGGATGGTGAGTAGGGAGGACATGGAGATGTAAATCTGTGAAGGACAAAATGGATTATGGAGTTTGAGAACAGTCTGGTTACTTTTCGCATATCAGTGAGTAATTTATAAATAATAGTTTGATATTTATAATATATAAGGAAAGGAATTTTTGTTTGGAACTGAAGGCGTTGACTTGCCCTTTCCAAAATTTATATATAATGAGCAGAAATTCAAGCCAACCCGGTTTAGTAGACAAATATAATGACTTGAAAGCTGAAAAATGTGTTGCAGGAAAAGCGCAGCAGGTCAGGCAGCATCCAAGGACCAGGCCAATCGACTTTTCGGACAAAAGCCCTTCTTCAGGAATTTATGCCCCAAACATCGATTGTGCTGCTCCTTGGATGCTGCCTGACCTGCTGCGCTTTTCCAGCAACACATTTTTCAGCTCTGATCTCCAGCATCTGCAGTCCTCACTTTCTCCTATTAAATATAATGACTTACCAGGAACACCAACTATAGCGAGGATGGGATAGTAACCAACTTGAATAATCCAAAGGGTATCCTGGATCCGCCATGCTAATTGTATCCAAGTCCGAGAGAGCCAGTAAAGACCCGAGGATAAGCTCCTGTCCATTGTTGGAACATTCCAGTCTAATGTTCTCAGATTCTGATCTCTCCTCCCCGTCTCTCTCTCTTTCGATCTGCTGATCCCTGTTAGTGCTGTCAGTGATGCTCCTCCTCATACTATGGGATAGCACATTGAACAAAGCCCATTTAGCTTTCAACAATGAAAACTCTCCATTGTGATAATTAGGATCCGCGGAGATTGACATTAATCACAGTCACTGAACAAATAGTTTCAGTTAACCCCTTTGACTTCAATATTGATTTTATTAAAATTCAAAAAAAAGTTTAAAGTTACACATTTGGCATGGGATATGTGTGGGGTGGGGATGACCAGAGGGAAGAAATATTTGAGATGGTAGATTGATTGTATGTAATCATTCAATCTGCCTTAGATATGCGAGTAATGTCAAAGGATTGTCAGAACTTAAAAACGTTTCTCCGTTTATAAATCGAAACATGTAGTCTGTAACTACTGATCAGTGATTATAATGTCAGTAAAATATGGAGAGAAATTTCTAGTCCATAATCTGACAGGAAAATGTGCATACAACAACATGAGTGATAACAGACAAACGGCATGGATATGTTACCATAGAATATGATGTGACACACAATTCAGATGGTTATTCGAGGATCATAGAGGGCAGGTAAGGGTCATGCTGTTCATGTTATCGATGTCAATCAACTATGATGAAGTAAATTTCACTGGATTTCTATTGCAGTGTGATTATGATACTGGGGACATGGTTGCTGAGTCTGGAGGGAGGGAATATGATATTTCCCAGCCATCAGCATTGGAATTTTATTCTTCATATATCATATGAAGATCAAATTTCGGGATACAACTCCAATGAGGAATGAGAAGAGCCAATATTAACCATGCAACCAGAAGACATTAGAGCAGAAATTTGGCCATTAGGCCCATTTAGTCTGCTCCGCCATTGCCATTCAATGATGACTGTAAAGCTTCTCAACCGCATTCTCCCACTTTCTAAGTGTAACCCTTGATCCCCTTGACAATCAAGAACCTATCTGTCTCATTCTTAAATATACTCAATGACCTGGCTTCGACAGCCTTCTGTGGCGGTGAATTCCATAGATTCACCACTCTATGGCTGAAGAGGTTCGTGCATATCTCGTTCTGAAAGGTCTTCTCTTTACTCTGTCCTTTCGGGTCCTAGTCTCTCCTACCATTAGTAATACCTACCCAAAATCCACTCTGTCCAGGCCATTCAGTATCCTATAAGTTTCGGGTAGACCTCCTAACATCTTCTGAATTCTATCATATATAGACCCAGAGCCCTCAAATGTTCTTCATATGTTAAGCTTTTCATTTCTGGGACCATTCTCGTGAATGTCCTTGGAAAACGCTCCAGGGCCAGTACATCCTTCCTGAGATATGGGACCCGAAACTATGCACAATAATCCAAATGTGGCCTGACCAAAGCCTTATACAGCCTCAGAAGTACATCCCTGCTTTTTTATTCAAGCCCTCTTGAAATAAATGCCATCATTGTATTTGCCTTCCTAAATATTGACAACCTGCAAGATTACCTTTTGAGACTCCTGGACTGGAACTCCCTCGGTTTTTTGCACTTTTGACTTCAGAACCTGCTCGCTATGTAGAAAATAGTCCATGTCTGTATTCTTCCTGGCAAAGTGCATGATGTCACACTTGGCCACGTTATACTCCATTTGCCACATCTTTGCTCACTCCCCTAACCTGTACAAATCCTTCAGTAGGAGAAAGTGAAGACAGCAGATGCTGGAGATCAGAGTCAAAACGTGTGATGCTAGAAAAGCACAGTCAGTCAGGCGGCATTCGAGGAGCTGGAGATACAATGTTTCAGGCATAAAGTTTCATCAGGAACGAGGGGGTTGGGCGGAAGGGGGCTGAGAGATAAATGGGAGGGGCTGGGGCTGGGAGGAAGCTAGCTTGGACAGCGATAGCTCGATGAAGGTGAGTGGTGATAGTGAAAGTTCAGAGTGGAAGGTGGAGTGGATACATGGGAAGGAAGATGGACAGGTTGGACAGTTCAAGAGGGCGGTACTGAACTAGAGGGTTAGATCTGGGATAAGGTGGTGGGAGGGAAGATGAGGAAATTGGCGGAATTGCCTTTGATACCGTGTGGTTGGAGGGTCCCTCGGTGGCAGATGATGCATTCTTTCTTCAGACTACTACTGGCTAGAAATCGGCCATGGAGGAGGCCAAAAACTTGCATGTCCTTGTTGTAGTGGGAGGGAGAGTTGAAGTATTCAAGGATAGGGAAGTGGGGTTGTTGGGTGTGTGTGTCCGAGTGTGTTAACTGAGCCGTTCTGCAAGTTGATGTCCTGTCTTGCCAGTGGAGAGGATATCCAGTGCAATGAACTGAGTAGATGTGGTGTTTGGATGCACAGGATGTTCTTTGCCTGATGTGGAAGGATCATTTGGGGTCTTGCATGGAGGTGAGGAGGGAGTGTTGACATAAGTTTCATTCCTCTTGTAGTGACAAAGAAGGTGTCAGGAGTGGAAAGTGGCTGGGTGGGGTTGGGGGGCTTGAACCTCACGAGGGAGATGTGAAGTGAATGCTCTCTGTTATTATGCGTGTGGAGGGAATTATACCTCAGGTGGTGGGGTCTGACTGTTGGTGGCTGAAATGGCGGAGGATGATGCATTGTATCCTGTGGTTGGTGGGATGGAAGGCTGAACCAGAGGGGTTCTCTCCTTGTTGTAGTTGGAAGGGTGGAGATCAAGGGCGGAGGTGCGGGAAATTGAGCAGCAGAGCTGGAGCACCCTCCTGCAGCCGAACCACCTCTTTAATGCTACCTGTCCCTCTATCTAGTTTTGCACTGTTTGAAAACCTAGCCAGAATCCCCTCAGTTCCTTCATGTAAATCATTAATGCATAAAGGGAAAGGTTGAGGTCCCAAAATTGAGTCTTGTGGAACACCACTTGTCCCTGGCTGCCATCTTGACTCTTTTATCCCAACTCTCTGCTTTCTGTCAGACAGCCATGCTACTATCAATGTTCGCACGTTGCTTCTAACACCATGGGCCCTTATCTTTCTCAATAGCTCCTGTGTGGCACCTTGTCAAAGGATTCTTGAGGAGCAAGCGGATAACATCTATTGTTCTTCTTGGTCTTATCTGCTCGTTACTCCCTCAATGAATTCTAACAGGTTTGTCAGGCCTGACCTCCTCTTGATGAAACCATGTTGACTCTATTCTATTTTACCAAAGACCTTCAAGTATTCAGAAATCCCATCCTTCACGATGGATTCCAGGTTGTTACCCACAACTAAGGTGAGGCTAATCAGTCTGTAATTTTCCATTTTCTGTTTAACTCCCTTATTAAACGGGGTGTGACATTAGCAATTTCCAGCCTCTTGTCCCTTTCCTGATTTTAGTCATTCCTGAAAGATTACTACTTATACCTGCACTACCTCTTCAGCTATCTCCATTCCAAGGCTGGGGGTGTAGTCCATCTGGTCCAGGTGATTTATCCACATTCAGGCCATTCAGTTTTCTAACATGTTATTCTTGATGATGGCCACCATACTCAGCTCTGCCCTCTCACTCTCTTCAACATTTGTGAAATTATTCATGTCTTCCACCATGAAGACTGACACCAAGTTCCTCATTCATTTCTTTGTTTCCCATTACTGTCTCTCCAGCAGCATTTTCCAGTGTCCAATATTACTTTTACCTCTCTTTTGCACTTTATATATCTAAAGAACCTCTTACAGTCTCCTCTATATTGCTGGTTCGCTTACCCCTATATTTAATCTACTCCCTCCTTATTTTTTTGCCCTCTGTTGGTCTTTATAAGTTTTCCAATTCTCTCGTTTCCCACTGCCCTTCACCACATTATATGCTTGCTCATTTGCTTGTATGCAATCCCTGACTTCCCTCGTCAGCCCTGGTTGCCTTATCCTCCCTGTATCATGCCTCTATTCCTCAGCATGAATCTCTGCAGTGTCTCCTGAATTAATCTTGGAATCACCTGCCATTGCTGTTCCACTGTCTTTCCTGCTAAACCCCTCTCCACATATCAGAGATTGCCGCAAGTTCAGGTCCATCCAGTCCTCCTTGTTTAGGTCCTACCGACTCCGGAATCCCAATGATCCACATATCAGAAGTGCTGCCTCACCTGCCAGATGTTTAGCCACGTATTTAACTGTGCTACCTTCCTATTCCTAACCTCACTCGCACCTGACATATTCTAGTGTCTCCAAAATTCAAATATCCTTTCAACAGAACTCTCGCAAGGCCTTTTCTTTAAAGTGGATAGTCTTGATAATAAAAACTTAAGTGTGACCTCAGGAAAGTGGAGTCCACTGAATCAGTCCAATGCCCAGAGGATCCGATATCTATCCCCGCCACTAAACCTGTTTGACAAGGTATACATATGGATTAGTGGTGCTGGAAGAGCACCACTGAATTGCTGTACTCTTCCAACACCACTAATCCAGAATCTGGTTTCCAGCATCTGCAGTCATTGTTTTTACCAAGGTATACATATGAACCATATATTTGCAGATGGACGAGGATAAACAGAAAACTAGAAAATGTCAGAGCAGATGGATGTCATGCAGCTTGTTTATTCTGCTTTGCTATTCAATTGGACTTCAGTTATTCTGTTCCTTTCAATGGCAGGATCTTTACCCAGCATCCCCAGTGGGTCAGAAAGTGCTCAGTGTCGTTGTGTGCACAGTCCTGCGAAGGGAGTGTCCAGTGCCAGGCAATGGGGTGTGGGGAGTCCCAGGGGTGGCACAAGAAAAGGCTGAATGTAGTGACGATTGACTGAGGGACTGAAAGGGATGGAATGGGTATCCAGGGACACTGCAAACACGGAAGGGGCCGGGCAAGATTCCTAAACAACCAGGGAACTCGCGATGCACGGCTGCTTTTACGAAAACCTGTCACATTGGCTAGATTTCTCTGTCTAACCAAAGCAAAAATACTGTAGATGGTAGAAACCCGAAGCAAACACAGAGACATACTGTGGAGAGACGAAAGAGTTAATGTTCCCAATGTAGACACAGGAAGAATTTACAAAGTCCACATACACAGGGTCCAGAGATTGGAATTGAACCCGAGTCCCTCGCACTTTGAAGCAGCAGTGTTGTGTCACTGTGCCGCCCAATGCTGGATAATCGGAGTTAGAGACATAGCTACTGTTCTCTGTGATTGGGATTGAGAGTCCTGAATGATGTGTTGCCTACCTGGTGCTTGGGTTTGGGATATATCATCTGGGCTACAGAAGAACTTGGATTGGGCGGGGAATGATCCAGTGGTCAGGGTCCGTGTAGGTCCCAACGGCTAGACAAACAAATGACAGTGAAAAGAGCGACGGATAATACAGGACTAAACTATCATATCGAAATGCTTGCAGCAGAAGGAATAAGGTAAATACGCTTGTGACTCATTCACAAATTGGCAGGCACGATATGGGCATTACAGTGATATCACTGCAAGAGGATCAGGATTAGGAGCGGAATATTCAAGGATATTCATCCTGTCGAAAAGATAGGCAGGTGGGCAGAGAGATAGAGCTGTTTCATTATTAAGAATAGAATTGAATCAATAATCAATAATCAGAAATGAAGTAGGGTCAGATCGTGTCGAATCTGTGTCGGTAGAATTGAGGAATCAAAAAGGTGAAAAAATGCAGTTCGAGTTATGTACAGGGAGCTGGGGTGCAAGATACACCAGGAGCTAGAAAGTTCTGTAGGAAAGTCAAAATTACAATGATCATTTGGGATTTCATTCTGCAGGTGGACTGGGAATTCACGTTGGTAGTGGTTTGCAAGGAAAGGAATTTGTGGAAAGTCGATGAGATGGCTTTTTGGAGCAGCTTGTACAAGCGAAATAGATGAAGGAGCTTAAGGTGAAGGAATTCTTAGCAGGCAGTGATCATAATATGATTTAACTTACTCTGCAGTTTCAGATGGAGAAGGTAGAATCAGGAGTAACGGTATTACAGCTGAATAAAGGCAATTACAGATTCATGAGGGAGGAGCTGGTTGGAATTGACTGGGAGACGGGCCCAGCAGGAAAGACAGTGCAACAGCAATGGCAGGAGATTTTTGGAGTAATTCAGGATACAGCAGAGATTTATCCTGAGGAAAAAGAGGCTTGTATAGGGAGGATGAGGCAACCATAGCTGACTAGGGAAGTCAGGTATAGCATAAAAGCAAAAGAGAAAGGATATAATGTGGCAAAGTGCGGAGGGAAATCTGAGGATTGGGAAGCTTACCAAGATAAAACTGAGGGCAAACAAACTAAAATAAGGAGGGAGATGATTAAGTCTGGGGTAATGTAAAGGAAGACTGTTACAGTTTCTGTCGATATATAAAGTACAAATGAGCGGCAAATGTGAACATTGGATTGCTGGAAAATGATACTGGAGAGATAGTAGTGGGGAACGAGAAAATAGCCAAGGAACTGAAGAATTACTTCGCATCAACTTTAGCGATGGAAGACACGAGTCATACATTAAACATTCAAGCGACTGAGAGGCCAGAGCTGAGTATGTTGGCCACCACCATGGAGAACATGCTAGAAAAGAATTGAAGGTAGTTAAATAACCTTGACCAGATGAACTACATCCCAGCGTTATAAGGGAGATAGCGGAACAGAGAAGGGAGGCGATCGTGGTGATCTTTCAGGAATCACTAGAGTAATGAATAATCTCAGAACACTGGAAACCCACTAACGTGGCACCCCTTTTTAATGAGGGAGTAAGGAAAACGACAAAAGATCCACAATGAATAGCTTAAACTCGGTCGTGGGTAAGATCCTGGAATCCATTGTGAAGGATGAGATTTCTGAATACTTGGAAGTGTTTGGTAAAATAGGGCAAAGTCACTACGGTTTCATCAAGGGAAGGTAATGCTTGATAAATCTGTTGAAATCCTTTAAAGACGAAATGAGTAGGCTCGACCAAACACAGTTATCCACCTTGTCTTCAAGAAGGTCTTGGACAAGGTTTCACACAAGAGATGACTGAGTACGATAAGGATTCATGGTGTTCGAGGCAAAGTAATGGCATTGGTAGAAGTTTGGCTGTCTGGGAGAAAGCAGAGAGTGGGGATGAAATGGTCCTTATCAGGAAGGCAGTCAGTGACAAGTGGTGTTCCATGAAGCTCAGTTTTGGAATCATAATTTTTAATCGTAACGTTTACAGTCTAGATTTGGGAATTGACGGCACTATGGCTACGTTTGCAGACGATACAAAGATAGGCAAATGGACAGGACATATTGAGGAGGTGGAGAGGCTGAAGAAGGAGTTGGACAGGTAAAGAGATCGGCAGCTGCATTCCAACGTCGCAAAGTGTGAGGTCATGGACTTTGGCACGAAGAATAGAGGCATGGTCTATTTTTTTAAATCGGGAGAAAATTCAGAAATCTGAAGTGCAAAGGGAATTGGGAGTTCTAGTGCACGGTTCTGTCTAGGTAAGCTTGCAGGTTGAGGCAATTGTTAGGAGTACAATTGCATTTATTATTGATGGCATTTATTACGAGAGGAATTGAATACGGTTGCATTCGGCTCTGAATAGACCACATTTTGGGTATTGTGCGTAATTTTGAGACCCATATCTCAGGTAGGATGTACTGGCCCTGGGGTATATTCACAAGATCTTCACAAGAATGGTCGTAGGAATGAAAAGCTTATCGTATGAGGCATGTTTGAGGACTCTGTGTCTATACATGATAAAGTTTAGAAGGATGAGAGGGATTGTAATGGAAGCATGCAGAATACTGAATGACCTGGACGGAGTGGATGTTGGTAAGATGTTTCCATTAGACTAGAAGCAGAGAGCACAGCCTTAGATGAAAGGGAGCACCTTTTAGAACAGTGATATGGAGAAATGTCTTTAACCAGAGAATGGCAAACCTTTGAAATTTGTTGCCACAGAAGGCTGTGGGGGCCACGTCATTGAGTATCTTTGGGACGGAGACAGATAAGCTTTTGATTATCCAGGGGATCAAGGGTTACAAGGAGAAGGTCGGAGAATGAGATTGAGAAACCTTTCAGCGATGATTGAATGGTGGTGCGGACTCAATGGGCTAAATGGCCCAATTTCTGCTCCTATGTCTTATCGTCTTATGGTTTAAACCTCAAGGAGGCAGCTTGCATCTCCGAGAAGATGGATTCACGTTCTTTATGAAGGTCAGAAGCTGGAGGGAATAGTTAACTGTTTTAGAATGAAGGCAGTGTGGTTGCTGTCAGGTTGGTAGATAATATGACATTCAGTGCAGGATCACACACTAATTTCACTGATTTAATGTGGGGAGAGTTTATTCAAAACCTGGACCTCTCCTTCTCTGTCAATTACTGTGGGGAGTTGGAGTTGGGGTGGGAGGACGTAACGTCCTCAGAGCACTTAAACTATCCAGAATTATGCAGCCTGAGTGAAACAACAGTCATGGAATCTATCATCTTCCCATTGTTTGTTTAGAATATAATGAGTGATTGCCCAACCACCCCACCACCACCTCCACACATCCCCCCCCACCAGGGTTCAATGTAATCACCTCGAATTCTCTCACAGCGCTACAGATCAACCTTCACTCACTGCTCATGGTGTCATTATCCCAGAGATTAATCTGGTGGAACTCCTTTTCACATTATCTGTGGTAAGATCACTTCTTATAAAGGAGAGAAAATCTGTCCATAATGCCCCAAATACGGCCTTAACTACACTCTCAGGTTTGATCGCAAACATTCCTTTCCCTCACTTAGCTGGCTCCGTTCCTTTTGTGTGAAATAGGAAACTATTCATTTACGATGCACTGTCACTGATTTGGAATTTAAAACATCCTTACATCTGTAGGTCAGCATCAATAAAGCCAGCACCGGAGGTGCCTATTCAGATGGACATCACTCTAGGGGAGAGACTCAATCACAAAGAATCCATCTAAAACAGTGAATGGCCACCTACCTGAATGGAAATGAACTGCTGGAATATGGGATACAGGAAGAGGAAGGGAGCTATCTTTCCTTTTGATCTACCCTTGCGGGATCTGCGCAGACCTGGTCAGGCCAGCATCTTATGGCGACCTTGAACTGAGTGGCTAGTGCAGCCTTTCCACAGGACATAAAATGGTAAAACACAGTACTGTGGGTTTGCAGTCACACAGAAACCTGACTAGGGAAGGATGACCCACTGCTTTCTGTAATGGGCATGAGGCAAACCGATAACAATAAATTATAATTCTGTGGCTCTAGATTATGAACCAATGATGTGACCACCATACACTGTCATCCCATCTTTCAGATTCTGTGCAGAGAACAAGTTAAACATCTCAAGTGCAATTGTTTTGCAATGGACACGTGGTAGAAGGGACATGAAGCAGCTGTATCCGGAATTAACAAAGGCACAAACAAAGGTTTATTCAGGAATTGCATGAGGCTGAGGAGGACACTGGATGTCACAACGGTGGTACTGGAAAGGATTGGTGAGAGGGGAAGATATGGAGATGTAAACTGGGCAGGGGAAAATGAATCAAGGAGGTTGAGGACAGTCTGTTCCATCCTCGCATATTGGTGAGCAACTGGTATTGAGTAATTTGTTCGTTATAATTTCTAAGGAATGGAATCTTTGATTGAAAATGGAAACGTTGACTTGCACCTTTCCAAAATTTACATATAATGAGCATAAATTCAGTTCAGACTGTTTTACTAGACAGCTCGAGAGACTTACCAGGAGTGCCAACTATAGCAAGGATAGGATAGTAACCAGATTGAATAACCATCAGTACATCTTCAATCCACGATACTGATGATATACAAGGCTGGGAAAGCCAGTAAAGACCATAGGATAAATTCCTGTCCATTGTTGGAATATTCCAGTCTACTGCTATCTGTTTCTGATCTCTCCCCACCCTCGCTTTGAAGCTGCGGATACCTGTTACTGGTGCGGGTGATGCCCCTGATCATACGATGGGATACAATACTGAAAACATTCCCTTATTCATAGAAGAGGGAATTTCTCTCCGAACGCATAGGATCCATGGAGACTGACATAATCACAATCGCTGAATAAACAGCTCAGTTAATCCCTTTCAATTGAATACTATTTCATTAAAATTCAAAATAACTTTGCACATTCCTGCATTCTGGGTGTGATATGTGAGTGTGACTGAAGGAAGGAATGTTGAAGATGGAAGATTGATTGTGTGTAATCATTCAGTCTGCCTTCGGTATGGAAATAATGCCAGAGGTTTAACAGACTATAAACATGCTTCTCTGCTCATACATGGAGAAACAAATCCTGTAACTACAGATCAGTCATTGCAATATCAGTAAAACATTGAGAGAACATCTTTCATCCATGATCTGATGGCCAAATGTGCCAGAGAAAATGTGGTTTTATAACAAACAAACGGCAATGATATGTTAATGCAGAATTGTACATGGCAAACACAATTGAGATTGTTATTCCAGAATCAGAGAGGGCAGGTGTGGGTCATGTTGTTGATGTTATCGATGCTAAGGAACTGTGATGAAGTATCATTTACTGGACTTCATTTACATTGTGATTATGACATTGGGGAAAAGAGAGAAGATGGCGAGGACTCGGGGACATGACTGTTCAGTCTGGGTGGAGGGACAGTGATGTTCCCCAATCACTTGCATTGGAACGTTACTCTTTATAACTCATATGAAGAACAGATTCAAGGGTACATCTGCAATGAGGAGTTAGCAGAGACAATATTAATGAAATGCATTTATGCAATACAAAATACAGGGAAAAGTGTATTTATGTAGAGACGGAAATATGCAAACTACAAAGAGATAAGATTGTTAAAATGTGCTCCTGATATGGAGCTAAATAAATTGAAAAGTGGATTACAGACTATGGAAGTGGTGTGTGATATTTATCAATCATTATTTGATCCACAGCTGAGATCCTGATTTCTACTCTGTCAGTGTAATGGAAAATTAACAAACTTAACATTTTCTGTGAAACCTGAAAGAGAATGCTATGCTAATTCAAAAACTTTTCTGAACGTTGCAAACACTTTGCTGAATTCTGCAGTCGAAGAGACAGCTTGTCTTTACTGAACTTTGTATACATTCAACCTGACCTGGCGAGCAGGCGAATTCAGCAGAAAAGCTAAGGAAAACATAAAGACAGTTCTGTCCACGGCAAGGGGATCAGAAAATAAGAACTCAAATGTTTCCCAACTCTTGTCATTGAGCGTGTGATAAGAAGGACATAAAAGGAATATGTTAATAATGTTCAGGGCCCTTACACAAGGTGTGTTTGCCAAGTGTATTGGCTCCCTGCAGTGGTTAAAAATAAAGCTTTTCCTTTGCTCTTGCTCACATCTGAGTCCAGTCAGATTAATTTCCACGACAGTCAGCGATCCACCTGACTGAGATTCTCTGGACCAGTCTCTCACCCAGTGGGGGTTATCATTTCCTGCTGTTCCTGGCATAGTCTATTTTTTTAAAAACCCACCTTCTCCATGGTACTAATCTATTGGCCGAATGGATTTTGTTAGCTGTCAGTAACCTAGCTCTATGACATTATTGGGAATAAGTGATCTGGGATGTCAGCCAGTATCAGCACACTGCTCACAGTGTATGACACCCAGACAAAGGGCTTGCAATCCAGAGGAATTTCTAAATAAAACTTCTTACTTCTGTTTGTCCATATCTATCCATCTCATGACAGCCTTGGTTCAAACATAGAAAAAGGAGCTGAATTCCAGCCCTTGACATCATGCTACATTCTTTCAAATGTGGCATCATGGAACCCGATCAAAAAGGGCATTGCGGGCAAATACTCCATTATTGATGTCATACCTGACAGATAGGTAGATGGTCATTGTTGTTGGAGGTCAGTCATCTCTGCTCCAGAACATTTCTGCAGCAGTCTCTCAGGATAATGTGAATGTAGTTTTGCTCGCTGAGTTGGAAAGTTCATTACCAGACTTTTCATCACCATACTAGGTAATATCTTCAGTGACACTTCAGATAAAGCCTCGATCGAAGCATCTTCAGCTGCTTCATCAATGCCCTTCCCTCCATCATAAGGTCAGACATGGGGATATTTGTCAATGACTGCACAATGTTCAGCACCAATCGCAAATGCTCAGATATGGAAGTAGTCCATGCCCAAATGCAACAAGATCTGGACCCTCACCAGGTTTGGGCTGATAAGTGGCAAGTAACATTCAAACCACAGAGATGCCAGACAATGACCATCACCAATAAGAAACAATATAACAACTTGGTATTCAGCAGCATTACCATTACTAAACTCCCCACTATCAATATCCTGGGAGTTATCATTGACCAGAAACTCAACTGGACTCGCAACTAAATATAAGCAGATCAGAGTCTAGGAATATTGGGCGAGTAACTCATCTCCTGACTAACCAAAGCCTGTCGATCATCTACTCGGCACAAGTCAGGAATGAGATGGAATTCTCTCACTTGCCTGAATGAGTGCAGGCCCAACAACACCAAGAAGTTTGATACCATCCTGGACAAAACAGTCCATTTGATTGGCATCACATCCACAAGCATTCACTCCCTCCACCACCGTCTCTCAGTAGTTGAAGAGTGTACTATCTACTAGACACAATGCAGAAATTCCCCAAAGATCCTCAGACAGCATCTTCCAATCCCACGAACACTTTCGTCTAGAATGACAAGGGCTGCAGACTTATGGGAATACCACCACTTACAAATTCCCTTCCAAACCAGTCAACATCCTGATGTGGAAATATATCGCCGTTCCTTCACTGTTGCTATGTAAAAATGCTGGAATAATCTCCTTAATAGCATTGCGGGCCAACACACAGCAGGTTGACTGCAGCGGTTCACGAAGGCAGCTTAGCGTCACTTTCTCAAGGGGGCAACGAGGGACGGACAAGAAATGGTGGGCCCATCCAGCGATGCCCGCATCCAAAAAAAGATTTTTAAAAAATAGTTCCAAGTTGAGCATCTCAATGGGAAAGGTTATCTGATTTGAACATGAACAGGAAAGCAGTGTTTCTTATACAGAACATTGTAGACTTTTTGTTATTAGAAGGGTGTTCAGTGTTCGATGACTTATTGTTGCTGAGTGCTGTGATAAATTGCATCTGTTTTGTTTAATTCAACAATACTGGCGTAACAGGATCAATCCTTCGAAAATACCAAACTGAAAATGACAATCATCGGAGAGACAATGTACTCCCGCCAGATGAGACTCACAGATCACTGTTTATATTCAACGTTTAATGGACTACTGGCTGACACTGAATACTCCAACCATCCATATCATAGGGGTTACCATTGAACAGAACATGAAGTAAAATCACCATACAAATACAAGGCTTACAAAAGCAGGTCACAGACTTACAATTCTGCACTGAATAATAGACCCTACTACCTAAAGAGCATGAGATATAGTAATAGATTTAGGCCATTCCGCCTATTCTTTCACTCTGAAACTGTCATTTTGTCATTGTCTGTATGACTAGTGGAACTATCCTCTACACACTGACTGTATCAATCTTTGCAGTGATCAATGAGTTTCTATCGCATATCATACCTCCCATTCTTCTAAATTCCATCGAGTACACATACGGCCGCCCATAAGACAAATCACCATCCCCAGGATGGATCACCTCCAACACCAGCAGATCTTCCCCCAGAGATAGCGCCCAAAACAACTTCCAAATGCTGTCTGAACATAGCCCATTACATTCTCAGCAGTATGTATCCTCTCTTGTATTCTAGATCCCTTGAAATGAATGCTAACATTGCATTTGGTTTCCTACCTGTCAACTGAACCTGCACATTATCCAAAAAGAGAGGATGAGTGCTTCAAAATCCTTTTGTGCTTCAGATTCAATGGATCCTATTAGAACATAGTGTCTGCCTCTATTCCGCCTATCAAAGTGCATAATCTCACACGATCCTATATTGTGTTCCATCAGCCACGTGTTTGCCCACAGCCCTCAACTTTCCAAGCTTTAATGCAGCCTCCCCACTTCATGAATATCCCCTGCCAATCCAACGATCACTGTATCATCTCCAAACTGAGCAAAACTGCCCTCAGGTCCTTTGTTCAGGTGATTCATGTAAATGGCACTTCCTGACTCCCTAAGAACTGCCCACCATTGAAAAGACACAGCACTCAAGGTGGTTGACTACATTCAGGTTAAAGCAGTGGCTTGACTGGAATTATACCGGTAACATCTTCACTCCCTAGACCACTGACGCCCAGTAGGAGCACACCCTGCCCCCGAATTGTTATGAATTTACCCCGTTATGGTGACACAAGACTTGATGCTGCACAATCCCAATCTAATGATATCACTCTGTCTCAACACTAACTGTGTGTTGCTCACAACAACCAATGTCACTGTGTGTTGATGATGATGGAGAGAGCTGGGGGAGGGAATGTCTATGATGAATGACTGTGTGACTGTCAGTGTGAAACCTGCTCTGACAGCATCAGATGTACCTGTGCCTGATGTCACCACAGCAGACAGGATCAGTCTTCCTGCAGGTCAAATCAAAGAAAATGACAGGCCTGCAGAGTATTCCTGGCTGAGCACTCAGATCCTGTGAGGAACAACTGACAGAGGTATTTAAAAACAACTTCAACTTCTCCCTCCTGAAGCCGAAATCCCAACCCACTTCAAGAAGACCACAATCATCCTTGTAAGTGAGAAATCACATGCAACATTCCTTAATGACTCCCCCACAGTGGCTCTGACTTAAATCAACATAAAGTGCTTTGAGACGCTGGTTATGGCCCACAACACCTTCAGTCTCCCAGCCTGACTTGCTGTCCTATAATGTGCCGACTGTTGTAACGGGTCCACAACAGATGCCATATACCTGCCCTGCCCTCATCCATGGAACACCTGGACTACAACGACGCCTACACCAGCCTCCTGGTCATTGACTACAACTCCACCTTCAATATCGTTATCCCCTCCAGACTCATCTCAATACTCTGTGACCTTGATCACGGCTCCACCCTCTGCAACTGGGTAACCTGGTTTTGGACACACAGACCACAATCTGTGAAGATAGGTGTCTGCACATTCTCCACAATAGAACTCAACACTGGAACTCCTGGAGGATGAGTTCTCAGCCCCCTGTTGTACTCTCCGTGCACCCACAGCAATGTCCTCAGCCCCCTACTGTACTCCCTGTATATCCACAGCTGTGCCCTCAGCCCCCTACTGTACACCTTGTACACACCTGGCTGCGCCCTCAGCCCCCAACTGGACTCCCTGCACTCCCATGGCTGTGTCCTCATCCCAGACTCTGCTCCCTCTACTCCCAAGGCTGTGTCCTCAGCCCCATATCCTACTCCCTCTACTCCCATATCTCTGTCTTCACCCCCTACTGTACGCCCTGTACACACGCGGCTGTGTTGACAAATTCCAAACAACGCCAGCTACAAGTTCGGTTATAACATTACCAAATAAGGAGGGAAATCAAACAACGATGAGTCAGCATATAGAAAGGAGATTGAGGGCTTAGTGGCATGGTGTAATGATAATAACCTCTCTCAAATTCGGCAATAGTAAGGAACTGATCATTGAGTTCAGAAAGAAAGGAGAGGAACACACCGTCATCTACATCAGTGGTTGAGGAAGTACAGAGCATCAACTCCCTTGGAGTGACGATAACTGACAACCTACCCTGGTCTTCTTGCATAGGTGTGACAGTCCAGAAGGTTCAATAACGCCTCTTCTTCCTCAGGAGGCTCAGTAAATTCAGCATGTACTACTTCGACAGATACACCACTGAGAGCATACTGTCTGGGTGTGTCACGGCTTCATACAGCAACGCTCTGCCCAGGAACATAGGAAACTACAGAAGGTTAGGTTCACAGCCAATCTCCCATCCATTGACTCTACTTACACGGCTCGCTGCCGCAGAAAGGCTACCATCATCTAGAGCAAAGAACATAGAACAGTACAGCACAGAACAGGCCCTTCAGGCCACGATGTTGTGCCGACCATTGATCCTCATGTATGGACCCTCAAATTTCTGTGACCATATGCATGTCCAGCAGTCTCTTAAATGTCCCCAATGACCTTGCTTCCACAACTGTTGCTGGCAATGCATTCCATGCTCTCACAACTCTCTGTGTAAAGAACCCGCCTCTGACATCCCCTCTATAGTTTCCTCCTACCAGCTTAAAACTATGACCCCTCGTGTTAGCCATCTCTGCCCTGGGAAATAGTCTCTGGTTATCGACTCTATCTTTGCCTCTTATTATCTTGTATAATCAGTCAGGTCCCATCTCCTCCTCCTTTTCTCCAATGAACAAAGTCGAGCTCAGTCAACCTCTCTTCATAAGATAAGCCCTCCAGTCCAGGCAGCATCCTGGTAAACGTCCTCTGAACCCTCTCCAAAACACTAACATATTTCCTATAATAGGGCGACCAGAACTGGACGCAGTATTCCAAGTGCAGTCAAACCAAAGTTTTATAGAGCTGCAACAAGATCTCAGGACTCTTAAACTCAATCCCCCTGTTAATGAAAGCCAAAACACTATATGCTTTCTAAACAACTCTGTCCACTTCAGTGGCCATGTTAAGGGGACTATATACCTGCACACCAACATCCCTCTGTTGCTCCACACGGCCAAGAATCCTATCCTTAATCCTGTACTCAGTTTTCAAATTCGACCTTCCAAAATTCATCGCCTCGCATTTGTCCAGGTTGAACTCCATCTGCCACCTCTCAGCCCATCTCTGCATCCTGTCAATGTCCCGCTGCAGGCTACAACAGCCCTCTATACTGTCAACGACACCTTCAACCTTTGTGTCATCTGCAAACTTCCTGACCAATCCTTCAATCCCCTCATCCAAGTCATTAATAAAAATTGCAAACAGTTGAGGCCCAAGGAGAAAGCCCTGTGGAACACCAATCACCACTGACTTCTAGGCAGAATATTTTAATTCTACTGCCACTCGCTGTCTTCTGTTGGCCAGCTAATTCTGTATCCAGACAGCTAAGTTCCCCTGTATCCCATTCCTCCGGATCTTCTGAATGAGCCGACCATGGGGAACCTTATCAAATGCGTTGCTGAAGTCGATATACACCATATCCACAGCTCGATCCACATCAAAGTTTATAGTCACATCCTCAAAGAACTCGATAAGGTTTGTGAGGCATGACCTGCCTCTCACAAAGCCGTGTTGACTGCATTTAATCAAGCCATGCTCTTCCAGATGGTCATAAATCCTATCCCTCAGATTCCTTTCTGACACCTTGCAGAAGACAGACATGAGACTTACTGGTACACAATTGCAGAGGATTTCCCTATTTCCTTTCTTGAAGAGAGGAATTACATTTGCCTCTCTCCAGTCCTCAGGTACGACTCTGGTGGAGAGCGAGGATGAAAAGATCTTCGCAAGTGGCGAAGCAATTGCATTTCTCGTTTCCCAAAGCAGCCGTAGACAAATCTGGTCTGGGCCTGACGACTTGTCAATCTTAATGGTTGACAAAATTTTCAGCACATCAGCTTCCTCTATGTCTATCCATTCCAATATACACACCTGCTCTTCAATGGTTTCATTCACTACAAAGTTCGTTTCTTTCGTAAAGACAGAAGCAAAAAACACATTTAGGGCTTCGCTTATCTCCTCAGACTCCATTCAGAAGTTTCCTATGCTATCCCTGATCGGCGCTACTCTTTCTTTGACCATTCTCTTATTCCTCACAGAAGTGTAAAATGCCTTTGTGTTCTCCCTAATCCATTCTGCCAAGCCTTTCTCGTGCCCCTTCCTGGCTCTCATAAGACAATTTTTGAGCTCCTTCCTCGCCTGCCTGTAATCCTCAAGAGCTGAGCTTGACCCTAGCTTCCTCCACCTTATGTAAGCTGCCTTCTTCCTTTTGACGAGAAGCTCCACCGCTATCGCAGATTCCTGAGGGAAGGGAGACAGGAAATAGCTGGGGCAGTAATAGATATCTTTGTAGCATCCTTGAACACAACTGAGGTCCCGGAGGACTGGAAAGTTGTTGTTTAAGAAGGGTAGCATGAATAATCCACTTAATTATAGACCAGTGAACCTGTCATCAGGGGTAGGGGAGCTGCTAGAAAAGATTTTGAGGGATAGGGTCTTTTCTCATTTGGATGAAAATGGTCTTATCAGTGATAGACAAGATGGTTATGTGCAGGGAAGGTCATGTCTTACCAACTTAATAGAATTCTTTGAGAAAGTGACAAAGTTCATTGATGAGGGAGGGACTGTAGATGTCATGTACATGGACTTCAGGAAGGCGTTTGGTAAGTTTTTCCATGATCGGATTATGGAGAAAGTGAAGTCACATGGTGTCCAGGGTGTGCTAGCGACATGGATAAAGAACTGGCTGGGCAACAGGGTACAGAGCGTAGTAGACGAAGGCAGTTTCTCAAAATGGAGAACTTTGACCAGTGGTGCTCCATTTAAGATGTTTCCAGAAAGGTGCATGAATGGACAGGAAGCAAATGGATAAAGACCCTGAGAAAATATACGACGGAATTAGATAGAGGATATGGATCGGCGCAGAATTTGACCGACGAATGGCCTGTTGTACTGGAATTTTCTTAGTTCTAACATTACCAAAGACCCATCACATGCCTGTAAAGATCTCCCACAATCTTTTCCATCAGGCTAAAACATACAGAAGCTTGAAAACGCAGATCAGCTGGTTCAGTAACGGCTTCTTCCTGACTGTTATGAGACTAATGAATGGACTCTCTAATCTCAGATAATGCTGATCTTGTTCATGTTGATCTCACCTAGGGCATGCTCTGTGCAGCGTAACCTATATGCCTCTCAGACATGTTTTACAGCCATCGTTCTGTACATCCTTGCATACTATGATCTGCCGGGACATCTTGGTACAGGTCAAAATAAATCCTCACCCCCACCCCCTCCCATCTCCCTCCAGTGCTCACTCCAAGCTCTCTCCGGTCCTCACCCCCAGCTTCTCCCATACACCACAGCTCTCTGTAACCCCATCCCCAGCGCCCCGTTCCCTTTGTCTCTCACTGAGTCTCTCACACTGTCTGTTTCCCTCTGTTTTCCTTTTCCCTGCCTTCTGTTTCTTTCCCTGAACTTATTATCTTCCCTGCTCCCTCTCCTTGTTTCCTTGTTTTGTTTCCGTTCTCTCTTTGACTGACTGTCCATCTCGTTCCCACGCTGTAATCTCTCTCTTCTTCCCTTCGTATCTGTCTCTTTCTCCCTCGTTGTGATGGTGATGCCTTCTCTATTCGTTTGAAGCCGGTGATGGCTCATTGCTTCGATGCTGGCAATATAATTAACTCAACTGGGTTTTGATATCGAAGACATAATTTAAATTATCGGTTAAATTTCAATTGTTGTCAAAACAGCAACCAGAACATGGGTACCCATTTCACAGCCAATTGTTACATCTAACTATTATAGAACAACCCGTCTCCCAATGTTCCGTACACTGGCAACTGAAAACATTCTAGTCACGTACATAATGGTCTGACATGGTAGCTGCTCTGCCCAGGACCATAAGAAACTACAGACGGCTGTGCCGCAGAAAGGCTGGCAACATCAAAGATCACTCCCAAACCAGTCATGATATCCTACAACCTCTTCCAACAGGGAGGAGACACAGAGGCTTGAAAACATGGACCAGCATGCTCAGGAACACTTCCTTCCCTACTATTATTAGATTGATGAATTGACATCTCTATCTTTTCAAATAATATTAATCTTGCTAATTTCGATTTTGCTTTGCTCACCTCTTGTGAAGCTGTAACCATGTATGCCTCACTCTGTGTAAGCACCCCACGATCTCTGTTTTCTTGTTTACTATGATGTGCCTGCACTACTCGCAAACCAAACCTTTCCATTGTTCATTTGACTAAAATAAATGAAATCAATTCAGATAAATCACGTGAACTGCATTGGCTAAAGGTCTTCTCAAGGGCAACTGTGAAAGTGAACTAATGCTGGCCCAGTGAGAGATACCCATATCCCGTTAACAAATATAAGAAGATGACCACACTCAGGGAATACAGACAAGGGGAATCAGATCGCTTAAAACATGGTCGTGGAAAAATACAGGTTTTCCTCGCTATCTGAAAGAAACCGT
This sequence comes from Chiloscyllium punctatum, assembly GCF_047496795.1. Lineage (NCBI taxonomy): Eukaryota > Metazoa > Chordata > Chondrichthyes > Orectolobiformes > Hemiscylliidae > Chiloscyllium > Chiloscyllium punctatum. The sequence goes on along the minus strand of NC_092750.1, from coordinate 103,745,240 downwards.
CGGCTAGCTGATATGGTGTAAAGTGCAGTAGCACTAATTTATATGGGAAAAGCTTCGCCTTTCTTCGTAAAAGTGAAAATCCTCTTCGGATTTCTTTTGGTTAGCGAAACAAGGCCCTAATGTAAGTCATTCAGGAAGGGAAGTGGCGAAAAGCGAACTTTTGAAAAGCGGGGAATACCTGCATGTACATGGGCATGATATTCAGGAAGATGGGAATGGCGCAAAACAAAAATGAGGTGAATCTCACATTTGATTTCCAGCCCAGCTAATCATCATTCTCTTTGTTTCCTCTTTTTCTTCTATATCCCTCTTTCTCTATTGTTTGCTCCTTCTCTTCAAAGCAAACCTCCCTGTCAATGGTATTAATCACACTCCTTTCCAGATGCTTTCAGTTCAGGAAAGTTCCCCAGCACTTTCTGTTCGTTTCTTTGCATTGCCTTGTATAATTTCAGATTTTCAGCATCTTCCTTTATTTGATTTCACCTTCAATTTTGTTAGTTCGTGGGACGTTGGCATCTCTGCCAAGGGCAGCATTTGGTGACCATCACTAATTGCCCTGACTCTGAGGCCATTCCACTAGCCAATATAAAGTAAAGCACATTGTCATGGGTGTGAAGTCTCACTTAACCCAGACCGGGTAATAACATTAGCTTTCTTTACCGAAGGTGATCAGTGAAACAGGAAGGCTTTCAGACAAAATGTTGCTTTTATGGTTGTCATTGTGAAATTCACTTCTATTCCAATTCTTATCAGTTTTATTGAAGTTCTGTCATCAGCTGTGGTGGAACTGAAACAAATTACTTGAAACAATATCTTTCATTCAATAAGCTTTGCTTCTGAATAACATCCAGCGACATTCCTATATTCATATATTGTGCTATTCATGAAGTAACGTCTGAGACAAGAACATTTTTCTGTTTGAAATATTTGTAATCGGAAAAGTGGTCAGATGAGAGCTTGAAACATTAAGTCTGAATTTTACCAATGTGTAGGCAATGGATTGTTCAGCAACAACACTGATGCAGAGATGAAGATTGCGGATATTAGGAGCTGGTAGTGGACAGGTTTGGTGACAGAGATAACAGGAGACATAAATCAGTTCAGGGCAAAAATGGGATCCCGGGGTTGTGCACAGTCTTGTTCACAGATGTTGTGAGTGAGTGGTCTTCAATTCACGGATAATGAATGGAGACTGCAAGCGAAACTGAAGACAATAGTTTCTTTCTCTAACAAATATAGACAACTGAAATTGCAACGAAGTTCAAACTTGTTTATGGGATTAATGAATGGTCAGATGCAGAGAACACCAACAATAGCGAGAATATTTAGTAGCACACCCTCCACCCCGCCCAGAATAATCATCAGCACTGCTGATATCTGATATGGTAGAAATTCCCAGCGGGGGAAATCATGAAAAGACGCAAGAGAAACCTCCTCTCCATTGTTGTAATGTTCGAGTCCACTATTCTCAGATTCAGATCTGCCCTCTCTCTGTCTACACAGCTGTTGATCCCTGTTACTGTTGGAATTGATGCATCTGCTCTTACACTGGGATAGCGCACTGAATGAAGCCCTTCACCAATAGGAGAGGGACACCTTCCAGTGAACCAGTTGCATTGCATGGAGACTGACATTAATCATAGTCACTGAGCAACCAATCCCAGCTTTCAATACAGCACATTTAGTTCACAATATAACTCGAATGGACTACGTGTTGACATCGCTGGCTATTGGTCAAATCTCCCATCACCAATTCTCTAGTGAAGTCAGTTGTGAGGGAGAATGATGGATGTTATCTTTTCGTAGGCTAGATGATCCTGCTCGGTTGTCCGTTTACTATGCTATAACCATCTCTTCCCGAATCCCTCCACCCCCACAAAAGAATCACAATCAGGATGTTGTTACTCTGCTAATCTCTCCTCCACGGGAACAAACGCTAGCAAACAGACTGTCATTGGGCACAGTTGCCCTGAACATAGACAGGAAGTGTGGACTTCTCTAAATGTAACTCTCACTGCTGTAATAAGGCAACTTTGGAACTTCCATAGGGAATATGCTTCTGTAATTTATTTATACAAATTGACAAACTTCTAAATGCAGTTTTATTTTCTGTAAAACCGTATTTTTTACGCAATTTGGCCTCAGTCCAAAACCAACAGTGATATTTACAATGAACTTATTCATTAAGACTAATGAATTAATGAGTCAGGTCCGAATGAACATGACATTGGCTGGGAGATAGGACAAAATGGGGATAGTGGCTGTGGAGACTGCAATGTTATTCCCCAGTCATCATCACTCTTTCTGACAAACAGAATTAAATCTAATGCACAACAAGGAAACAGCCAACATTTGGGAGATGCAATGCTGAATGACAATGTGAACTAAACAGGATAATTTTTAATGTGATAAAGTGAACTATATTTTATATACACACCATTTAATCATTGGGAATACAGTTCGATTAGGATCACTGGACCAGAACATTAACTTTGATTTCTCTTCACAGATACTGCCAGACCTGCTGAGCTTGCCCTCTAAGTTCTGTTGTTTTTTTTTTGTTTGAGATTGATTATATTGTTCAAATCTGCCAGGATACTTAAAATTAAAAGCAGATACTAATAACAAAATATGAGGCTATGGAGACAGTACAGCAGACTAAAGTAGAGAGACAGTCGTTCCAAGCTGGAAGAGAAAATGGGCTGAGTTGCCCACACTTTTGCTGTAAATAATTCTGTGATATGTAATCACAGCCTTTGGAGAGGGGGTAGACATGCTAGTTCAACGAAGGACATGTCGTGCTCCACCATCAATAATTTATTCCTGTTATCTCATGAAATTTCAGCTGCCTCTGAAATGTCTTTTCAAACAAAGTGGAGTTCCTGACATTTACAGGATATTCAGAAAAATATTCTTTTTTCCTTTGAATCTTAAAGAAGAAACAGATTTCGGCCGTAACACAGGTGTCACAGACACACCAACTATAATAGGAACAGGAAAGGACTCCATTGTCCATATATAACCAAATTCAGCATGGAACCCTATTAAGAAACATGAAATATAGTGAGGTGGAAACATGAAATACAAATAAAAATGATGGAGAAGCACAACAGATGAGGAAGTAAACGCAGAGAGAAACAGAGTTAACATATCGAATATGATGTGATACTGTTCTGAAAAAGTCATATTGGAATCAAATGTTAATTCGGTGTATCTTTGCTCAGAGGGTGCCAGACCTGCTGAGGTTCCCTCTATCGATTTTTTTTTCGTTCTGAACTGTGACAAATTGACTGGTCTGAACGATATAAGCAAAGCTGCTGTCTGAGTTGAATCTCGAGTAATTTATAACCAAAAGAGAAAGTGCTGGAAAATCTCAGTAGGTCTGGCAGCATCTGTAAGGAGAGAAAAGAGCTGACGTTTTGAGTCTAAATGTCTCTGTGCAGAGAAATCAGAATTAAAGTTTCTAGTTCAATGGCCCTTCCTCAGAACGGATGGTAGCCCTTAAAATGTTGATTTCTATACAGAAGACGCTGAATTGCTTTTAATGTAGACTAATAGTAGCTAACAATAGAGGGTGAGTAATGGAAGGCTAAGTGATTACTAGGCCTGGTGGTATGGGTAGGCGGCATTATTGAAAATTATTGAATTTTTTTTGAGTGTGAAGAGCTACAGGGTCCGCCCACGGAAAATGGGGTGTTGTTCTTCCAGCTTGCGTTGAAATGTCCTGGAACACTGCAGCAAGCCTGACACAGAGATATTGGGCAGGGAGCAGGATGGGGTATTAAACTGGCAGGCAAATGGAAACTCAGGGTCTTTTGCATAGTTACAGCTTGTCTATACTGTGAAGTATTCACCCAGTCTACCTTTAGTTTCCCCAATGTAGAGCAGACCACAATGTGAGCAGCGAATGTAGTAGACCGGATTGTGGGAAATGTTGATAGGATGCTACTTCACCTGGGAGGTATGTTTGGCCCTTGGATAGTGAGGAGAGACGAGATAAATGGGAAAGTGCTACACCTCCGGCAGGACAAAGTGTAGTGGACCCGTGGTGGGGGGTGGGGGAGGTGGGGGAGGTGTGGGCAATGAATAACGCGCGGACCAGGGTGTCCTGGAGGAAATGGTCACTTCAGAAGGCGGAAAAGGGAGAGGAGGCAAATATGTCTCTGGTGGTGGCATCTCGCAGGAGATGGGGGAATGCAGACGGATGATCTTCTGCATGTGAATGTTGGTGGGATGGTAGGTAAGGACAGGGAGAACTCTAACCCTTTTGCACGAGGTAGGAGAGAGAGTGAGGGTAGAAGCGCAGCAGTTGGTTCAGAACTGGTTGAGAGCCCTGTCGACAAAAGTGCTGGGAAATTCTCCGTTGAGGAAGAAGGTGGACATTTCAGAGGAAACATTTTTGAAGTTGACATCATCAGAAACAATGCAGTTGAGAGGGTGGAACTGAGGGAATGTAATGGAGTCTTTGCAGGAAACAGGGTGAGAGGGTGCATACTCCAGGTAGCTGTGGGAGTCGGTGCTTTATTAGTGGATATCAGTGACCCGTCCATAGCCAGAAATAGAAACAGAGGTGCCGAGGAAAGAAAGGGAGGAGTCAGAGATAGACCAGGTGAAAGTGAGGGAGGAATGCAAATTGGAAACGATGAACTTTTCCAATTCTGGACAAGAGAGAGGAGGAGCAGCTATGATATCATCTATGTATTGGATAAACAGTTGTGGATGGGCGGTGGAATAGAACTGGAACAAGGAATGGTCTACGCATCCCATGAAGGAACAGGTATAACTTGGGCCCACGTGTGTATCCATGCACCCCCTCTGTATGGCAGGAGCAGACTGAAACAATGGGTCTGCCCGGGCAGTTCTGTTTGTGGATTTTCAGGAGGACATAAAAGCGAGCTCTGCTTTCAGAGGGCGATCAGCTTCGGGACTGTTACGTAGGGGTGAGTGGGTGGGAATCTCCAGATGAAATGTTGTCAGATTTAGTTAATAACATGGACATGGCCTGATGTGCCATGGCAGGGTTATGGAACAGCATGTGATATATGAAGGTATCTGAGAGCTGGCACTCAGCCTCTGAAATGGAGAGGTGAGTCCACCAGACTACAGCAGCAACACCCTTATCGGCACAGACTGAATACCACAGTCAGGGTTGGATCCATGCGTACAGCGTACAGTCTGCTTAGAGGGTGATAGGTTGGATAGGGTGACAGGGATGCAGAGAAATTACAACAACCAGTATCACATTGAAAGTTCTCAAAGAACAAATTGAGTAAACGCCAGAGGAATGGGTCTAGGTGGAGGGAGAGTGTGGGAGCTGGGGGAAGGGTATATGGGATGAGGAATGGACTCTTGCCCAAAGAAATGGACACTGAGGGGTAGACGGTGGAAGAGGAATTCAACATTATGTCGTTCCTGAAATTCATTAAAGTGGGGCACAGAGGGATAAAGCTGAGACCTTTGCTGAGTACAGAACATTCAGTATTAGAGCGTGGAAGTTTCAGGAGACTCAACCAGCAAGGTCTTACTTTTCTGAGACTTTAGACCAAATGGTGAAAACAAATGATGTTATTAATAAGACAAGTCCATCCATAGTTTTGGAAGGTACTAGCAAAGGCAGAGTTTAGTTGTCATTCCCAATAACTGTAGGGAAGATGTTCATTGAGGAAATTACCAGCCCAGAATTTTACCTGATTCCCGTTAACCACAGTTTGCTGAGGGTTAATGATGCTACATGAGTCAAATATTACCTTGATGCAAGGGAAGTTACTCTGATCTCATCTCTAATGACATTGGAAAATCAGTTAAAATGGTAAAGAGCAAAATGATAGAACACGGCTTATTTGAACAATGTGGTCACTGTCCTCACAACGTTTCAGGAAAAACTGATGCATGGACGTCTGATTCTGAGGAGAGGTTTGTCCTATTTGTGATGAGGCTGTTTGGTTAAGCGTTGAGACACAGAGACAGAAAAATGTTCCACTCTCTATGGGGAACAAAACCACCCTGTTCACGGTGCATTGGATAGTGACACACACACACACACACACAATTGTCTGTTCCGATTGGACATTGATCATCTCAATGTCATCATTCAACGATGACCAATCGCAGCACAGAAGCCAGCAGTTTTCATCACCCCAGTTGGAAAGCAAACAGGGAAAGGAATGGCCAGTGGAAGTGGGGGTAACTAGGGAACTGGTGTAACTTACAGTGGGAGTGGGAGAAGAAAGATGCGAAGAGCTATCATCAGTGGAAGAGTATGTAGCAGCTGAAAGGGTAGTGCAAGGTAAGTAGGAGTGTAAAAAAAGAGTAGGAAGACGGAGGAAGAATGGCTAATGAAGTTTTAGTGACTGGGAAAAACTTGCTTTAGCAAAAGTGAGATTGGGTGAAAAACATGACTATTGAGGAAAATTGGGATCTGGTTCCACTGAAAATTAAAATTTGATGTACTTCATTTTCCAGCATCTGATTCTTGTTCAGATTGCACATTCACTCTGTATTTCTGTTTGTCCATCAATTGCGGATGACTTTTTTTTAGCCGGTATGGTGTCTCAACATTTTTGAATTTTTTAACATGCTAAATTGCCCGTAGTATTAGGTAAGGGGTAGATGTAGATGTAGGGGTATGAGTGGGTTACGCTTCGGCGGGGCGGTGTGGACTTGTTGGGCCGAAGGGCCTGTTTCCACACTGTAAGTAATCTAATCTAATCTAATCTATTCTAATCTAAATCTAATCTAAGTAATCTAATCTAATCTAATGTATTTGCTTCGAATTCAATGTAGACATGAGCACTAGATTTGATCGCCGGCAGTTTGTCCATAACGTAGAATTTAATTGAGTATTCATCCTCATCACATTTACTGCTTCAAGCAATGAGTCTGTGTCCATCCTGCAGATGAAAAATTTCTTCAGCACTGACTATTGTTACGAAGAACAGTGCCAGACAAAAGGTTCCAGTGCAATGTGCCAAACCCTAGTTCATCCTAAATTAGGTACAGGCTTTATGAATAAGACATGCTGAGTGGTAAAGTGTAAAAGGTGAATTCAAATCTCTGTCGAAAATGCTATTTGCAGCCCCCTCATAATAGGTGTGAACTACATCACTCTGTAAATGCCCCAAAATAACAAAAGCAAGAGCCTGGAATTCTTAATTCCTCTTCTCTGAATAACATCTGGAGAACAGGAAGGAAATCAAGGTTTGTTTGTGATATTCATAAATGATGATGGTGAGAATGTGGAAGATGGACGGCAGTGGAATGGTAACTAATGTTGGGGATGACACAAAGATTAAATGGGTGGTTCACGATGAGGAGGAAATTGTTAGCCTAAGGACGATATTAACAGATGATTTCTATACCCAGATTATTGGCCGATGAAGTTTAACACATAAATGTGAGATGATGCACATCTGAATTAACAAGACAAGTGAGTACTCAAACTGTGAAGTGTGAGGGCTAAATTTGCTCCTTTTTTCATTGCAGCAGGGAAGGTTGAGGAGGAAACCTGGTCCAGTTCTACAAAAGCATCAGGGGAATGGAGAGGATGAACAGACGGCAGCTGTTTACCTTACTCAAAGGATCAAAAACAAAGGGATACATACTTTAAGTGAAAAGCAGGGGATTGAGAGAGGATTTGTGAGTAAATTTTGAACTGAGAGGGTGGCACAGACATGGAATATAAAATTCCTACAGTGTGGAAATAGGCTCTTTGGCCCAACAAATCCACACTGACCCTCCAAAGAATAACCCACACAAACAAGTTCCTCCTATATTTACCCCTGACTAATGCACCTAACCTACACATCCCTGAACACCAGGGGGAATTAAGCATGGCCAATTCACCTAACCTGCACATCTTTGGATTGTGGGAGGAAACCGGAATACCTAGCATAAACCACGCAGACACGGAGAGAATGTGCAAAATGCATACAGGCAGTTATCCAAGGCTGGAATCAATCCTGGGTTCCCGCGCTCTAGGGCAGGAGTTCTAACCACTGAGCCACCGTTCTGCCCCTGGTGACATGTGGCTGGAGTGCATTCCCTCAGCTGGTGATTGAGCAGATAATCTCACAAACTTTTAAAAAAGCCTTTGGATATGCAATTGGTGGTGCAGGCTCGCACTTACATTCAATGATTCTATGTGGTGGCAGCCATGAACACTGATATATTCTGAAGCAATAGCTAATGGCAGTTCCTGGTTTGTTCCATTGACTGTGTCAGTAAGTGAGCCTCCAGTGAAGTGCTGGCGTTATCTCCCACTTTCTACTGAAGTGTTTAGGTTTCCTCGCGTTGGTAATGTAATTTTCTGTGTCGTTGATGTCATTTCCGGCCCTTTTTCTCAGAGGGTGGTAGATGGAGTCAAAATTGAATTGTTTGTTGATGGAGTTCCGGTTAGAATGCCATACTTCTAGGAATTCTTGTGCTTGTCTCTGTTTGGCCTGTCCTAGAATGGATATGCAGACCGAGTCAAAGTGACGTACTTCCTCATCAGTACGTAAGAAATTAGCGTTTGTGTCAAGTATTTTGTGGCTAATTGATGTTCATATATCCTGGTGACTAGTTTTCTGCTTGTTTTTCCGTTGTAGGGTTTGTTACAGTTCTTGCAAGGCTTATTGTTCCTGAAGCAGAACGGAGAAAGATTTGAATTTATTGTGGTGCTCAATAGTATGAATAAACAGTCAGAGTGAAAAATAATGTTCTATTAGTTGGCATTACAGCATCAAAGAATTCTAATTTCAAGGTTGTCAGCAAAAGAGCTAGGAGTGAAATAAGGAAAAACGTCTTTATTTAGCGAGTTGTTACGAACTGGAATTGACTGGCTGGGGAAGTTGTGGATGAAGAGTCAAAAGAGAACTGTGTATATATTTGGAAATTATTAATTTAACGGGCAACAGAGAGAGGGCTGGCAAATGGGAGGTGCTTAGGAGACAGTTTTGGAACTGATTCATACATAATGGCCAATGGCCTCCTCCTGTACTTTAAAGTCTTTTACTCTATCATGTGTCAGCTGTGAATAAAAGTCAGTGTCCAATTATTTCACAGTGTAAATGCTCGCAAATACCTGATTATTTGGTGCAGCATAAGCATTTAAAATGCAAGTATTGCAAGGTCAGCTTCATTATGAAGTCTAATTATTACTCAAAACATGAATATTTTACATTTTGTATTCCAATTGCTAAAGCAAATATATCATTGCTTTGGCACAAAACCTTTTGGAAAGCTCTGACTTCTCACTAACGCGATATTATGTTCGTTGTTTTTTTTCACTATCCACATTTCATATTAAATATCATTCATTCTAAAAATTGGAAGTTTTCAAGTTATTGTTCATTGAAATTTGATAACAAAAATAATTTCTTTAGTTTAATATTCACAGTCCATGTTGAATTATTGCCATTTTAAAATTGTGGCAAATAGCTGAAGATCGTACATTTCAGTGAGAAATTAAACTGATTGATATATATAAATGTATAAGAACGCTAATTCTATTTGTATGTTCAATTTTCTGCTCACTCTGAATATGCAATCACTCAGAAGCCAATCACTTCAAAAATATTGGAGTGGCAAAACATTGCTTTGAATCCTGACATTGAATATCTAATTTTGATAACTACAAGAGTTATGTTCTTTCTTCGATAAAATAAAATGTACATGCTTTATTTCTGTGTTAGAAAATATTGACAGGAGTTTATATTTTCGTTCCATAAATATAGAATCAACAGAATTGATTGAAGAGATTATAATTCAGTTGAATGGTTATCGTTCACATCTTATTGTGGCCCAATTCATGATATATAGCAAACATCCGATTATTGTTCTGGTCAGTAAAGTCAACACCTTGCAATGAGCAACGCTGAAAATTGCTTCCAATTTATCTGAAATCATTTACCGTGTTATTGGACCTCACAGCTGCCTGAGACACAGAGAGACTCAGTGGCCTGTTCCAAAATCTGTGCATTGGGCTTCTAACGTGGTTCAGGGCAGTCAGTCAAACATTACTTCAAAACAAATAATTTGGAATCCTCCTTGGGCAGGGGGATAACCCGCCAACAGACTATCACTGGTCTCAGTGTAGGTACAAATATTGTCCAGGTTAAATACTAATGGCTGACCAGCAACTAGGTTTTGAAATTCATCTTCAGTCAGAGCCTGGACCAGAGAGCAGACGTGTTGACATGGAGAGCCAGAATCACTCCATACAAGTTACCTGTGGTGATGAAATCTGACCTGTCTCCCAGACTCCATATACCTGCACCCCGGACCAGACATGGGTGAAGACGTTAACAAGTTGACAATCTATTGCAGTGCCTTGTGTCTCACAAAGAAACCTCTAAAGCCATGTTCAATACATGTCACCTTCACATTCTCCAGTATCAAAGTAAAATTGTACATCTCTATGAATGGTCAGAGATTACTACATGGATCACACAGTAGAACGTAAGTAAAGTAACCAGCAGCAAACGGCAATCCACAAATCACATTAATAACTGAACTTGGCGGATTCTGTCTGGTCGAAGTAACCACACAGATTATACTGGCTTTCAGTAACTGTGACAATGCACACCAAAACTGGATGTTTTGGCCTTACACCTCTCCAAAGCTTCGTGATCTCACACACATCACTCCCTCACACATTCAACAGTTGATGAAAATCCACAAGCTGGGTGAAACTGGAAACAGAGAACAGTGCAGCACTGTACAGGCCCTTCGGCCTTTGACGTTCTGTCGACCTTTTATCCTATTCTAAAATCAGACTAAACTACATAACTTTCATTATACTATCATTCATGTGCCTATCCATTTAAATATCCATAATATAGCTGATTTTACTACAACTATTGGCTGTTCATTGCACACACCCACGACTGTCTGTGTAAGGAACTTACCTCTGACATCTCCCCTAAACCTTCCTCCAATTACCTTAAAATCATACCCCATCGAGATAGCCATTTCCACCCTGGGAGAAAGTCTCTGGCTATCCACTCTATCTATGCCTCTCATCATCTTGCATACCACTGTCAAGTCAAGTTCCATTCTTCTTCGTTCCAAAGAGGAAAACAACCTAGCTCCCTCACATTTTCTTTGCACGACATGTCCTTCAGTCCAGGCAGCATCTTGATAAATTTCCTCAGCATTCTCATCAAAGCTTCCACATGTTTTCCATAACGAGGCAACCAGAATTGATCACAATATTCTAAGTATGGTCTCACAAGAGCTCCATATAGTTGGAGCATAACGTTCCAGCTCTTAAACTCAATCCCTCGGCTAATGAACACATCAAACACCTTCTTAACAACCGTATTAACCTGGGTAGAAACTTTGTGGGAGCTTTGCTATGGCCCATATGATCCTCCATTCCTCCACAATGTAAGAATCCTGCCTCTAACCCTGTATTCTGCATTCAAATTCGACCTTCCAAAATGAATCGTATCCCGCTTTTCCATCTTGAGCACCATCTGCCAGTTAGCAGCCGAGTCCTGCATCCTGTCAATGTCCTGTTGCAAACGACAACAGCCTTCCACACTATCCACAATTCCACCAACCTGTGTTACATCATCAAACTTACTAACCTACCCTTCCACTTCGTCATCCAAGTCATTTATCAAAATCACAAACAGCAGAGGTCCCAGAACCGATCCTTACAGAACACCACTGGTCACCAAGTTCCACACTAAATACTACCCATTTACCACCACCCGCTGTCTTCTATGGGCTTGCCAATTCTGTATCCAGACAGATAGGTCTCCCTGTATGCCATGCCTCCTTACTTTCTGAATGAAACTACCACGGGGAAGTTTATCAAACACCTTGTAAAAATGCATGCACTCCGCATTCACTGCTCTACCTTCTTAAGTGCGATTAATCCAATCCTCAAAGAATCCAATAAGAGTTGTGAGGTATGACCTGCCCCTCACAAAGCCATGCTGACTATTTTAAATCAAACTATGATTTTTCAGAATACTCTCCAATACTTTGGTCAATACTGATGCAAGACTGACTGGTCTGTCATTCTCAGGACCATCCCTGTTCCCTTGCCTGAACAAGGGAGTAACGTTTGCCACCCTCCAATCAACCGACGCTACTCAAATGGAGAGTGAAGACGCAAAGACCATCGCCAAAAGCACAGAAAGCTCTTCCCTCTCTTCCTGTAGTAACCTAGGGTGTTTCCTGTCTGGCCGAGGGATTTATCTATCCTTATGTTTGTACTTCAATCAGTCTGTATTTCACCTCAACTTGTTTACTCCCTGTCCAACCAACTGATTGACTGCTTTCCATTTCAGGGCTCTGTACAGTGCTGCCTTCCTGAGCAAGTATGGTTCCCAATATCCTGTGTATTATGGAATGGAAAACATGGGAATGCCTTTCTCATGAAGGACAGATGCCAAAACTTTGACTCTGCTGTTCTTCTGATGCTGCCTGAATGGCTGTGCTTTGCCAGCGCCACACTTTTCGACTCTGATCACCAGGATCTGCAGTACTCACGATCTCCATTACTGAGGGCTGTCCTCTCTACACACTGAGAAGGCAATTAATCAACAGAAACCAGTTGTATTTAGAACTGACTGTTCAGTTCTGGAAAGCTGCATTTGACGAACACTTTTACTAAAAACGAAATTACAATTCAAAAAATTTTCATTCAGTCCCAGAGTTACAGTTTTGGTTCATGAATTGGACAGCTTGATAACGAGCAGTGAATGACTGAAGAACTCCGAGGTACAGAGTATTCCAGGCGATATATTTCATGTTGGATGTGCTTTACTTTAATGCTGCTAATATTATCAGGCAGACGAATAAGACAAGGAAACGAGGTGACATGTGGAAGTGTGGCACTTTTGCCATTACAGAGATGTGTTTGAGGGAGGTCATGGCTAACAACTCAATATTCTGTGGTACCAGAACTTTTGTCAGGACACGAAAGGGGGTAAAAGAGGAGGTAGTGGTGCCTTATTAATTATGGAGTCAGTTACTGGCGTAAGAAGGGACGATATCTTGAAAGGATCTTCTACTGAGGCTTGGTGGTTAAAGGTCAGTCTCAAAACCATGACAGAAACACTGTTTGGGATATATTGTAGACCCCCAGATAAAGGAAAGTACGGGAGCAGGTATATAACCAAGTTATTTGGATGTGTAAAAACAATAATACGATCATTATATTCAGGTATTTTAATTCCAAACATTAGTTCGGTCAGTGATAACTTCTTAAGCGGGGGCAGGTGCTTTGAAATTTATTCCCGAGAGCTTCTTATATCAACATAGAGCAGATACAACAATGGGCAGTGCAGCGCTGGGCCTCACTGTGGGGAACGAAGCCACTCAGGTGTTTCAGGCAGAAGTGGGAGACCATTATAGGACCAGTGACCGTGATATCGCACATTTTGACTTTGCTAAGCAAAAGACCCCAAAACTGTTTGAAATATAAAAGCTTTTTGGATTGGGTATACAGATTTTATGAAAAAAAATGACAGGATCTGGGCAAAGTGCAGTTGCTTCTGGGTGAAATCGTAGCAGAACAAGGTGGGGCGAAGGTTGAGGGATCACTTGATTAAAATGGAATTGATGACAGTGTCGGCCCCGCATGTTACACCGAAGATAACATTTAGGAAAACAAGCCCAGAGAACCTCAGATATCGACGCAAATTCCGAACAGGATGAAAAAAGGAAGAGAAGCTTAACGCAGATACCAAGTGAGCGGGCCAATGACGGTCCTAAAAGAATATAGCAAGTGGAGGGCTAAACTTAAAAACTCAGTAGAAGAGCAGAAGAAGGGTTGATAAAACTTTAGCATGTAAGATTAGCAAGAATCCAAAGTCTTTTTTTTTGGTTTATTAAGGGGAAGACGATAATGTGGGAAAGAATGAGAGTGTTAGGGTCTAAGAGGACAGTCTGTTCACAGAGCCAGAGAATATGTTAAATACATTCTACGAATCGGTCTTCAGTTTGGAGAAGCTGTTACTGGATTCAGGGAGATTGACCGTTTGACCCTTGAGCAAATTGACACAGGTGCTGAGTAAGAATTGGAAGTTGATGCAAGATAGAGTGGGCAAATAACCAGATTAAAGACCACCAAGTCTCACATCAGTGAGGGGGAAACAATTGTAGAAAATTCGGAGGGCTGTTAAGGCTGGATCATTAAATTTCTTCAAGGCTGAGACAGACAGATTTTTATACAAGTGTTACAGGAAATCATAGGAAAGTGGAATGGGGATTGGCAAAATAAATATAACCTAATCGAAGGAAAAGCAGACTCAGTGAGAGGATAGATATATTGTTTCCCCTTTGTTTAATGGAGTTCTTTTCCAATAGCCCTGTATTCACAAGAACATCAACCTCTCTCACTATGGAGTGAGACTCAGTTTGGAATGCAATTGAGGGATTCAAGGAATTCATAAATGCGATACTAATAGACAGAAAGTACGAGAGGTCTGCAATAACACGGATTGCCTGTCGGGGTGAGGATTTGCATCGACACTGGCACCACTACCAGAAGGAAGACCTCAGCAAGACACCCTCCAAGGCTAAGCAGAGACCTGCACTGGAGAACAGGTAGTCAGGGGCCAGGTGTCAAGGAGTGCTGAAGGCCTAAAGACTATGAAACTATCGTGTCTCCTTCCTTCCCTTCCCTGACCAAAACTATGTGTGGAGGGGTAGAGAGACATGCCGTTGTAGCAGTAGGGCTTTGACATGAAGGGCTTCGGACAGCTCCAGCTCAGCAAAATGTACAGGGAAACTGAAATAAAGTCCTTTTAACTTTATTGCTACAGCAGTCGAGATGGCAGTTAGGGCAGTCTCACTTTCCTCGTGTGGGATGTGGGAGCTCACGGAGATTTTCACTGTCCCTGATGGCTACACGTGTGTCTGTGCACCCAGCTTCAGCTCCTGGGAGACCGTGTTAGGGCGCTGGAGCTGGATGGCACGGTGGCTCAGTGGTTAGCACTGCTGCCTCATAGCACTAAAGGATCAGGGTTCAAATCCTGGCTCAGGCAACTGTCTGCATTGAGTTTGCACGTTTTGCCCATGTCTGCATGTGTTTCCTCTGGGTGCTCTGGTTTCCTCCCATAGTTTCAAAGATGTGCAGGTTAGGTGCATTGGTCATGCTAAATTTTCCCGTAGTGTTAGGTGTAGGGTAGTGGGTCTAGGTGGGCTGCTCTTCGATGGGTCGGTGTAGATTTGTTGGGCCGAAGGGCCTGTTTACACGCCGTAGGTAATCTAACTTAGGATGCACTCAGAGTCATCTGAGATACTGAGAACTTCATAGATAAGTGCTTTAGTGTAGTGGCCACGCCCAAGACACGCCCCTAGTTATGTCCCCCCAGTTATGTAATATTCCAGTCCAATGTTCATCGCCCTCAGTTCATTAGCTTTACCTGTCAGTCCTGTTGTAGTTAAATAAACACACTTTATTCCAACAGGCATACCTTGCTTCCTGTCATATTCTAGGTAGAGAGTGGCTGTGCGACCACCAGGAATGGCAAAGGGAGTAGGCAGAGAGTACAGAAATCTCGTGTGGCCATTCCTCTCGATAACAAGTAGACCATTTTGGATTGTTGGGGGCGATGACCGTTCAGAGGAAACCAGCAGTAGCCAAGTTGGTGGTACTACCACTGGCTCTGGGGCACAGCGGGAAAGCGGAAAGGTAAACAGGACGTTAAAGATAGGAGGGTCGATTGTTAGAGAGACAGATCAGAGATTCTGTGGCCACAAACGGGAATCCAGGATGGTGGGTTACCTCCCAGGTGCTAGGGTCCAGGATGTCTCCAAGTGGCTGCAGAACATTCTCAACAGGTTGAGTGAGCATCCAGAAATCATTATGCACGTTGGCACAAATGGTACCCGTAGCAACAGGGACGAGTTCCTGCAGCGTGATTGCAGAGAGCTAGGAGAAACATTTAAAAAGAAACCTTGACAGTGGTAATCTCATGAGATGGAGATTACCATCAGAGACTTGTACTAGAGGGGGCACCAATATCTTGGCGGCCAGTTTTTATAGTGTTACAAGGGTGGGTTTAAACTGGATTGGCAGGGGGTGATATCCTCAAGAGCAGGGAGGCAAGTGCGAGGCTGGAAGGAGATATAGTAATCAGAAATAGTAAGATTAGGCTGGAAAACGACAGAGAAATGCCTTTTGGATTAAATTGCATCTATGTCAATGCAAGAAGGCCTACAGGTAAGGCCGATGAACTCAGGGAGTGGATTCGTCGGTGGGACTGGGATATTATAGCCATTACAGAAATATGGCTAAGTGATGGAAAGGACTGACAGCTTAATGTGCCAGGGTACACGTGCTTTGGGTGAGACAGAGATGGCGGAAAGAGGGGAGGGCAGTTGCATTTCTGATTAAGGGGAGTTCCACAGCAGTAATCAGAGACAAAATAACTGATGGATCACCCAGTGAGGCTTTGTGGGTGGAGTTAAGAAATAGGAAGGTGTTGGTGAGGTGATTGGGGATGTATTATAGGCCCCGAAATAGTCTACAGGGATGAGAGTAACAAAAATGCAGGGAGAGAGGGGAGACCTGCAGGAGCAATAGGGTTATCATAATAGGAAATATAATTTTTAAAATACAGACTGGAATGGACAGAGCTAAGGGATTTGATGGGATAGAATCGGATAAAAGCGTCAGGAAAGTTTCTTCAAGCAGTATACAGAGTGTCCTACTCGGGAAGGGGCAAAACTCGAAATTTTCTTCGGAAATAGGGCAGGAAAAGTGACTGAGTTAACAGTGGGGGAGCACTTTGTGACCAGTAAGCGTAGTTCTATTAATTTTCAAATAGTTATGTAGAGGGGCAAAACTGGTCCTCAGGTTCATGTTCGAACTTGGGGCGTGGCTCAGGTCCAGGCAGCTGGGATCAAGGTAATCCCTGGAGGTATATAAGAGATAACGGAGTTTACTGAAGAAGGAAATCAGTAGGGTGAAAAGGGGACAAGAAAGAGCCTTGGCTGAGAAGATTAAGATGAATCCAAAAAGCTACTTTAAATATGTTAAAAGAAAACTCAATAACTGGATAGAAAATAGGACCCATCGGAGACCAATGTGGACAAGTATGTGTGGAACTATAAGTGAAGTCCTCAACGAATATTTCTACTCTATGTTTACCGTGGAGAAAGACATGTTCACTTGAGAACTTGAGGAAGTTAGTGGTGATATCTTAGGGACAATCCATATCATAGTAGAGGAGATTTTGGACGTACTGGAATGTTTGAAAGTGGATAAATCTCACGGTCCTTACCCGATATATCCAAGAACACCTCAAGGGGCTCCAGAAGAGTTTGCGGGGACATTGGCCTATGATGTTGATCATCATTGACCACAGTGACTTCCCAGAAGACTGGAGGATAGCAAATGTTGTGCCCTTATTCAAGAAGAACTGAACACAAAAAACCTTGGAACTAAAGACCAGTAAATTTCTGAGGGATAAGATTTACTTGCATTTAGAAAGACAGGCTTTGATTAGGAATAGTAAGTGTGGCTTTGTGTGAGGAAGTTTGTACCTGACAATTCTCTTAAAGTTATTGGATGATGTGACTAGGAAAATTGACTTAAGTGGGGCAGTAGATTTCAAAACATGTGGTGTTGAAAAAGCACAGCAGGTCAGGCAGTATTCATCAGGAACGTCCAAACCATCGATTCTCCTGTTCCTCTGATGCTGCCTGACCTGCCGTGTTTTTCCAGTGCCACACTTTTCGACACTGATCTCCAACAACTGTCGTGCTCACTTTCTCCATGGACGGTAGATTTAGTCAATATGGATTTCAATTACACCAGAAAAGAATGAGGCTTTTCATCCCCTGGAGCCTGATATACAATTACAGGAGGAGGCAAATAAGCCCCTAGGGCCTATAAAACTGTAACCAGATCATGCAGCACCAGTATCCAGTTGCACAGGATCAATCTATTCAGCTACTTGAATCAGTAACACAAGAAATGGAAGAGGCCACAAAGTGACTGGACTATGGGGTATGCTGGAATAAAACCAGGCCATATAGCCGCTCAGACCTGCCCTTCCATTCAGTAAGTCAGGGCTGATTTGCACTCGGCCGCAATTTCTCTTTAATGCCCAATTCTTTGTAGCCCTCGACTCTCTCTTGGGTCAAAACCCATTGAAACCCACTCACACCCCCCAAACATTTCAGAGATGTAGCCTCCCCTAACTGTCTGGTCCCAACTATCACTACTCCCTGAGAGAAGGAAACACTCCCCACACATATACCTTGGCCTACTGACATGGATAGAAGATATGAACACAGCGTAAAATGACTGGCCCTGATAACACGGCAGTATTTGATTGAGCGAGATGTCAAAGAGACTGAACAAAATTGAACTTGATGAGAATCAGTTGTAAACTCCCCACTGGTTGAATCATTCAGAGCACAATGGGGCTGGTGGACATAAATCCTCAGTCCCTGGATATCTCTGTGGGCAATCCTCAGGGTAGCTTCTTCGGCACAAACATCTTCAGCTGCTTCCTCAATGTCTTTCGTTCTGTCACACAATCAGAGATGGGGATGTTCTTTGAAGATTATACAATGTTCAGAACAATAAGTAAACTCCTAAGGTACTAAAGTATCAAATCTGGACAACATTCAAGCTTGTGCTGTTAATGTATAGGTAACATGAATCAAAAGCTCTGCTGGGCACTAAACATTTCCACGGTTAAAAGAAAGAGGAACCCCTTCAGCAACTCTAGCTGGTTTCCTAGTAATATAAGAAAGCCATTCAGCCCATCAGATCTATTGGATAACAAGAGGCACAATGCATTCACTCACTCCTGCCTATTATACAAGAAGACAATTTAAAATAAAAGCAGATGTTGGAATCCAAAATACACACGCAGGAATCTGGAAGAACAGAATAAGCAAGGTAGCATCAAGACTTTGAGAAGTGAACGCCTTGGATATAACCCTTCGTCAGGACTGTGGATGGGAGTAAGGGGGTATATAGATAAAGTGGCGGGTGAGGGAGGAGGAGGCAGAGTGGCGAGGTGGGGATAAGTAAACACAGGTAAAGGGTATCAGCGAGTTGTTGATGGGAGCGCTGAATCCAGTTGGTAGCTGGACAAAAGGTTGCTCAGAGGAATGGAAGGCAGGGGAGGGCTTGGGAAGGGAGTCGGGGGATTGGAAGGGAGGTTAATTGAAATTGGAGAATTCAATGTTGCGTCTCCAGGGTATAGGCTGCACAGGTGACAGGTGAAATCTTGTTCCACCAGATTATGGTTTGGTTCATTGTTGCAATGGAGGAGGCCAAGGATGGCCATGTTGGAAAGGGATTGGGAAAGAGACTTGAAATAGGACGTGACTGGGATGTCTTCCATTCCACCTAACGGCCCTAACTTTCAGCTCCCAATGGGATTCATCCCCCCATCGCCCAACCATTTTGTACCCACCACTTGTGTCCACATAGCCGTAACTCACCATCCCCCTGATCTCGCCACCCCAAACCACTCCCTTCCCTCTTTATCTGCAGCTCCCCCTACCCCCCCAACCCAGTTCTGAAGAATGGTTTATACCTGAAATGTTGACTTTCCCAGCTCATGGTGCTGCCTGGCTTGCTGTGTTCTTCCTGCCTTCTGTTTGTCTCCTATAACCCAGGAAGATAAGAGTCTAGTCAGCACAGCGTGCTGGTTGGCAGAAACCACGGGTTGCTCACTGAAGTCTTTGAACCTCTGTCTTCGGGCAAGGAGGAAGATATTCAGTTCCTTGAGACACTGACACATGAACAGAAGAGGCCATTCAGCCCCTCCAAACTGTTAGACTTAAATAGGAGGATGTCATTGTTGCTGCAACACGACAAACCAATGAGGCACAGACTGCACAGACAGACTGCTCCATGTTGTTCCTCCTGGCTCCATTGCTAATGGTACACACGTGCTATGTTAACGTGGTTTGCCGATCATGAGGATGGAAAGTGATTGGTTTGTGCCAAGTCCCAAGGATGCATCTTCTATCTCCGAGATGTTATGGACCAGGCTAGACCACTCAAAACACTTTTAAGCAGGCAGCCCAGCGCATGCCTTTGCAATTTGTTTCGGTAAGTGTACAATGAAAATTAGTCGGAGTAATTTAGATAGGTTGACTACTAGATTTCAAAACAGACATAAACTTTATTCATAAAATTACACAATGAAACACAAAGAACAGAATAAAGAATCACGACAGATTTCAACCTATTCAGGTAGACTTAATTATGCTATTCCGGATATACACAACTGTCCCAATAGGCAAACTCCCAATAAAAACCAATATAAATGGAACACAAACTTCCAGATTGAAGTTGAAGTTCAGAAAAGAGAGAGAGTTTCCACACAGCTCAGTTGAACTTCCCAGTTCAAGACTCAACTGAAAACTGCTCAGGTAAGCTATTTCAACTAAAATAGCTCACCACTCTCCGTTCATTATACTGGTCACTTATAAAGCATGACCACTTTGGCCTGAAGTCTCATCTGTTTCCAAGTAAACAAAAGGCCTCTGAAAATACTTTTCATCTCTGTACCAAACCAGACTGGTCAGAGCTTGGCCCCGTTTTATTGTACCTCTGAAAAAAATCAAGGACAAAGTCTCCTTGAGCCAAGGAACAGCTTTTAGACAAAAAATGGACTTGCTTTGTGACATGTCTCTCCCACCCCTTGAAAAAAAGAACCACCAATACTAAAAGGTGGCTGCATTTTCAACCCTTCCAAACCCAGTTAGTAGTCTCAAAACTGACAGATACACTATATTAATTGTAAACATTGAAACACGCACAAACCCATGCAAATTCAGGCCGCAGTATACCCACTACCGAACACCTCCGTATCTCATTCGAGTCTCAATAACTCATCAGCTTTCACGTTTTCGTGACCTGCCACATACACAATTGTCAGATCGAATGGCTGCAACAACAATCTCTATGTAAACAGTCTGGCATTTTTGTCTTTAAGTTTTTCCACAAATGTCAATGGGTTGTGATCAGTGTATACGATTGTCTCAGATGAATTGCTGATAATATAAACACAGTTATGGTGTAATGCCAACAACAAATTTAAAGTCTTTTTCTCCACCGTTGAAGATTTCTGTTGATGAATGTTCGACTTCCCAGAAAAATACCCGATGGGTCTTTCTATTCCCTCATCATCCTCCTGCACCAACACCGGACCGACACCCACATCACTGGCAACGATAGCCACCTTGAAAGGCTTCATGTAATACAGTGTAGCTAATACTGGGGGCAGTGGCTAACACAGTTTTTAGGCTGCAAAATGCCCTTTGACAGTCCTCTGTCCACTCAGAGTTCTTGCCCTGGACAATTCGGTGAGTGGAGCAGCCACACTGCTTAAAGTTTGGCACAAATTTTCAGTAAAATCCAGTCAATCCCAGGAACCGTAGTATTGCATATTTCTTCTTGTCGACAGTGTGGAACATTCCCATAACTACTATAGTTTTTGTATCTCATGGGGCCATTGGTCCATGTCCAATACCGTGACCCAGGAACGTGACTTGGGCTTTTTCAAATTCGCTTTTAGCTAGGTTAACCACCAAGCCTTCCTTCTGAAGCCAATCAAACAAGTCCGTTAAATGCTGTAAATGTTCTTTCCATGAGTGACTAAAAATCACCAGGTCATCAATGTACATCACATGGTTGGGTAATACGGCAATGACCTTATTATCAGTCTCTGAAATGTGGCTGGATCATTTTACATACCAAATGCAACAACTTTGAACTGATATAGTCCATTTGGCGTTATGAAAGCGGAAATTGCCTTTGCTTTCTCTGTCAGAGGTCCTTGCCAGGAGCCTCTGAGCAAGTTCAACTTAGAACTATAAGTATCTTCTCCCACTTTTTCGACACAGTTCTCCAAACATGGAATTGGACATGCATCAGTCTTTGTAACGAAGTTGACTTTGTGAAAGTCCACACATGACCGCTGGGTAACATCTGGCTTTGGCACCATGACTATATATGAGCTCCAATCACTGTAAGTCACTTCGATTATACCATCGTGGAGCGTGTGCTCTATCTTCGTCTGAACCTGTACCAACATTAGAGGGTAATGCCTTTAAGGATGTTGCTTAATCAGAACAACATCTCCTGTGTCTACATCATGCACAATTATGTTCGTACTCCCCAGTTTATTTTAGCATATATCTCCACGGTATTGCAATACCTCTTTCAGGTTACTATGCTTTTCTTGAGGAAGGTAACTCAATAATTTATCACAAGTTTTGACAATTTTCTCATTGTTCAATTTGATTTGAGAAATGTCCAATTCAGAATCCTCCGAACTTGGTTCTTCTTTCTGTGCTGTAATCATTAACACCTTCTCCTCTTGCTTTCGTTCCCTATCAAAATACCTGTTGAGTATATTCACATGGCACACTCTGTGAGATTTCTGCCTGTCTGGAGTCCGTACCAAGTAGTTCACTTCATTCAATTTCTTCCCAATTTGATAAGGGACACTAAAACTTGCTTGTACAGGCTCAACTGTTACTGGAAGTAACACCAATACCGTATTCCCAATTGCAAAATTGCAAATTTGTGATTTATGATCCACTTCCTGTTTCATTGTATGCTGCGATACTTTTAAATGCTGTCTACCCAACTCTCCAGCACTATTTTAGCTGCATTTCGGAATGGCAGGCAGTGTCCAGTAGGGTACCACAGGGATCCGTGCTGGGACCGCAGCTTTTTACCATATATGTTAATGATATAGAAGATGGTATCAGCAATAACATTAGCAAATTTGCTGATGATACAAAGCTGGGTGGCAGAGTGAAATGTGATGAGGATGTTAGGAGATTACAGGGTGACCTGGACAAGTTAGGAGAGTGGGCAGATGCATGGCAGATGCAGTTTAATGTGGATAAATGTATGGTTATCCACTTTGGTGGCAAAACAGGAAGGCAGATTACGACATCAATGGAATCAATTCAGGTAAAGGGGCAATTCAGAGAGATCTGGGTGTTTTTTTACACCAGTCAATGAAGGTAAGCATGCAGGTACAGCAGGTAGTGAAGAAGGCTAATAGCATGCTGGCCTTCATAACAAGAGTGATTGAGTATCGAAGCAAAGAGGTGCTTCTGCAGCTGTACAGGGCCCTGGTGAGACCAGCCATGGAGTACTGTGTGCAGTTCTGGTCTCCAAATTTGAGGAAAAACATTCTGGCTATTGAGGGAGTGCAACGTAGGTTCACCAGGATTATGAAAGGATTGGACACTCTGGCAGCAGGAAACATGTTTCCGCTGATGGGTGAGTGCCGAACCAGAGGACACATTTTAAAAATACAGGGAAGACCATTTAGGACAGAGATGAGGAGAAACTTCTTCAGCCAGAGAGTGGTGGCTGTGTGGAATGCTCTGCCCCAGATGGCAGTGGAGGCTCAGTTTCTGGATTCATTTAAGAAAGAGTTCGATAGAGCTCTCAAAGATAGTGGAATCAAGGGTTATGGAGATAAGCCAGGAAGAGGATACTGATTAGGAATGATCAGCCATGATCATATTGAATGGCGGTGCAGGTTTGACGGCAGAATAGCCTACTCCTGCACTATTGTCTATTGTCTATTGTCTATTTAATCGTTCGCTAAAATTTGACACATCGTCCAAATGTGTGGTCTCTGAATTCTGACTTATTAATTTTTCCTTAACTAATGGTAATGGTCCTTACACTTCTTGCCCACAAATTAATTCAAATAGTCTGAATTTGGTCGATTCATTTCGTGCGTCTCTGATCACAAATAGTTCAAAAGGAATTTCCTTATCGCAATCATCTGGATTATCCTGACCATAAACCCTCAACATGGTCTTCCTTGTTTGATGCTCATGCTCACTGTGATTCCGAATACTACATAGTAGATTTGAATTGCTTTATTCCCAAGTAATCAATCACCTGCTTGAATAGTTCGGATGTTAGGCTTGATCTGTCTGGATCTCTATTGGTAGTCCGTACCTAGTTAAAAATAAGTTTTGTTTTCTACAACTGTTTTAGTTGTGATGCTGCATAATGGGTCTGCCTCTGGAAATCGAGTCGACACATCCATTATTGTTAATAAATACTTATTCCAACTTTTTGTTTGAGATAGGGGACCTATAAAATCTGTCAAGACTCTTGTGTAAGGTTCCTCAAATTCTGGAATAGGTATTCAAGTTGTAGGTTTTATTCATGCCCGTGTGACATATTTGAGATGTTCTGGCAATATTCAACTACATCTTTATGTAGTCTAGGCCAGTGAAAATATCTTTGTATTTCAGCCTGTAATGTCCTCACCCCGAAATGATCTCCAAGTGGTAGCTCATGCGCCACTCGCAGCACCTCCTTTCTATACACAACAGGCAAAACAATTTGATGAATTTCTGTCGACGTCTGATCTGCTTTAATGTGTGCTGATCTCCATATCCGCATTAAGACATCATTTGTTAAGTAATAACACACAGGAATGCATTCATTCTCTTTCTTACTAAATATCTTTTGATATAAATTTTGTAACTCCTCATTTTTCAGCTGTAACTCAATCAGCTTATCAGAGCTAAAAATACGCTCATATTTTCCTACTTGTTCCTTCTCTGTTCCACTTATCTGATCAAAAAGAAATTTTCGGATAACTCTACGTCAGCTTCCTTATCTGTGCCTTTATCCTGCTTAGACCTGTGCATCTGTGATCTTCTGGTCATGCAATCAGGGGGAAATTTCTGGACAAACATTCTCCATGTCTTCAGTTGCCTGCATCTCCACTGGCTTTTCAACTAGAATAGGCAGCACGACTACCAAATCAGCTATATTATTTGCAAGGACTGAGAGCTGAGAGTTAGGGGTCCAGTACTCCTACCACACATTCTCCACTCTTCTCTGGACTCCCTAGCCTCACTTTACATAACTAAGCACTTTTTGCCTCACTATGAATTCCTGTTACTAGCACATTTTCTGACAATAGTCTCTCAAGAGTGCATAAACCCTCACCCCTCAGCATTACAGACTAAAAAGATCCTGTGTCAATTAATATCGGAACCTCCTTACCAATTACTCCTGGCCTATGTGAATAAACTCTTCCCTTTCATGTAAGTTTTTATGCAGATTTGACACGTCCACTGATCATCTTGTACACACTGAGGCAGTTGCCTAACTCCCCCTATGCTTTATGTTCCGAGTCCAACAAAACTTCCAGGCTTGTCTGTTATCCTACAGCTGTTTTTCTCCCAGCCCATCAACACTGTGATTTTTTGTGGCCCACTTTATTACAATGAAAACACCATAGTATTTTAACTTCTTTGTCCCCTTCAAGGTTTTCTTTATTACTGTCGTACGTTATCCTTATAAACTGCACTGTGATCTACCTTTCCCTTTGCATGTGAGGATATCTCTTTGCTCCAATTTCTGTCCCTCAGGGACTAGAACTGGTTCTGGAAGCCAAACCAAGTTTATGTACCAGTTCATAATCATCAGCTATTTCAACAGCTAAACTTGCTGTTTACATTCTCTGCTCTTCAACCTGAGTTTGCTCTACTTCAGGTAGTGAAATTTTGAATTCCTCCAAGTACTAACCTCTCTAAGAGCATGATAGCTTTGCTTGAATTTTAAAGCTCATATCCAACTATCGAAATTAGTCTGTGTGATCGTTAAAAACTCAGTGGTTTGACCAGGATCCCTCATTAGATTCCTGAAAGGTCGCCTATACAGACAAAATGTTTTCTGTAACCTGCTCATACTCCCCAGATACTTCCTCTGATAGGGATGTGAATACCTCACCAGTCCTACCTACAAGTTTCGTTTGGATCAACAAAACCCATATTGCCTCTGGCCACTGCATTTGTTTCGCAAACTTTTCAAATGAGATGAAAAGGGCATCACATTCTTCTCATCAAATTGAGGCAATGCTTGAACATACTCAAACAAATTCTCACTAGGCTTCTGACTACCAGGGGCTCGCTCATCGTCACTCTCATCCTTACTAAGCACATACTCAGCCGTTATCTCCAGCCTTTTACACTGACTTCCCTTTTTATGAGTCAGTTTTTGCTATTCAAAAGCTCTCTCTTTCTCTCTCCCCTGTTGCTCTCTCTTTTGCCATTCTTTCTTTTTACTCTCTGTTCTGCTGCTCTCTCTTTTCCCCCTCTTCTGCATTTTATCAAAAGTCAAATGTTTCATTTTGCTGCCCTTTCCCTACTTCTCGATGTTAACTCAAGATGTTTTATTTGCAACTGAATTCTTGCCATCTCTGATTCTGATGGTTTCTCCAACAAGTTTAATTGACGAGCTACTGCTGTAATTATCTCTCCTTTCCTCACAGAAGCAGTCAGTTCCAATTCCAGCTTCTCTGCTAATTCTTGCAACTTGGTCTTAGTCACTTTTCGTAAAATTTCCAAAGTCACTGCATGCACACCCAGGAAACTTTTGGCAACTGAAATAGCCATTACTATTCTAAGCTTTGTCAACCCAATCAAACTAATACCCGAAATAAAGACACTAGCATCTCCCACTCGCTGTTAAAAATCCAGCAATGAGCTTACAATCTGTGATGGACGAGGCGCGAACACTCAAAACATTCTTCAGCAAGCAGCCCAGAGAATAACTTTGCAGTTTGTTTTGGTAATTATCCAATGAAAATTACCCGGAGTAATTTAGCTAGGGTGACTACTAGATTTTAAATCAGACAAAAACGTTATTCACAAAGTTACACAATGAAACACAAAGAACAGAATAAAGAGCCCCTACAGAATTCAACCTGTCCAGCAAGACTTAGTTGTGCTATTCCAAATACACAGAATAGTCCTAATAATCAGACTCCCTTGTAAAAACTTTATAATGGAATGCATGCTTGCAGGTAGAAGCTGAAGGGCAGAAAAGAGAGAGTTTCCACACAGCTCCCAGTTGAACTACCCAGTTCAAGACTCAACAGAAAACTGCTCAGCTCCGCTCAACTCAGCTAGCTCAGCTAAAAGAGCTGACAAAAACCCGTTCATTATACAGGTCACTTCTAAAGCATGACAACTTTGCCATGTAGTTTAATCTGTTTACATATAAATAAAAGGCCTCTGAAAATCCATTTCGCGTTTGTATCTCACCAGACTGATTGCAGCCTGGCCCCGTTTTATTGACCCTCTGAAAAACATCAAGGACAGAGTCTACTTGAAGCAATGAACAGCTTTTAGCAAGAAAGAAGGATTTGTTTGTGACAGAGAAGACAGGCTAGTTTTCTGTATGGACGTCAGAAACTGGTGGGAATGGCTAATACTATCAGAGTGTGGCTGATGACAGATTTGTGAACAACATGACGTTCAATGCAGGGTCACACACCAACTGTACATCCAGACGGTGAGAGTTCATTCAGAACCTGGAGCTCTCTCTCAAACAACATGGGGGCTTCATAGAGCTTTGTAAACTATCATAGCGTAATAGAATCCTATAGCACAGAGACTGGCTCATTACCACAAACTGGTTCATGCTGATCAAAATGTCCATCCTTGTTAACCCCATTTCCCTGCGCTTGGTCCATATCCTTCTAAACCTTTCCTATCTATATATTGTTCAAATGTGAAGACACGTACCATGGAAAATATGTTATATCTAATGCTATCCGTGTTTTGTTTTGGAAATAATGAGTGTTGATTCAATACACTCCAGTGTTAATGCAATCACTTTTTTTCTCTTTGTAGCGTTCCAGATTAAACACTCATTTCCTTCACACTCTCCTCATGGTACCATCACCGCAGAGATTAGTCTGCTGAAACTCCGTCACACCATCACTCTTTAGCAAGGAGATGATTGATTATAAATTAAAGAAAATACTGTCTCAAGTACACTCCACAACTGCAGGACGGTGTCTTCACTCTTATACTTTAATCAATTTGTAATGAACGATGCTACTCATTTATTGTGCTGAGTCATAGAGTCATTGAGATGCACAGCATGGAAACAGATCCTTCGGTGGGACCTGTCCGTGCCGACCAGATATCCCAACCCAATCTAGTCCCACCTGCCAGTACCCGACTGCTCTGTAGGAATTCTGTTAGTGCCTCATGATCAAGGACATCCAGCTCCTTTTCACCAAGAGCACTTCCCATCATCTCGCCTTCTCATAAATACAAACTGAGAAGGATGGCACTTTTTCCAAATCATTTATTGCCTTATGAAGCTAAGTCACACCAAAAACAACATCACTATTGCTGTTGTGGTTCTGTTCGCCGAGCTGGGAATTTGTCTTGCAAACGTTTCGTCCCCTGTCTAGGTTGGGAGTCAGTGCTTGGGAGCCTGATGTGAAGCGCTTCTGTGCTGTTTCCTCCTGCATTTATAGTGGCATTGCCATTGCCATTGCCATTGGAATTGATAGGATATACTGAGGAGGCGATGATCTAGCTGTACTATCTATGAATATGAATCCAGGGTATCAGGTAATGATCCAGACACCGAATCCAAATCCCACAATGGCAAATGTTGGAAATTGAATTCAATAAAATATCAGGAATTATGAATCAATTAAACCATTGTTGATTGTACTACCTGGCACTCTCATGGCCTTCAGGAAAGGAAATCTACTGTCCTCAGCTGGTCGGGCTTTCATGTAACTCCAGGCCCACAGCAATGTGGTTAACTCTGAGTTGCAGTTTGAAATAGCCAAGCCAGCCACTCAGTTATATCAGTCACTTCAAAGCCTCAAAGAAATGAAACCGTATGGTCCTCAGCACTGACTACTTGCAGCCCACAGACTGCAGTGGGTCAGGAAGGCAGCTCACCAAAACCTTCTTAAAGACAATGGGGAAAGGGGATTAAATGTTGGCCCAGCGTCCCATTAATGAATAAAGAAAGATGTTCCCACTCAGGGAAGAGACATAAATAATTTTAAACAGGGACTTTGACATATACCTTATATGGTCATGATTATCAGTAACATGGGAACAGGAGAAACATAAGCAAGGTTTAATTTTATTTTTTATTTCCATCACAGATGATTATCGGAAATCGCTTTGTTTGCTTCTTTCTCTCTATCTGTCTCTTTCTCCATCTATTCAAATCTGTCCTTCTCCCCTTCATAACAGATGTCGGTGTCACCAACATCAATCACACTATTTCCCAACTGTGTTCCGTTCTGATGTATGGTCATTAGAATCGAATTGCCAATTCTATTTTTCTCCCGACGCGAGGGGGCTGCCAAATCTGTTCAGTTTGTCTCGCACTTTCTCGTTCTTTGTTGTTTCTGATCTGTTGCATCATTCTTTGCTTTATTTAACCTTTAATTTTGTTATTACTTGGAATGTCTGCATTGCTGACAGGGGCAGCATTTGTTATAACCAAATGTCATTTACTGCGAGGTCATTCTTTCAGGCAGTACAGAACCAAGCACATTGCTGTGGGTCTCACATCAATCTTAAGCCAGACCAGATAATAACGCAAGATCTTTTTATCAAAGGACATCAGTGAAATAGATAAACGTATAGACAAAATTCTGGAGATGTAATGGTTGTTATTTCCAATTCCTGTCTTTTGTATTTACTTTCTGACATCGTCTGTGGTTGGATGTGGAACAGTCTCTTTCTGTGTCATAACCTGTGCATCTGAATTACATTTCTTCCGACATTACTGCTCTGAGAGAATGTTCCTGTCATTAAGTTATTTTAGACAACAAGAACAAAGTTGTGATCGAAATATTTGCAACTGAAAGATTGCTTAGAGGAGGGGTGGAGCCATAACGTCTGAATTTTACCAAAGTATAGATAATGGTCTATTAAGCGTTATCATTGATGCCAAGATGGTGACTGGGCATATAATCGAGCTGGTAGTGGATAGGTTTTGTAATGGACAGAATGCCGAGACATAAATGGATTTTATTTATTTAAATTCGGTTTTGAGAACAGTCTCGTTCTCAGATGTTTGTGAGGGCGGGGGTGTGGGCGCTTCTGAAATTTGTGGGTAATCAATGGAATTTGCATTTGAAACTGAAGACAATAGTTTCCGTCTTTGTCAAATATAGATAACAGAAGTAGCAAAGACGTTCGCCATGGTCGAAGAGATTAATAAATGGATAGAGATGAAGAAACTTACCAGGAAAACCAACAATAGCGAGGATAGGATAGTAACCCGCCAGGATAATCATCAGTGCAGCATATATCCGAAATGGCAATGTTGACAAAGACCAGGAAAAATAGAAAAGACCCCAGTATAAACTCCTGTCCATTGTTGCAGCATTCCAGTCTAATGTTCTCAGATTCTGATCCATTAATGGATCATTCCAGACTATTCTCAGATGTTTAAATCTCCTTTTTGTGTCTCTGCAGCTGCTGATCCCTTTGAGCGCTGGAGTTGATGCATTTGCTGCTCCAATGGCATAAACCATTGCAAGAGGCCCCTTACTAATATGAGACGGAAACCATCCAGTGACACAACTCGGATCCATGGAGACTGGCATCAATCACAATCACCGAATAAACAGTTCCATTTAAACCCTTTCAATATGGTTCCTTCAGTTCACAAAAACTACTGGATTGGATTGAATGCTGGCACCGTTGGCTATTGATCACATCTTCTATCACCCATTGCTCTCGTGAAGTTAGTAGTGAGGGAGAATGATGCATGTTTTCTTATAGCAGGCTAGATGATTCTGCTGCGTTGTCAGTTTGCAATACTGTAACCAGCCGAACCTCCCACCACCACCACCCTCAAAAACCACAATCTACGTGCTGTTACCGGGCAGATCTCTCCTGGACTAGACCAGGCACCATCCAATATATTTACAGTGCATATATTTGCATTCCAATACATAGGAAATGTGAATTTGTCTGGGCATTCCTTTAAATTGATCTAATAAGGCATTTTTGTATCTTCAACACTCAATGTGCTTCAGCACTTTGTTTTAATATAAACTCAAAAACACCTTGACATACTTTATTAAGCGCAAGTTTCTTCACTTTATCCTCATGGTAACATCATGTCAGGGTTTAGTCTGGTGAAACTCTTTTGGACTGAATCGCTGACAAGATCATTCTTTATAAAGCTGATTAAACCTGTACACAATGCACCTAACAGTCTCTCAACAAAACACTATCATTGGGAAAGATACATTTACTCTGATACTTTAATCATTTTGCATGAAGAGTCACATATTATTTACTTCCTGCTGCGTAAAGATTCTGTTTGTGACTTCTGACCAAGCACATCCAGGTCTGTTTCCAAGCACTTCCCAGCCTCTCACTATTTAATGAACATTAATGTGAATGATGATATTTGTTGTTCCTATCTGAAATATTTTCTATTTTGCGAATAGCTATTGCCCAAATACTGATCCTTCTGATACCCCAAAGCCTTCACTCCAGAAAATTATATTATTCTCTTCATTCTCTCGATTATCCAACTTTTAATACATTCGGTGTATTCCACCCCTACTTACCCATGGATTCTAACGTTCCCCACTCACCTGTATTCAACCATGTCAAACGTCTGCTGAAAATTCACATACTTCATTTCCATTGGTTTTCAATTGTCCATGTCACAATGGACATCCTCCACAATATCCTGCAGGTTTATCAAAGATCAAGATCATTTTCCTTTCCTGAATCTAGATTGACTCTACAAAATCATGTCAGTATTTCCAAGTGTCTAGTTATCACATTCCTCACAAAAGGTTCCAGTATTTTTTGTCAAAGCTTACAAAGCTTACATTGTTTAGTTTGCTGTTTGCTCTCTCCGTTCTGTTTTAAATATTTAGGTTTACAATCGCTGCATTCCAGTCTGGAGGATCCTTTCCAGAATCTAACCAGCTTCGAAGAATAATCAGTCATTCTTTCACTAGCTCTACTGCCACCTCCTCAATACTCTGGGACGTAGCTCATCAGATGCAGCAATATACCAAATTTAAATTCAATGAGATTTTTAAAAATGTACCTTTTATTAATTCTAATGTCCTGCTGTTCCCCATTTTAACCAATCACTCTGTTCCCTTTTATTTCTGAAAGTTTCGTTCTGAAATTTCCTCAGGGAGATGGACACAACATATTGTTCTCAGCGGACAGATGGTTTCTGTCAGCCAGTGAATATATCAGAGGACTGCACTCCGGTGGTGATGGATATGTTACTCACTCCTGCCTGGAAATTTCCAGAATTAATCCAGTTTAATTCATGATGAGCATCAGCACAGTCCTGTCACTGGTGTGTGAGCTGCACAGTATATTGAAGGAGGGGATACAGCTCAGTGACCACCTCAATTTTGAAACAAACTGGTTTCCTACCTGACACATGGTCCAGGTTAGACAAATGTCCCGGGAAATCCCAGGAGAGATAATGCACTGTCCTGCACCTCCCTATTTATAGAGCTTTCCTTCCGTGGAGCCTCATCTCCATTTGTTTACCATGGACCCAGACACTCTGTAAATGCAGTGTATAGAGTGGGGTCACCAGACCCAGCAGCTGATTATACAAACCAGAGATAAGCATGCACAGAAACTCCACTGATTTTCCAATGACAGGAACAAATCAATTCCCCACACGGAACGTGCACGGGCTCAGTGTTGAAAATTATTTCTGCTCCTCAGTTTCTCTTCCTGAATGAGAAAGCCGTTCCATCTCTACACAATCCCACAGTGACAGTTTCTCTCTCCAAAGAAGCAGTTGACAATGTAACATTCCCTTTCTCTATATCTCAGCAACTATAAGGGCAGCACCAGCATTGCGAATGGATTTAATCATCACACTCAGAGAAGAGAGATACAGGGAACCTAACTCACTTTAAATAGGGACAAATCTAAATGGACACGAAATTCAGGAATATGGGAAAATGGGGAAATGTGAGGATAACTTGCCATTTTGTTTTCCTTTCAGTTCATCATCAGCAGCCCCTTTGCTCACTTTTCATTTCATTTCCTCTTTTTCTTGCCATTTCTCCATCCATTCAATTTAAACCTTGCCCCCATCTCTCTCTCCAACCCAACCGTCCATGATACCAGGATAAATAATATTATTTCCCAGTTTGCTTTCAGTTGTGAAGCAGGGTCACTGGACTCAAACCGTTATCTGCATTTCTCCTGACAGAGGCTTACATACCTGCGAGATTCTCCAACACTTTCATACGCTGGAGAATTTTATTTTCGATCTGTAACAACCACCGTCCCTTGGTTTATTTCACCTTTAATGTTGTTGTTTCACGGGATGCCAGCATCATGGGCAAGGGCAGCATTTGTTGTCCATCACTAATTGTCCTTGAAAACGTGGCCATTTGTCAAGACAAAATGGAGCCAACAATGTTGTTGTGGGTCTGAGTTCACACTGAGCTCAGACTGAGTAATATTGTTAAGCTTCTTTAGCAAAGACAATCGGTGAAATAATAAAAATAATTCTTAACGGTTTCTGGTTTCCACGAAGGAAATTAGGTTTCATTCCAATTTTTATCATTCGAATTTAAGCTCTGTCATCGGCTGTGGTAGGGTTTTAAACACTGCCTTGGAGTCACAACCCGTGCCTTTGAATTATGCTTCTAGTTACATGATCACTCTGATACAGAGTCCTCATTGCCTAGTCCGTATTCCCTAGTTCCTGCCAGAGAGGAATGGCGGTTAAATCAGTTTAACTACCAACAATCAAAATAATTTTGGGGAAAAAAGAGAAAGAGAGATTGAGAGGTAATTTCCAGTAAGATCACAGTTTTCGGAATGCTGAAATGAAGACATTTCGACAGCATCTGCAACATGAGCCAGTATTCCTAGGAATGATAGGTGAAGGGGATACTGGCTTCAATAAAGATGAGGGAGAGTTTTAGATGAACATTTGTTCTGCAACTTTGTAACTAGGTGTGGGGTCAGCAGAGTCTTCGACTCATTGGGCTGAATCTAACAATAGTTTGTCTCAGTAACATTTTCATTGAGTGTGACAGAGGGATTGTCTGTACGAGACTGAACTAGTTTCATGGTGCTATCTTATCGAAATCACCTCATTAACTACCTACTCAATCTCATAGTGTTCCTCGCATTCAATGCCATCCCGATTCTCCAACCCAACATGGCTGGAGGGAATCACCATCGCACTGATTTCCCTGACTATTCTATGATCACTGACACTGATGCCAGCTTTAAAAGGCCAATGAGCACACTGTTGTAATTCCTCAGTTTGAAGCCACCCTGCACAGTTGACCCCGAGCATGGCAGATAGGGGGAACTGACACCACGACATTTCAACAGGGGCACAGAGGTCCTCGTGGATGGGCCAGAACAGGGGGTCCATTCTCTTCCCAGAGGAGGCCTGAGCATGGTCGGAGCTCACCACCCAGTTCAGTGCAGTATCTGCGGTCTCTCTCTCTCTCTTTCTCTCTCTCTCTCTCACACACACACACACTTTGAATATGGAAAATTCCAGATAGTGTTCCAAAGAATTCCCATTTTCAGGTACAGGAACTTTCAATCATTCAACCCCGCGAGGTCCTGCAAAAATATGCACTTATTTTATATCCAATCACAATTAGTAATTCTGGCTATTTCACTTTGTCTCACCTTATTGTATTCAGCCAAACACTGCTTCTAAACACTTGTCCCGTTACGAAATGCAATTTTGAGCAGAGAACTATTTTTCCTCAACTGTTATCTTGACTGTTATCTGAATTGTACCTTTTTTCTTGTTATGAAAGTTTCTCTTGCCCTTTGCCTGTGCCTGTTTCTGTCTGTAACAGTTACACTGTCTCCCAATCAGTTGGCTGGACGGCTGGTTTGTGATGCAGAGGGAGCCCAGCAGTGCAGGTTCAATTCCCCCAAACTGACAGAGGTTGCCATGAAGGGGACACTCTCTCAACAATGGGCAATCGAGCATGGCCAATCCACTCTAAGCTGCACATCTTTGTACTCTGGCAGGAAACTGGAACATTGGGAGAGAACCCACACAGATACGTGGAGAATGTTCAAACTCACTTGAGGTTCGAATTGAACCCAGCTCCTTGGTGATGTGTGGCCGCAGTGCTAACCACATATCCATCATAGTCCTCAGTTAGTTCTGTTAATTACTTGTAGGTGACTGAAGAAATCCAACTGGACTCTTCTGATAACTGACCCTGACCCAGTATGAGACCTTTATCATTGGCCATATCGCCAACCTGGTTACATTTAAAATTTGTTGTGAGCAGTGGAGGAGTGGGACTAGAAATGGAAACAGTGACACCCTCCAACCTCAGTCAGAACCGGACTGAGGAGAAATTCACAAAGTGGGAATTCATTCAAGTGGGAATTCCCTTGCCCAGAAGGTTGGGAGGGCTGAATCTTCATATTATATCGAGGCTGACTTTGTCAGATTTTCCATAGACAGGTGAATCAGGGATCATTGTGAAATAAGAGAACAGTGCATCTGGGAACACAATGAGATGATCAATGACCTTATTGACTGCTGCAATAGTGTCAAAGTGCCGAATGGCCCAGTCGTGTCCGTTAGCCCTATGTTCTGATGTTCCATTCAGCCCTTCGGTCCTGCTGTGCAGGAGCAGATTGAGGCCACTCTGATGGTTTGGTGTAGTTTGGCAAATGTATTGGAAATCCAGGCTAGGTCAGGCAGTGACCCCCCCTCCCCCATCCCTCTTTTCAGGCTTCCCCTCTCTGTAAGTTCTGCTCCTGATATTGGTCATGTTACAGGCCCAGATTCGCATTGAATAAAGCCCCCATGCTCCACACAAGGTCAACTCAGACAAATCCTCTGCTGTCTCTGAATGCAACATTTTACATTATGACTTCCATGAAAATATTCAATTATTTTCCAAAAACATAAATAGGAACGTAAGAAATAGGAACCTGCGCTGTCATTCAGTAAGAGCATGGCTGATCTACTCTACAACTCAACTCCACTTTCCTGCTTACCCCTTGCATCCCTCAACTCGCTGAAATGTCACAAACCAATCCACCCGTCTGTAAATACAATCAGTGACCCAACCTCCACAACTCTCGGGGTTAGGAAATTCCAGCCATTCACTACCTTCTGAAAGAAGACATTTCTTTACGTCTCAGTTTGAAATCGATATTCCTTATTCTGTACCGACATCCCTGACTTCGAGGCTCTGCCTGGTGTGGAACCACATCCTCAACACCGACCTTGTCAAGCCTCCTCTGCATCTTGTCCGTTTCAGTAATGACACCCTCATTCATTTAAACCACAATGAGTAATCGCCTCAGCATTTTTGATGTATTCAATAATTTAATCCTTTCATCCCATGAACCAGTCTAATGAACCAACATTTCTGCATCAACATGCTGACGTTATGTTTCATGCAGAGAACATGCCACTACGTTGTACTGCTTCTTTTTTTAAGGAGTCCTCTCCATTTAATAACTGCCTGCCTTTTGGTTGTCAGTGTCATCCTCAAACTCGAATGTATATTGCACACAGCTCCTGCCGTCAGGAGCTGAGTGCAGCTCTTGTAAGCAGCTGTTGCCATCGGACTGATATTTGCGGTACTCCATTTTGTTCATAAAGATGAATGAATTCTGACTCTCCGATTTCTATGTGTTTACCAAGTGTTATCCCATGCTAATGCTATACCCATCATACTATGAGCTTCTGTCTTGCGTAAGAACCTTTATTTTGTGAAACCTTGTGGAAAATTTCTGAAAAGCCTCATGATTGCCAGTCCCCCTTTGTCAAGGCCACTTGTTACATTCTCATGGATTTCCAGAAAAAACTTTGCATGATTTTACAGGCAAAATGTAGTTCTCCTTTAACAAGACCATGCTGACTCTGTGTGAAGCTTTTCTAAATGCTCTGCAGTCTCTTCCTTAATAACAGACTCTCACAGATTCCCAGTAATAATGGTGAGGCTAAGTGTTTCCTGCTTTCAGTCTCGCTCGTTTCTTGAAGACAGGCGCAACATTGGAGGGTCTCCAGTTTCACTGGATCACTCCTTTAATCCAGAGAGTTATGGAATATTTCACACAGTGCCACCAGCCACTCTGTGACCACTTCTTTTAAAACCAGCTATGAATTGCTGATGACCTGTTTACCCTTGGTCTTATCTGTTTGAGAAATGCCTTGTTCCTTCTGTTAGACACAGCTCAAGATCTTCCCCCCATTACCATTTTGTTTTGTACCATTGAAATATTTACAGCACCTTCACCCGTGAGGATCGTGTAAAATACTGGCGTAAATTATCTGTCTATTTCCTGTATCCAGTTCCCCAGTCACACCCTCCAATTGTCGCAAAAAACCTTCCTGACTTTCTTTCTACCAAAGATCACACAAACCTCTTGAATTCTTCTTATATAAATGGAAAAGCTCGTGCTGCTTGTTAATATATTTCTTGCCAATTTGCTTACATCACATCTTTTCTTTCATTTATTTCGCTTTCTATATTCATACAATCATATCGCATACAAACACAATCTTTGGTCCAACTTGTCCATGCCGGCCAGGTTATACAAACTAAACTATTCCCATCTTCTTGCATTTGGCCCATATGCCTCTAAACGGCCCTCATTCACGTGTTCGTCCAAATGTCTTTTAAACGTTAGAACTGTTCCCCTGGCAGCTCATTCCATAAACCAGTGGAAAAGACCTCGGCTTTTCATCTTGTCCATGCCTCCCCTGATTTTGTAAATTTCTATAATGCCACCCCACAACCTCCTACACTCCATCTGATACTAACTTCAAGAACAAGCATTTAAAGATCAGCACTACAAATTTGAAACAATGTTAAAAGCGATAGGTAAACAGCAGTCAGACCAATCTTCATACGGTGATTTGTTTTCTTCTTAATGTTACAATACTAAACCAGCATGAAAATCTTACTAGTGCCAATAAGCCGTCAAGTGACTTAATTCCTTGGTCTGTTAGCGGTGATCTCTACAGTGAAAATGTATCTCTGGCCAGATCTATATAATACCACATGTTCAACATTCTCCCTCCTGGCCTCCCTATGGCCTTATGTGGTGGTGTCTTCTTTATGTTGCAGTCAATAGAGAGAACCCATTTCCCCCATTCACATCTTAATTTAAACTCATTTTGTATCATCTTCTCGTTTACTGCTAAAAGCCTGGTTATCTTTTGCCACACCCTCTTTTCCCGCCACCTATCCCCCCACCTCTGGCAAGGAACTAAAATGCCTAGTTTCCAATCCTTTTCAGTTCTGAAGAAGTGTCATACTGGACTTGAAACGCTAACTCTGTTTCTCTGTCTCTGCAGATGCTGCCAGACCTGCTGAGTTTCTCCAGAAATAAATAGGCACAGCACGAATTTTCAATTAAACAAATAACTATGAATACTTGAAACAAAAATGCACAAATTGCTGTGAAAACTGGGAGCTTTGTCGAAAGGTCACTGGACCCGAAAGATGAACTTAGCTTTCATTTCACAAGATGCAGCGAAAACAGTTTAGTTCCTTCAGCAATTTCTGCATTTGGAACATTATCCAAAGACGTATGTTGAATCTGCTCAAACACCCTGTCCAGCAGAGAGTGCTGTACATTGGGATTTGAACAAAAATGCAAAGTGCACAAGTTCATTGTCTCTGAAACGACATAAGTCTGGCATCACTGACACGACCGAGGCCTTAATCATGGTCAGGGAGAAAAATACTCGAAAAACATTCATTTCAAACGCAGAAGATATTGTGACGGGAAAGAAAATGATTCAGATTAATATGTTACAAATGTAACAAATTAGAGGCATGACATCAGGGAGAGACCCTCAGCAGAATGAGAATATGAAACTGGAAGTGTTCGCACATCAGAAACGAGGTTAAGTCACTGAGTACAGGGCTGATGCGTGAATGGGTCCTGGTGTGTGAGCTGGGGGAATGTCTGTCGAATTGATTTGCAGATATTGCAGATCAAACTGGGTTATCATGTGATGCTGTAGATCACAGCAGCAGCCGCAGCAGAATTGCATTCAATCACAA
Source organism: Chiloscyllium punctatum (assembly GCF_047496795.1). Taxonomy (NCBI): domain Eukaryota; kingdom Metazoa; phylum Chordata; class Chondrichthyes; order Orectolobiformes; family Hemiscylliidae; genus Chiloscyllium; species Chiloscyllium punctatum. Next base: position 103,706,436 of record NC_092750.1, on the reverse strand, counting down.
TCCATAACTTTTCCCCAGGCTAATCCATGACTCTACCATTATCATCAAGCCGAGTGATGGTTCAGTGACGTGTTTGGGTGAACATGCCAGAGTCAGAACTATGTGTATCTAAACCTGATGACAACCCATTAAAGCTACCGCACTTAACTGATTACATTCCAAACAGCAGAACTACCATCTGGTGGAGAAGGGGAAATGATCCCAAGACAAACAGATATGATTGAAACTCTGCAGTCAAGCCACATCCAGTCATCATTGTCGATGGATTAATAAACAACTTACAGGAGGAGATAACTCCACAAATATCCCCAGCTCTGTATATCAGTGTAAAAGACAAGGATAAATACTATCTGCACTATCCTCAGCTAGAAGTGTTGAGTCGATAATCCACCTCAACCTCCTCATGATGCCCACAGAATCACAGATGCCAGTCTTAAACCAATTCGATTCGCTGCACGTGACATGAAGAAACAGCTGAACACAGTAGATATGATAACGACAATGGACCCAGACACCATTCCTGCAATAGGACTGAAGATTGTACTGCACAATAAACTGTGTCGCTGGGGAAGCTGTTTAAATCCAGCTCCAACTCTGACATCTGCCTGGCCACATGGAAAGTTCCTCAACTATATCCAGTCCCATAACAAGGGAATGAATACTGTCTGATCATTTCCCACGCCCTCAGTCCCGTCGCGATTATTACATTGGTGGGAATTATTTTTGACTGAGCTGTCATACAGTACAAAAATAATGTGCTCAGTGTGGTATCCGATAGGTCCCCATGTGGAGATGTTGTTGTTGTGCAAATGTCACTGGATTACTGATCCAGACCAGGATAATACTCTGGCAGCTGGTGGAAGTTAAAAACAATTAAAAAAATATCGAGACATAAAATCTGGTGCCAGTAATATTGACCTTGAATCTAATGTCCATTGTAAACATCTGTCCCTTCCCCAATGTATTTACAGGAAGTGAATCTCCCGTGCTTCCTCTTCTGGTCTACAAGTGTCTCCTGACAAATAGACATGTGATAAACTCTGCAATGGTCAATGGAACGGCCAAGCAAGACACTCGATTGTACAAAATTGCTCTGAGTTCTTAAAGGATAAAACCAGACAGAACACTGGCAACGAGCTTTGGGAAAGGGAACGGCACACACAGTCCTGTCAACTAGACAGATGCTGCCTTCCTAATGTTTAAGAGCTTGTGACACCAATGAAAGAGCTTTCCCGCACACTGCACAGAAACATCAGGAAGGGAGCAGAGCATTAGACACTTTTAGTTTTCCCTGTTCTAGCTTATGGAGACAAGTTCACTTTTATAACCCTAGTTAATGCATTCTTCATAAACTCATTAATTCCTGTCTTATGCTGCTCAATGATTGACAGTCCAACCCATACAATCACAGAAGCACTGACTCTGTACTGTCAGAAATACAGCACAATCTACATTAGTCCCACTATCCGATAAGAGGCCCATAACCATATATGTTATGGCACTTCAATGGCACGACCACGTATTTGTAACGGTTGTGAGGTTACCTGTGCCAGCTGCCCTCTCAGGAAGTACATTCCTGAACCCAACAGCCTCTGGATGAAAACCAATCCTCATATCCTCACTAAACATCAAACCCTTCACTTTAAAATGGTACTCCCTTCTTCTTCGCCCTTTGACTGAAAGGAGCAGCTGCTGTCTATCCATCCTGTTCATGTCCTTGGTAATCTTATCCTTCTGAAGCATGTCCCTCTCAGCCTTCTCTGCCTCAAAGTAAACAACCCGAGCTGATCTACTCCATCTAAGGGAACATCCTGGTGAATCTCCACTGCACCCTCTCCAGTGCAATCACATTCGTCCTGTAATGGGACTCCCAGAACTGTACATAACTCTACAGAACTGTACGTTTGGCCTCATCAAAGTTCCGCATAGCTCTTGTAATCTGTGCTTCCATGAATAAAGGCTATGTTTATGGTCGCTATGCTTTGGCAACTTGTGCATTAACCTGTTTAATCACATTCAGGGATATGTGGCGCAGCACCCTCTGAGCTTCCTAGTGTGCTGCTATTCATTGAGTCCTCCCCTGTCTGGTTCCTTCTTCCAAAGTACATCACCTCATATTTCTCAGGGTTACATTCCATCAGCCATTGATACACCCATTTGATCATTCCATCTGTATCTTCCTATAATATAAGGCCTTCCTCCTCACTGCCAACCAACAAGCCAAACTTTGTGTCAAACTCAAAATGATTTATCACTCACCCCAACACCTCCATAATCACAGCTGCATCATTTATGAATACTACAAATAATAAGGTTAAAAATCACACAACACCAAGTTATAATCCAACAGTTATATTCGCACGCACTAGCTTTCACAGCGCTGCTTCTTCATCACGTGATTATGCTCTTCGAAAGGTCGTGTCTCCAAATAAACTGTTGGACTATCATCTAGTGTTCTGTAATTTTTAAACTTTGCGCAAGCCAGTCCAACACTGGCATCTCCGAACCACAAATAATATGGGACACAGAACTGATCCCTGTGGTACACGATTGGATACTGGTCTCCAGTGAAACAAACGGACTTCTACCAGCAGACCTTCTGTCTCCTACCACTAAGTTGATTTGAATGCAACTTGACAAGTCACTAACGAGTCCTACCTGTTCCAGGGTTATTCTGTTCCACTTGACGTACCTGTAGAATATCTGGGGATTCTCCCTAATCTTGTCCTACCAGAAGGTTTCCATGTCGCTGTGTTAGTCAGTCCTCTTCAAATGAAGAACTGCCTTTTTCTTGCAGTCTGAAATGGTCCATCCTTTACCTGCCATTATTTGCCTTAAATGTAGAGTAGACAACCAGAGAAACATCCTGTTTATTTCCACCTTGTCATATGTTTAGTGACTTTTCTAAATGTCACTATGATCACCTCTCATTCTTCGAAACTCTAAAGAACACAGGCCGAGTTTCCACATCAGGCAATCTCGCCATTTGAGGGATTAATCTGGAGAATGTCCATTGCACATCCTCGGTGGTCAGTATATTCTTTCTCAGATTGTGTCAATACTCTATGTACAGTCTCATTAGCAAGCTGTGAAACTGCTTCAACATGACCTTCCAACTGTGTTCTGATTCTCTTAAATGAAGGCGAACTTGACTTAACTTTCCACTTCTATATATTCCTCCAATTACCATTCACATTACTTTATTTAGGAATTCACTGCATGAGTTCTTATAAAAAAGTCTTCTGAAAATCGAAATATGCCATTTCTATGTTGTAATAAACAAGTTCAAATCATTCTAAAGTTTTTCAAGGATGAAGACTCTGTCAGACTCTGTCAGTGTATACTGATTCTCTCCAATGTTGCTGTTAATTTCTAAATATCCAATATCTGACCCTATATAATAGATTCCATCAGTTTCCCTACAGATGTCAAGTCAATTGGTCTGCAGTTCTCCACACTATCTCTTCTTCCCTTTGCAGATGTTTGAATCCCTTCCATTCATCTACAATGCTTGGAACACATTGACTAACTTCCAGCCTCTGCAGAATGTGCAGGAAAATAAAACAGTCATCGACAGCACAATTAATGCGTCTATTGCTGATTTATTTCTAATATTTTGATACGATGTACAACTGGCTCTTCAGACTTAGCAATGCTCAATCCAGCTACAATACTACTATGCTAACCTTCAACTACTACCTTGTTATTGATATGAATTGACTTTATGTCTTTAGTTCCACAGGTTCCATGTGATCATTTGGTATTTCTCAGTGATTTTCTGGATCTTCCTCCGTGATGACAGATGTAAAGTAACTGGTTACATTCCTGGCCATTTCCCTGTTCTCCACAAAAACCGCTCCTCTCCCGATTATAAAATTCCTCGCTTTTATTTTGACTTCGCTTTTATTTTGTTTTCTTTGCAATACAGATTGTAGGTTTATACCGTATTTGTGTTCTTCTTTCACAGAATCATTAAAAGTCACAGTGTGGAAAAGGACCTGGGCCCAACAGGTCCACCCCGCCTCTCTGAAGAGTAACCGCTCAGACCCATTCCCCTCTGATTCTACACTTTGCGATGTATGCACCTAATCTACGCATCCCTGATCACTTTGGGCAAATAAGCATGGCCAATTCACCTAACCTGTAAATCTTTGGACTGTGGGAGGAGACCGAAGCACCTGGAGGAAACCCACGCAGGCAGGGGGAGAATATGCGAACTCCACACAAACAAATTTCTGAGAATTCTCCGGTTTCCACCATGTCTAAAATTCTTCTGAAATCACTTCCTACGATTAAATATAATCTTTAATTTATTATGTTAGCCTTCATTAAGTCACTTGCCCTTTCTTTGGTGATTCTACCTTAAAGAAACAGACATATTTTCAGACATTGCAGTATTTCTGTAGATCTCCTGGTCCTGATCAGGTGTATCCAAGAACACAGCAAGAGGCGAGGGAAGATATTGCGGGGGCCCTGGCTGATCTTTTTGTATCATCGCTGTCCACGGGGAAGGTCCCGGAAGACTGGAGGGTAGTGAATATTGTGCCCTTGTTCAAGTAGTGTTTGTGAAGAAGAACCTGTGAACTATAGACCAGTTAGCTTAACAACTGTGACATGTAAGTTCCTTGAGAAGGTTCTGAGAGATAACATATGCATGCATTTGAAAAGATACGGTTTCATAAGGAGCAGTCAGCACTGCCTTGTGCATAGGATAGCATGGCTCACAATTCTTTAGCGTTCTTTTGAGGAAGTGACCTGGAATGTTGATGAGAGTATGGTGGTAGACGTAGTCTATCTAGGTTTCAGAAAGGCCTTTGATAAGGTTCCACATCATAGGCTGCTCTGAAAGGTTCGATAGCATGGAATCCAGGGGGATCTGGCAAATTGGATACTCAATGTCCTTGATGGTAGAAAGCAGAAGCTAATACTGGAAGGATGCTGGTTAGACTTGAGGCCTGTGACTAGTGAAGTGTCTCAGTGGTCGGTGATGGTCCTATTACTGTTTGTTATCGATATCAATGATTTGGATGAGGATGTAGAAGGCATGATTGGTAATTAGGCTGATGACAATAAAATCGGCAGTACTGTGAACAGTGAGAAAGGATATCAGAAATTGCAGCAGGACATTTTTTCAGCTGGGGAAGTGGGCCGAGAAATGGCAAATGGAGATTAATATAGATATGTGTGGGTTGTTGCATTTTGGAAAGTCAAATCCAGGTCGGAGTTTCGTGGTGAATGTTAGACCCTGAAGGAGTGTAGAGGGACAGAGGGACCTTGGAGTTCCGGTCCGTGGTTCTCTGAACGTAGTTGCACGTAGACAGGGCAGTGAAAAAGGCTTTTTGCACACAGGCCTTCATCAGTAAGGGCACTGAGTATGGAAGTTAGTGAGTTATATTGCAGTTGGACAGGACGCTGGTAAGGCATGCACTTGGAGTATTGTGTTCGGTTGTGTTCACTTTGCCATAGGAAGGATGTGATTAAACTGGAAAGAGGACAGAAGAAATGTACAAGGATGTTGCCAGCACTCAATGGGCTGAGTTGTAGGGAGAGTTTGGACCGACCAGAACATTTTCCTTTGACTGCAAGAAACTGAGGTGAAATCATATGGAATTGTATCAGATCATGAGATGCGTGGATAAGGTGAATGCACTCATTCTTTTTCCCAGTTTTGGGAATCAAGGACTAATCAGGTTAGAGGTGAAAGAATAAAAAGGATCTGAACGGCAACATTTTTACACAGAGGTTGGCGCGCATATGGAATTAGCAGACAGCTAATTTGGTTGAGGCACGTACATTAACAACATTCAAAAGATTTTTTCGACAAATATGCGGATCAGAAAGATTTAGAAGAATAAGGGGCAAGGGCGGGAACTGGAATTAGCAGGATGGACATTTTGGTCGGCACAGACCAGTTTGATCCAAAGGGCCTGAATTCATGCTGCAGGGCTCCATGATTCTATGCCTCTAACAGCCATGGCGTGTCTACTACTTCATGTTCACACATTCTATATTGTATGCTGGTGCCGTGTAAAATATAACATATTAACGTCTCTAGTTCTCAGACCAAGGTTAATAATGAATCCTTCTGACTACACAACACCAAATCCAAAATAACTTGCTCTCTTGTTTGAGTCACAACATAACTCTTCAACCAACCTGTTATACGCTTATGGAACTTATTTTTCACAACATTAGCAGTCACTTAGTTAACGCAGTTTTGATGCAATTTCAGATTATACAGTAATACTGCAGCACCCACAATATTTGCATCTCTAATTTTCGGAGCATGTAATGCACAGAATTTGCACGAGACCATTGGTTTCGATACATGATACACCAATGCTTGCTTCTCCTTCCTATCTGTAAGATCCACCCAAACTGATTCTGTGGAATCTGAGGGACAGAGTCTGTGGCGTTATTATTGATAGACTTGGAAAAGACATTCGGGGACTGTCACCTCGACTCTGACATGATCTGAAGAAATGACCAGCATCACAGGACAAGCATCAATATTCTCCCCACTCTGTCAGGTTAACTGTCACCGTACTCTCTCTGCTCCATCACACACATTACCTGTGAGAGCACCTACCCCCTAACAAGTCTCACACACTACCACTCTCACTATTGAATTCAGCACCTTCCGCACAACCCCCACCCCCACCCCCGTGCGATCTCTCCCTTCACTATACTCCCAACACTAATAACCCTGCATGGATACAACACTGTGGAATGACTCCCTCCGGACACCTCAGCATTCCCCCTCCCCCTCCACCTACACCAGCACTAATAGCAGGGCTACTCACTCCCACCATCACTCCCTCCCCTCCCCTTTCTCCCATTCCAGGAGAAACGGACTGTAATAGGAGAGAAAGGGCCAAGCTAGATGGTGGAGCACCCGATATCTGATCCCTCCTCCACTCTTCCGCCATGTGGGGAGGACACTGGTATGAGCTGGAGAGGACTGGGACGTGTCATCTGGAGATTCCTCGACATCCATGTCCCTCCAACTGAGTAAAAAAACAATGTTCAGTGAAGGGTAATTCGCACTTTAACCATTCTGTCTGTTCTCACAATTTCTCCCTCCCAAAACAACAAATGTCTCATTGCAGAGTGATACAGACACAAAAATATTCAGAGACATATGTAAACACGCTAATATACTGACACTCACAGAGATAGAACCGCACACGTGAAGTGGCATAGAGAGACATAAACAGTCGCACACAAATAGACACAAGTAAAATGCACAGGCTCATACACAGATGAACCTATGTCACCATATAAATACATAAACACACGGACACATGAACAAACACACACAAGTGGACACACAGACCCACAGAGACACAGACACTAGTGCTGACAAGACAGAGTTAGATAGGTTTTTGCTGAATAAGCATGTCAAGAATAACAGAGAGTAATCAGGAGAATGATGTTGAGAAATCTCTAAGTCAGTATTAAATGGCACTCAGAGTCGAAGGGCCGAATGTCTTAATTCTGTGTTTTTAATGCTCGTGCGGTGTCATGCTGTCAGTTATTCTCTTCCTGGGACAGAAGCAGAGAATGAGTTTAATACATATTTGATTGAAAAGAATCAGTGGTACTATTGGACAGGTTTAGAGGGCTGAATGGTTTATGTCTATGCCTGATTATTCTGTCCTTGTGTTTCAAAAGAGGTGGTGCTTTGATGTTAGGTTAACACAGATTAAAATAACAGGTCCCACACTGAAATAAGGTCGCCCCTTTCACTTTAGTGGTGTACTATCGGTAGGGTCCTCATCCTCAGGGAGCAGTGAAGACTCGGTTATTGAAGATATTCAAGGCTGAGCTCGACTGATCTTCGCTGGACAGGACAGTCAGTGTTTATTGAGAACAGACAGGAGACGGATGGTCAAACACAATCGGATCAGCCATGAACATTCTGACTAGTGGCGCCAAATGGACAACTGCTGCCCCTACCCCATGTGTTGCTCCCTCAATCCACCCTCGAGGCTGTTACTGAGACATGCTGCTGTCCCTACGCCATGTGCTGCTCTCGTAATTCACGGCCAATGCTGTTACAGAGATATACTGTTGTCGCTACCCAATGTGTCGTTCCCTCAAGCCATCCTTCGATGCGGTTACAGAAATATACTGCTGGCCCTACCCAATATGTTGTTCCATCAATCCACCATCGATGCTGTTACAGGGATATACTGCTGCCACTACCCCATGTATAGTGCCCTCCATCCACCCCTCGACGCTGTGACAGAGATAGGGGGCCTTCTCATTCAGCCAGTCATTATCGTTACCATGAGACTGGAGGAGACCATTCTGCCTATTTAATGAGTTACAGAGGAAAATAGAACTAATCATTTTAGCTCATTGAGTACATTTTACTGCACAGGAGGCCATTTAAACTGCGTGAGTTGCTACACAGGAAGCTGTTGTTGACAGGAAATAGAGAATAGAGATAAATGCTTATTTTCACATTACAAAGCTGTAACAGGTGGAGTGCCTCAGAGATCACTATGGGATCATCAACGATCAATATCTGTATCAAAGATCTGGAGGAAGGGACAGGATATTTCAGAGCCTAATTAGTTTAAACACCAAACTGGTCATCCAGTATGTCATCAAATGGAGGTCGTGTGTGATCAATGTGATATAGGTAAAGGGAGGTTAGTGAGCAAACCTTATCCAGATACAGCAAAATGTGAGTTGTCTATTTTGGATGGAAGGATAAAATAATGGTAAACAATTTAAATGGAGAGAGATTGCAGAACTCTGTGATACAGACGGTATTCATGATCCTGGTACACGAATCATATGTAATTAGTCTGCATTTGCTGTAAGTGATTTGAAAGCTAAGTGGAATGATTGTGTTTCTGGCAAAGGGTCCCAGGTTTAATCAGGAATGTTTTACTGCATCTGTACCGGTAAAAGTGAGGAGTGCAGATGCTGGAGATCAGAGTTGAACAGTGTGAGGCTTAAAAAGCACAGACAATCAGGCAGCATCCGAGGAGCAAGAAAATTGGCGTCACGGGTATAAGTCCTTCATCAGGAATATGCCCGAAGCATCGAATCTCCTATTCGTTGGGTGTTGCTGACCTGTTGTGGTTTTCCAGCTTCACGTTTTAAGAGTCTACATCTGTAGAGGGCTCTGCTAAGACCACATCTGGTACATTATGTGCAGTTTCGACCCCTTAACCTTAAAAAAAGGTTATAGAAGCTTATCAACAATGTTTTGTTCACACCTTCCTGGAATGAAGGCCTTTTGTTCTGAAACATTATCAGTTTTAGACTTAGATGAGAAATCCTTTTGAAGCAAATATAATTTTGAGAAAAGTCAGCTGGATGCATATTTTCTCTTCTCAGGGAGACAAAAACTATGGAATACATTTTAAGAATAAAGTGTATTATTTAAGCACAGATATTATAATGACATCAAACGATTTTTAAAAATTAAGCATATACATACCAATGATTGCTGGGATCAAGTCCAGCGAGGCAAGGGATCCAGTTGGACCGGTGCAGCTATCAAGTGGATTTGGTGCAGGGATCCTGTACAATGACTGGAGAGATCTCGATCAATTATCACTGAGATCAAGGAGAGCGAGTGAAGGGATCCATTAGGACCAGCGCAGTGATCCAGTGGATTTAGCGCAGGGATTCAGTAGGATGACTGGAGGTATCGAGTTCAATGATCACTGGGATCAAGTCCAGCGAGGGAAGGGATCCAGTTGGACCGGTGCTGTGATCAAGTGCATCTAGCACCGGGATCCAGTATGATGACTGGAGAGATCTAGATCAATTATCACTGAGATCAAGTAGGGCGATTGAAGGGATCCATTAGGACCAGCGCAGTGATCCAGCGGATTTAGCGCAAGGATTCAGTAGGATGACTGGAGGTATCAAGTTCAATGATCACTAGGATCAAGTCCAGCGAGGGAAGGGATCCAGTTGGACCGGTGCTGTGATCAAGTGGATCTAGCACCGGGATCCAGTATGATGATTGGAGGGATCTCGTTCAATGACCACTAGGAACAAGTCCAGCTTCCTCATTTCCCCTCCCCCCAACTTATCTCACCCCACCCAATCTTTATAATCTGGCATTTCCATGACTGATGCGTCTAGCCTGAACATCCCTGGACATTATGGGAAATTTAGCGTGGCCAATCCACCTAACCTGTGCATCTTGGGACTGTGGGAGGAAATTGGAGACTGTAATTGAACACGAATCTCTGGTACTCTGAGGCAGCAGTGTTAACCACTGAGGTACCCAGTGTGGGCAACACAACTTGTCTGCATATTTCAGCATTTGAAAAGTGGCATTTGAGCAGGGGGATTCCATAAGACACAGACCTGTCATTGAGCGACAAGAGGGGGGCATTGAGATCTTGAATGGCTTGGTCAGGAACAGGAGCAGGGCATGCACGCCATCGACACTATAATGTAGGAATACCAAGAGGACATTCAGACCAGCGAGTGTATAAAGCAGGAACAGAATGTGCCCAATCAGCTACTCATGTCTCTGACACAGCAATTAGCACAGATCTCTTACAGCCTTGTTCCTGTTACCCAGGAATTGTGTAAGGAAATGTAGAGGTTATAGAAAGCAAAGAAATTATAATAACCAAATTCATTAGGGAATGAAAAGTTGTGAGAAATCTATTGGTATTGAAGACAAATTGTTAGAGTCCATTATGAAGGAATTAATAACAAGAAATTTTCAAAGTCAAGCCAAAATCCAGCACAGTCAACATAGTTTTATGAAGAATAAATCATGTTTGAATGATTTGACTAGCTTTCTTAAAAATGCGACAAACAAAGAACAAAGAAAATTTACAACCCAGGAACAGGCCCTTCGGCCTTACAAGCCTGAGCCAATCCAAATGTACTGTCTAAACCTATCGGTCAATTCCTAAGCTCTGTATCCCTCTGCTCCAGACCTACTCATGCATCTGTCCAGACGCATCTTAAATGAATCTACCATGCCTACTTCTTCCTCCTCTGCTGACAACGCCCACCACCCATGTATGAAGTACTTGCTGCGAGTATCCCCCTTAAACTTTCCACCTCTCACCATGAAAGCTTGACCTGCCATTATTGAATCCTTCGCCGTGGGAAAAAGAGCTTGTCTCTATCTGCCCTGTCTATACCCTTCATGATTTTGTAAACCTCAATCAGGTCCCCCCTCAATCTCCTTTTTTCTAATGAAAAATAAACCTAACCTACTCAACCTTTCTTCATAGCTAGCACCTTCTATACCAGGCAACATCCTCGAAAATCTTCTCTACACCCTCTCCAAAGCGTCCACATCCTTTTGGTAATGTGTCGACCAGAACTGTACACAGTATTCTAAATGCGGCCGAACCAATGTCTTGCACAATGTTAACATGACTTGTCAGCTCTTATACTCAATACCTCGTCCAATAAAGGCCAGTGTACTATATGCCTTCTTGACCACTCTAGCCACCTGTGCAGCAACCTTCAGGGTACAGTGACCAGCACTCCTAGATCTCTCTGCCCATCAACTTTTCTCAAGGCTCTTCTGTTCATTGTATAATTTGCTCTTGAATTAGTCTTGCCTAAATGCATCACCTCACATTTGTCTGGATTGAATGCCATCTCCCAATTTTCCTCCCAACTCACCAGTCTATCTATATCCTCCTATATTCTCTGGTAGTCCCTTATGCTTTCTGCTACTCCACCAATCTTCGTATCATCTGCAAACTTGCTGATCATACCAACAGTACCCTCTTCCAGATCATTTATATATATTACAAACAACAGTGGCCCCAATACTGACCCCTGTGGTACACCACTGGTCAGCTTTCTCCATTTCGAGAAACTCACTTCAACTACTACTCGGTCTCCTGTTTCTCAACCAGTTCTTTATCCTGGCTAGAACACCATGTGACTACAATTTCTCCATTAGTCTACCACGGGGAACCTTATCAAACGCCTTACTAAAGTCCATGAGTATGACATCAACAACCCTTCCTTCCTCTATCAACTTGGTCACTTCCTCGAAGAACTCTATTAAGTTGGTAAGGCACGGTGTCTCCTGCACAAAATAATGTTGCCTATCACTGATAAGCCCATTCTTTTCTAAATATGAATGGATCCTATTCCTCAGTACATTCTCCAGCAACTTTCCCACCACTGATATCAAGTTCAATGGTCTGTAGTTACCCGGAATATCCCTAGTACCCTTCTTGTACAGGGGGACAACATGAGCAACCCTCCAGTCCTACAGCACCTCATATGTATTCAAGGATGCCACAAAGATACCTGTCAGGGCCTCAGCTATTTCCTCTCTCACCTCCCTCAGCAACCTGGGATAGATCCCATCCAGTCCTGGGGACTTGTCCACCTTAATAACCTCTAGCGTACCCAACACATCTTCCTTACTTATGTCAACATGATGCAGACTAATCAAATTTCTATCTCTAATCTCAACATTCCTCATGTTCCTCTCCTCAGTGAGCACTGATGCAAAGTAATCATTTAGAATCTCACCAATTCTTTCAGGTTCGACACACAGCCTTCCTTCATTATCTTTTAGTGGACCAATCCTTTATCTAGTCACCCGCTTGCTTCTTATATAAGAATAAGACGCTTTGGGATTCTCCTTAATTCTGCTCATTAAAGCTATGTCAAGACAACTTTTAGCCCGCTTGATTCCTCGTTTAAGAGATGGGTAATGGGGCTCACCTAGATGTATTATAACTTGATTGCCAGACAGCAGTGCGTAATGTGCCTCACAATAGATTAATATGCAAGACAAGACCACATGGGGAAAGGAAACATTTATTTACTAAGAGAGATAATGGGATAAGTAATAAATAAGTACGATATGGAGCCGCTGGTTTTGGACTGAGTCGGACAATGTCAAAATTCACATGACAGTCGGTTAGAGTCCAATGGGTTTATTTGAAAACACAAGCTTACATAGCGCTGCTTCCTCATTAAGTGTTAGAGAGAGAGGAAGACCTTCGACCCAGAAGTTATAAGGAAAAGATCAAAGGATTGTCCAACTCATGCACATGAATGGTACACACCTAAGATGGCTCTTAAATCCTTAATCACTTAGAATCGAGGTGTAGGTTTTGATTGATTGATATGCAAAACGCAGACATTATCGCTGTAAAGGAGGTGACGCCTCCAATTAGGCAATGTATTTCAGTGGTCAGGTCTTGTTTGGAGTTTGTCTGTGTCTTCATCTGGAGTCAGACTGGGTTTGTTCCGAGTTGAGGAGTTTATAAAATGCCACATTGACTGACTGTCTCCAAATTGTATGTTTTTGGAACAAAATAAAGCGTATCTGCAAATACAAATGCAAATTCACGCTGCAGATTTGTACGTGCATACGTGTGTGTGCGTGTACGTGTGTGTGAGGGGGTGTGCCTGTGTGAGGGGGAGAGAGAGAATGTGTGTACGTGAGAGAGACTGAGGGGGACTGTGTGTGTGAGTGCGGGATGATTATATAGTGGGTATGGGTGTGCATGCATGTGACAGAGCATAGTGTGCATGTGCACATGTGAGACGGGGGAGTGCGTGTGTGTGTGTGTGTGTGGAGCAGATAGGGCGTGTGTGCATAAGTTTATGTAACGGGGAGAGTGAGAGTGTGTGTTTGTCCAGGCGAAAACACAAACAGATACTGCAGATCCCTTTCCCCACAGGCACTCACTCCATGGTTTCAGAGCTTCCGCTCTCTGCAGCCTCTGCTCCATTTGTTGTGCATGTTACAGACCCACATGCTGTAACTACAGTCCCCATGCTCTATCCCGAGTTGGGTCACCAAATCCTCTGTTCTTTCAGAATGTCTGAGGCAGCTCACAGCACAACCTCCAGCAAACCATCCCCTGCACCTCCACTAACCTTTCAATAACAGGAGTCAGTCAGAAGCCCCACAGCTCCAAGCCTTATGGACAGACCAGACCCCTCAAAATATTTTTTAAAAGGCAGCCGAGACCTTAACCTTTCCTTATTTTAACTGTAGATGTGAATTGTGCATTCCACAAAAGTTGCAACTGGTCAACCGACTCAATGCTAAGTAATATGTAATCCATTCAAACACTCCAATTAAAACACAATCAAACAGATGAACAAATTGAGATAGCTTCTCAATTGGAACACTTACTCAAACAATAGATACAGTGACTTCTACTATTTAACTGTGCCAATACAGGAACATCCCATAAACATGTTCCTTGACACAAAGGTACATTCAAACACAGAATCTTAGGTGCAGTTCTCCAATCCAGGAAGAAGCATCTTCAAGAGAGTTTTCAGAGAGACGAGCAGCTCGGGATCATGCATTGAAGCTTCCAACCCGCCTGGGACACCGAGCAGCTTCTGAATGCTGCAGCTAAAATCAAAATGAGAAGATCTGGTCTGGGAGAGCTGGCCACTGCCCTACAATTGTTACCACTGTTTTAATAAAACCTAAAGGCCTCGTAAGTTAGTTACTTCAGCCGTTTTCAGTAGGCAGTTCAGCATCTCTGCCTTTAAGACTTCTCTTCAAAAAAAGAGAAAATAACATTTTCAAAATGACAGCATTGTCACATCTCCTCCTTTGACAAAATGAACCATTAACACACAACAGCAGCTTCTTTTTAAACCCATTATTCTTACTCTATTAGTGGACTACAATACATATATAAGACATTGACAATAAGTATGCAAACATTCACAACTCCATTCTATTTCAGTCTGTATACTCCTGCCGCAGAACGCCTTTGTCTTTCTTCATTCAAGTCTCGACAACTTGTCAGCAAGTACAGTTTCTTGTCCTGTCACCTGTATAACTTCCAAATCGAATGGCAGCAACAAAAAAACCTATATCTGAACAGATCAGATGTTTTCTCCCTAAATTTCTCTAAAGACGTTTAGGCGTTATGATCGTATATAGATTTGTCGGGCAAGTTATTTGCAAGTTAAATACTGAAATGTTGTGACACTAACACCAAGCTCAAAGTCTCCTTCCCAGTTGTGAAATACTTCTGTTGATGATTTCACCGGACACACCAACCACACCTTACATAATGGAGCAATTTGCATCTCTCCAATAGTTCTTCTGAATGACATGTCTCCTCATTTCTCAGCATCAAGAAATTACATGCCTCTGTACCTCTTAATGTTGTAATGTCTTTTCCTGCTACTCCTGGCCTATGCTAGTCAACCTTACTCTCACAGGTGTATATTTTAAGAAGTTATCAGACATTCTTCTCAATCCATCATGGTATCCCAACTTTGATTTGTGGACGAACTCATAATCATCAGCCATTTCTGCTTCTAATCTTGCCATTGTAACTCTCTCCTCTTCTGCGCGAGTTCTCACTATTGCAGGAAGTGAATTTTTGAATTCCTTCGTAAAAAGAACCTTTCTAAGAGTGTCATAGGTTTGCTCAGCTTTTTACACCCTTTTCCACCTTTCAAAATTACTTTGATTCTTTCAAACTTAATTTGCTTTTTTAGATTCCTGAAACACTGTCTGTCGGCTTCTGACACAAGCTCATATGCTTTCTTCACCTTATACTCCACAGATACCTCCTCCAATAGGGATACAAACAGCCTGAAATACACCCCATTGTCCATGGAGCACCACATGGGACACGCTGGGAAGTGAACAACAGCCTGACATGTACCATTTCATTGTCTCTGCACTTCACCATGCCAGCAGTCGATACACTAGGGAGCCGGAAACCAAGGTCAGGGAAAGGTACAGAGGGACGGAGAGATTCACATTAAAGACAGAAACAGATAGTTAATTACCTGAGAACCTGTTGTGGAAATATGGGGAAAAAGACAGAGCAGTGGGACTAACTGGAGGAGTGAATCCTTCTAGAGAAAAATTATAAGCATGAGAACATTGAATAAAGGTATTTTCAGGTGAATTGAAATGGTTTGTTCAATCAAATTCTGAAACTGATTCACAGAACACTTCAAACAACGAACGCTGGGACAAGATGACAGCCCAGCATGGAGAGCTGTGCACACTATGGTAGTGTATTGCTCAGTAAACTGCACTATCTGCCCAGCATGTGGAGAATTGCAAAACTTGATTATCATTTGGGAATGATACACACAACAGATTACTGTCTAAAAGGGGAGGATTTCCAATATAAGTGAAGGTGTGTGTGTGCATGTGCATGTGCGCGAGTATGCATGTGTTTGTGTCTGTGTGTGTATATGCGTCATGCACGTGGGTGTGTGGGTGGGTGCGTGTGTGTGATGCATTTGGGTGTTGAATGCAAAAATCATTGCAAGAGAGTAAATACACATGAAGGAAAACAGATTAAATATGAACCACTGGCAGGGATTTGGATAAACGACACAGAATGACTGAGGAAAGTTTCATGAACAGATGAGTTAAAGTGCTGAAGAATAGTAAAATAAAGACATTGCCAGACAAAATAGCGATATAGATCAGCGTGCACAGCAATGTCAGATGAATGGAACTTTGGTGTGTTTTCGAATCAGATTTGTTTCTGCAGGTTTCAATCTGAGAGTGTCAGCAGCAGATTGTTGTCATCATTAAGTCTGTATTTCACAGTTGGAGATTCAAACAGCAGATGAGTTAAGAAAGTGAAGTACTTTCTGGAGCAGTGTGTAGTTAAAGGTAATAATGGTCAGGGCATGGTGTCAGGAATCAGCTTATGGCCAAAAGGATCACTAAAGTTGTGATTCGTCTGTTCCAAACACAACCTGCATGTTTCACCTACACGCACCAACCTGCCCCCACTCCCCACGCCCCCCCCCCCCCCACACCATGATTTGGAGATATACTGCTGTTGCTTCAGAATCGTTGGGTCAAATTTCCGGAATTCCCTCCCTACTGGCATTGTGGGTAAACCCATAGCAAGTGGACTGCAACAATTCAAGAAGGCAGCTCACCACCGTTTCAAGGGCAAATAGGAATGTGCCATTAATGCTGGACAGCCAGCGATGCCCAAGACCCAGAAATGAATGAAAAAAGATATTGGCCAGGGATGGGATGGAGCCCCAGGAAGAAAATGGAGTTTGTAAACATAATAGACGACAATGACACCCACACTCCCAATATTTAAATAACAAGGGCAGAGAGACAATGGTTCCTATCTGCAATTGAGTAGGTCAACATAGAGACCCATGAGTAATACTGCCAGATGCAAAGAGGGAGACAGGAATTGAACTGGATTCAAAGTCTCAACAGGAACACTATTGGGGGCAAGAAGCGTAGACTACACGAAAGAACACAAATTCGGCCGTAACTGGCTTATAGAAAAAAAAAATCTGGACAGTGAGACTTACCAGGTACACCAACGATAGACAGGAGAGGATAATAAAAATATTGAATAATGTGAAGTGCACAATAGATCCGCCATGAAATTGACAACCGACCATAATACATAGAAAGATACCAAATATAATAGGATAAACTCCTGTCCATTGTTGGAACATTCCAGTCTAATGTTCTCAGATTCTGATCCATTGTTGGAACATTCCAGACTAATGTTTTCAGGTTCTGATCCATTGTTGGAACATTCCAATCTAATATTCTCAGATTCTCATCTCTCCTCGCTTCTGTCTGGAGCTGCTGATCCCTGTTAGTGCTGTTGGTGATTCTCCCGCTCATATTCTGGCATAACACATTGAACGGCACCCATTTATGATTTAAAGATGGGAACTCTCCACCGGGGTATTTAGAATCCATGGAGACTGACATTAATCACAATCACTGAACAAACAGGTTCAGTTAACCCCTTCCTTACATCACATCTCATATCACAATAAAAGGGAATATTTACTCAGTCTGGATGGAATGGAAGAGGGTTACTGGATGGACTATGAATCGTACATTTTTAAAATATTTTTCCTTGAATGTACGGGTACTGTAAGAGCACTGCAGTATTGTTCATGTACCACTCTGTCTATTAAAGGAGACAGGGTTTAAATGTCAGACTAGCTGCATAAGATATCTGGTGAGGAAATTTCTGGATACACTGACACAAGAAAGTGAGGATTGCAGATGCTGAAGATCTGAGTCGGGAAAGTGGTGCTGGAAAAGCACAGCCAGTCAGGCAGCATCCGAGGAGCAGGAGAATCAACATTTTGTATGTAAACCCTTCAATAGGAAAAAAAGGCTTGAGGCCCAAGGATGTTAAGAGATAACTGGGATGGGGTGAGGTTGGTGGGAAGGTAGCTGTGAATGTGATAGGTCGATGAAGGTGGTATGTTGGAGAGGAGGGTAAAGGGATAGGTGGGAAGGATAATGGACGGGAGAACACATCAACAGTGCCGTGCTGAGTTGGAAGGTTAGATTTGGGATAAGGTGTGGGTCGGGAAATGAGAAAACTGGAGAAATCATCATTGATCACATGTGGTGTAGGGTCCCAGGGCGGAAGATGAAGCTTTCTTCCTCCAGGCGTCGGGTGGTTAAGGAGTGGAGGTGAAGGAAGCCCAGGACGTGCATGTGCATGGCAGAGTGGGAGCGGGAGTTAAAGTGCTCAGCTTCGGTGCGGTGTGATTGGTTGGTGTGGGTGTCCCACAGATGCTTTGTGGAGTGTTCCGTAAGTTGGTGTCCTGTCTCCCCAATGTAGACGAGTTAACATCAGGAGCAACGGATACAGTAGGTGCCATATGTGGAAGTGCAGGTAAAAATCCAATTGACGTGGAAGGTTCCTTTGGGGTATTGGACAGAGGTGAGGGAGAGGTGAAGGTGAACGTTTTACAACTCCTTCGGTGGCACGGTAATGTGCCAAGATGGCAGGGTGGGTTGGTGGGTGGTGTGGACCTGACAAGAGAGTCGCGCCTGGAATGTTCTTTATGGACCACAGGTAGGGTGGGGAGGGAAATATAACCATGGTGTTGGGGTCTGTTTGTAGGTGGCCCAGATGGGCGACGATAATGCATTGCATCTAGAGGTTTGGTAGGGAGGAGGATGAGGACCAAGGTGTTCTTTCCCTGTTGCATTTGGAAGGGTAGGATTCAAGGGTGGAGGTGCAGGAAGTGGATAAGATGCGCTGGAGGGCATTGTCGACCATGTAGGAGGGAAAATTGCGGTCTTCGAAGAAGGAGACCATTTGGGATATACACTGGGTTCAGAGTGCGGTACTAGAAAAGCCTAGCAAGGCTGGCAGCATCCGAGATCGCTTTTGCCTGAAACATTGATTTTCCTGCTCCTCAGATACTGCCTGACCTTCTGTGCTTTTCCAGATTATCGACACTAATCTTCAGTACCTGCAATACTCACTTTCGTCAACACACGAGGCTCAGGGACTTTCATAATGCTGCCTTGAATTCAGTTTACCCTGCTTTAGAAAAGATGTTGTTAAATTTGAAAGAGTGAAGAAAACTTTTACAAGTATGTTGCTAGTGTTAGGAGTGGGTGATGTTGAGCTACACGGAGAGTACGAATAGGTTGGGGCTATATTCCCTGGGGTGTTGAGTCTGAGGAGTGACCTTACTGAGGTTTATCGCAGTGAATCCCAATTCTCCAGGGTGAGTAACGTCAAAGGCCAGGGAAATAGAACAGTTTTACTCACATTTGAAATGGACAATAACACATGGGACAACACGTCACTGAACGATGGTGATAGATTGAAGAATGGGACTGGCCAGTGGAGTCAGAATTTGGAGGGTCCAACCACAAGAATGAGAACAAAAGTAAAAGCATTGCCATATCACTTGAAGTCATTAGTTCTATCACATTCTCAATCCACCTCAGAGAACCAGCCCAGACACCATAAACCCAGAGGAGATATCTGTTCAGCATGGAGCACTGTGCAGAACCATGCTCATGTATTGCTGAACACAACCCTGCAATTGGTCCAGAGTATAACACTGTACAGACCTCTGAAGTGATTGATCTATAAACCCAGATGAGATATGTGTTCAGTATGAGACACTGTGCAGGCCGGACCGGTGTACTGTCCAATAAAATCCCCAATCGACACAGAGTGGAAAGGTATGCAGACCACAGCAGTGTATTGATCTATAAAACCAAATGAGACATGCGACCATGGTGTGGAACTGTGTCCACCACCCCAGTACGTTTCTCAGTAACACTGCATGAGATCACTGTCCTGCGTACAGTATCCTGTAACATTAGCCAGTGCTTCCAGGAATAATTGGTGAATGGGATATTGGTGTGAGTTCAGGAGAATTTTGGATTAACATTTGTTCTGCAGCCATTGTAACTGGGAGTAGGGTCAGCACAGACTTCGACCCATTGGGCTGAATCTAACAATAATTTGTCTCAGTGACATGTTCGTTGAACGTGATAGAGGTATCGTCAACACGAGGCTGAGCTAGTTTCCTGGTGCTATCGTATCGAACTCACCTCATTAACAACCACCCCTCCCCATGTTGTCCCTCTCATTCAATGCTAGACTGATTCTAACACCCATCATGGCTGGAGGAACTCACCATCGCTCGGATACCCCTGGATATTCTGTGATCCCTGGCACTGTGGCCAGCTTTAAAAGGCCAACGGGCGCATGTTTGAGCTTTCTCTATTAGGAACTGCCCTGCAAAGTTTACCCCGAGCATAGCAGATAAGGGGCAATTACACCACAGTTTGTCAACACTGGCACGGAGATCCTGGTGGATGGGTTAGTATAGAGGGGGAACATTCTCTTCCCAGAGGGGCCACACCACCAGACCCACCGAGCATGATCTGAGCTCACCACCCTGTTGAGTGCAGTATCTGCAGTCTGAAGAAATGTCCAGCAATACAGGACAAGCATCAATAACCTTCCCCGTTCTGTCAGGATAAGGGTCACCGTATTCTCTCTGCTCCCTCAGTCTCACTGTATATCTGTTATAGCACCGACCCCCGAACAAGGCTCATGCTCCACCACTCTCACTGATGCATGTAGCATCTTCCCCCTCTCTCTCTGCTTCTCTCAACTCTACTATACCCCCCACCCTAACAACACTGCATGGATACAATACTGTGGACAGACGCCCCTCCGAAAACCTCTTTATTCCCCCCTCACACCTACACCAGCACTAACAGCAGGACCACCCACCCCCCACCCTCCCTCCTTCCCTCCCTCCCTCCCATTTCAGAAGCCTGGAATAGGACAGAAAGGGACAAGCTGGGCGATGGAGTGCCCAATATCCGTTCCCTCACCGGCCATGTGGGGAGGACCCTGGTACGAGTTGGACAGGAACGGGACGCCTCGTGTGGAGATTCTGAAGCATCCACGTCCCACCGACCGAGTCAGCAGCAAAGTTCAGTGAAGGGAAATTCTCACGTTAAATCCATTGGCAGTTCCGTTTCCCCCCGGCACAACTTCGAAGCCGTGACCCTGATGCCATCTCCCTTTTGTATCGAGCTGCTACAAATGGAATCCCCGCGGTGGGCAGGAGGGTGGGCTCACAACACATCGTCACCACCACCTCCCAGGAAGGGAGCACGGAGACTCCGTCTTACGCCTCCCCCTATAAACAGCTCAGATACTGAAGCTAATCGGTGATAGTTACTGCTCTCCCAACTTGTCCTGATATCTTCAATAATCTGTGCTCATACACACCGAGGTCGCTCTGCTCCTGCACCCACTTTATAACAGCACAGCCTGTTTTCTTCCAAACTTCATCACATCACACTGTCTTGCATTGATCGTCGTATGAAATATACCTGAACTCTACACCAAATTGGCGTTGTCCTGTTGCTGTTGCACTCCATCCTCCACACACTTCACAATTCTTCCAGGTTTGCTGACATCAACAAGCATCGAAGTTGT
This sequence comes from Chiloscyllium punctatum, assembly GCF_047496795.1. Taxonomy (NCBI): domain Eukaryota; kingdom Metazoa; phylum Chordata; class Chondrichthyes; order Orectolobiformes; family Hemiscylliidae; genus Chiloscyllium; species Chiloscyllium punctatum. The sequence continues at coordinate 103,684,717 of NC_092750.1, read as the reverse complement.
CATAGTGTCACACGCCAGTCAAAATAACTGAAAGAGAATGTGGTGCTGGAAAAGCACAGCAAGTCAGAAAGTAAGGACTGCAGATGCTGGAGATCAAAGCGGAGAGTTGGTGCTGGAAAAGCACAGTAAATCAGGCCAGAATCGGGATTATACACAGGGCTGATTAAGGGCTTATGCCTACAATGCTAATTCTCCTTGTCTTCGGATGCTGCCTGACCTGCTGTGCTTTTCCAGCACCACACTCTCGGTTTTGATCTCCAGCATCTGCAGTCTTTACTTTCCCCTACAGAACAATTGAAATACTGACAGACTCACTGATGTGATCAAGGTGTACACTGATACCTAAGGAGCGTCAGAAATGACAACACACATCCCAAAGAGCCAGAGAAGAAAACTGACATGCTGCAAACAGAGAAATAGAAATAATATTGGACACCATACAGAGTGGGTGAAATAGCGAGAATTTGCCACAGAGAAAGAGATATACCGACTGAATCCCATGTTTGTCTAATGTCAGTGTATCTGTGTGTGTGTATTTATTTGTATGTCTGCATCTTCGTGTATGTAATAGTGCATGTAACTGTGTGTATTAGTGTGTGTGGGTGTACCTCTGTGTGGGAATGGTCTGGTCGTCCGTGTGTTGGTTAAAGTGATGGAATTCCACACTCTGCTGGCCTTTCCACTCCATTGCACAGACAGTGGCGGAGGGTGAAAACCGTCTGGTAGGAGGGAGGGCAGCAGGTCACAGCATCATACAAACTGACACCAACATCAACAGTACACTGATAGACAGACAGACTCAGTCACAGACACACAGACGCAGACACAGACTCTCTGTCTCTCTGTCTCTCTGTCTCTGTCTCTGTCTCTCTCTCTCTCTCTCTCTCTCTCTCTCGACTGGTGTGGAGAGATTGCAATTGTACTGAGGATCATATGGAGAAATGTCTGTGCTCCACAGCATTTGTCTTCAGACGTCTATAATTGAACCATTGTGGAAGAAGATGAGATAATTTGATTGCACGTTCTGCACGTTCTGCTACTTGCATTTTATTTGCTCTACACTCTGACAAATGATAAGTGCGAAAGCATTCTTAATGACCCAATGGTGCCAGCAGGTCAATGCTAGTGATGTCCACCTCCTTCTCTAATATCTCAGGGACAGCATTGCAAGGGATCAGATAAACTCCTCTCTGTTGCCAAGGCTATTCTTTGAAGCATGAATGTGGGTGATTCACAGTTATTGATACATTCTCAAGCAAACGATGAGTTCTCTACTTTCCCCCTGTAGTTCAAAGATGTGAGGTTAGATAGATTGGCCGTGCTAAGTAGTCCATAATGCTTAGGGGTGTGCAGCTTAGATAGATTAGCCATGTGAAACACAGGGTTAAAGGGATGGGAATGATTGTGGGACACTCTATGGCTGGTCAGTGTGAACTCGAGGGAATGAATTACAAACTGAATGGATTCTATGAAGCCTACTGCTTGCAAAGTGGAGTTGGTGAACCAGCAGAGGATTATATTACATCATTTTAAACATACGAGGAAACAAGGCGTTATTCCCCATTTCAATTAATCGCCTGTCCCCAAAACAAGAGAGATCCCATTACACAGTGTTTCAGGACAGAGCAGAACTCTCAAAATAGATTAAGAAGTTAGCCTGGACCCTAATGTTTTCTTATTTTAAACATAAGGTGCCGTGTTCCAGATCCAATTCAGTTGATCAAACTAATTGAAGTTACGCAAATCACAGTTTATTTGAACACTATAGTATAAATATAATCAAAGAAAGATGAATATGGAATAACTCTACTCTATTGGAAATCTTAACGAAACTCAGTAAATCATTTTACTACTAAACAGTAACTGTTCCAATGTGGGAACAGCTCATAAACACACTCTGGGCACAAAATTCAGAAAGACAAACTGCAGGACATGCAATTCCTGCAACCCAGAAAGGAACATTCAGAGAGAGTAGCAGCAAGCGACATGTAGTACAGTGTTCAACCCTGGTGAGATCCCGGCTACAACTGCGCCAAACTGCCGACTATACGCCCCCCTTCTTTGAGACATTGACTGTACTCATTGAGGCTGCTTCTATTGTTCCAACTTGTAAAAAACTAAGGTCCCACAAACTATTGACTCTAGTTGCTCTGGAAGATTGCTCGGTAACTCTGCCTGAAAACTTACATTTAAAAGAGTACAGGATAAAATAATCCCTTAAATCTACAACAGACACATGCACAAACACACATACAGACACTCATATATGAACAAACATGCAAACTCAGTAACACAGTAGCGTCTTTGAGATAGAATTTGGTAAACCTTTGATTAATAAGTGAATCAAGGGTAATTGGGAGGAGTGAGGAGTATGTGGTTGAGTAAACAAACCATCCAAGATCAAGCAGCAGAGCAGATTCGATGGAGCTAATTCTGTTTTCGTTTCTTATGATACTTTGATATCTGGAAATGACTTTCTGAGGGTGCTGTGCAGACTGGCTTTGATAGATAATAAACCAAATTATAGTCAGTGGTAAAGTGGGGCATGTTTGGAAGCTGAATGTTTTATGTCTAATCCTAATTATTGTCATTTCCTGTTCCTCAAAAGCAGTGGTGAATTTATTGTGAGGTTTGCACATTTTGCACGTTCTCCCTGTGTCTGCGTGGGTTTCCTCGGGGTGCTCCGGTTTCTCCCACAGTCCAAAGATGTGCAGGTCAAGTGAATTGGCTATGTTAAATTGCCCATAGTGTTAGGTGCATTCGTCAGAGGGAAATGGGTCTGGGTGGGTTACTCTTCAGAAGGTCGGTATGGACTGGTTGGGCCAAAGGATCTGTTTCCACACTGTAGGGAGTTTAATTCACTCTAATTTAAACTAATCTGATCAAATATATTATAAAATAAGCGCCTTCTAATTAAGACTGAGTTAAGGATATTTTTTTCTTCTTGTCGATTTTCACATTCCCAGGGAACAGTGAAGACTGGGTTATTGAAAGTATTCAAGACTGAGCTGAACTGACCATTGATAGACAACAGAGTCAGTGTTTATTGGGAACAGACAGGAAAAGGATGCTCACACACAATCATATCAGCCAAGAGCATTCTGAATGTTGCAGCACGCCTGAGGGGGCGATTGGCCAACTAATAATCCTATCTCCTGTGTTGTTCTCTCAATCCACTCCTCAATGCTGTTACAGAGGGAGAGAAAGACCACATTCAGCCAGGAAGGCAATAAGATAGCGGGAGACCATTATGCCCCTCTAAGGAGTTAGACAGAAATGAGGTGATGGTATTCAGCCATCCAGTACACACTACACAGCACAGGACGAGGCCATACAAACTGCCTTCGGTGCTGAGCAATCACAGCAGCCTCCTGAATATAACAGGAAGTAGTGCTTCGAGATTAATATTGGTATGCAGGTTGTAAAACAGATATATATTAATCTCTGAGTTACTCCACTAGTTACAGTTATTTGGATGACCCGATGGATTGAAGCTATATGAGCTAATTTATCAAGATAGTCATACAATGCTTCGTCAACTGGACGCAGGGAGTCAGCAATGGGATACAGACAGGGGTGGTTTAGTGCGAAAATCTTCAGCAGAAACTGGTTAATGTGGATTATGAGAGTGGGTGTTTTGGAAGAAGGATATAAAATCACTAACTGTTTAAATGGTGAGAGATTTCAGAACTCAGTGACACACAAGGATTTGTGAGTCGTGTCGCATGAATCATGTAAAGTTAGTCACCATGTGTAGCAAATGATTAGGAATGTGAATGGAATGATGCTGCTAAGGGTATCGGGTTTAATCGTAGGAATGTTTTACTGCATTCGTACAGGGCATCGCTGAGATCACACCTGATGCAATGTAAAATGTTTTGAATCCTAAACTGACAAAAAGAAAGATTCAAACTGAGGAAGGGCACCATTCAGACCCAAAATGTTAACTTTGATTTCTCTTCACAGAAGTTGCCATATCTGCTGAGATTTTCCAGGAAATTCTGTTTTTGTTCCTGATTTACAACATGAAGTTGTGTGTAGAATTTTATATTGATTTTCAGGTTGAAAAACCGAAACCAGTGGAATGCTCCAGGGATCGGTTTATATCTGTTATCCAACGTGCTTTTGGTTTCTGGAAAAATAGATTCATTTCATTTAGAAACTTCCAAAGATCCTTCACTTTATTGTTTGTGAGTTAAAGGCTTTGTATTATGAAAGCTATGCATTTTAGGTCTCAGTGGAAGTGTTCTTGCTATTGTAATAAACAAGATCTTGAAAACCGTGCATCAGGTGAATACCTGATGGACATTTCCTCTTGTTTGGGAGACTAAAACTAGGGAATTCATTTTAAGAATAAGTATTCACTTTGACACAGATATTAGAAAGTCATTAACTTCTTTTTATAAAAGGTAAAAGGATCATAGTCACAGAATAGAACATCATGGAACCACACCTTTTGTTCAACTAATACTACCAGCCTGCGTTTGGCCCATATCCCTCCAAACCTTTCCTATTTTTGTACCTACCCAAACATCTTTTAAATGTTGTAACTGTACCTGCACGCGCCACTTCCTTTGAAAGTGCATTACACACACTAATATCTCTATGTAAGAACAAATTACCCCGCATGTACTTTTGAAATTTTTCTCTTCTTACTTTAAAATATTCTCGCTGGTTTTGAATTTCTCCGTCCGAAGGAACAGAAACATGCCATTCACCTTATCAATATCCCTGATGATTTTATCATGGAACCCTTGGATTTTCTGCCCTCCAAGGAAATAAGATTCAATCCAATCTCTCCTTATACCCCAATCCCTCCGTTCTTAGTAACATTCTGCTAAATAATTTTTAACTCTAACAAGCTTAATAATACCCTTCCCCTGACTGAGTGATCAGAACTGGACCAAGTACTCCAAAAGAGGCCTTGTCAATGTCTTGTACAACCTCAATATTAAATACCGACACCTATAGTGAAACGTTTGAGTGACGAAGGCAAACGTGCTAAATGCCTTCTAAAATACTTTTTCCACATGTGATACAAAGTTCAAAGAATTATGTACCAAAATCCCTCGATCTCTATGGCCTGAAGTACTGCCTTGGACCGTATAATTATTTGTTTTACGTCATGCACTTGTTTATTTTACCAAAATGCAGTACCTCACATTTAGTTTATCTAATCTCCATCTGTCACTCCTCAATCCATTGACATAATTGTACAATATCTCTTTGCAATCGCGGACAACAGGTCTCACTGCCCAATATAACCGCACTTTTAGTGTCATCTGTAAACGTACCAACCATGCCTTTGATATTATCATGCTAACCTTTTACATCAATGACAAACGAAAGTCCATCCAGTATTGATCCCGGTGGAACACTGCTTGTTATAAGCTTCCAGGCAAAATCAAAACCCTCTATTCTGTCTCCTTCTGTAAAACTGAATTTACAACCAGTTGTCAAGCTTACCCGCAATCCCATGTGCTCTAGCTTTATTAATTGGTCTGCCATGCAGAACCTTATCAAAGGCTTCGCTAATGTTCATTTAAACAACATCTACCATTCTGCTACAATCTTTGTGTTTACTTCATATAAAACAAATTAAAATCATGTTTATAAGAGATGATTACTCTCATACAAAATCTTTCTGACCAACTCAAATCAGCCCTTCTCTCTCCATGCATGTAAATCTTATCTTTCAGAATCTCTTCCAACAACTTACTCATCACCAATGTCAGACACACAGTCTATCGTTTCCATGCTTTTCCTTCCGGCCTTTCTAAAGGTGCAGCATTAGCCACCCCCCAGTACTTCACTTGTGTGTATAAATGATTCAACTAGATTTGCTGGGTTCCCATAGTTTAAAAGAACAAAGAGCAAAGAAAAATAACGAAGACTATTTCAGCACAGGAACAGGCCCTTCATTCCTCCAAGCCTGTGCCGATCCAGTTCTTCTATCAAAGCATACTTTCTAAGGATCTGTATCCCTTTGCTCCCTGCCCGTTCATATATTTGTCTAGATAGATCTTAAATGATGCTATTGTGTCCACCACTAACACCACTACTGGCAACGCGTTCCAGGCACCCCCACCCTCTGCATAATGAATTTACCACATATACCTTCCATCAACATATCCAATCTCACGTTGAACTCGTGGCCACTAGAAATTCAGTACGCCACTCTGGGGAAAATAAAATCTTCTTGCTATCCACCCTATCTATACCGCTCATGATTTTGTAGACCTCATTCTGATTCCCCCTCCCTGACCTCTGTCTTTCGAATGAAAATAATCCTAATCTACTCAACTTTTTTTCATAGCATGCACTCTCCATATCAGGTAATATCCTAGTGAACCCCTTCTGTCCTCTCTCCAAATCATCCACATTGTTTTGGTAATGTGGGCGACCAGAAATGTACCAGATATAATGCTGAACCATAGTCTTATTGAACTGTAACATGACCTGACAAATCCTGTACTCAATACCTAGTTCGATGAAGGAAAACATTTCATATGTTTTCTTGACAAATCTATTGACCTGAATTGCCACCTTCAGGGATCAAAGAACTTGAACACTCAGAGATCTCTCTGTATATTAATTTTCCGCTGGATATTTCAACTTACTGTATAATTCGCTCTTGAATTTGATCTTCCAAAAAGCATGACCTCGCATTTGACAGGATTGAACTCCATTTGCAACTCTCAGCCCAACTCTCGAACCTACATATCTTTCCTTCCACAATGCCCTGGCATACACATGATCCGGTCCTGGAAAATGATCAATCCTTATGGTTCCTCAGACCTTGCACGCACAACAACACCCAAATCTCTCTGCGCTGGTCTTTTGTTTTCACAGTCTCCCTCCATATAAATAACCATTTTTTTGCTATTCCTTCTGAAGTGCTTGATCACACACTTTATTAAAATTAACTCTATCTTCCAATTACACAGTGCAGATTTCTTACATCCTTATCACACCATGCACTCCAACCTATCTTTACCATCATAAAATATGCATTGATTGCATTCTACAACCCCCCCCAACAAAAACAACTTTAATACAGAGAATAAGCAACTGGGAGTCCAAGGGCTGACATTTGTGACACTCCACTTATTATGTCTCTCTGAACTCACAGAGACATGTTCATCAAGACTCACTTCTTTGTGTCTTCACAAATGTTCAATCTCTGAATAATAACCCACAAGTTCCTAACTTGTGCAATATACGCTTTATATGGTACTTTATAAAATGCTTACCAAATCTAATTACACAATCTAAGGGTTCACTTTTATTATCACTGCTTCTCCTTTTCAGATAAAACTATTGAGTCTCTTTGATTCCATTAAATTATCGTAAATCACACTATAATGGACATGAGCAGTTTCCTAATAATAGACAAGGCTACCTGGCCGTTATTTTCCTGGTTTCTGCATTTCTCCCGACTTGAAGACAGGCATCACAGTAAGACTTTTGAATCCACTGAAATTCCCTGGGACTGCAGTGATATTTCAACAAATGCCAAGAATATGTCTGGAGTACATTGTTTCGAAATCCAGGAAATAGACCACTAGGTTTTGGTGGATAGTTTATCCGTAATCATTTCCTTTATCAAAGGGGTTGTCCTGAAGTAAGGCCTGACATCCTTTGGGATATTCTCTGTCGAAACGGTGTCACAACTAATATAACATAGTTGTTTGAGTTATTTGAAAGTTTCCGTTTTTCCTGTGTGGAATTTCCCTATGTCATCTTCCAATTGTTCCAAAAAAGGTTTTAACTATATTTTTATTATTATTTTTATTTCCACATGCAGCCTCGTGCTGTTTTTGTTTATACTTTTCAACAATTGACCTTCCAAAATCAATTGTCCCAAATTTTATTCGCTTTACGTCTTTCAGCTTGTGGTCTCTAAAAATGTAGTCCCAAACTTCTGATCTACCAGCCGTTTTCATCATTTGTGCGCCTTTGTTTTCATTGGGTACTCACCCTGACTATATTTGCTAATCATACAAAGTTTACCATCTCATCAATTCCTTTTTGATGTTTGCAACAATTGACCTTCCTAAATCAATTATCCCCAACTTTATTCGCTTTATGTCTTTCAGCTTGTGGGCTCGAAAAATATTGTCCCAAACCTCTGGTCTAGCAGCAGTTTTCATCATTTGTGCGCCTTTGTTTTCATTGGGTACTCACCCTGACAATATTTGCTAATCATACAAAGTTTACCATCTCATCAATTCCTTTTTGATGGTTTTTAAATTTGTTCACGAAATTAGGGAATCATTGGCTAGGTCAGCATTAGTTGCCGATCCCTAATTGCACAGAGAGCAGTTATGAGTCAACCATATTGCAATGGGATGGAGTCACATGTAGGCCAGACCAGATAAGGATGGCAGATTCCTTCGCGAAAGGGCTTTAGTGATCCAGAGAGGTTTGCTAAAAGTTGACAATGGATTAATGGTCATCATGAGATTCTAAATTCTAGATTGTTTTTATTGAAATGAACTATCACCATCTGCCTTGTCAGGATTTGAACTCGGATCCCAGAACGTTATCGGGGTCTATGGATTAACGATCTAGCGATAACACTACAAGGCCATCGTCTCCCCAACATGTTTGATCATTGTGAAATGTTAATTAAATATCTGCCAACGTTATCAACTGAAATTCCTTTCAGTCTATTTTCCAGCTCATTGTTAGCAACAAGTGCTCACGCTATTGACTATAACATAAGAACTAGGAGCAGGAGTAGGCCGTCCAGCCCTTTAATCCTGCTCCATCATTCAATAAGATTATGGCTGATCTTTTTGTGGACTCAGCTCCACTTACTCAACCTCTCACTGTATCCGTTATTTTTTTTCCATTTTTAGAAAAACATATACCTTACTTTAAAACAGTTTCCTGAATAGCGTCAATTACTTCACTGGGCAAAGAATTCCACAGATTAACAACCCTCTGGATGAAGACATTCTATCTCAATTCAAGCCTAAATCTGCTACCTCTTGCAGCTGTGCCCTCTTATCCTAGCTTCACACATCTGTGAAAACATGTTGTCTATTTCTATCTGATCCATTCCCTTCATTATTTTATATGTTTCTATAAGATCCCCCCATTATTCTGAATTCTAACTAATATAATCCCAATCTACTCAGCCACGCCTCATAAATCAGCCCTCCTCAACGCTGGAAACAACCTCCTCTGCACCTCCTCCAGTGCCTGTACATCCTTTCTTAAGTACGGAGACAAAAACTGCATTTAGTACTGCAGATGTGATCTCACCAGCACCTTGTACAGCTGCAACATTACCTCACTGTTTATAATCTCAACCTCTTTAGCCATGAAGGAGGAGATTACATTTGCCTTCCTAACCACTTCTTGTACCTGCAGACCAAAAGTCTGTAAATCATGCCTGATTCTTCTCAAACCTCCAAGGGGTTTTCCTATGTGGAATCAATTATGATCAGCTGACAATGAATAACATTGAGATTCAATGGATTGACAAAGAATAATTGTGAAAGTAATGAGTCAAAGTTGAAGACATCCCTGTCTGACAGGGAGCTTCACGTGTGACGCATTGGGAAGTGAATGAAAATACAATCAATGACACAGTACCATCAACTGTACAGGGGCTCAAATCATGGTCAAGGAGGGAAACAGAGAGAAACACATTCATTTTAAGCACAATTCTGGAAGGGAAAACAAATTTGAGGGATCTATGAGAAATGACTTGAGGAATGGTATGCATTGGAGAAGTGATGCCAGAGAGAGACACTGATGAGAATGAGAACTTTAAAATGAGATATTATCATACCAGAAGCCACTGTAGGTCAATGATTATAGGGGTGATAAGTGAATTAGACTCCGAGTGAGTTGATGGACAAGCAGCAGAGTTGAGGATAAACTGAGGTTCATGGAGAGTATGAAGTGAGACGCCAATGAGACGATTATTAGAATAGTTTAGACTGGAGCAGACCGAGACATGGATGAAGTTTTCAGAAGCAAAGTGTCTAAGGCAGGGATGCATATCGAGGCTTCAATCGAGCTGGGAAATGGAGAAAATTTTGGTGACAGATAGGAAAATTAGGAAGAAACTCAATACACTTTATAATAGAATGCTGAGATTGTACACAAACTTGTTCAGGCTCAGGTAAAAGCTGGGAGAGGAATAAAGTCAGTACATGTGGGAGATCACAGCAGAGATTGATGATATGGGCTCCTGTGTTATAACAGAACAGTCAGTATTGATTAATGCAGGAATGATCTATGGAGCAGAAAGCAAAAATAGAAATGAATTTATAAAAAATAGAGCATGTCACTAATTCTATCATTGATATGATACTTAGAATAAGTACTTCGCAAATTAAACAATGTTACAGCCTCCAAAAGATTGATCACCAAAACAATTGCTTGGCCTGTGTAAGATGCAGAGCACAGCTCCCTCATTGTATGTGTGCAGAGATGGGGGTGGGGATGAGTGGTATTGAACATTTCAGTAAGGATGCTGGACTACAGTTATGCAGGAATTCGTGAGTTTACATTTTGAATCCTATCTGCAGATTTGGTCAGTCGTTTTTGTAAGTATGCAAATACCTTGTATGCTGCCGGAGGAAGTTTACTCAGTTGAAACTTCACATATTCAGGCTATCCTTTGTGAAAAGGTGATAAGCTGGCCTTGTTTACATGAGTGTGCTCAGGAGAGAGGAATGGATTTATAAAGTACTGTATAATATTCACAATGTGCATATGAAAATGAGGATGTAAATTATTGGTGGCTCCACCTATAGTTTTAACATTACTATTTATCTTTTGATATCATGGATGAGTTGTCTACGATTTTTTAAACACTATGTCAAAGAATGTGCAAACAGAGGCAGCCGAACTGGGAGCAAGCCATTCAGCTCCTTGTGCTTACCCTGATTGAATAAGGTCACGCTGAGCTGATTATAGCATTGAAACTGCATTCCCAACTAATCTGCAAATCTGTTCAACCCTTTCCTAACCTAGAACCTATCTACTCCTGCCTGAAAAGGTGTTTAGGGTCTCTGCTTCCACTAAATTTTCAGCTAGAGTAATCCAAAATACAACCACCTGCAGAAAGGAAAGTTAATTGCTGATTTGAATGGGTGATCCCTCATGTTTAACAAATGAACTATAAGTTTGCATGTTATACGCAAGTCGAAGTGTTCTATCCACAGCTAATCTGTCAGGATCCAACAGGATGTTTATCAGACCTTAAGCTAACATAGTCTATTCAACAAATCAAGTCTGCTCCACAATTCATTACCATCATGGCTGATTGATGATCCTCAAATCCGCCTTCTTGCCTTATCCCCATAGCTCTTGATTCACTCACTGCTTAGAAATCTGTCCACTACCTGCTTTGATTAGACTTAGCGACAGGGTTTCAACAGGCCTATCATTCAGTAACCCTCTGACAGAGAAGGCACTCCTCACCTCCCTCATAAATATATGCTCTCTTTGACTGAGGCTATACCCTTTGGTCCTGGACTCTCCCACAAATGGAGCCAACCTTGTTGGCAATGAGCCTGTCAAGCCGACTGACAATCTGATTTTGTTTTCATTGAGATCTCCTCTCATTGTTCCAAACTCTAATGTGATTTTGACGAAGCTTCTCAAGCTCACGCCATAAGAAAATACCTCAATTCTCAGGATTAATTCTGTGGAGTTTCTCCCATCTGCTACCAATATGTCTGTTATCTCCTCTACATATTTCCTTTGAAAATTAGACCAGAACCGTTCACATTTTTGCACGTTCAGTCTGCATAGAAACGTGTACATGTTTAGAATGATAATTATACACCACCACATTTGAAATAACTGCTATTAGTGCGTTCGAATTTCCTATAATTGCTGAATTGCATGCCAACTTTTTAACTGTCAAGCCGAGGGCTTGAAATTCCTGAATCTTTTCTCTTGTAAATTAGATTCACTCTTCTATTTTACCTGACAAAGTTAACCAGTACAAGCTTTCCAACGCTATATGTCAGATGCCAACTTTTGGTGCAGTCACCTTATTTTTTTCTATCTCATGATAAACTCCTTGCATCATCCTCACCATTTGCCTTCCCACTTCTGTTTGTGTTACTCACAATTATGGAGGTAGTACTTTCATATCTATCACCCAACTCATTGTGCGGTTAATAATTCCGGCCCCAGCACTGATCCTTGTGGCACTGCACTGGTTAAAGCTCATTATCCCAAAAATAGTTCCTAGATGCTTCTCTTTCAGCTACTCTGCAGACATGTTATACTCAATTAAACTATCAAGTGAGAGCAGGAATTAAACACATGCTATTTGTATCATTCTGTTTGATAGACTAGCTATCTCGGCAACTGAACTTGCCAACACCCAGTGCCTGATACAGCTGAAACATTAACATCTACATTGATATTCAATATTGCACACAATAACTGATACAATTCTGTGACGTTGCCTGCATAAAACGTTTTGCAAATAAAGCAGAAGTGCACGCAGCAGATTGCAATGCTTTATATAACTCTGTCATCGCTAATTTTATTTTCTTTCTTCTATTGGACGATTTTGCAATTCCTCATCTCAGACATTTGCTTCATCTTGTTCATCTGACCTCCTCATTGCGTTTGTCAAACCATAAAAATGTAATGGAGATGGATTATTTGCATTAATGTAAGTGTGGGGGGCATGTATTCATATTCCCGTTAATAAGGGGATCAAGCATTTTCAAGGGTAGAGGAGAATGTTGGATACAAATTGGAAAGGAGTCAGTCATGATCTTGTTGAATGTCAGAACGCGAGGGGCCAAATAGCCCACATCGGCTTCTCGTTTCTATGCATATTCCTGTACAATTACTTTCCAGATGACCTCCTTTTCATCAATATTACCTAGAACATGACACTACAGTATAGGCCCTTCGGCCTTCGATGATGTGCCGACCCACATAGCCAACTTCAAAAAACCATCTAACCTATACAGATTAAAAATGATATGTAAACAATACTCAGCCCAAACCTCATACTGTGATTTGTTTTTCTCCATGTTACAATACCAAGGCAGCAGGAAACTCTTACTAGTGCCAAAAAGGCATCAAACACCTGAATTCCTTTGTCTAAAGGGGGTGATGATCTCGACAGTGAAAACGTGACTCTGGCCAGATCTATGCAATAAAGGGAATTCTTATACCACACGGTAAGAATGCAGTTACTTTTAGCAGAGTGAAATGTAGACTGAGTATACTTTTTGAAATTTGGATCACTGTGTGAATTCAGGGTCAAGGGGGAGAGGTGTTTTCAATAAGGTTTACTCCAAGAAGGAAACTTTCCAGAGTGAGATGTGAGTGGAAGTTGTAAAACAGCGTTAATGGAGAGGCCGAGCCACACTGAGACCAGAGGAAAAGCGGCAGCACAAAATGCACCTTAATGCTAGTGCAGGGAAGGTAGACTGGATCAAAGAGCTTAAGGTGATGTGGGTAGGGACAATAATGTGAGAGAATATGCTTTGTAATTGGAGAGGGAGAACCCGGAATCAGGAAGGGGAGACGAACAGGGAAGTAGATGGAACAGCAATGGCAGGGGTTTCTGGGATAATTCAGGAAGCACAGCTGAAATTCATGCCTAGCATCCGCCAGTTGTCCCTGAAATAAACATCCTAAATCTTGCCCGATATCAATGCTCATCAATTTGTGATTGAATAGTATCTTTGAGAGCTTTAGTCAACCATGGGTGGTTCATCTCCTTATCAAGTCCTTCTTTTTGAGCAGAAACAAATAATTGCTGAGCATAATGGGATATCTGCTTGAACGTCTGTCCATGTATACCTACTGAATTTCCTCTGGGTTTCTATTCACATCACGCTTCTGACCAGATGTGAGTCAGAACTCCTCCATTTAATGTCTGGTTCTTTTCAATCATTCAGAGGGAACTTCTGCATGTGGCTGAACATATGATCAGCGGAGGGTGACTTCTTTCTCCCAGTTTCTCCATCTCTTATGATTCTAATTGATGATGCCATATTCAAGTGAGATGCCTCTGACGTGAGCACTTTTCCTTCAAACCAGAAATCTCCTAACTATGATGGACAGGGCCTTATGCTGTGACTGACCTATCTCCCACATTGCCGCCCCCACTGCACTCTCATTCACTTGTACTGTTTCAAATTAGTCTCCACACAGTTGGAGGTCGGCACGGTGGTTCAGTGGTTAGCACTGCTGCCTCAGAGCACCAGGTACCCGGGTTCATTTAGAGTCTCGGGGAACTGTGTGGAGTTTGCACGTTCTCCCTGTGTCTGCGTGGGTTTCCTCCGGGTGCTCCGTTTTCCTCACACAGTCCAAAGATGTGCACGACAGGTGAATTGGCCGTGCTAAATTGCCCATAGTGTTCGATCCATTAGAGCGAAATGGGTCTGGGTGGATAACTCTTCAGAGGGTCCGTATGGACTTGTTGGGCTGAATCGAATCTAATCTAAAAAATCCTGTCATTGCTGCTCACAATGCAGTATCCTTCACACCGGGGAGACAAAACAGAAACGGTTTTGAGGAACACTCCCACTCTGTCTAGAAGAATAACCCTGACCACCTCATTGCTTCCAATTTCAATAACCTACCTTGCTCTCATGCTAACGTTTCGATCCTGAGCTGCTGCAATGTTCCAGTGAAGAACAACCCAAGCTCGAATAATACCTCACTTTACACTTTGGTACGTTACAGCCTGTAGAGGTTAATATTCAATTCGATAACTTCACAGCCTGACCCCATTATGACTGTTCTCCATTTTCATACATTCTCTCTCCAAGTCTGGCTATGACGTTGTGTGGTTGTAACTTCTTTATCTTGCACTCAATAGAGAGAACCCCTTTCCCCCAATTCGCATCTTTCACACCATCCTCTCGTTCACCACTGTTAAAAGCCTATTTATCTTTTGCCACACTCTCTTTTATGCATCACCCACTCCCCCACCTCTGTCAAGGGATTAAAAATCACATTTTCCAATACCTTTCAGTTCTGAAGAAGTGTCACACTGGACTTGAAAGCCTAACTCGGTTTCTCTGTCCCTGAAGATTCTGCCAGACCTGCTGAGTTTCTCCAGGGTTGAATAGGCACAGCACAAATTTTCAAATAAACAAATAATTATGGAAACTGAAAATAAAAACACAAATATTTCTGGAGAAACTGGACCTGAAAGATGAACTCTGCTTTCATTCCACAAGATGCGGCCAGACCTACTTAGTTTTTTTCAGCTATGTCTGTTTTTGAACTCGTTCCACAGATGTCTGTCAAAGTTGCTCAAAAGCTCTGTCCAATACTGAGCACTGGGTACCAGGGAAGTGAACAGTAACACCAGGTTCACAGATTCATTGGCTCTGAACGTGCATAAGGCTGCATCACGGGCACTGCAGAGCTCTTAATCATGGTCAGGGAGAGAAACAGAGGGAAACACATTCACTTTAAATATAGAAGATGTCATTGTGGGAATGGAACAGATTCACATGAATATGTTAAAGAATTTAAGTAATGTGACAAATTGGAAGCGTGACACCATGGAGAGATCCTTACAGAATGAAAATATGAAAATGGAAATGCCACCACATTAGAAACCAGGTTAGATCACTGAGTACAGTGCTGATGGGTGAATGGGTCGTGGTGTGAATTGGGGGACAGTCAGTAGAATTGAATTACAGATATTGCAGGTCAAACTGGGCTTTCAGGTGATGATGTGGATCACAGCAGCAGCAGCAGCAGAATTGTGTTCAATCACAATCTGTAACTTTTTTCCCTGGGATAATCTCTCAATCTACCATTAACATCAAACTGATCCATGGTTCAGTAAGGCGCGTGGGTGAACATACCAGAGTCAGAACCTAACCCTGATGACAAACCATTAAAGCTATGGTACTTGACCAGTTATATTCCAAATAGCAGGATTAACATCTGATAGAGAGGACAAAATTATCTAAAGACCAACAGATCAGATCTAAGTTTTGCAGTCCTGCAATATCCAATTATAAATGTCAATGGACTATGAAACAACTTACTGGAGGAGAGTACTCCACAAGTATCTCCATCCTAAATAATGGAACTGCTCCATACATCAGTGTAAAGACAAGGATATAGTGTCTAAACCATCCTCAGCCTGGAGTGTTGAGTGGATGATCCAATGGCAATGGCCCCTGACACCATTCCTGCAATAGGACTGAAGACTTGGGCTGCACAACAAGCCGTGTCCCTGGGGAAGCTGTTTCATTGCAGCTCCAACTCTGACATCTCCCTGGCAATGTGAATAATTACTCAACTATATCCAGTCCGCTAAGAGGGAATAACTACAATCTGTCCAATTACCACCCCTTCAGTTCGATCATGATCGTCACATCAGTGGGAGTACTTTTTGAAAGAGTTGTCAAGCAGCACAGGAATAACCACCTCAGTGTGGGTTCTGATAGGTCCCCATGTGGCGATGGTGCTGTTGTGGAAATGTCACTGGATTACTAATCCAGATCAGGCTCATGCTCTGGCAGCTGGTGGAAGTTAAAAACAATTAATAAAATATCGAGCTCTAAAATCTGGTGTCAGGAATAGTGACTTTGAAGCCAATGTCAATTATGATTACCATTTTCCTTCCCAAGTGTAGTTTCAGGAAGTGAATCTATCGTGCTTTCCTGGTCTGGCCGAAAAGTGACTCCAGAGACACAGACATGTGATACACTCTTCAATGGTCTCTGAAACTTCCAAACAAGACACTCAATTGTATCAAACTGCTCATCATTCTTAAAGGATAAGCCGGGTCAGAACAAACGGTCTCAGCCTTGTTGTTGGAAATGGGAATGGGAAACACAGTCCTGACGTCCCCGCAGAGTCCTCCTTTCGAACGCCTGAGAGCTTGTGACACGACTTGCAGAGCTATCCCACAGACTGCACAGAAACATCGGGAAGGGAGGAGGTCATTCAACCCATTGAGCATCCCCCATTCTAGATAGTGGAGAAAATCTCCTCAGTGCGATTTGCCCCGTACAGTGTTCATATCATTTAACATGTTTAAACATCCGGATATATAAAATGGGAACTGCAGCAGTTGCTTTGATCCATCGGTTTTGATCCTCCCTTCAATATACAGGCAGTACTCCGATAGCGCATGTTTATTGAACACAACTTGTCTGCATCACAATTCGTGAATTGTGCATTCTCTTTATAAAGAGATCTCCCATTCACTGTAACGCAATTCCATCCCCGGCACCAGCTGAATAGCAAAACCCAGCCTCAGGATCCTCTGTCTGTAAAATGCACACTCAGTGTGTTCACTAAAGCAGGAATGTAATCCTCTGCAAGCCTTGAAACTGAGACTGAAACTAGGAATTGTCGTCTACATTTAGATGGACATTTATTTCAAACCAGAATTCCATGTCAGCATCATGTGGTCAGTCGGCTCACGCGCTTTCTGGTGAAGAGCTTGGTGAAAGGTACAGTGCTGTAGTCAGTGACATTAGGGTGAAAGTGCAACATTTACAGCATTGTTTCATTACAATATATGATTTAAACATTTTCTTAGACTATGCTCGTGTGTGTTAGATTAACTTAAATTTTTGGTTTTTACTGATTTATTTTTTGGGGGGAGGGTTTTGCCCCTTCCCCACTTTTTCCCATAGACCACATTATTGATATTACATGATTTTCTACAACACGGTGTTCCACAGGAATACAACTACTGTGTTATTGGAGAAAAACATGGAATGATATCTGATTCTCTATCTTCACACGATACTCCTGCTCTCTGTCTATAACTTTAATTTCAAGAAATCCTCATTTATATTCAGTGTCTTGGCTTCCACAGCCTTATGTGTCAGAAAATTGACCAAGTTCAGCAGTCTCTGAGTGAAGATATTTATTCTCATCTCAATGCAGAGTGGCCTGACTGTACCTAACGTTGTGGCTCCTTGTTCTTTGACGTCCCAGTCACGAGAATTATTATCCCTGCTTCCAATCTGTCTCACCCTGTCAGAGTTTTGTATATTTCACTGAGATCACCACTCATTTTCCTAAACCCCATGGAATACCGGCCCAGTCGCCTCAAACTCTGATCGCGCAACAAGCCTGTCTTCCCAGAGATCAGTCCGGTCATCCTTCACTGCTCTCCCTCAATGTCAGATTTGTAAGAAGAGCAAAACCGCACAAAATACTGCACAATGTTCGAGATGGGGTCTCACCAAGGGCCTGTACAGCTGCAGTAAGACACCATTATTCCTATACTCAAATACTCCTGAAATGAAGGTCAATGGGCTACTTATCTTACAAACTGCTTTCTGTTCCTGCAATATTGCTTTCAGTGACTGGTGATCAAGAAGATCCAACTCCTTTTCAATGTTACAGCTACCCACTTGGTGGGTCTGTGTACACTGGTCAGTGTGTCAGTGCCATTCCCAGTATTGACTTCTGATTGCAGAACTCACAGCCCAGCATGGCCTTCACAGGTCAGCGCAGAAGGAAACAAAAATGCAGCTTTAGTTCCTTTATAGATCAACATTTTTCAAACAATCCATTTTCAATTGATCGGCTGGCATTCTATTGTTCCCAACAAAGTGCACAACGTCACATCTCCCCCATTGCTCTCCATCTGCCACGTAGTTGCCCAGTCACTCCAGTTGTCTCAATCACCTTGGAGCTTTTTGACATCCTGCTCACCCACTCACAATCCAACATCGTTTAATGCCATCAGCAGACTTGGGAATATTGCATTTGAGCCCCTCAATCAAAGATATGATGTGTATTGGGAATATCTAGTCCCAAACCCCGATCCTTGCTATATCCTCCAAGCCTTCCACTCTAAAAAAAGTTTTATTCCGACTCACTGTCCCCGGCCAGCTCTCCCGTTCTAAAACCATGACCATATATTAGCCCCAGTCCCATAGGATTCAAATTTGCACAACAGGCTTGGGGTTTATTAAAAATCTTTCTGAAAATCCAATCGTAATGCATTGATAGCTTCTCCATAATTTGGCTAAAATTCACTTTCTCAAATATGATTCCCTTTTCATAAATCTATGTTGACTTTGTCTATGCCCATTATGTTCTGTTAGAATACTTTCTCTTGAACTGTTTAGTTGCTAATTTCATTCTATTCTCTTTTTCTCACCAGACTAAAGTTTCATGGTATTGCTGGGAAGCTTGTTTTTTGCTGTGGTATCTTCTGCGAAGACAGAATGAAGTAGTTGCTTCATAGTTCTGCCATTTCCCTGTTCTCCATTCTCCATTCTCTGGGTCAGACTGTACTGAGCTGCAATTGCTTTATCTTACCTTTCACACTGGCATATCTTTAGAAGCTATTACAGTTCACTCGTATAACTCTCATTGATATTCTCTTTGGAAAAGCATCAATTTCTGTCTTAAACAGTTTAATGATGAGCATTCCATAATCATACAATCATAGAAACACTGTCCCACTTTCTGACAAGAGGCCCAGAACCTGGCATGTTATGCCACTGCAAAAACTCGTCCAAGTACTTTATATTTGTTGTGGAGTTACCCGTAACAACCATTCTGTCTCTTCTGGACCCCAACATTTTCTGGTTGACAAAATATCTTTAAATTCTCTCTAAACCTCAAGCACTTCACTTGTTCCTTTGTTCTTGACTAAAAGGAACAGCTGCTGTCTATCCATCTGTCCATGCCCCTCGTAATCTTATCCTTCTGAATCACGTCCCCTCAGCCTTCTCTGCTCCAAAGAAAACAACACGAGCTTATCCAGCCTCTCTCCATAGCTGGTACGCTCCAACCCAAGGAACATTCTGGTGAATCCCCACCAAACCCCACCCCCTCAGTGTAATGACATCCTTTCATGATGTGATATCCAGAACTGTATACTGCATACCATTTTGCCAGAAACAAGCCACTGTATAACTCTTATAATCTATGTCTACGACTCCTAAGCCTTTTTAGCTCGACTATTAACCTGTCCACTTACATTCAGGGATGTGAGGAAAAGCACCCTCTGAGATTCCTAGTGTGCTGCCATTCATTGAGTCCTCCCCTGTCTGGTCCCTTCGCCCAAAGTGCATCAACTCATATTTATCAGCGTTACATTCCATCTGCCATCGATCTGCACTTCTGACCGTTTCGTCTGCATCTTCCTGCAACAAAAGGCCTTCCTCCTCACTGCCAACCACCCGGCCAACTCTTTCCTCCACACTCTCATCTCCACCATCTATGGTAACCATAAATGATAACGTTAAAAATCACACAAAACCAGCTTACAGTCCAAAAGGTTTATTCGCTAGTATTAGGTTTCGAAGTGCTGCTTCTTCATCAGGTGGTTGTGCACTTTGAAAGCTTGTGCTTCCAATTAAACCTGTTGGACTATAACCTTGAGTTGTGTGATTTTTAACTTTGTTGACCCCAATCCAACACCAGCTCCTCGGAATCACAAATATTTACTTGGATCCCTTCCATTCATCTAATGTGCTTGGAACATATTTAA
The DNA here is from genome assembly GCF_047496795.1 of Chiloscyllium punctatum. Lineage (NCBI taxonomy): Eukaryota > Metazoa > Chordata > Chondrichthyes > Orectolobiformes > Hemiscylliidae > Chiloscyllium > Chiloscyllium punctatum. The sequence continues at coordinate 103,664,265 of NC_092750.1, read as the reverse complement.
TACTTACATTGGTGCCTTATTTCTGACATTTTGATGCAAAGTAAGTCTGTTTTGTCAGACATTGCAATGCTCAATTTAGTTACATTGTCAAGTACTACCCTGTCACTGATATAAATTGACTTTATGTCTTTAGTTCCATAAGCTCCATCTGATCACTTGGTTTTTTGGGTGATTTTATGGATCTTCCTCCAAGAAGACAGATGCAAAGTTACTGGTTATTTTCTTGGCCATTTCCTTGTTCTCCACAATAAACTCTCCTCTCCCGATTACAAATTTCCACATTTGACATTGCTTTTATTTTGTTTCCTTTGAAATATAGATAGTAGATTGATGCAGTCTTTGTGTTCCTGTTTGTTAGCATGTATGTTTGCTTTTAGATTTCCTTATCAGTTTCATGGCCCTCCTTTTCTGGATCATCAATTTCTGAGAATTCTCAGGTTTCCACAATTTCTGGAATTCTTCTGAAGTCACTTCCTATGATTAATATAATCTTTCATTTGTTATTTTAACCATCATTAAGTCACTTGCTCACTCTGTGGTGTTTTTAAGTTCAAGAAAGAGACACATTTTCCGACTTTGCAGTATTTCTATAAATCTCCTCATCCTGCCCAGATATATTCAGGAACTCTGCAGGAGGACAGAGAAGAAATAAGGGAGCCCTGGTTGGTACTTTTCCAACTTTGCTGGCCAACTGGTGAGGTACCGGTGGACTGGAGGATAGCGAATGCTGTGCCCCTATTCAAGGAGGACGACAAAGTTAAACCTGGGAACTATAGACTGGTAGAATTAACATCTGTAGTAGGTAATGACTTGAGAAGATACTGAGATAAGATATACAAAGTAACCTCGATTGTCCAATTGAGATGGACGGAGCACTATTTCATTCAGATAATTGATTATTTGGTGAATTGATCTACTCTGGGACTTGAAGTTTACTGTGAAGTCTGCTCCCCATTCAGAAGACAAGGCAAAAGCAATCGGCGCGTGAGACCCCACGCCACGTCAGCTCCCACCCCGCTCCCACCTTGCCCCATATGTGCCCCGCCCACCCCAAACCCTTCCACGCCCACCCCACGTCCCTGTCTGCCGCCATGCACCCCCAAACCGCCTGATCTCACACCCCCACTTGCCCGCCAACATCCTAATCTGCTCCCACTCCGTGCCACCACCTGTCCACGCCCGCCCCAACCCTGACTGGTCCCACACCAATCCTGCCCCCATCAGCCCAGAACCCTGTCCAACGCCACACCCGTCTGCCCATGCCCGTTCCTAACCCTGCAACACTAACATCGGTCCCCTAACCCCGCACAACCAAACATCCCCACCCATCGTCCAAACCCCATCCACACCCCCGCACACCTGTAACCCTGTGCCCCCAACCCCGCACTCCCAAACCCCACATCCCCAACCATCCTCACTCATCTTCGGACTCCCGTCCGCACCCCCAACCGCCTCCAATTGGGCAGGCGACTGTACACCAACAGAACTGCTGTTGGTGCTGTCTTTGTGGGGTAAGTCTTCAAATAGCACACACACACACACACACACACACACACACACACACACACACACACATGCGCACGCGCGTTTTGGCAAGTTCCACCTTTGCTGTGTACAGGACAATGTTGGCGCAGTTATATGGAGAAGGGGGATTTAGGGTGAACCTCTGTGTAGAACTTCAGGGAAAGTGTGGGGTGAGAGAGAGAGAGAAGGTGGGAGATCAGTCTTTTGGAGACGGTGCCTGGACTGTGACTGTTCTTGGCAGTATTTTAGTAAGACAATTTAAAAAAAAAATCATTGTACCTACAAACAAAAGGCGCAATCAGGGTTGAAAGACATAATGTTTCTATCGAGACCTTGAGGTCCTCTTTGGATAATCCAAATTTCGGATAATTGATATTTGGACAATCGTGGTTCCTCTGTACATGTACTTGAGAGACAGGGTTTGATTAGTAGCTGTCAGCAAGGCTTTTGTGCATGAGAGATCATGGCTCTCAAACTTGTTACAGTGCTTTGATGAAGTGACAAGGAACAGTGATGAGGGCAGAATGGTATACATAGCCTACATAGATTTCAGTAAAGCCTTTGACAAGGTTACAGAAGATCAGCTCCTCTGGAATGTTTGATCACCTGGAATCCAGGGGGAGCTGGTAGATTAGATACACAGTTGACTTGGTGGTAGGAAGCAGAGGGTAATATAGGAAAGATGCTTGTTGGACTGGAGGCCTGTGAATAGTGGAATACCTCAGGGGTTGGTGCTGGGGACATTGTTTGTTTCTATATATATGTGTGTATATTATATTTATATTCTCTCATCTAGATCATAGATGTATGTAATATGTTTTATATCTATATATATATAATTTACCTATGACATAGATCTATGATCTAAATGAGAATGCACAGGCATGATTTGCAAGTTTAATGATGACACTAAAATAGGCAGCATCATGGAGAGTGGGGAAGGTTATTCGGAATTTCAGAAATTTCAGCAGTACCTTGAACAGCTGGAGAAGTGGACTGAGAAATGGAAAATGCAGTTTAATACAGATCGGTGTAAGTACTTGCATTTTACAAAGTCGAGTCAAGGTTGGAGTTTCATGGTGAATGGTTGGGCCTTCAGGAGTGTAGTGAAGGAGAGGGACCTTGTTGTTCAGGTGCACGGTGCTCTGAAAGTTGATTCACAGGTAGACAGGGCAGTGAAGAAGGCTTTAATACACTGGCCTTCATCAGTCAGAGCACTGAGTATTGAGGTTGAGGAGTTACATTGCAGTTAAACAGGACGCTGGTAAGGCATTATTTGAAGCGTCATGATCAGTTTTGTTCACTTTGCTATAGGAAGGATGTTATTATACTGGAAAGAGTGCAGAAGAAATTACAAGAATGTTGCCAAGGTCTTAATGGTCTGTGTTATGGGGAGAGGTTGGACAAGCTAGAACTTTTTACTTTAGAGTATATGAGACTGAGCGGTATCTTATAGACGCTTAAAAGATCACAGGAGGCATGGATGGAGTGAATGCACCCAGTCTTTTCTACCCAGGACAGCAATCACGGACTCGAGGGCATCAGTCTAAGGTCAGAAGGTAAGAATAAAAGGGAAACTGACGAGCAATGATCTTAACACACATCTTGGTATGCATATGGAATGAGCTGCCAGGGGAAGTGGTTGAGGTGGATACATTAACAACACGTAAAAAGCATTTGTACAAATACATGGAGAGGAAAGGATTAGAAGGATAAAGGGCAACGGCAGGGAAATGGGTTGGTGTGAGTGGACATTTTGTTCAGAATGGTCCACTTTGAGCTGAAGGACCTGTGTCCGTGCTCGTGTGCTCTATGACTCGAACAACCATTGCTTGTCTCCCACTGAATGTTATATTGTACTTTCCCAATTTACTGGAGTGAGCTTGACCCTCTACCCTCCAGGCCTCCATGATATTTGACCAGAATGTTCACACATTTGATATTGTCTGCGGACGCCATGTAAAATGCACCTCATTAACGTCACTATTCCTCAAAAGCTGCTTCAGACTAAGGTTAGTAATTAGTATTTCTTACCACACAACACCAACTCCGAAATAACCTGCTATCTAGTTTGGTTCACAACATACACTTCAACCCATCTGATATACACTTATGGTATTTATTTTTCACAGCATTAGCAATCATTTAGTTAACGCAGTTTAGATACAACTTGAGACCATCCAATAAGACTGCAGTATTCACAATACTTGCATGTGTAATTTCCAGAGCAGATGATGTTCAGATTTTCTGCTACCGTTTTGGTTTAGATACATAAAACATCAGTGTTTGCTTCTCCTTGCTATTTGTACGCTCTACCTAAACTGATTCCGTGAAAGTTGAGGGACTTGGTCTGTGTCGTTATTGATAGACATGGACAAGACATTCGACGAGGCTCATCTAGACGCTGGGATGATCTGAATATCCAACAATAAAGCATAAGCATTAATAACCTACCCCGCTCTGCCAGGATAAGTGTCACTGTGTTCTGTCTGCTCCCTCATACTCACTGTATACCTGTTATAGCACCTACCCCCGAACAAGGCTCTAGCTCTATCTCCAAATAAGCTCAGGTACTAACACTCTCGCTATTGAATTCAGCAACTTCCTTCACTCACTTTCTCCGTCACTTATGCAATAGCCTCCACACTAATAACACAACGTGGATATAACACTGTAAACTGACTCACTCACGACTTCTCACCATGGCACCCACCTGTACAAGCTCTAACAGCAGGGCCACCCTCACACCCTCCCTCCCCTTCTCCCAATCCAGGAGAATCAGCCTGGAATAGGACAGAAAAAGGCCATCCCAGGTGGTGGGGTGCCTGACACCTGTTCCCTCTCCCCTCCCCACGCCATGTGGGGAAGATCTTGGTAGGAGCCAAAGAGGACCGGGATGACTTGTGTGGAGATTCCGAAATATCTACGTCCCACCAACCGAGTAAGGAGCAAAGATCAGCGAAGGGCAATTCTTACTTTAAACCCACTGGCAGTTCCAGTGTCAGCTCTGTCTCAAAGAAAAAGAGATACCTCACTGCACAGAGATGCAGGCATAGAATTATATAGAAATATTGATAAATACCCCAATATACTAACATGTACAATGTGTACAAGGAGAAAAGCATACACACCCATACAAGCACACAAAAACATATACAGTCACACACAATAGAAACAAACACGGAGTGAAATACACAGGCGGATACACAGACAGACGTAGGCAAACAAATACTCATCTAACAAGCAGATGGACACACACACAGACACTTGTCTCATTAAGACACGAATAGATCGTTTTTTTATTTATAAGGGGATCAACAATTCTAGGCAAAAGACAGAAGAATGATGTTGAGGAACAAATAAGAAATTAATGAACGGAATATCAGACATGATGGGTCTAATGGGTTCTGCTCCTTTTCTAATTCTCATGTGGTGTGATGCTATTAGGTATTCTCTTTCTGAGACAGCAGCAGAGGCTGGATTTGATAAGTATTTGATCGGAAAGAGACAGTGGGAATGTGGGACAGGTTGGGAGTGTGGAATGGCGTCTGTCTATTCCTAATTACTGTACCTTTTTAGCTGTAAAGTGGTGGTGATTTGATGTTGGGTTAACACAGTTTAAAATAACGGGTCTCGCAATATAATTGTATTGTGCTCTCTGTGGTGTCCTCAGCCTCAGGGAGCAGTAACGACTTGGTTATTGAAGATATTCAAGGTTGAGCTCGACTGATCTTTGCCGGATAGGAGAGTCAATGTTTATTGGGAAGAGACAGGAGATGGATGGTCAGACACAATCGGATCAGCCATGAGCATTCTGAATGGTGCAGCCGAATGACCATCTGCTGCCCCTACCCCATGTATTGTTCCCTCAATCCACCCTTGGGGCTGTTACAGAGATATACCGCTGCCCCTATCCCATCTGTTGTTTTCTCAATCCACCCCTCGATGCTGTTACAGAGATATACCGCTGCCCCTAACCCATCTGTTGTTCTCTCAATCCACCCTCGGGTCTGTTACAGAGATTTACCGCTGCCTCTACCCCATCTGTTGTTCTCTCAATCCACCCTCGATGCTGTGACAGAGATATACTGCTGCCTCTACCCCATATGTTGTTCTCTCTATCCACCTTCAAGGCTGTTACAGAGATTTACAAGGATGTTGCCAGGGTTGGAGGATCTGAGCTGCAGAGAGAGGCTGAATAGGTTGGGGCAGTTTTCCCTGGGGAGTCGGAGGCTGAGAGGAGATCTTATAGAGGTTTACAAAATTATGAGAGGCATGGATAGGATAAATCGACAAAGACTTTTCCCTGGGGTCGGGGGGTCCAGAACTAGAGGGCATAGGTTTAGGGTGAGAGGGGAAAGATATAAAAGAGACCTAAGGGGCAACCTTTTCACGCAGAGGGTGGTACGTGTATGGAATGAGCTGCCAGAGGAAGTGGTGGAGGCTGGTATAATTGCAACATTTAAGAGGCATTTGGATGGGTATATGTATAGAAAGTGTATGGAGGGGTATGGGCCGACTGCTGGCATTTGGGACTGGATTGGGTTGAAATATCTGGTCGGCATGGACGAGTTGGATCAAAGTGTTTGTTTCCATGCTGTACATCTCTATGACTCTATGACTCTATGAAATTGGCCTCTTTCCTCATCTCTGGTGTTCGGTATTGATATCTATTTGAGGTACTTCAGAGCGTGCCTGCACGATTTCTTTCCATAATATTGCAGACTACAGATAATCACCATTTAAGCTGAAAATCATAGCCAAGCAATTCAAGATGTTCATAGTTTATCTCGATAGCAGAGAGCATGAAATATCATCCTGTAGTTGAGTCTAATACCTTTTATTTGTTTAACAATGAGAACTGTTGCCTGTATCTTTCAGTCAAGTTAATCAGAACTTTAAAAATGCATGCAGAGCTGAAAGCTGACACTTAAAATATGATCCAAATTCTGGGCATGGTTTAAGTCTTGTGTGGTGGGAAATGCCCCTGGCCTTATGCCAGAGTTCTGGATTTGATTTCAGACCATGAACCTATTTTAATGTCACAATCTCTGGATCAGATGATCTAGATTCATGTCCTACCTGTTGTGAAGGTGTGTCACAGCATGTCAGAACAGGCTGATGAACAAGCACGCAGGACAATCATGTTGCAGCTTTCGAGGCTATTGTTGAGTAGTGGTAGTGCCCCTACCTCTGAGGCTCTAGGTTCAAATCCGACAGAGATCTTTCATTATATGTCTGAACAAGTTGGATTAAAATGATTTTTGTATTGTGACTTGATGGATAAAGAAGAGGTGTCCTTATTGAATTTCAGAATTTAGGCCCACGATGACTGAAAACACAATCATTCGTGTTGATTGGAGTCGCATTTATACCTTCTAGAGGTTTATACAATCATGGGAAGGGTAAATAGTCTCGGTCTATCTCCCAGAGATAGGAAGACCAAAACTAATGGGCATAGGTTTAAGGTGGGAAGAGAAAGATTGAAGAGAGACCTAGAGTGAACTTTTTCACGCAAGTGTAGTGTATGTACGGAATGAGTTGCCAGAGGAAGTTGTGGAGGATGGTGCAATTACCACATTTAAAAGGCATGGGTATATAAATAGGAATGGTTCAGAGGGATGTGGGACAAATGTTGGAAAATGGGACAAGATTAATCCAGAATATCTGGCCGACTTGGATGAGTCAGAAGGACTGTTTCCCTGCTGTACAGGTCTACGAATCATATATTCAACTGATCAAGGTATCGTTATAATCACTGACTGTAAATCGTTAAGTCAACATTGTCCACGATACAACCAATCTTGATGTCAGCTGTAAATTTGCTAATCATGTCTTCTACAATTCTCATCCAAGTTATTGATATAAATGTCAAACAAAAGAGGATCCAACACTTTTTCTTGTGAATCACATCTGGTCCAAGGTTTCCAGTTTGAAAACAACCCTCCACCTCCACCATGTCTCCTGCCATAAAGCAGACATACACCGAAACACACACACTCACACAACCGTCCACCACTACCCTGTCTCCTGCCATAAGGCAGACATACACCGAAACACACACACTCACACAACCCTCCACCACTACCCTGTCTCCTGCCATTAAACTGATTTTCACAATAAAACACACACAAACCCTCCACCATAAACCTGTCACCAACATTTATACACAGGAACACACACACACATAATCCTCCACCACCACCCCGTGTCCTGCATTAAACAGATATACACAAAACACGCACACATAACCCTCCTCCACCACCCTGTATCCCGCTATTAAACAGATATACACAGAAACAGACGCACACACAAACACACATCTATATTGAGACACAGGTACAGTCATGTCTTTAATACAGAGATATATAATTTTTGATGAAAACATGGGTCCAGAGTTACATTGACGATGCAGGGGAATTGTGTTGAGAAACATGTCAGGCAGGTCCGAACAGCAAAGTCGAGCTGATGGGCCAAATGATCTTATTTCAATTTCCTATGCTGTGTGGCCTTCAGATGAAAGGAATATTTTTTGGAGTGTGCAATGGAGGCTGAGCTTGATAATTACTTTACTGAACAGTCAAAGCGATTATGGGATATGTTTGAGGAGCTGATTGGTCTACGTCTGTTCACATTTGTTGTGCTGTTATTTCTCAGAATAGGGGGCGACTTTCTGTGAGGTTAGCACACTTTAAAATTAAAGAGTCTCCCATTAACATTTGAGATAACGTTGTTCTGTTCTCCTTCAGACTGTGCAAACTGTGGCCCTGTCATACTCAGGGAACAGTGAAGACTGGGTCATTGAAAATACTCAAGGCTGATCTTGACTGATCTTTGAAGGGACGCAGAATCAATGTTTATTGAGAACAGACAGGAAAGGGGTGTTCAGCTACAGTCAGTCCAGCCATGATGTTTCTAAACTGAGCAGCAGGCTGGAGGGGTCGATTGGCCAAGTGCTGCTCTTATCCCACATGTGATCCTCCCATTCTCCTCTCGAAGCTGTTACAGAGAGAGAGAGAGGTAGGCCCCTTTCAGCCAGTCAAATGCATTATCATCACAGAGGAGGAGACTATTCTGCCTCTCAATGGAGTTACACAGGAATAGAATATATTCATTCAACCCATTGACTAAGTTACATTGCACAGGAAGAGGCTATACAACCTTTCTGGGCAGCTACACAGGAACAGGGAAGCCCTGGCTAACTAGCTAGAAATACAGAGTAGAGATAAGTTTCAGCTTGGAAAGTTGTAACTAGTGGAATTCCTCAGGGATCAGTGTGAGTTTATCAACAGTTTATAATCTAGGTTTATGCCTTGGATGAAGGGGCTGAATGAACTGGAGCTCAGTTTGTTCATACACCAGGACAAACAGTCAATAAGGAGTCAAGTGGAAGCAGAGCTTCTGCAATGGGATACAGACAGGGGAGGGCAGTGAGTAAACCTGCAGCAAAAACAAAGCAGTACAATGTGGGTGACTGGAACTTTGTTTTTTGGGGAATTAACAAAACAGCAGTAAATAATTTAAATGGAGAGAGAATGCAGAACTTGGTGGTATACAGGGATTTGTGTGTCTTAGTAGATGAATCACATCAAGTTACTGTGAAGATGCGTCAATTGATTTGGAAGGGAAACGGAATGATGCTGTTTCGTGCAATGGGTATCGGGTTTGAACTTAGCAATATTTCCCTGCATCTGTAAAAGGCATTGCGGAGACCACATCTGACGTAAAGTTTGAAGTTATGATCCCCACAACTGAAAAAAAGCGAAGTTGTTTTCAAACATTACAAAGATACTTTTCTTTACTCAGCCTTGGGATGAAGGCATTATGTTATGAAGGATTACCACTTTAGGCCTGAGAACGAGAGATGTTCTTATTGATCATATACAATCATGAGGTGCGTGCAGCTGGTGAATACCTGATAGATATTTCCTCTTGTGTGGGAGAATAAAAGTGGGGATGTAATTTAAGAATAAGACAGATTCTGAGGCAGGGTCACTGGACCAGAAAGGTTAACTCTCATTTCTCTTCAGACATGCCGCCTGACGTGCTGAGCATTTCCAGCAATTTCTGTATTTCTTTAAGAATAAAACATATTCATTTTAATGCAGATATTGTGAAGATATTAAACATTTTATTTTTATATTACGCAGGCACATATAAACACATCTTCAGATCAAGTAGGGTAATTATTTGTTAATGAAATGATTCTGTGTATGACAGCACCATAGATGCACCTGCATGGAGCAGGGAATATGATGGCGTCATATCAGTCAAACAATGTTCAAGGAGAGCTCATATGGTCCAGTTTGTGTACTGACAACATCTCTGAATCAATTTAGAGATAGAAAAATGCAACCCATCTGAGAAGAAACAGCTTGTTCCTCCCTTTCTCTTTCCCTGTCCCTCATCACAGCAATGTGTGCGAGCAAAAACAAAAACATAGTCGGTTTTATCACTCACAGAGGAGTCCGGTTGAGGATTCATTTAAATCTCCCCACTGCTTGAAGGAAAGGGAATTCAGCCAATTTCATCTGCTCCGGGAAGGAATCACATTTTCAGAAGCTTGTGGGAGCAGAATAACTTCAGAAATACTTATTAAGATTCGATAGTTTGGTGGTGGTGGTGGTGGGGTTGGGGGATGGTGTCAGACAGACAGGAGATTATGTGGCTGCAAATGGGAACCCAGGATTGTGGGATTGTGTGTAACCTCACAAATGCCAGGGTCCAGGATGTCTCAGAGCGGCTGCAAATCGTTCTCAAGGGGGAGGGGCAGCAGCCAGAGGTCATTGTGCACGTTGGTACAAATGACAGAGGTAGAAATAGGGATGAGGTCCTGCAGAGTGATTGTGGAGAACGAGGAAAAATAGATAAAAGCCATGCCCATGACATTGGTAATATCCGGTTTACTTCCAGGGCTACATGCAAGTGACGGTAAGGACAGGAGGACAGAGCAGATGAATGTGTGGCTAAAGAATTGGTGCAGCAGGCAGAAATTCAGATTTGTAGATCATTGGTGGGGCAGAGGTAACCTGTTCAAGAGGGACTGGTTATACCTGAACTAGAGGGTGTCCAATATGTTGCCAGGCAAGTTTGCTGGTGTTACAAGGGAGGGTTTAAACTTGATTGACTGGGGCTGGGGATGCTATTGAGAGTGGGATCCTCAACAGTAGGGAGAAAAGTGCGAGGATGGAAGGAGATACGGTAATCAGAAACAGTAAAGTGAAGAGACAGGTCAGGCTGGAACACGACAGAGGGCAAGGAATCTGTTGGGTTAAGTTGCATCTGTTTCAATGCAAGATGGCTGACAGCTAAGGCTGATAAACTCAGGGCGGGGATAGGTACGTGGGACTGGGATATCGTAGCCATTACACAAACAGGGCAAAGGGAGTGACAGGACTGGCAGCTTAATGTACCAGGGTACAGCTACTTTAGGCAGGAGAGTGGTGATGTAAGGAGCAGAGGGGGAGTTGCATTTTTGATTAAGGTGAGTATCACAGCAGTGACCAGATATAAAATAACTGAAGGATCTTCCAGTGAAGCTTTGTGGGTGGAACTAAGAATTGAGAATGGAATGGTGACATTATTGGGGTTGTACTATAGGCCCCCAAATAGTCAATGGGAATTCGAGGAAGAAAAATATGTGGAGTGACTGGGGAGACTTGCAAGGTCAGTAGGATTGTCATTGCAGGAGATTTTAACTTTCCTAACATAGACTGGGACTGACACAGAATTAAGGTCTTCGATTGGGTGGACGTATTAAGTGTGTTCAGGGAAATTTCCCCCAGCAGTATGTAGAGGAGCCTACTTGGGGAGGGGCAAAACTCGACCCACTCTTGGGAAATAGAGCAGGACAGGTGATTGAGGTGACAGTGGGGGAGCACTTTGAGACCAGTTACCATTGTTCTATTAATTTTATAATAGTTATGGAGAGGGACAAACTGGTCCACAGCTGCAAGATCTAACTTGAGGCAAGGTGAATTTTGATAGAATTAGACAGACACTTGCAGGGGCTAATTGGAGTAGTTTGTTTGCAGGCAGACAGACCTCCAGCAACTGGGGGGGGGGGGGGGCATTTAAAAATGAGATAACAAGAGTTCAAGGTCTATATGCTCCCGTGAGGGTGACGGGCAAAGTTGGCATGAAGAGGAAACACTGGATGACAAGAGATATTGAGGCTTTAACCAAAAGAAGGAGGCGTGGGTGAGGTGCAGGCAGATGGGATCAAAGGAATCCCTGGACATATACAGGGAACACAGGAGTTTACTGAAGAAGGAAATCAGGAGGGTGAGAAGGGGGCACGAGATAACCTTGGCTGAGAAGATCAGGATGAATCCAAAGAGGTTGTTTACATACATTAAAGAAAAGAGAATAACTATGGTGAGAATACGACCCCTCAAGGACCAAAGTGGATATGTATATGCAGAACTGCAGGAAATTCTGAAGGTTCTTAATTAATATTTCTCCTCTGTATTTATCATAGATAAATACATGAAGACTTGATGTGGGAGCTTATGGAAGTTAATGGTGATATCTTTGGGGACAGTCATCATAGTAGTGGAGGTGTTGGATGTACAGGTATTACAATGTAGAAAGGTGGAGAAGTCTCCTGGTTCTGATCATATACGTCAAAGAACACAGCAGGAGGCTAGAGAAGAAACTACAGGGACTCTGGCTAATATTTTTGCATCATCGCTAGCTACAGGTGGGGTCCCAGAAGACTGGAGGGTAGCGAATGTTGTTCCCTTATTCAAGAAGGGAAGGAAAGGAATAACTGGGCACTATAGACCAGTAAGCCTAAGAGAATTTGCTGATGACAGTGAGGGAAGTTTTCAGAAATTATAGCAGGACCTTGATTAGCTGGGGAAGTGGGCCGAAAAATGGGAAAATGTAGTTTAATATAGACAAATGTGTGTTTTGCATTTTGTCAAGTCAAATCAAGGCAGGAATTTCGTGGTGAATTGCAGGGAGTTAAATGGTGTAGTGGAACAGAGGGACAGAGTACAGGTGCATGGTTCTCTGAAAGTAAAGTCACAGGCAGACAGTTGAATGAAATTGTTTTTTGCACACTGGCATTCCTCAGTCAGGGCATTGAGTGTGAAAGTTGGGAAGTTCTGTTGCAAGTTTCAGGATGTTGCTGAGGCCGCACTTGCATTGTTGTGTTCAGTTTTGGTCACATTGCTATCAGAAGGATGTTATTAAACTGGAAAGATTGCAGACGAAATTTACAAGGATGTTCAAATGACCCAACAGTCTGATTTACAGGGAGAGGTTGGAGAAGCAATGACATTTTTCTTTAGAGCATAGGAGACTGAGGGGGACTGATGGTGAGGAAAGGGACAAGATAATGGGAGGAACGGATATGGTGAATGAACACAGTCTTTTTTCCCGGAGTTTTGGAATCGAGGACTAGAGTGCATCAGCTAAAGGTTAGAGGGGAAATAATAAAAGAGACCAAGAAGGGGATATGTTTCACAGAGGGTGATATGCACCCTCTGTGGAATGAGCTGTCAGTGGTTGAGACATTTACATTAACAATATTTAAAAGGCAATTGAACAAGAACATGGAGAGGAAAGGTTCAGAAACATATGGGCCAAGTGCAGGGAAATGGGTTTAGCGTGGATGGACATTAAGGTCAACATAGGCTAATTTGGGGCAAAGCGCCTGTCTTCATGTTGTAGGACTCTCTGACGCTACAAGTAGAATAACATTTGGGACAAACTCTCATTTTGCCTTTTGTCATGAGTTCCAATATATTTGGACAACGTTCTTTCAAGTTAACATCGCAGAGATTTTGATTTCCAGGTTGTCTCTTCATCAAACGTGTGTGTGTGTGTGTTCCTCAGTATTTTTCAAAGGGAAAACTAAATGTACATGTTTTCAATACCCACTCATCATTCTTCTTTCGATCATAGTTTGAGTAACATTGTTTTAGTCATAAACATGTTGTTTTAGCAGATGAAAGAAATCTGCCTGACTTGTTCCTAACACTGACCCTGACACACTCTGAGATCTGTATCATTGGCCATTTCATTGACCTAGTAATAATTGAAAATTTTGGGACCAGTAGAAGAGTGGGACTAGAAAAGGAAACAGTGATCTAAAAACACAGTTAACTATCAACTCAGTGAGCCTAACGTCAGCATAGTGTAGGTTGTTGGAGGAGTTTTTGAGGGATATGTTTTACATGCATTTAGAAAGACAATGACTGGTTTGGGGCAGTCAACATGGCTTTGTGCCATGTAAATCAAGTATCATTAATGTGATTGAGTATTTTGAAGACGTGACAAAGAAGGTTGAAGAAGGTAGTCTGATGTACATTGTTTACACTGGCTACAGCTAGGCATTTAATGAGGTTCCTCATTCTAACAGATTACTAAGGTTAGGTCACATGGAATTCAGGGAACGTTAACCAATTAAATACAAAATTGTCTTGAAGGTAAAGGATTGTTTTCCAGACTGGAGGAATGTGGCCAGGGGTGTCCTGAAAGAATCACTGCTGAGCTCACTGCTTTTCATCATGCAGATAAATAATTTGGATGTGAATATCAGAGGCATTGTTAATAAGTTTGCAGATAACATCAACAGAGTGGTGTAGCGGACAGTGAAGAACATTATCTTACAGTACAGCGGCATCCTTGACCATCAAAGGGCCAAGGACTGGCAGATAAGTTTAATTTAGATATTTGTGAGGTTTTACATTTTGGTAAATTAAAGCAGGGTCGTGCCCTCGGGAATGTTACTGAACAAAGAGATCTACAGGTGAACGTTGACAGTTCCTTGAAAGTGGTGTCACAGGTAGACAGGATGGTGAACAACACGTTTGACATGCTTGCCTTAATTGGTCAAAACATTGAGCAGAGGAGTTGATGTGGCATGTTACCCCTGTACAGGACGCAGGTGAGGCCACGTTAAGAATACTGCGCACCATGTTGGCTCTGCTGATGGGAGGATGTTGAGAGGACGCTGAAATGATTTACAAGGATTTTTCGATACTGGGGGTGGGGGGTTGGGGGGGCGGGGGAGTTGAGATTCAGGGAGAAGATGAACAGGTTGAGGCTTTTCCCCTGGACAGGAGGAGGGTGAATGGTGACATGAAGTGGCTTATAAAACCTTGAGGGGCATGGATAGTCTGAATGGCCAAGGTCTTTTTCCCAGGGTTAGGGGAGTGCAGTTATTGATGGTATAGGTTGAAGGTCTGGGGGAAAGGTTTAGAGCCGACCTTAGGAGTTACATTTTCATGCCAAAGGTGATGCGTGTACAGAAAGTGCTGTCAGAGAAAATGTTGAAAGCGGGTACAATTACACATTTAAAATATATCGGAATAGGTCCATGAATAGGAATGGTTCAGAGGGACATGAGGCATATGATGGCAGATGGGACTAGACCAGATTGAGATATCTGGCCGATGTGGGCAAACTGGAATAAAGGATCTGTTTCCATGCTGTATGACTCTTTGATTCTATAAGAGGGATGGGGAAAAATTCTAAAAGGGCCTTTCAAGTGGGAATTCTCTTCCCCGGAAGTTTGACATTCCTTTTTTTTACGTTTATTGAAAGCTTTGTTAGGTAAATATTTGGCAGAGCAGTGAGCCACGGATAATGGGATACAGACAGGAAAGTGGGGTTGCGACCACAACCTGATCAATCACAGTAGGTGCCTGGTGGAGAAGGGTCAAAGTGTCTAATGGCCCACTCCTGCTCCTCAGTCCCATGTTCCTGTGTTCCATTCAGCCCCTTAGACCTGCTAGACAGGAGCAGTTGGAAGCTGCTTACTGCTATAACATGGTGCACAGAAACAGAAGAGACTGTTCAGCCCCTCAAGTCTGTCCCACACGGTTTAGGAGATTTGGAAAATATAATTGGAAAATCCAGGTTGCGTATGAAAGAGGCACCGCATCTCTCTATACAGAGCTTCCCCCTCTGCAACTTGTGCACCATTTGTTGTTCATGTTGTAGACCCAGATTCACTGTGAATACAGACCCCAGACCTCACCTAGTGATTTCTCACAGAGTCCTCTGGTGTCCTTAACTGCAATATTCAACAACAGACGTACCAGGAAAATCACACCCACTAACTTTTCAATAACAGAATGGGAGAACATCAGAAACAGGAACAAATCGTTCAAACCCCAATCCTGCCTTGCTCTTCACTAAGGTCATTGTTGATCTGCTCTAGTTCTCAAATCCTCTTTAATGCCCGATTCCTCATAGCCCTCACGTCTCTGAGGGGTCAAACTCCATCGACCCCCCTTGAAATAGTTTCATAGAAGATACAACATAGAACAGTACAGCACAGTACAGGCCCATCAGCCCTCGATGTTCCACCGATCTTTTATCCTACTCTCCGATCAGACTAGACTACATACTCTACATTGTACTATCCTCCCATGTGCCTATGTAAGAGTCACTTACATGTCCCTAATATACCTGACTAAATCCCACTGCTGGCAGTGCATTTCACACACCCACCACTCTCTGTGTAAGGATCTGACCTCTGAGATCTCCTCGAAACCTCACTTCAAATGATGCCCCATCGTGATAGCCATTTCTGACTTGGAAAAAGCCTCTGGCTATCCAATATATTATATATATATATATATATATATATATGCCTCTCACCATCTTGTTTATCTCTATCAAGTCACCTCTCATCCTTCTTCACACCAATGTTAAAAGCCCTAACTGTCAACCTTTCTTCATAAGACCTACCCTCCAGTCCAGGCAGCATTCTGGTAAATTTCCTCTACACCCTTTCGAAATTTTCCGTATCTTTCCTTTAATTGGATGACCAAAATTGGACCCAGTATGTCAAGTGTGGTCTAACCAGGGCTCTATAGAGCTGCAGCATAACCTCACAGCTCTTAAAATCAATCACCCTGTTAATGAACGCTAACACCATTCGCCTTCTTAACAACCCGGTCAATTTAGGCCACAACTTTGAAGGATGTAAGGATATGGACACCAAGATCCCTCTATTACTCCACACTGGAAAGAATTCTGCCTATAACCCTGCATTCAAATTCAAATTCAAACTTACAAAAATAATCACTTCACACTTTTCCAATTTGAACTTCATCTGCCGCTTCTTAGCCCAGCTCGGCATTATGTCAATATCCCGTTGCAACTTACAACAGCCCCCCACACGATGTATTAGTCTACAAACCGTCGTGATATCAGCAAACGTCCTAACCCACCCTTCCACTTCCTCATCTAAGTCATTTATAAAAGTTACAACGAGCAGAGGTCCAGAATTGATCCCTGAAGAACACCATATTCACCATAAATACAAATTATTTATAATAATAATAACACCATATTTTATTATTAACAGATATTCACTTTGATAAAAAGCAAGTTTTCATGTGTTTTGCTGCCAGTTATTTATCACAGCATTCCCCACTCCACTCCATCCCTTCAATATATACCCTTTAATATTTTCTTGTGCACTGTCTTCCTGATCTCTCACACCTCAATCCCTCACATACCCCATACTCTCCATCCTCATTTGTGAATCGTTGATAAACCTGAGCCTCATCTCTATCATTTATTCCAACTTCCATCTCACAATGTGAACTGATAGGATTCCTTCCCTCAGCATGGTCATTAGACTGGACATGCCTGATGTGCTATTCATCTCAACCTTCTACTCAGTTTCTGACCCGCTGCTTTGGTTACCAAACTCCTGGTTTATTAGTTTAAATCCATTCGACATGCACTAGCAAAGCCCCCCAAAAGGATGTTGTTGCTCCTCCAGCAATCTGTCTTTTTTGTACAGGTCCCACCAGACCTGGAAGATTTTCCAATAATCCAAAAATCTGAAACGATCAACCCTGAACTAGCTTTTTAACAACATGTTAAACTATACCGCCATCCTAATCCTTACCTCTTTTCCATATGGCACGGGGAGTAATTCAGAGATTACTGAGGATTGTTCTGTCTCTCTCTCTCTCACACACACGCACTCACACACACACAATCTGACAGACTCCATATTACTTTGCAGAAGAATACCAATAACTTTATAAATAATCAGAATGATAACTGGAATGAAGGATTTAGTTAAAGAAAGGACGAGAGAAATTACATTTCTTCTGGATGTCAGTTTGAGTTGGAGAGTTCATTTTCCGATGGTTCATCACTCTCCTACTGAACATTATCAGTGAGTCTCTGATGAAATGCTAGTTTTATGTCCCACTTGCTTTTTAAGTGTTTAGGTTTCTTTGAGTCAGTGATGTAATTTCCAGTATTGGTGATTTCATGCCTGGTCCTTTTCCTCAGAGAGTGTTCGATGGAATCAAAATCGATTTGTTTGTTGATAGAGTTCCGGTTGGATTTCCATGCTTCTAGGAATTCTCCTGCGTGTCTTTCTTTGCCTGGTCCTAGATGGATGTGCAGACCCAGTCAAAATGATATACTTCCTCATCCGTTTGTAAGGACCTAGTGATCGTGGGTCATGTCTTTATTCTGGTTAGTTGTTGTTCATGCATCCAGGTGGCTCGTTTTCTGCCTGTTTTTCCGATGTAGTGTTTGTTACAGTTCTTGCAAGGCTTATTCTTCCTGGAGCAGAACAGACAGAGATGTGAACTTGTAAAGTATGAAGAAAGTTGCAGAGTAAAACAGAAAACTCTGTTTCTGTTAGTTGGCATTACAGCATCAAGGAGTTCTAATTTCAAAATGGTCAGCAAAAGAGCTGGGACTGAGATACATAAATACTTCTTTATTGAGAGAGTTGTTAGGATTTGGATTAGACTGCCTGGGAGAGTTGTAGATGACGATTCAATAAAGAATTGGATATTTATTTGTAAATTATAAATTTAATGGGCTACAGAGATAGGGCTGGCAAATGGAAGGTGCTTGGGAAACATTACTGGAGCTGGTGCACACACAGTGGCCAATGGCCTCCTCCTGTACTTTAAAGGCTTATACTCTACCATGTGTCTGATGCAAATAAAAGTTAGTATCGGATTATTTCCTGTTTTAAGTGCTCGCAAATATCTGATTATTTGGTTCAGGATAAACATTTAAAATGCAAATATTGCAAGGTCAGTCTCATTATGTAGTCTATTTATTTCTCAGAACATGAATATTTTAAATGTTATGTTCTGATAATGAAAACAAATATCTCATT
Source organism: Chiloscyllium punctatum (assembly GCF_047496795.1). NCBI lineage: Eukaryota > Metazoa > Chordata > Chondrichthyes > Orectolobiformes > Hemiscylliidae > Chiloscyllium > Chiloscyllium punctatum. The sequence goes on along the minus strand of NC_092750.1, from coordinate 103,645,613 downwards.
GCTTTGGCATGTATCTCTTTGAAAAGGTCTGACTTTTCCCTCACGCCAAAATATGTCCTTTTTTTTCACTGTCCACATTTCATATTAAGTCGCATTCTTTCTAAAAATCGGAAGTTTTCAAATTATTGTTCGCTAAAATTTGATAATGTAATCATTCACAGTGCATGTTCAATTATTGCTATTTCTAAATGGCTGGCTATTAGCTGAAGCTCGTACATTTCACTGAGAAATTTAACTGATTGATTATATATAAATGTATAAGAACGCTAATTCTATTTGATTGTCCAATCGTTTACTCTCTCCGAACATGTAATCATTCAGAAGCCGACCATTTTCAAAATGTTGGAGTGGCAATGCATGGTTTTGAATCCTGACATTGAATGTATAATTCTGATCATAACAGTTACGTACCATGTTCTTTATTCGAAGTAAAATAAAATGTGCATTCTTTATTTTTGCGTTACAAAAAATTGATAGGAGTTTATACATTACTCCCATAAATACAGAATCGACCTAATTGTTTTCAGAGATTATAGTTCAGTTGAATAATCATACTTCATATCTCATTTTTGCCCAATTCACGAAACATAGCTAACAGCTGATTATTGTTCGGGTCAGTAAACTCAACACCTTGCAATGAGCTACGCTACAAAATGGCTTCCAAAAGATTTTGAATCATTTACAGTGTCACTGGAATTCACAGTTTCCTGTGATGCTGAGTGACACACTGACCTGCTCCTAAATCTGTGCAAAGAGTTTCTAACCTGGGTCAGGGCAGTCAGTCAAACATTTCTTCACAACAAATGATTTGGAATCCACCCTGGGAAAGGTGGGAGCTCGCTAACAGACTATCACTGGTCTCAGTGTAGCTACAAATAATATCCAAATTAAATATCAATGGCTGATCAGAAACCAAGTTTTAAAAAACCATCTTCAGTCAGAGCCTGGCCCGTTGGGCAGATGTGTCGACATGCAGTGTCAGAATCACACCGCACAACTTACTGATGGTGCTGACACCTGGCCTACCTCCCAAACCCCATATTTCTACACCCTGGACCGGATGCTGGGAAAAGACGTTAAAAAGTTGACAGTCTGATGCACTGTCTTGAGTCTCACAAAGAAACCTCTGAAACCATACCCAATAAATGTCACCTTCATTATCACCAGTATCAAAATGAAATTTTACATCTCTGTGGATGGCCAGAGATTAATACATGGTTCACCAGACAGAATATATCTGAAGAAAACAGCAGGAAATGGCAGGCCAAGAAGCACGTTAATAACTGAACTTGGCGGATTCTGTTTGGTGTGTGGTTACATACACATATTGTACTGGCACTCAGGTGACTGTAACAATGCACAACGTAAATGTAAGTTTTGACCTAACACCTCGTCAAAGCTTCCTGATCTCACACACATCACTCCCTCACACACTCAAGAATTGAGAACCTACAAGCTTGGTGAAACAGGAATCATAGTACAGGCCCTTCAGCCCTTGACGTCCTGCCGACATTTCATCCTGTTCTAAGATCAGACTAACCTACATACCTTTCATTATACGATCATTCATGTGCCTATCCACACACCCACACTCTCTGCATAAAGAACCTACCTCGGAGATCTCCCATAAATATTCCTCCAATTACCTTAAAACCGTACCCCCTCATCATAGACATTTCCGTCCTGGGTGAAAGTTTCTGGCTATCCACTCTATCTATGCCTCTAATCATCTTGTCCACCTCTATCAAGTCATGTTCAATTCTTTTTCGTTCCAACGAGAAAAAAACCTAGTTCCCTGAATTTTCTTTGCAAGACCTGCCCTCCAGTCCAAGCAGCGTCCTGATACATTTCCTCAGTACACTCACTAATGCTTCCACATCTTTCATATAATGAGGCGACCAGTACGGAATGCAACATTCTAAGTGTGATCTCACCAGGGTTCCTAAGCTGCAGCATAACCTCACTGCTTCAACTCAACCCCCATGCTAATGAAAACATCATCCGGCTTCTTAAGAACCTTATCAACTTGGGTGGCAACTTTGTGGGAGCTATGACATGGATCATCAGATCCCACTGTTACTCCACAATGTATGAATCCTACATTTAACCGTGTATTATGCATTCAAATTTGACCTTCCGAACTGAATTGCTTCACAATTTTCCAGGTTAAACTCCAACTGTCTCTTATCAGCCCAGTTCAGCATCCTGTCAATGTCCTGTGCAAACTACAATACCCCTCCACACTACCCACAATTCCACCATACTTTGTTAATTTGAAAAACTTACTAATCCACCTTCCCTCTTCCTCATCGAAGTCATTTATAAATATCACAATCAGCAGAGGCCCCAGAACCGATCCCAATGGAGCACCAATGGTCACCGAGCTCCAGACTGAATACTTGCCATTTACTATCCCCCTCTGTCTTCTATGGACCAGTCTATTCTGCATCAAGACAGACCGGTTTCCCTGTATCTGATGCGTCCTTACTTTCTGAATGAACCTACCATGGGGAAATTTACCAAACGCCTGGTTAAAAACCATGTACTCCACGTCCACTACTCTCGCTTCTTCAATGTGTTTGATCCCATCCTCAAAGAATCCAGTAAGGTTTGTGAGGCATGACCTGCCCCTCACAAAGCCATGCTGACTATTTCTAACCAAACTATGATTTACAAGTAATCATAAATTCTGTCTCTCAGACTCCTCTCCAAAACTTGGCCCAATGCTGATGCAAACTTACTGGTCTGTAATTCTCAGGATTATCCCTATCCCATTTCCTGAACAAGGGAGTAACATTTGCTACCCTCCAATCATCTGGCACGACTCCAATGGATAGTGAGGACGCAAAGATCATCTCCAAAGGTACAGTAATCTCTTCCCTCTCTTCCTGTTGTAAGCCAGTGTGGATCCCGTCTCACCTAGGAGATTTATCAATCCCTGTGTTTGTATTTCAATCAGTCTGTACTTCACCTCACCATGTCTACTCACTGTCCAACTATCTGATTGACTGCTTTCCATTTCAGGGCTCTATACAGTGCTGCTTTCCTGAACACATATGGTTCCCTATAACCTGTTAATCATGGAATGGAAAACATGGGAAGGCACCAATGCCTTCCTGATGAAAGGCTGATGCCCAAAGCTTTGACTCTCCTGCTCCGCAAATGCACCTGACATGTTGTGCTTTTCCAGCGCCACACTTTTCGACTCTGGTCACCAGCATCTCCACGTCTCACTTTCTCCATTACAAAGGGCTATCCCCTCTGCACACTGAGCAGGCAATTAATCAGCAGAAACTCGCTGTATTTAGAGCTGACCATTCAGTTCTGGAAAGTTGCATTTGTAAATACATTTACTGAAAACGAAATTCCTATTCAACAAATATTCATTCAGTCCCAGAGTTTTGGTTCATGAATTAGGCAGCTTGATAACGAGCAGTCAATGCCTGAAGAACTCCGAAGTACAGAGTATTCTAGGTGATATATTCCAGGCTGGATGTGCTTTCCCTTAATGTTGGCTATGTTATCGGACAGACAGATGTGATAAGGGAACGCAGTGACACGTGGAATTGTGACATTTTTGCCATTACAGAGATGTGCTTGAGGGAGGTCAGGGCTGACGACTCAATATTCTGCGGTGCAAGAACTATAGGCAGATCAGGAGATGGGTAAAGGAGGAGGTGGTGATGCATTATTAGTCATTATGGAGTCAGTTACTGCAGTAAGAAGGGAATTAAATCGGAAAGAGAAGCTTAAAGCAGGTACAAATTGAACAGGTCAATGGAGGCAACTACCATATGTGTTGGGCTAAACTTAAAACGGAAGTAGAAGCGTAAATATGATGCGTGATAAAACATTAGCGGGTAGTATGAGCGGGTGAGAGAAATAGGGAGTAGTATATGATTTGGGCGGGTCTTAGAGATATAGGGAGGGGTGTAGGGTTTGGAGTGGATTAGAGGGATAGGGAGGCGTGCAGGGTTTGAGAGAGTTGTGGAGTAGTATAGGGTTTGAAGGAGGTTGGAGAGATAGAGAAGGGTTACGGATTGGAGGGGGTTAGATGGATAGGGAAATGTGTAGGTTTGGAGGGGTGAGAGAGATAGGGAGGCGTGCAGGGTTTGAGAGAGATATGGAGTAGCATAGGGTTTGGAACAGGTTAGTGAGATAGGGAAGGGTGTAGGGATTGGATGTGATTAGATAGATAGTGAAAGGGTTTGGTGGGGTTGAGTAAGTAGGGAGAAGTATAGGGTTTAGAGGGTTCAGAAATATAGGGAGGAGAGCAGGGTTTAGAATGGGTTAAGGAAATAGAGTGTGGTGCAGGGTCTAGAGTAGGTTGAAGAGATAGGGAAGGGAGTAGTGATTGGAGGAGTTTAGAGAGCTAGGAAAGGGTGCAGTATTTGGAAAGGGTTAAGGAGTTAGGGAGGGGTGTCGGGTTGGAAGGAAGTTAGAGAGATATAAAAGGGGTACAGTGCATGGAGGGTGTTATAGGGATAGCAAAGGCAGTAGGGGCTGGAGGAAGTTATATAGATGGGACGGGTGGAAGGTTTGGAAGAGGTTATAGAGATAGAGAGGAACGTAGGGTTTGGGGAAGGAAAGAGAGATAGCGAAGGGGGTAGGTATTGAGGAGGTTTGAAGCTCTTATGTCAGATCAAACACTGACACAGAAACCACCTGCTGACTCCCCTGCCTCAGTGTCCCTCTACATTGAACAACACTTGGAGGAAGCAAAGAGACTGACAGAGCTGGAGAATGTTTACTGGGTGGGCCATTTCAAACCCAACACCAAGAGAAGCTCAGCAGCAACATTACTGATCGAGGTGGTCGAGTTCAAAAGGACACAACTGCTTCACTGCGTCTGCACCGGGTCGGGGGGAACGACTGATAGGGAGAAACATCCTTGACCTCACCATCACCAACCTACTGGCTGCAAACACATTGTTCAATGACCGTATTGGGAACGGTGAACTACCGCACACAGTATTTTTGGAGACATTTTCCACTTTTACATTGTGAAGACCCCTGTGTATATGTGACACCATCACTGTGCTCAACGGGGCAGATTTCCAATAGATTTTGGAATTTTGCACTGGCCTGTGTGAGGTGGTTCGGGTCATTACCAACAGCAGCAGAATTGTACTCCAGTATAATTTTCACTATCACTGCCTGGCATATACTTCACGTTATCCTGGCCGTCAAGCCAGGGATACACCCTTGATAAATGGAGAAAACAGGAAGGCCTGACTATAGTAGCACCAAATACACCTCAGAATGAGATGAAGTTACTAAATTGGGCCACTTACTCATCACATGGTATAAATAGCAAATGAGACACAGATGTAACCAGTGAATCAGACCTAATCTCTACAATCCGGGTGAGTGGTGGTGGACAATCACACAACTCACTGGAGGAGAAGAATCCACCAATACCACCTTCCTGAATGATGGAAGGGCTTAGCACAACAATAGAAATCTAAAGCTGAAACATTTACAGCAATGTTCAGACAGAAATATCGATGGGATGATCTATTTTAGTCTCCTCCAGATGGCAGTCTTCAGCTAATCCGACTCACTTTGTGTGGTATCTACAAACAGCTGGAGGGATTGGAGAATGCAAAGGCTATGGGCCATGATAACATTCCATTCCGGCTGTTCCTGCTGGGATACAGCACTGGGACCTACCTGACAATGTTAGAAACTATCCGGGTGTGTTCTGTATACACACACACACACACACACAATATCAGACAATCAGTGAATACCCCATTGCTCGAATCCCTGTCATTAATAAAGGAATGGCAGATGTCACCCACAGTGGGGTCAAGCAGCACTTCCTCAGTACTAACCTGCTCGCTAAAGCTCAGTTTGGTCTCTCATCCCTTGGGCTCATTGAAGCCTTGGTATAATGATATACAACAAGAGAACACACAGCTGAATTCGAGAGGTGAGGTGACAGTTACTGCACTTTTTACATGATCATAACTGCATTTGTCCAAATGTCATATCCAGGATTAACGGCAAACCTGGAGCAAATAGGAATCGTCTGCACTGGCATGAGTTATACCTGGTACAAAGGAAGGTGGCTGGGGTTGGTGGAGAGCAGCCATCTCAGCTTCACCGAAGTTCCCCAGGGACGAGGTTTCTGGGTAAGCCTGTAGATCAGAAATGTAAAGGTAGGACACCATACTCCTACAGGATAATAGAGACAACTGGCGGCAGTTGAACTGGACAGTTATCATACCTCAAGTAAGGGAGAGATTGAGTAGGACAGTCCTTTAGTCCTTAGTTCAGTCCAAGGAATTGAACCCACACTGTTGGCATTAATCTGCATTATAAACCAACCATTCAACTGATTGAGCTAACCAAATCCTCACGCAGCTCTGTGATATTTTAATATTATTCCATTAAGATATGTTGGTAAACACCTTTGGAGCAGGTGGAACGAGAAGCAAGCTTCCTTGCTCAGAGAGAGGGACAGCATCAGTGAGCTATAAGAGTGCTCTCTGCCCTCGGCCCTATAATTTTCAGCTGCTTCATAAATGACTGTAAAATCACAAGTGAGGATGTTTGCCAATGATTGGACAGTGTTCAACACCATTCATGATTTACTCAGATACTGAAGCAGTCCTTGTCCAAATGTAACAGAACCTGGAGATATGCAGGTGTGTGCTTAACAGTGACAAAACCATTTCCATTACACATGTGCCAGACAACGATTACTGATATCAATGGAAAATTGAACCACATCCTCTATCGTTCAATTCCACCACCATCACTGAACACACACCAAACAATATCGTGGGGATTATCGTTAACCTGAACTGGATTGACCATATGATTTCATTACCTATTCCTGTGAAGGGCTTATGCTAAAACATTGACTTCTCCTGTACCTCAGATGCTGCCTGACCTGTTTTGATTTTCCAACGCCACTTTTTGACACACATGACTTCATTGGCTACAAGAATATGTCAGGGACTAGAAACTGTGCAGGAATAACTCACCTCAAAATTTCCGAAAGCCTGTCACCTATTGCTAAGACACATGTTGAATGTGTGTGTGTGATTAAATACTTCCATTTGCCTGTGTGAGTGCAGCTTCACCCCTCATCCACTGACATTCAGTAGCAGCAATACCTGCCATCTACTCAGTGCTCTGCAGAAATTTACCAAGGCTCCTTACAACGGACCTCTGAAACCCCCGACCATCGAGAAGGACAAGGGAAGCAGATACACGGGACCCCCACCATGTTCGCATTCTGTCCCAAGCCATCTACCATCCTGATTGGGAAGTATATTGCCGATCCTTCAGTGTCACTGTTTTAAGTTCCCTATCTATCAATAAATGCCGTACAAATCACATTTCATGAATAAATTAACAGAAACTTTTTGACTCAACCTGTTCATTACTGCACACTGTGTTTTGGGTTTTGTGAGCTCAGGCTAGTTGGTCCAGGCAGTACATTGCATGTTGTGAACAGCTGAAGGGATATGCTGTTTGAAACAATCTGTCAGTCTCTCAGAGGCATGGCCTACATACCGAACATCACACAGACACTGGCATTGTCATCCCACTTTACTGAGCTTTGAGATAGACAGAAGCAACTGAAAACGTACTCATATCTGACTGGAACTGTTTAAACACACAGTGACATTGTTGCCACCAAAATTATTATAAGTGAATATTAGCAGGGAGAAAGTGAGGACTGCAGATGCTAGAGATCAGAGTCAAAAAGTGTGATTCTGAAAAAAAACTCAGACCTTCAGGCAGCATCTGAGGAGCAGGAGAATCGACTATTAGTTAACAATATTAATACAAGGGAAAATAATCGTATATTTTCAAAGTTCTTGTACTTAATTATAATTTGTTCTTGGGTGTGGCAATGAGACTCATCATTTCATTGCTACTTACTGTGAGTTTTCATCATATTGTTGTTATAACAGTGTACTGAATAAATGGGTGGATTTTGTGCTTGTTGGACAAACTGTAAGTTGGTATTATGAAAGGATATCGGACCTTTAGTAAAGAGACTTTGCTGTTAATGTTTAGAACAATGGTGCAAACATTTACACAGAGATTTCCAGCTCAAGTCACACACAAGGTTGTTGGGCTGGGATCACGCTGGCCATCAATGGAGCTGCACAATTCTGTTTAGACACTGACATTGTAGAGCTAACATACACTGGATATCGTTTATGAGGGATTCAATATAAGATGCCATGTGCTGCAGGAGCCCATCACCTTTATAACACCTTCATTCAGGATCGGGTCCAAGGTGCAGAATTACAGAGTTTAGGTGGCACGCAAGAAGAGATATACTTGCAAGATATGGCTGTTTATAGGTCATTGTTATAAATATTGAACAGCATCTGGACCAGTGCCATGTGCTAGTCCATTGACCAGTCTGACCCACACACATCTCCCTGTTGTTCAGGTGGACCTCTAACCAGTCTACTCTGAGGGAGTGTGTGTGCAACCGCCCAGCTCCAGTTTGGATGCTCTTTGTCTGATTTTGGAGATGGCCAGTGTTTTGGAGGTCCTGGTGAGACCCAATAACACTGTGTTTGAATTCAGGCTTTTCATCAAAGACATTTCAACAGCTTTGCTGCTTGCAAGATGGTGCGTTCACTGATCTGTACATGAATCGGCTGTTTACTATCGTTACTGAATTGTGTAATAGTTAGGTGTGCGCTCTGGTATTTCAATTATTGTTCACTTCAATTGTTTTCAACTGAAAAACAATGATGGTTGGTTTATTTTAAAATATGTAAGAAATAAAGTGATATTAACTCTTCATTACAGAAAATGTGAAAGAGACCAGGTATATATTTCCCATGGACTAATCAAGCAACAGTCAGATATTGTCTGTAAAGCAGGATTCTGTGAACAGGACTATGTCCCAGGCAACATCACCACCCTCTCTGGTAGGTTCTGTCCCACTGACAGGAGACAGCCAGGCAAAGGGGGACTGCTCATTTGTATATAGTCAATATAGGGTGGCGTGGTGGCTCAGTGGCTAGCACTGCTGCCTCACACCAGCAGGGTCCCAGGTTCGATTCCAGCCTCGGGCAAATGCCTGTGTGGAGTTTGCAAATTCTCCCTCTGTCTGCTTGGGCTTCCTCCCACAGTCCAAAGATATGCACCTCAGTTGAATTGGTCATGTTAAACTGCCCATAATGTTCAGTGCATTAGTCAGAGACTCCTGCTTCTTTGGAAGGTCGGTGTGGATTGGTTGAGCTGAAAGGCCTGTTCCCATCCTGAAAGGGATCAAATCTAATGATAGTGCTGGATCCGGTGGTTGATAGACTGCTCTGTAGCAGGTTATGGTGGAATCAATAAAAGGGAAACATATAATTAATCACATCATCACCGATCTGCCTGCTGCAGATACACCTCTCCATCTCAAATATCAGGCAGAATGGTCACTGCACAATGGGGAGCAAGGGGTATCTTCACATTTGGCAGACCCTCCTCACTATGATATGTAGCCCCTTGAGTACTGAATGGGACAGAATTTAAACAGATTGAATAATTAATGATGATGCAGCCATGAGGTGCAGAAGACCATCAGCAGCAGCAGAATCATACTGTGTACAGCGCATACAGTATGGGACTTCACACCCCGACATACCTCCCACTGTACAGTAACCATCACGGCCCGACATACCTCCCTCTGCACAGTAACAATCACACCCCGACATACCTCCCACTGTACAGTAACCATCACGGTCCGGCATACCTCCCACTGTACAGTAACCGTCACACCCCGACATACCTCGCACTGTACAGTAACCATCACACCCCGACATACCTCCCACTGTACAGTAAACATCACGGCCAGACATACCTCCCACTGTACAGTAACCGTCACACCCCAACATACCTCCCACTGTACAGTAACCATCACACCTCGACATACTTCCCACTGTACAGTAACCATCACACCCCCACATACCTCCCATTGTACAGTAACCATCACAGCCCGACATACCTCACACTGTACAGTAACCATCACACCCCGACATACCTCCCACTGTACAGTAAACATCACGGCCAGACATACCTCCCACTGTACAGTAACCGTCACACCCCAACATACCTCCCACTGTACAGTAACCATCACACCTCGACATACTTCCCACTGTACAGTAACCATCACACCCCCACATACCTCCCATTGTACAGTAACCATCACAGCCCGATATACCTCCCTCTGTACAGTAACCATCACACCCCGACATACCTCCCACTGTACAGTAACCATCACACCCCAACATACCTCCCACTGTACAGTAACCATCACACCCCGACATACCTCCCACTGTACAGTAACCATCACACCCCGACATACCTCCCACTGTACAGTAACCATCACAGCCCGACATACCTCCCACTGTACAGTAACCGTCATGGGCCGACATACCTCCCACTGTACAGTAACCATCACAGCCCGACACACCTCCCACTGTACAGTAACCATCACACCCCGACATACCTCCCACTGTACAGTAACCGTCATGGGCCGACATACCTCCCACTGTACAGTAAGCATCACGGCCCGACATACAACCCACTGTACAGTAACCATCACAATCCGACATACCTCCCACTTTACAGTAACCATCACGGCCCGACATACCTCCCACTGTACAGTAACCATCACGGCCTGACATACCTCCCACTGTACAGTAACCATCACACCCCGACATACCTCCCACTGTACAGTAACCATCACGGTCCGACATACCTCCCACTGTACAGTAACCATCACGGTCCGACATACCTCCCACTGTGCAGTAACCATCACACCCCGACATACCTCCCACTGTACAGTAACCATCACACCCCGACACACCTCCCACTGTACAGTAACCATCACGGTCCGACATACCTCCCACTGTACAGTAACCATCACACCCCGACATACCTCCCACTGTACAGTAACCGTCATGGGCCGACATACCTCCCACTGTACAATAACCATCACGGCCCGACATACAACCCACTGTACAGTAACCATCACAATCCGACATACCTCCCACTGTACAGTAACCATCACGGCCCGACATACCTCCCACTGTACAGTAACCATCACGGCCTGACATACCTCCCACTGTACAGTAACCAACACACCCCGACATACCTCCCTCTGTACAGTAACCATCACACCCCGACATACCTCCCACTGCACAGTAACCATCACGGTGTGACATACCTCCCACCTGACAGTAACCAACACACCCCGACATACATCCCACTGTTCAGTAACCAACACACCCCGACATACCTCCCACTGTACACTAACCATCACCGACCGACATACCTCCCACTGTCAGCTGCAGTCTTGGACAGAGAAAATACAGATGTAACGTTATCTGGGCAGTTGCGATGTGATCTGTTTTAGAAGGTCTAATGCAGGAGAGGAGTATAACGTGGATGGGAAAACTCTTGGCTGCATCAACATCCGAAAGGATCTAGGTGTACAGTTCGACAGTTCCCTGAAAGTGGTAACACGGGTGGATGGGGTGATCAAGAAGACTGACGGCAAACTTGCAGACAGGCATCGGAGCATGCAGTATGAAAATTAGCAGGTCATATTGCAGCTGTAGAGAAACTTAGTTCGAGGTACATTTAGAATATGGTGTACAGTACTGGTTGCCACACCAGCAGAACGATGTTGAAGTGTTGGAGAGGGTATGGAAACGTTTTACCAGCATGTTGTCTGGTTTGGATGGTATTAGCCAGAAGGAGAAATTGAACAAACGTGGTTTGTGTGCACCTGGGCATCATTGGCTTTGGGGCTACCTGATAGATATTTACACAATTATCAGAGGCATAGATAGAAGGACAGTTCCCCCCCACCCTCCCCTCCCAGAGTAGGAATATCAATTACTCAGGACCATAGGTTTTAGGTAAAAAGGAGAAAGTTCAGGAGATATGATAGGTTTTTTTTGCTGTTCCAGACAGAATGTGAAAATGCTTGGAATGCCCTGATAGAGGGGAAGAAGTCAATATATCAAGGTTTAAGAGGGATCTTGGCACAAGTATGAGTAAGTAGGGAATAGAATGACATAGAGGTATTCGAGCAAAAACTTTTGTTTTAACTTTAGAAGGGCATCCTGTGTTAGTGCGGGCCTGCTGGGCTGAAGAGCCTGTTCCTGTGTTGGACCGTTCCTTTTGTCAAGATTTGAGCCCGGGGGTGGCGAGATGCTCACTGAATGATTACTGATTACCAACAGCCATATTATTGTGGATCCCTCCCCTCATCAACTTGTAGCTTCATATCCTTCCCCACCGTGGGGAAACTCAATATTGAGAATTTGACATGAATGTCTGAGCTGGTACCTGGTGACGCCATCTTGACCCTCGCTCCTGCGTCATTCTGTCTTGGATACCAACGTCTAGGGGGAAACTGCACTGACAGAAGCTGCATGTACTCCACACCCACCAATGCTGGCATCTGACACATGCCAGCCTCACCATGCCATTCCAGCACATCTCTGACCCACTGACACCACGCTTCTGTACTTCAATGCTGCAGCTCAGGGCGCGCTGACAACTCACATTCCAATGCAGCTGTAAGGACACTGTGCCCAGGGACCCACACCCAGCTCATGGACTGTCCCTCTGGTCTGCTCACTCCGTGTTTGTACACACTCACTTTGAACTGACTTCAATGCTCACAAAATTATTGCCTTGCCTTACCCTGCCTTTAGCAGCGTTTCCCCTCAGCCAGAGCTACCAGGCTCACCTGTCTGCTGTATTGTCTTGGTGTTTAGCAGAGACACAAATCAGGAAGCTTGATATCATTGTCCACAGTCAGTCACTGTGCCCAGCACAGGGAGTCAGGGGGTGTCTCAGATCCCAGTTCGAGAGCTGGGACACGGTCTGTCAGCCTCTCATGGTTGTTGGGGTCAGGATTCTTCCCCTGTGAGGGGGTGAGGAGATGAATGTTAGGCAGCCCCATATCCCTCTTAGCTTTTTGTGCCCTAGTGTGGGATAGTTCCTTCCGGAATGTGAGAATTACCAAGGAGGATTAGTGAAATGGAAGTGGTTGGTACAGCTGTTAGTACTAGGACAGTTGGGGGAAAGTTGTCGAGGTGTTCTGACTGAGTGAGTGGGCAGCACAGACACCAGGCACAGTTGGGCAGAGGGGCAGAGAAGAGATTAGAGAGAGACTGAGAGAAGGTGCTGCATTCACTGAGGGTGGGACAAGTGGAGATGATGCAACTTACCCTGGTAGAGGGGAAAAGGTCACTGACCTCCTTCCTACACTGCTGGGCATTCACCCAGAAGGCTGGAATCACACTGACCCAGGGGTCAGCCTCGGACCAAGCTGGAAGGGTCTGGTGTCACAGCTTCCCCTGCCAGCCCTGGAGGAAGATAATGTCCCTCTCATGCACCATGTCATACCCCAGGACCAGGGGCTTGTCCACAATGGGCAGCCCCAGTTTTACCCCCTCTGCCATGTCCAGGCCAGTTTCGGGTTCACAATTCAAGAGTAAAATGACTTTTTAAAGATGGCTCCTGGAAACAGGGAGGCCGGTGCATTCTGGGATATCCAGTCAGAGGGCAGCTGTTATGACAAAGGGAAAAAGTCATTGTGTTAGTATCAGATGAGAGGAAGACCACGCGGGCAGGGAGGGTAGTTAATGAGGCAGATTGGGGATCGTATTATGAGAAAAAGCACTTCACCTGGTGGAGAGTAACCCTCCATGAAACCAGATTAAAATGATACTTGACCATATCATAAGATGGTTTAGGCCTCTGTCTGTCTGAATCAAAACAGGGATGAAATATTGGGTGCAACAAACTTGGAGTGGAGAATTATACAGTAGATTAAAATCCTCAAAAAAGGGGTAACACAATGTTCCAGACTGTTAAAAGGAGTAGGGAAAATCCCCTGCCTTATATTTATCTACATTATCCAATCCTGCAGCAATGATGCCGGAGGACAGGAAAATGGCTAATACTGCAACTTTGTTTACTGTGGAGCAAGGGACTGAGTGAATAGGTCGAGGCTGGAACTCTGAGAGTGAATAAACGGTCACTGAGGAAGTCCCAGGGACTCCAGGACAGTCGGTCTGGATTTGTTCAAGGAAGATCGTGTGTAATTAATTTGACTGTCTCGGTCTGAGGCACTAACCTGTAACTGCATGTGAATTACTTGGATTTGACGAGAGATCCCATGGCAGACTGTTTAAAAACAGAAATTATGGGGTCCAGGTGAATGAAGCAAACAACCCAAAGAAGTGTAAGGCAAGGCATTTAGGGACATCAGCAATAGAGGAGAATGTGCAATAAATGAGAACGTGGTCAGTGTGGTCAGATAAATGAAGGTAGCTGGAAACACCAAAAATCTCGTTAATGGAGCAAATGGCATCATTTCCTCTGTAAGCCAAAGGGCAGAATTTCGCAGCAGGAAGCTTATGCAGGAACTGTATGAAGAATGAGTTCAGTCAGAGCTTGGGGACTGTGTGCAGTTCTGGTCACCCCATCACATGGAAGGATGGGATTGGACTGGAGAGGGTACAGAGGAGATGCTTCACCCTGTGACAGTGGAAGTGCAGTTATGAGTAAAGATTGGAACGGAGGGTGCTGATAGGAGATTAGATTGGGGTGTACATATTGTCAGGTGCCTGGGGAGAAAGGGAGAGAATACCTTGCTCCTGTTGGAGAGCTCAGTTACCAGTGGAAATTAATTAATGTAATTGGTTGAAATATTTGAGAAATGATGAGGAAAGTTGTTATTTAACGCAGTTTATGGTCGGGATCTGGGAGTCACACATGTAAGTAGCATAGAGGCAGAAACTCTCAAACCATTTTAAAAAGGTGTCCGGATCTGCACCTGAAGTCCTACACTGTCTGGGGAGACAGAACTAGGGCTTTAAAAAACAACATTACATCTTGTCCAATGCAGACAGTGGACAGAGTGATCTCCTCTATACTGTGCTATTTTCTGAAGTTTGCAAAGGTTACCAATATCTGATAGGATTAATACGCAGGGATGAGGGGTTAGGGCAGGGAGGAGCAGTGTGTGAATTGATTAGCATCACAATAATACTGATCCCATCCTTTATACACAATGCTACTTCACTGTGTTGTCCTGTTTATCCTTCCTGTAGAAATGGGGAAAAGTTTTTGATTATCCAGGTCTGTCTTGGTCACATTGCAGCCATATCTCCATAATCCCAGCTCAATCTGACCTGGTTCACACTATTTAACGCTACCATTTCACTGGCCTTGTTCAAAATTTCCCAGCTTCATTCTTGCCCCATTGAAGCCTGCTCTCAATCAACTAATGTTTCTCAGTCACAATTATTGCATATCATTCTCTACAACATCCTGAACTTTACAATAAAATGATCGCTGTGCCCCAAAACCATCCTCTACCGACACTGGATCCACTTGCCCCACCTCTTTCCCAAGGACCAGATCCAATAGTACATGCTCTCTTGGGCTGGATACATACTCCTGCAGTGAGCTCTCCTCCATGTAATCCAGGAACACTTGCCCCTCGTGACCATGCACCACCAGTATCTCTGTCTATATCTGGAAACATTACGTTTTTCAGTATAACTAATCTGTAGTATTGTCATCGCTCTCAAATGACGCTGCATATTTATTCTCTCCATCATTTCTTTGGTTGCTGGCAGACAGACTGTACCTCACAGTGTAAGTGTACACTTTTTGTTGTGTAGCTCCAGCCAAATTCATTCTGTCCTCGGACGGATCCTCTTTTTGTGGGCGGCACGGTGGCACAGTGGTTAGCACTGCTGCCTCACAGCGCCAGAGACCTGGGTTCAATTCCCGCCTCAGGCGACTGACTGTGTGGAGTTTGCACATTCTCTCCGCGTTTGCGTGGGTTTCCTCTGGGTGCTCCGGTTTCCTCCCAGAGTCCAAATATGTGCAGGTTAGGTGAATTGGCCATGCTAAATTGCCCGTAGTGTTAGGTAAGGGGTAGATGTAGGGGTATGTGTGGGTTGCGCTTCGGCGGGGCGGTGTGGACTTGTTGGGCCGAAGGGCCTGTTTCCACACTGTAACGCAATGTAATCTAGTCTTTCTCTTGGACCTCTTAACTAACACTAATCAAAACAAATGCTTCTACCTTCACTTTTCCCTTCACTTCTATAATTTCAGAATCCCTTTTCCCCAGCACTATTTAACACCCAGTCCTGCCATTCCTTGAGCCAGCTCTCGATGATCAGTACATCAGATTTCCACACACCAATCTGCATCTGGAACTCCCCACACTGAGTATTCACGTCCATGCAGAGTACCTCAGATTAAGGCTTACTCCATCTTCCACTGATCAACTTGTTGTTGTAAATTAGTACCAATTGTATCTCACATTTGTTTGAGAATTCTGGTAGTCTCCTCTTCTATTCCATTTTTGATCCTAAGCACACGCCAAGTTATTTTCAATCCCTCCCAAACACCGCACAACGAACTCAGTCCCAGCTCTGTCACGTTAGCCCATCCAGCTGGTACAGCTGCTGCCTTCCCCAGAACCAGTCTCAATGTCCCAGGAATCTGAAGCCCTTCCTGCTGAATCATCGTTACAGTCACATTCTCATCTACCTGAAACCACGAGTCCTGTTCTCACTTGGACACGGCACTTGGAGTATTTCAGGGATTGCTGCATTTGCGGACCGGCTTGCTAACCATCCACCTTGCTCCCTAATTTCTGACTCGCAGACCACTTCGCCCTTCCTACCCAGGTCATTCCTACCAACATGAACATGACCTTTGACTGCTCACTGTTCCCCAGACGAATGTCCTGCAGACACAGTGACATTCTTAACCCCACTATCCTGGAATTACAGACACACTGACACCTTCTTCACTTTCCTGCCTCCCCTGTGACTATTACTCCTCCTTCCTTCTCCCTCCCCTCCTGCACATTCAGGGTGCCTGTGGTGCCACACACATGGCTCTGACTGCCCTCCCTTGAGCAGCCTACAATGTAATCAGCTTCCAAACTGCAAACTGAATTGGGAGGGAGATACCAGGATTTTCTTGTGTTCCCTCATTGTTTCTCTCTGGTTGCCTCATCCCCCAGACCCTTCCTTCTTCCAGGCTTTCATGTCTGCAGGGTAATCTGCTGTGTGTGTGTGCTATCCACCTAACTCTCAGCATCACAGATGTCCCATAGAGTCTCTAGTCACTGTCTGAACTCCATGACCAAGTGCCCATCTAGGACACGAGCAGGGGCTATGACTTCCCAATGTAACAGAACGCATTTTCCATCTGACAAACAAGCCTTGCCATGTCTTAAAATGCAATATGTCTGGAGTAACTTAATTAATTACTTAGAATGAAGTTAGCATTTGGAAATAACAATATGGTTAAGTCCCTAATTCAACTGGTCTTACTGAAGTTAATTTATTATATTGGCTCACAATTTCAGTTCTCCCTCTTATTTCTGTGTTCAACCCTTATTTCAGAAGTTGAAAAAAATTATAGCAATTAACTGACAGTCGCTAATAGCGGTGTATTTATCAGCCAATGAAATTACAGCCTTTTCTGGGATGGCTCTTGCACTTTTTTCAAACTCAGTGCAGGCAGGTCCCAGCAGCAGAAGTTATCTCTGTGACTCCCAGGGACGTGTAATCCTCCAGCTCCCACTCAACTCTGCTCCTTCACAGGGTCACCGTCTCTGTGACTCCCAGGGCCTTGTCCTCCTCCTGCTCCCACTCCACTTTGCTCCCTCACAGGGTCACCGTCTCTGTGACTCCCAGGCACAATTAGGCTTCGATCCTCAGTGTTGATTTATATCCTCCCACTTTGCTGCCTCTGTAACTCCCAGGTGTGAGTGAGCCTCAAGCTCCTGCTCCACGTTGCTCTGTCACATGGTCACTCCCTCTGTGACTCGGTGTTGATTTCGAGCCTCCTGCTCTGCTGCTTCTCCAACTCCAAGTCCCAGTCGGCCTCGAACCTCGCTACTGATTAATATTCTCCCGCTCTGTGCTGCTCTCTCTCAGGCTCTCTCCCCTTCTGACTCCCAGGTAATGGTAGGCCTCAAGCCTCAGCTGAGATTTATAACATTCCATTCCGTTTTGCTCTCTTATAGGATCGCCGTTGTGCCTGGAAAAACATTAGAAAAGGCAGGACTAGACAAAGCAGAGAGTGTTACAGTGATTGAGCGTGCTATATGGGATGGAAAAGGTATTCTGGGGAGCTAGGCAAACCTGCATCAACTCAAGAACATTACTGGAAGATACAGTGAGAGTTTCAGACATTGATGAAGGCAAGGGAAAAAGAGAGATGGTGGCTTGTGCATGACGGAGCTTTGTAGAGTCGAAATTACTTTTTCTGAGCTGCTTACAGAGATGTGTAGACTTCAACAAATGCAAATTGAGAGCCAGCAAGTGTTGTCTGGTCCTGGAGATTTGGATGGAGACTTGGATGTGTCAGACTTGGATGTGACAGAGTGAGAAGACTTGCAGTAACTGGGGGGAAAATAAACCTTTGGGGCACTGGTAATTTTCAAGGACCCCCAGGACTTGAGGAGGTGTAGAAATTGTGAGCATTCCAAAATAGTGGGATTGAAGGGGTTGGAAGTCCTGAGATGGATAGGGAGGAAGAAAATTGCCACTTTAGCACACGCAATGATTGTAATTAGAGATTTAGGAAGGGAACCTGTGCTATCATTGATTGCAGTTATATGGAGAGTAACAGAAACTGAAGGGGTTACAAATTTAAAATGGGAGAGATTTTGGATGATCAGAAGTTTAAACAAGAATAAAGTAATTTTAGTGATCTCTAGAACAGATGGGAATGGAGGAGGTGAGATATTGTGAGGAACTGTCAGATTTATATGGCGGGGAGGATGTGAGATATAAAAGGGAGAGGTGCATTATCTGTTTGCAGTTACAGACATGAGGAGTGTTGTAGCGCCTGCTGGAGGGTACACGGATAACAACAGTTCCAACGGCTGGTGCAGTGACTGAGGAAGGCAGCTCACTACCACCTTCTCAGGGACAACTCCATATCACCAATAAATGCTGGTCCAGCCAACAAAGCTCATCTTCATGAATAAATGAAGGAATAAAAGATCTACAAGTAGCTCTGAGGTCACTCAGGAAGGCCCTTTCAACAGCACTTCATAAACCCGGAACCACTATACCCTAGAAAGAGAGGAACTCCAAGTGCACGGAAACACCAGCATTTCCAAGGTGCCCTCCAAGACATGCTCCATCCTCCCAGCACTGTGTCTGTCCCTACACCCAAAGGACTGCAATGGGTCAGGAAGGCAGCTCCCCACCACCTTCTCCAGGGAATTACAGATGGGAAGGTAATGGGGAAACTCTGCTGTTTACAGTCAGACAGAAAAATAAATCCAGCAGTGGGTGTGAAATGAAATTTCCGTTTCAGAACAACATGCAGAACATGGATAGAGGATTTGTCTGATTGGCACAAGGCAGAGAGTGTGAAGAAAGGGCGATGTTTCACGATGGGAACTGGTGATGGGGGAGCTCCGCAGGGGTCAGTGTTGGGACTACACTCTACACGTTATTCATTAAGAGTCGGACCAAAGGATGTGAAGGGGTACGAGAAATGGGTTTCCAAGAAAGATCGCAGGGATGAAATTTGTGTCATATGAGGAGCAGGTGAAGTCTCTGGGACTGCACTTGTTGAAGTTTCAGAGGCGGCAGCAGAATCTCATTCAAACTTATAGAATACTGAGGGGCCTGGATGGAGTGGACGTGGGCAAGATGTTTCAACGAGCAGGAGAGACCAGAGGCCAAGGGCACAGCTTCAGAGTGAAGGGACGACCCTTTAGAATAGAGATGTGGAGGAATTTATTCAGCCAGAGGGTGATGGATCTGTGGAACTCACTGCATCATGGGGCTGTGGATGCTCAGTGATTCAGTGTATCTTACTCAGAGATAAGCAGGTTCTGGATGAATAAGGAGATCAAGGGTTACAGGGAGTGAGAGAATGGGGTGGAGAAACAATTCATACACAATCGAATAGTGGAATTGACCTGATGGATTGAATGGTCTAATTGTACCCCTTTACATGATGGTCTTATGGACTGCGCTTATTCCATAAGTTTCTAAGTGTGCAGTTAGTATTTCTGGCATATCGTTTAACATACATTCCAGCACTTTCATGATTATTGCTGTCAGCTCTTGGTTTCAGATCAACTGCAGAAAGGTTCACCAGGCTGGTCTTCAAAATGGAGGGATATTGATGAGAAGAGGTGGAGAAGGTTGAACTTGCAGTCGTTAAAATTTAGAAAATGAGTCAAATTTATTGATACACCAAAGATTCTTGTGTTCTTACAGATTCGATACTGAGACATTGTTTCAATGTGCAAGGATCTGTAACCGGAGATGAAGGGGAATACAGTTACCAGACAAGCTAAGAGAGAAAAGCTGGGCTGTAGAGACTGAAGGATGTTACAGAGTTCGGTGGTTTGAGATCACTGTTGGTGGTTAGAGATCAGGTGGTTGTCGGGCTGAAAGATGCCATGTGGAGCTACAGGATTATCAGTTCTGAAGGATTTACAGAGACCGGGAGGAATATAGGGACTAGAGATTACACAGTAGTAGTTGGAGCTACAGAAATTTTCAGAGAAAGGGAGGGTTATAGGCAATGGAGAGTAGACAGATGGGGTGGTATTTGGAGCTACAGGAGTTTATAGAGAAAGGGAGGATTGTTGGTGCTGGGAATTACACTGACATGGACAAGAGTGGAGGGGAGGGTTGAAGGGGCTGGATCAGTTCAAACAGCCAGGGAGAAGTGTAGGGATTGGAGGAGCCAGAGATACTGAGGGTAGTCGAGCTGCAGGAGTTCAGAGAGTTACTGAGGACTGTGAAGGCAGGTCTGCAGCATTCCCATCAGTTACACAGAGATGTGGAATGCTGTTCTGGAGGGGGTTACAAAAATCGAGAGGGTTGCAGATACTGGAAGATATTACAAAGACAGTGAGTTGTAGTATTTGAGGAGGTTACAGCAACAGGATGCGTTGAGGAGTTGGAGGCTGCTACAGGTGTTAAACATGCTGCAAGGGATCAATAACCTTACATCGATCAGGGGGATTGGAAGCTCTGGAGATAAAGAATGAGAATTGCAGTGACTGAAGAATATCACAGAGATGGGGAGTAACAAATGAGTTAGAGGAGTTATAACATGAGATGGGCTGTATTCAATGGAGTCAGAGAAGATACAGGGAGACCTGAAGGGACTACAGGCGATCAAAAGGTCAGTGAGGCTTCTCACTGTCGGATTGGGTCAGTTTACGTAGATAGGGGCTATTTTATGGAATTGTGCTACTTACAGAGATTAAGAGAGTTGTGTAGGATTGAGGAAAGAACAGAGATATGGAAGGCTGTAGTTAATGAAGACTTTTGTTGATGTCAGATGCTGAGGTTCTGGAAAGCATACGGACCGGCAAGCTGTACAATCTGTCAGAGTTTACAGAGACAGGAACAGCAATAGATCCTGGAGACACAAACACAGATAGGGAGGATTGCAGACACTGGAGGAGGTTTCTGCTTTAGGGATGGTTGTAGGGGAGTGTAACGTTTACACAGATAGGGGTGTAAGAGCTGGAGAAGGTTATGGAGATGATTAGATTGTTGGGGAGACCGGAGGAGCTTACATTGACAGGGCGGGTGATAGTGATGGGAGGATGTTACAGAGATAGTAAGTCTTGTAGAAACTGATCGGGAGAGTCACAAGCATTGGAGCTGGTTCCACAGATCGGGGGTTTTACAGGGTCCTGAGAGGATTACGCAGATAGGGAGGTTTGGAGGATGTCCACATTTTCAGAGTGTTTCAGGAATGGAAAAGGTTACACAGTTAAGGAGCGATGTTGGAGCTGTGGGAGGTCACAGAGACTCGGAGGTTTGAAGGGGTTGGGGCTGATTATGGATAGATGGATATATTTAGGGGCAGTAATATGGAACGCAGAGGGAGAGTTTAGATTTGATTCCCTACAGCATGGGAACAGGTACTTCGGCACAACATGTCCACACCAATTCTCCAAACAGTAATCCACCCAGACCCACTTCTCTCCGACAATGCACCTAACACTATGGACAATTTAGCATGGCCAATTCACCTGACCTGCACATCTTTGGACTGTGGGAGGAAACTGGAACACCTGGAGGAAACCCACGCAGACACAGGGATAAGGTGCAAACTCTACAGCGACAGACAGTCACCTAACGCTGAAATTGAACCTGGGTCCCTGGTACTGTGAGGCACCATTGCTCACCACAGAGCCAAAGTGCTGCCCAAATTGCAGAATTACACAAAGAGAGAGTGTTTGAGGTGCTGGGAGGACTGTAGTGAGTGGACGAGCAAACAGAGATGTGGAGTGCTGCTGTGGCTTGAAGAGGGTCTGGAGGTGTTCATATCGGTAAGGAGGTCGGTAGGGTTGGGAGAAGGTTACTGTGGTCATGTGGTGCTATAGGCCAGGAGGCAGGAGTGTGATCGGACCTGCAGAAGGTTACAGTGATGTCATGTTTTCTTGGGGCTTGAGGAAGGTCCACAGGTGGGTATTTTGCTCCAGGCTGGAGGATCTTACAGAGACGGGGGCACTATAAGTATTGTGCAAAAATACAGAAATAGGAATTACTGTACTGAGTGCAGGATGAGATTATTGAGATTGGGCATGTTATCGACATTGGAGCAATTTACATACAGGGAGAGTCATCAGCATCGGAGTAGGTTTCAAATATACAGCAGGAATATGGAAGGGGTGGAGGTTACAGAAATAGGAACATTTCTGGGAATTACAAGCATTCAAGACATTGGCTCAAACAATTTAGACCGAAAGGCATGTTTCCTTGCTGTATGACTCTATCACATGACAAGAGACAGCGTGAGGAGGGAATATAGAACAGAAAGATCCCAGGTTTCAAAACCATCTCCTTGGGGGAGGCCTGCTTTCCCCTCTGTTGTACTGATCCTCACTAAGACAGCACAGGCCTGGATTGATAACTGTCAACCTACTGTATTGACATAGGAAGGCTCAATACAACAGAGATGTAAATTAACAAGAGGTGGGAATTAAGCCTGGGACCATCATGCTCTGTGTTTACCCTTCAACACTGTATCTTTGTCATGTCTTCTGGACCAAAGTTTGATCCCTTAAATACACTCTGCTCTGTTCACTGTGAGGGATCTTACCTCGCTGCAGGATTTATTGAAGGCTCCAGATCTTACTCTACATCACTCTGGCTGACGAACTGTCTTCAGTGTGGTGATGGACGAGACAGGAATTGGGAATTCCGCTGAGTCAAGAGCATCCTGAATATCTACAGGAGACAGAAAAACAGACAGAATGGGAAATTAGACTTATTCAGTGAGGGTTACACATGGAGAATGGCACTAAGTTACTCAGTGATCTGGAAAATCCCAGTCTCCATCCCTGGTCTGTGTTGCCTCATCTCCCTGGAGTGGAGAATTCTGTTGGCTCAGGATCTGGAGTAGCTGCAAAAGGTGCAGTCACCGGCATCAATTAGACCCTCACAATGACAGATACCACATGGAGAGAGACTGTGTGATAGCACCAGAGAGCAGGAAGGTATCAGGATCAAACCACGGTCAGGAAGAAGGTGCACTGGGATCAGTACTCAGGGATGAGGGAGCTATCAGTAGACCAGGCAATGACCTCGTGTTACTCTCACTAGACTGTTCATCCAGAATTTAATGCCGACCAGATATCCTTTCCTCATTTAGTCAGGGATACCCATCTAACCACTTAATAATTCCCCTTCAGTAAGCAAATCTGTTCTAGGCTGCCAGTCTGGCCTACATATGAATCCAGACCCAGGGCAATGGGATTGACGCTCAAATGCCCACTGTAATGATCTGACAAGCCACTCAGCTCTAAGGCTGGTCAGGGTGGGCATGCGATGCTGGCCAGCCAGAGACAGCAACATCCCATGAGTGATTTAAAATCAACACTGCTGGGAGCAGTGTCCTGGCCAATCATGTCGGTAGGTTTATGGACAGGGCTTTAAACTGACAGAGAGGATGCAGGGACAGGGTTCAGATGAAAGGAGCTTTCCAAATCCAGAGAGAAAATGTGAAGCCTCGGAACAGCATGGGAATGTGGCTGAAGACAAGCAGAAAAGAACAGGAAGGGACATAGTTTAACTAAAACTGTACATTGATGAATTGGTTTGTGACAGGACATTGTGGGGAAGAGGAAATTATAATGTTGTTTTGATTTGGAATGGACAAAGTATCTACATTAAGGTGATAGAGACAGAGATAAATGAGACTTAGTCACCAGACAGGCGTGATTACAGGTTGAACAAAAGGTGGAACATAAATATTCAACAGTAAACAACCTTACAGGATCTCAGGGAGAATGGAAAAGCAAGATGGGAACCCTGACACTAATGGATAACAAAGGAATTACAGATAAAGCACTTGGCCTCAGATTATGCAGCTGAATCAGCCTGAATGCAAATTCTGGGTGGTATGTGTCAAAAACACAAGCAGGAGAACAGTTTTTATGCTGCCTTGCAGTATTTCATTGCTCATCCCTGCATTAAACAGGAATTCATTAGAAATTGTAGCAAAGGTGGGTGTGATACTTTTTGGAGACCAATCTTTGTATAATCTGGGACAGACACATTGGCAAGAGTGATATTATCCGAGATCCTCCTTGAATGTTTTTGTCAGTGTTTCTTTGAATAACGCATTGTGCAAATAGCTAGGGATGTAACTATCTCAGATCGACCGTTGGGTGATGAAGCTGAGTGAATGAGTAATATCACACCGAGATCCTCCAAGAAATTATACCGGAATTCAAACAGATTATGACATTTTAAAGTGACCAGAAAGCACACCCGAGCATCAGTAACAAAGTCCATTATATGATTTTGAGAGAGAACTGACCAAGGTAAACAGGGGGAACAGACTGAAATGTCAGGCTGTAAATGAACAGTGGAAACCATTTAGAGCCAGAGAGACCTAGAGACGTACAGCACATAAACGGACCCTTCGGTCCAACTCGTCCACGCCGACCAGATATCCTTTCCTAATCTCGTCCCATCTGCCAGCACTTGGCCCATATCCCAATAAACCGGTTTTATTCATATACCAATCCAGATGATTTTTGATTGCAACAATTCTACCAGCCTCCACCACTTCCTCTGGCAGTACATTCCATACATAACCACACTCTGCGTGAAAAGGTTGCCCCTTAGGTCCCTTTTAAATCTTTCATCTCTCACCTTAAACCTACTCCCTCCATTTCTGGTCTTCACTACCCCAGGGAAAAGACCTTGTCTGTTTGTCCTATCCATGCCCCTCATGATTTTATAAACCTCAAGAACGTCACCCCTTAGCCTCTGACACTCCAGGGAAAACAGTCTCAGTCGTTTCAGCCTCTCCCTGCAGCTCAAATCCTCCAATCCTGACAACATCCTTGTAAAACTTTTCTAAACACTTTCAAGTTTCACAACATCCTTCCAATAGGAAAAAGACCAGAACTGCATGCAACATCCCAAAAGTGCCCTAAACAGTGAGCTGTACCGCTGCAACATGACCTCCAAACTTCTATAATCAATGCTCTGACCAATAAAGGAAAGCATACCAAACACCTTCTTCACTATCCGCTTACCGAGGTAACACTTACGGGGTCATGGGTGTGGACATGGATTGGACGGTGGGTGTGGTGGGCGGGGGGCGGTGTTGAACTGGTTTTGGGGACGGGCTGAGGGTGATGTAGGATGTGTCTGGGAGGTGGTGTCGGACGGTTTTGGGGGCAGGATTCGCTGTTGGGTCGGTTTGGGGGGGGTGACGTTGAGAGTCGGTTGGGGGCGGTGTTGGATGGGTTTGGAGGTGAGCGGGATGTGTTTTTGGGGTCTGACAGGGTGTGGGGGCTCGCTCTGGCTTGCTGCTGCCTAGTCACCTGAACAGGGAGCAGACTGGACTGAAAACTCCGAGCCGCATAGGAAAGGTATTGAATCGATTAACCGAATAATCAATTCTCCGAACGATATAGTGCCCACCCATCTCGTTCAGATAATCGAGGTTCCTCTGTAAACCATCTGGACTATACCCTAGTGTTGTGTGAGTTTTACCTTCACCCAATCAACCCCTGCTCGATCCTGCTGAATGGCCCCAATATTGGCCCAGTTCCAGTTTAAGACCTAAATCTGTCAACCTGTCTGATCTTTTTCCACAACTATGTTAAAACAAAGACAGTTGTGGTGACTGGACGCAATGTGCTCTCCGACTGACGCTTCACTCACTTGCCTGACCTCGTTTTAGATTAGATTACTTACAGTTTGGAAACAGGCCCTTGAGCCCAACAAGTCCACACCGACCCATTCCCCTACACCTAACACTAAGGGAAATTTAGTATGGCCAATTCACCTGACCTGCACATCTTTGGACTGTGGGAGGAAACCGGAGGAAACCCATGCAGACACGGGGAGAATGTGCAAACTCCACACAGTCAGTCGTCTGAGGCGGGAATTGAACCTGGGTCATCTGGCGCTGTGAGGCAGCAGTGCTAACCACTGTGTCACCATGCCGCCCACCATTTTCTGAGGAGAGGTCCAGTGTTGCACCCGCCTGAGTAGCATAGCACCCTCTACGTCTTGATTGAGGAAACTTTCTTGGACACATTTTACAAATTCCACCCAGTACGGGCCTTTTACACTCTGGGTGACCCAGCCAATCAAGGAGAAGTTAAAATCTCCATCCAATACTACTCTATTATTTTTATAGGTACCTGCAAACTCACTATATATTTGCTCCTCTTTTACCCGCTGGCTATTTGAGGGTCTAGAACACGATCCCAGCAGACTGACCTTCCCTTTTTTGTTTCTAGCCTATAAATTTATGGCCTCATTTGATGACTGCTTAACAGAATTGTCTCGATGCACACGTGTTATATCCTTCCTAATCAAAAGGACAACTCCCCCTCCTCACTTACTTGTCCTTCTGTCAAGCCTGTAGTTTCTTTATCCTGGAACACTGAGCTGCCAGTCCTGCCCTTCTCTCAGCCATGTTTCTATTATGGCTACAATATCTCAGTCCTCAGAGATAATCCATGCTCTGAGCTCGTCTGCCTTACCAGTCAGGCCTCGTATGTTGAAATAAATGCCCTATAAACCAGATGTCTTATCCCTCCCTCGACTGTGCCTCTGGATATCCTGAATAGGTAACTTGCTCTTGATGGCTGATGTATTTCCCTGAATTTTCGATGGGCCCTCTCTCACTCAGAGTCTCAAACTAGTTTAAATCCTCCTCAGTAACACTAGCTAATCTCCTCCCTGGGATACTTGTGTCCCTTTGCTTCAAGTGCAAACCATCCCCTTTGTACAGGTCCCCTCTACCCCAGAAGAGATCCCAATGACCCATGAACTGAAAACCCTGCCCACTATACCAGCTCCTCAGGCACAAATCCATCCGGCCTACCTTTCTATTTCTATCCTCACTGGCACTTGGCACTTGGAGTAATCTGGAGATCATTAAGGTCAATATCCTGCTTTTTTAACTTCTCACCTGACTCCCTGTACTCATTTCACAGGACCCCATCCCTTTGTCTACCTCTGTCATGTGGACCGATGTGCACAATGACCTCTGGATGTTCACCGTCCCCCTTCATAATGTTCAATAACGACTCTCACCCTGGTACCTGGGAGGCAGCACACCATCCTGGGGTCTCCTCTGGAGCCACACAGTCTCCAGTCTGTCCCCTTCACAACTGTGTCTCCTATCAGTATCACGATCATTTCAGAGGATCTGGCAAACAGAGACTGGGAGGAACTCCCTGCAGTTGGGTCCATGTTAGGAAAGTGGAGTATTTTAAAGTGATGCAGTGAGAACGCAGGGCCAGTGTGCTCCTTGAAGAGTGAATAATAAAGGCAGCAATTCCAGGGAATACTGATCAAGTGATGTCGTGAGTTTGATAAAGGAAATACAGCGCAAGAAAATCAGGTGAAGCCTTCACAAGTATAGAGAGTGCAAGGGGATTGTGGAAAAAGAGGGACAAACAATGGTCATGAAATATATTTGGCAGATACAATTGCGGAAAAGCCACAAGTATTTTATCAGCATCGTGAGAGTAAGAGAATTCCCAAAGAAAGAGGGAGGCCTGTGAGAAACCAAAGGGACAATCTGTGCATGGAGCCAGAGGAAGCAGGTGAGGTCTTCAATGAATACTTCCCATCTGTATTCACACAGGAGAAAGACATTGTCGCCGGGGATTTCAGTTGGGATGCTGAGGTTCCAGAACATGTTAAGATCTATAAAGAGGAAGTATTAAATGTTTTCACAGGCATAAAGGTGGAGAAATCCCCACTGCCCAGGGAAATGTATCCCAGGCTGCTATGTCATTCAGAGAAGGACATCTGCCCACCCTCACGTGGTCTGCACGACATAGCCACAGCAAAGTATTTGCCTCCCAATTACCCTCTTCAAAGGCCAAGCAAGTTACTCAGTTCAAGGGCAGCTAGGGCTGGGCAAGAAAGGCTGGTCAGCCAGAGACACCCACATCCCATACCTGATTTAATAAATAACCCATTTGGATGGTCCCACTGGAACCGTGCTGGGACCCGGGTCCTGTCCAATCATGTCAGTAGGTTTATGGACAGGGCTTTCAACTGACAGAGAGGATGCTGGGACAGGATTCAGGTGAAAGGAACTTTGCAAATCTAAAGAGAAGAGGTGAAACAATGGAACAGCATGGGATGTGGCTGAAGACAAGCAGAAAGGAACAGGAAGGTAAAATTGTACATCAGCGAATAGATTTGTGACAGAAAATTGTGGGAAAGAGTAAGTTATGTTTTTGTTTTAATGGACAACATCGCTGTAATAAGGTAGATGGATTTGTGACACAGAGATAAAAGAGACATAGATACAGGGTGAACAAAAATATTCAGTGGTTCGTAATCTTGCGGAAACTCAGGAAAAATGGGTAACACTAAAAATAATGGATAACAAAGGCATTACTGAGAAAGCATTTGGCTGCAGATCATGAAGTAGAGTCAGTCTGAAGATAAATTCTGGCTACTATTGCCAAGGACACAAGCAGCAGAACAGTTTTAGCCACTGAACAGTATTCCATTGCTCATCACTGCATTAAACAGGAACACATTGGAATTTTTTAACAAAGGCATTGTTGTAATTTTGGAAAACCTCAATATTCGTATAATCTGGGACAATCACACGGTCAACACTGATATTGGAAGAGGAGTTCGGTTATTTTATTTTCAGTGTTTCTTTGAAAAACACATTGTGCAACTGTTAAGGGACATAACTAACGCAGAGCGACCGAGTAATGAAACTTAGTGAATGAATTATGTCACCGGGAGAGATCCTTCGGGAAATTGTGAAAAAGTGCAGTTTAAAGAAATATAAAGTTTTAAAGTGAATCACAGAGGACAAGCTGCAACTAGAAACAAAAATAGCCAATTACATGTGTGTGAGAGGAGAACTGACCAAGGTAAACAGGCTAAACAGACTGAAACGTGTGTCTGTAAATGGACAGCAGAAAATATTTGAAGGAACAGTGTAAAACACTCAGCAGAAGGACATTCCATTGAAACAGTATAAACCTCAGCAAGAAATCCCCACTGGTCCCGCACTCAGGACAAAAGGGATCATACTAGATTATGAGGCTGAGAAGATCTCCAAAAAGTACTTAAAATCCTGAAGTGAGAGAATGTTTTAGGAGTAAATGTTAAATAGATTGCAAAGGGTATACCAGCAGGAGGAGGGCAGTGGGAAGGGGAACCATGGTCAGGGTTTATTGACACAATAGGAACAGGGAGAGGTGAAGGTGCTGGAGGTGGTGAGAGTGTTACAGAGAGTGGTCAGGGTCTGAACGGTGTTACAAAGCCAGTACGGATTGCTGTAGCTGGAGGTGTTTGCAGAGGTAGGGAGGGACATATGTATATTTATTTATTCATTCATGAGATGTGGTTGTCACTGATTGGACTAACATTCTTTGACCCAACTGCTAATTACCCAGAGGGTAGCTCAGAGTCAGCCATATTGCTGTGGGTCTGGAGTCAAATGTTGGCCAGACCAGGTTAGAATATTTAATGCTCTTCCTTAAAGGAAGTAAGTGACTAGAGGAGTTCTTCCTCCTGATCAACAATGTTTTTATGGTGGCCCCACCAATGTCTTATACAGATACAACATGACATCCCAACTCTTACTCTTAATGCTCTCCCCAATGAAGGTAACCATCCCAAACGCCTGCTTCACCAGCCTGTCTACCTGTGACACCACATTCAAAGAACTGTCTACCTGCATCCCTGGGTCACTGACTGACAACACTACCCAAGGCCCGACCATTAACTGTACAAGTCCCAAACTGGTTTGTTTCACCAAAATGGAACACCTCACCTTTATCGAATTAAACTCCATCTGCTATTCTTCAGCCCACTATCCCAGCAGTACTGTTCATCCTGTTGTATCATAGATAACCTTCTTCACTGTCCACTTTACCACCAATTTCAGTGACACCCAAAAACCTTACTTACCAGGAAACCAATATTTCCATCCAAACCATTTATCCAAATGACAAACAACAGGGGACCCACTCCACCGCTGGTCACATGCCCACAGTCAGAAAAACAACATGTCTCCCATCACCCTCTGTCGACAACCATCAGGCCAATTTTGTATCCAGTTCACTAGCTCCTCCTGAATGCCATATGCTTTTACACTGACCTGAGCTTATTACCCAGTTTACCAGACAGAACATAGAAAACAGAACAGTTCAGCCCAAGACCCTTCGGCCATTATGCTATGCCAACCATTTATCCGACTTTAAAATCAAACTAGCCTACATACCCTTCATTTTACTACTATCCATGTGTCTGTCCAAGAGTCTATTAGATGTTCCAAATGTGTCTAATTTTACTAGAATCATTGGCAGACCATCCAACCACCTAACATTCTCTATCCTCTTATCCATCTTCCAATCACCTTAAAATTATGCCGCCTTGTAATAGCCATTTATGCCATTGGAGAAAAGGCCCCTCACTATTTACTCTCTCTGTGCCTCTCATCACCTTGTTGACCTCTACCAAGTCACCTCACCCCCTTCTTCACTCCAATGAGAAAAGCCTTAGCTCCCTCAAACTTTCTCCATAAGAAATGCTCTCCATTCCAGGCAGCATCCTGGTAAATCTCCCGTGTACGCTCTTTAAAACTTGCACATCCTTCCTGTAAAGATGGGACGAGAACTGAACACAAGATTCCAAGTGTGGTCTCACCAGGTCGCTATAAAGATACAGTAAAACCTCACGGCTCTTGAAATCGATCCCCTTGCTAAGGAAAGCCAACACAACACATGACTTTTTAGCAACCCTATCAATGTGCGTGGCAACTTTGAGGGATCTATGGACATGGACGCCATGATCTCTCTGTTCCTCCACAATGCCAAGTATTTTGCCTTTTACCTCTGTATTCTATATTCAGGTTCGACCTTCCAGAATGAATCACTTCACACTTTTTCAGATTGAACTCCATCTGCCACTTCCAGCCCAGCTCTGTGTCCTGTCAATGTCCCATTGCAACCGACAACAGCCCTCCACATTCCCCACCACTCCACCAACCTTCGTGTTATTGGCAAACTTACTAACCTACTCTCCAACATCCACATCATTTACAAAAATCACAAAGAGCAGACTCCTGGAGCTGATTGTTACAGAACCCCACTGGTCACTGAGCTCCAGGCTCAATACTGTCCATCTGCTGCCACCCTCTGTCTTCTCTGGGCCATCCGATCCTGTATCCAGATAGACAGATTTCCCTGTATCCCAATCATCGTTCTTTTCTGAATGAACGTATTCTGTCATATCCTCAAAGGATTCAATAAGGTTTGTGAGGCATGACCTGCCCCTCACAAACCCACGCTGTCTCTAATTTCACTATGGTCTTCCAAGTAGTCATAAATCCTTTCTTTAGAGTCCTCGCCAATAATCTGCACACCACAAACATTAGACCAAATCTGTAATTTCCAGAATTCTACCTCCATAATATGGTCCAGACGCTACAATCTTCTCTCCTCTGCCATGTTCCCCAGAAGGGCACTGGAGGGTCGTGGGTATTACAGAGTCAGGGAGGGATATCAGGGCACGAGGACTTTGCAGTCAGTAGGAGGGTTGCAGTGCCAAAAGGAGGCTTCAGTAATTGTGAGGTTTCATGGTGATGAAGGCATTTGAGGAGGGAGGGAGGGAGGAGGATTGTAGGGAAATGAGAGGTTTCACAGTTTAGGTGCTTTGTTAGGACTGCAAGTGGTTACTGAGTCGGGAGGTGTAAGCACTGGTGGATATTACAGAAACATGTGGTTTTGTTTGCAATGCAGGAAGTGGATTCAGGAAGCTGGAGAGTATGGGGTCTGAACGAGGTTACACAAATGGGAAGAGTTGTCAGGGGCGGAGGTGTTTACAGAGACAGCAATGGTCTGATCTGGAGCAGAGGACCCAGATTGGGAGGGATGTGGGGACTGGAGGTGGTTTCACAGGGAGGGAGGACCATAGACCCACAGGAGGTTACAGAAATGTGGAGAGCTGTACGGCTGACAGGGGTTCATGCAGATGGGAATGTTGGGAGGGATAGAGAAGTTTACAGGGATAAGGATGTTTGTAGGCCAGGGCTGGATTACACAGACAGGGACTGTTTTTGGGAGCTGAGCAGATTACAGAGATAAAGAGGTTTGTATCATCTGGCAGAACAAACAGAGATATGGAGGGTCATCGTGACTGAAGATGTTTATAGATATAGGAAGGCTTAGGTTCTGGGGGTTATTTAGACATGGAGGCTGTGGAATCTGGATTCTTTTTTGAGAGATTGAGGTAGCAAGATTGATTGGAGAGAGTTTCACAGATAAGGGAGCATAGCACAAACAGAAGGAAGTTCCTGCGGTAGGGAGGGTTCGAGTGGAGAGTGATGTTTACACAGATGGGGGTAAGAGCTGGAGAAGATTATGGAGATGAGTAAATGTTTGGAGATACAGGAGGAGCTTACACTGACAGGGTGGGTGATAGTGACGGGAGGATGTTACATTGTTAATGAGTCTTGTAGGAACAGGACCTGGAGAGGCACAGGCATTGGAGTGGGATCTACAGATCGGGAGTGTTGCAGGGACCTGAGAGGATAACACAGATAGGGAGGTGAGTAGGGACTGAAGGTGAATACACAGACATGGAGGGTTGTATTGTTAGACTGAACTTAGAAGGACAGGGACTGGTGTAGGGATTTACACAGATCGGGAAGTTTGTGTTTTTGGAGAAGGTTACAATGATACAGACAGTGTTAAAGAGTGTTGAATGGACTACAGAGGAGCTCAGAGAGAATGTATTATGGGGAGTGGAGGAGATTACAGACACAGAGATGGCTGTCGGTTTGAACAGAGCTTCTACAGATCCTCAGTGCTGTAAGGCTGAAGGGAGGTTGCAATAATAAGGGTTACCTACACTTAATGACTTTTTTGATAGAGAGAAAATCTCAGAACGGGATTGTCAAAAGGAAGTATACACAGTCCAGATGAGTTTACAGAGATATGAATGTTTTTGGGGGTTTCGGGTTGGAACAGTGATTGGGAGTGATGTAACAAATGGCAATAGTTATCGGGATTGCTCGAAAAGCAGGAAGAGGTGACAGTCATATCGATCGTGGTAAGGACTGGAGAAGCTTACATCGCCAAGGAGTGTTTTAGAAACTGCTGGAGATAACACATATAAAGGAGATTATTGGGGATGAGGCAAGGTTCAAGAGACAGGGATGGTTGACAGGACTGGACAATAACTTGAATAGAATCTCCACAGTGTGGAACCGGCCATTCGGCCCAACAAGTCCACACCAACCCCTCTAAAGAGCATCCTAACCAGACCCACCCCTCTCCCTGTCCAATAAACCCTGCATTCCTGATGGTGAACTCACCTAAACCACACTTGCCTGAATACTACAGGCAATTTATGATGGCCAATAACGTATCATGCAAATATTGGACTATGGCAGGAAACCAGAGCAGCCGGATGAAACCCACACGGTCGGGGGGAGAACATGCAAAGTCCACACAGACAGTTGGCCAAGGCTGGAATTGATGCCAGGTTCCAGGCACAGTGAGGCTGATTGTACAGAGCACTGCAGAGATTGGACTAGGTCACAAAGTTCACAAGGGTTTATTGGAACAGGAGGATAATATAGTCAGGAACAGGAGAAGCTTACATCGATGGTGTCCATGAGAGGGACTGGAGGAGGTTAACGCAATAGAGAGGGTTGTGCATTCTCTCGACAATTAGAGATAGAGACGGTTGGGGAGACTGGATGAAGTTAGTCATACTCAGAGTTGTACACACTCTGATTAAGGGCAGATGGAGTTTACTTCTGATCACTGTGAGGTAATGCACTGTGGGAAGTCTCATAAGCGAAGGGTGTACATCATGAAGGGTAGGTCCTCCTGGAGAACTGAGTAACACCGGGACCTTGGTGGGCAAGTCCCTGGATGACTGAAGGTGTCAGCACAGGTAGACAGGGTGGGGAAGGCACCTGAACTGGGAGCAGGAGGGGGACCCACATCCTGATGGGGCGAATTGTTTGAGCTGCTTGAGAGGATATAATCTAATCTGGCAGGGTGTTGGACCTTAAACAGTCATAAGGCCAGAAAGAAGATTGAGGTTGGTGCACAAGTTAAAGACAGCAATTTCAGCAGACAAGGCAGGCAAGAACATAACAGGAAATGGGGGAGGGGGAACTGATGATTAAACTGCATTTATTTCAATGCAAGGGGCCTGACAGCTAAGGAAGATGAACTCAGGGCATGGATTGGAACATGGGACTGGGATATTATAGTTATTACAGAAACACAACTGAGGGAGGGACAGGACTGGCAGTTCATTGTTTCAAGGGAGAGATGCTACAGGACGCATCGAAGGGGAGGCAGGAGAGGACGTGTGGTGGGGGGTACTGATTGCATGAATCATCACAGCAGTACTTAGAGAGGATATTCCTGTGGGATCGCCCAGTGACACTATGTTAGTGAAACTGAGAAACAAGAATGGGTCATCACTCTGACACGATTGTCCTTCTGACCCCAAATAATCTGTGGCAGACTGAGGAACAAATATATCAGGAGATCTCAAATATCAACCATAATAATAGGGCTGTTATGGTAGGGTTTTTAAACTTTCCAAACCTAGACTGGGACTGCCAGTGTTCAGTGTTTGCAAGGGAGGAATTTGGTAATTGTGTTCCAGAAAACTCCCAATCAACATGTAAATGGCCTGAAAAGAGAAAGGGGCAAAACCTGACCTCCCCTTGGGAATTAAGGTAGGGAAAGGGACTGAGGTGTGAGTGGGAAAGCATTTTTCCAAAGTGACTCAAGTCTATTCGTTTGAAAATAGCGATGGAAAAGGACAGGGCTGCTCCACAGGTTCAAGTTAGAAAATGGGGCCAGACTAATCTTGATAATATTAGCCAGGAACTCTTAAAAGGTGATTGGGGAGTCTATTTGCAGGGAAAGGGAAGTCTGGCAAGTGAGAATATTTTAAAAGTGAGATAAATTGAGTGATCACCACCAGCATGTTCCTGTTTGTGTGAAGGTCAATGCTGACAGCATTCGGAAACACTGGCTGTCTACTGAGGGTCTGGTCAAGGAAAAGGGGGCACATGTCAGGTATCGGCAGCTGGATCAAGGGAATCCCTGAGGATCACAGGGACTTTAGGAATACACTTTGGGTAGAAATCAGGAATGCAGAAAGGGTACATGAAATAGCCTCAGCAGAGAATGATAAGGAGAATCCAAAAGTGATTGTATAAATAGATTAAGAGTAAAATAGTAACTCGAGACCAAATAGTGTCCCTTAAAAATCAATGCGACCATTGGTGTGTGGAACCGCAGGATATGGCATGCCTGACTATTGCTCAGTCCATTGACTGTAGGATTTGGGACGTCATGTTGAGATTGTGCAGACATTTATGAGGCCTCTTCTGCACTCCTCTGTCGAGTTCTGGTCGCCCAGATATAGGGAGGATATTATTAAGCTGCAGGGGGTTCAGCACAGATTTACCAGGACATTGTTGGATATGGAAGGCTTGAGTTCTGAAAAATGGCTGGATAGGCTGAGTCTTTTTTCACTGAAGCCTGGAATTTGAGATGTGATGTTAAAAAAGTTTATATTAAAAAATGAGGTATAGATCGATTTAATGGTAGTTGTCTTTTCCGTAGGATGGGGTTGTCTCAAGAGGAGGGACCACATTTTTCAGGTTAGAAGAGAGAGATGTTCAAAAAAAAAGACATGGGGGCAAATTGTTACACAGAGGGTACTTTGATTGTGGAATGAACTTCCCGAGGAAGGGTGGACGTGGTTCCAATTACAACGATTAAAAGACAGAGATACTAAACAAATATTTTGCATCGGTTTTTCCTGTGGAAAAGGAAATGGAAGATATAGAATGTAGGAAAATATATGGTGACACCTTGCAAAATGTCCATATTACAGAGGAGCAAGTGCTGGATGTCTTGGAATGCATAAAGATGGATAAATCCCCAGGACCTGATCAGGTGTACCCTCGAACTCTGTGGGAAGCTAGAGAAGTGATTACTGGGCCTTTTGTTGAGATATTTGTATCATCGATAGTCACAGGTGAGATGCCGGAAGACTGGAGGTCGGCAAACGTGGTGCCACTGTTTAAGAAGAGTGGTAAGGTCAAGCCAGAGAATTATAGAGCAGTGAGCCTGACGTCGGTTGTAGGCAAGTTGTTGGAGGGAATCCTGAGGGACAGGATGTATTTGGAAAGGCAAGGACTGATTAGAGATAGAGATTTGTGCGTGGGAGATCATGTGTTACAAACTTCATCGAGTTTTTTGAAGAAGTATCAAAGAGGATTGAAGAGGGCTGAGCGGTAGATGTGATCTATATGGACTTCAGTAAGGCGTTCGACAAGGTTCCCCATGGGAGACCAATTAGCAAGATTCGGTCTCATGGAATACAGGGAGAACTAGCTATTTGGATACAGAACTGGCTCAAAGGTAGAAGACAGAGGGTGGTGGTGGAGGTTTGCTTATCAGACTGGAGGCCTGTGACCAGTGGAGTGCCAGAAGGATTGGGCCTAAGAATGGTGAATAGCCAAAGGTAAGGGAGTCCAAACTCGAGAGTACAATCGGGACATGAGAGATCAAAGATTTAAAGAGGGAGCTGAGGGGCAACATTATCCACAGAGGATGGTGCACAGACTGCCAGGGGAACATGGGAGAAACAAGAACAATGACAACATGGAAAAGACATTTGGGCAGGTACATGGAGGGGAGAAGGTTTGAAGAGATAAGGTCCAAACGCAGGCAAATGAGAATCATTCATTATAGGAAACATGGAGAGCATTGATGTGTTGTCCCACAGGTTCTGTTTCCGTGCTGTATCACTCTGTATGCAGTTAAAGAGGATTACAGTACCAATATAAAGCATGTTGTAAACACTGAAGCAATTTACAGCGATAAGGATGGTAGTCTGGAATGCAATACATTTCAAATATGTGGAGGACTATCGGGAAGAGAGGTAGTTACAGGGACAGGAACTATTATAGGAGTTAAAAATTACTGAAGACACTGGTGCACAAGCCATGCCATAGGCACAGAGTTGCAGAATAGTGAGTCTTAGCACAGTGATGGAGGGAGAACACAGAACAGAAAGATTCCAGGCAGCATTCCCAACCTCTTGTCGGAGGCCTGCTTGCCCCTCTGTTGTACTAATGCTCACTAAGACAGCGCAGGCCTGGATTGATAACTATGAACTCCCCATGCTGTCTCGGTGCAACGTAAATTAAAGTAGAGGTGGTGATTGAGTCTGGGGTATGTCTGTACTGTACTGTGCTCCCCCTCCAGCACTGTATCTATGACATATCCTGTTAGCGATATTTGGAGCCCTCTCCTTGCTGCAGGATTTATTGAAGCCTCCACATCTCCCCGCCCTTTGTCTCTCTGTCTGACCAATCATCTTCAATGAGGTGTTGGACGAGACCCCCAGCAATTGGGGTCTATTGAATCAGGAACTTCCTAAATACCTAATGGAGACAGAGAAATAGACAGAATGGAAAATTAGACTGATGCAGTGAGGGTTACACATGGAGAATGGAAATGAGCCCCATAGATATCTGGAAAATCCAACTCCATCCCTGGGTTGTGCTGTTGCATTTCTCTGGAGTGGAGAATTCTGTTGGCTCAGGATCTGGAGTAACTGGAAGAGCGGGAGGAGCTGACAGAGGCAGCAATTAGACCCACACAGTCAGGGATACCACATGGAGAGAGACTGAGTGACATCACCAGAGTGCTGGAAGACTTCAGGATCACACAGTCATGTTGGAAGAACGGGTTTAGCTTCATGATGCTCTGGAATCAGTGCTCAGGGATGAGCAACCAGTGAGCAGGCGAAGTGATGGCCGAGTGGTATTATTGCTAGAGCATGTATCCAAAACCTCAGCTAATGTTCAGGGGAAGTGGGTTTGAATTCCACCATCAGAAATGGTGGAGCTTGAAATTAATAATTTTTAAAATAGTAATTAACAATCCATAAATAAATATGAAACCATTGCTGATGTACAAAAAAAAATCAAATATTTGTCCTTTAGATCAGGGCATCTGCTCATCCTCAAGTGGTCTACACGATATACCCACAGCAAAGTGTTTGCCTCTCAATTACCCTCTGTAATGGCCGAGCAAGTTACTTAGCTCGAAGGCAGCTAGGGCTGGGCAAGAAAGGCTGGTCATCCAGAGACACCCACATCCCATACTTGATTTAATAAATAATCCATTAGGATGGTCCCACTGGAACTGTACTGGAACCAGTGTCCTGGCCAATCATGTCGGTAGGTTTATGGGACAGGGTTTTAAACTGACACAGAAGATGCTGGGACAGGGTTCAGGTAAAATGAGCTTTCCAAATGCAAAGAGAAAAGGTGAAGTATGGGGGCAGCTGGGAATGTGACTGAAGACAAGCAGAAAGGAACAGGATGGGACAGAGTTTAACTACATCAGGGAATGTACATCAGGGAATAGGTCTGTGACAGGAAATTGTAGGAAAGAGTAAATTATGTTTTTTTGGAATGGACAATGTCTCTCCAACAAGGTAGATTGATTTGTGACACAGATAAAAGAGATTTAGACACCAGAGAGACGTGGTTACAGGGCGAACAAAACGTGGGCATAAACATTCAATGGTTCACCACCTTGTGCAAACTCAGGCAAAATGGGCAACGCTATCAGTAATGGATAACAAAGGCATTACAGAGAAATCATTTGACCTCAGATCATGAAGTAGATTCAGTCTGAATTTAAATTCTGGCAACGACTTGCAAAGGACACAAGCAGCAGAACAGTTTTAAGCCACCGAACTGCATTCCATTGCTCATCACTGCATTAAACAGGAACTCATTGGAATTTTTAAACAAACACATTGTGATAATTTTGGGAAACTTCAATATTCCCATAATCTGGGACAGTCACACTGACAACAGTGATATTGGAAGAGGAGTTCAGAAAAACTTTTCTTCGGTGTTTTTTTAAAATAACACATTGTGCAACTGGCTAGGGACATAACTATCTCAGAGCGACCATTGTGTGATGAAACTTAGTGAATAAGTAATGTCTCCTGGAGAGATCCTCAGAGAAATTGTGATAAAGTGCAGTTTAAAGAACTATAACGTTTTAAAGTGAACCACAGAAAGGATAAGCTACAACTAGAAACAAAAACAGCCAATTACATGGGTTTGAGATGAGAACTGACCATGGCAAAGAGGCGAAACAGACTGAAATATGTGCCTGTAAATGAACAGTTTGAAGAAAGTGTAAATCACTCAACAAAAGAACATTCCATTGAAACAGACAAAATCTCAGCAAGAAATTCCTACCGGCCCCTCTCTCAGGACAAAATGGACCATATTAGATAATGAGGCTTAGAAAATCACCAAAAAGTACTTAAAATCCTGAAGTGAGAGAATGTTCTCTGAGTAAGTGTTAAAGGGATTGCAAAGGGTCTGCTTGCAGGAGTTGGGCAGTGGGAAGAGGAATCAGTGTAAGGGTTTAATGTCACAAAAGGAACAGGGAGGGATGAAGGTGCTGGAGATAGTGAGAGTGTTACAGAGAGTGGTCAGGACCTGAACAGTGTTACAAAGCCAGTCTGAATTGCTGCAGCTGGAGGTGTTTGCAGAGATAGGGAGGGACATATGTATTTTTATTTATTTATTCATGGGATGTGGTGTCACTACTAATTACACAGAGGACAGCTCAGACTCAGCCATATTGTAGTGGGTCAGGAGTCACATTTTAGCCAGGCCAAGTTAGAATGTCAGATGATCTACACAAAAGGAGGTCAGTGAACCAGATGAGTTCTTCCCACTGATCAACAATGCTTTTATGGTGACCTGACCAATGTCTTGTACAGATACAACATGACGTCCCAACTCACACTCTTAATGCTCTGCCCAGTGAAGGAAACCATCCCAAACGCCTTCTTCATCAGTCTGTCTCCCTGTGACACCACTTTTAAATAACTGTGTACCTGGGTCACTGATTGACAACACGACCCAGGGCTCTAACATTAACTGGACAAGTCCCATCCTGGTTTGTTTCACCAAAATGACACAATTCACATTTATCTAATTAAACTCCATCTGCTATTCTTCAGCCCACTATCCCAGCAGTACTGTTCATCCTGTTGTATCACAGATAACCTTCATCACTGTCCAGTTTACCACCAATTTCAGTGTCACCCAAAAAACTTACTTAACAATATTCCCATCCAACCCATTTATCCAAATGACAAACAACAGGGGACCCACTTCACCGCTGGTCACATGTCTCCAGTCAGAAAAACAACATGTCTCCCATCACCCTCTGTCTCCTACCATCAAGCCCAATTTTCTGTCCAGTTGACCAGCTCCTCCTGAACGCCATAACCTTTTACACTGATCTGAGCTTATTACCCAGTTTACCATACGATATGTAGAACACAGAACAGTACAGAACAGGACCCTTCGGCCGTGATAATATGCCAATCTTTTATCCGACCGTAAGAGAAAAAAAAGTGGCAGATCGAGTTTAATTCAGATAAATGCGAGGTGCTGCATTTTGGGAAAGCAAATCTTAGCAGGACTGACACACTTAATGGTAAGGTCCTAGGGAGTGTTGCTGAACCAAGAGACCTTGGGGTTCAGGTTCATAGCACCTTGAAAGTGGATTCGCAGGTAGATAGGATAGGGAAGGCAGCGTTTGGTATGCTTTCCTTTATGGGTCTGAGTATTGACTACAGGAGTTGGGAGGTCATGTTACGACTGTACAGCACATTGGTTAGGCCACTGTTGGAATTTTGCGTGCAATTCTTGTCTCCTTACTTTTGGAAAAATGTTGGGAAACTTGAAAGCGTTCAGAAAAGATTTACAAGTATGTTGCCAGGGTTGGAGGATTTGAGCACAAGGGAGAGGCTGAACTGGCTGGGGCTTTTTTCATTGGAGTGTCGGAGGCTGAGGGTGACCTTATAGAGGTTTACAAAATTATGAAGGGTATGGATAGGGTAAATAGACAAAGTATTTTCCCTTAGGTTGGGAAGTCCATAGGTTTATGATAAGAGGGGAAAGATATAAAAGAGACCTAATAATCTAATATGGTCCATTTTCACACAGAGGGTGGTACGTGTATGGAATGAGCTGCCAGAAGAAGTGGTGGAGACTGGTACAATGGCAACATTTAAGAGGTATTTGTATGGGTATATGAATATGAAGGGTTTGGAGGGATATGGACCAGGTGCTGGCAGGTGGGACTAGATTGGGTTGGGATATCTGGTCGGCATGGACGGGTTGGACCGAAGGGTCTGTTTCCATGCTGTACATCTCTATTACTCTAACTTCCATACCCTTCATTTTATTATCATCCATGTGCATATCCAGAAGTATATAAAATGTCCCTAATGCATCTAATTTTACTGCCACCGCTGGCAGTGCATTCCACATACACCACTCTACATATAACGAACCTACCTCTGAGATCTCCCCTTAACCATCTGCTAATCACCAGAAAATTATAACCCATTGTAATAGCTATTTATGTCAGGGTAAAAAAAATCTCTCTCTATTCACTCTATCTCTGACTCTCATCACCTTGTTCACCTCTGCCAAGTCACTCCTCACCCTTCTTCACTCCAATGAGAAAAGCCTTAGCTCCCTCAACCTTTCTTCATAAGACATGCTCTCCAGTACAGGCAGCATCCTGGTAAATCTCCCCTTTACCCTCTCTAAAGCTTCCACATCCTTCCTGTAATGAAGGGACCAGAACCGAACACAATATTCCCACTGGGGTCTAACCAGGGCTCTATAGACCTGCAACATAACCTCACGGCTTTAAAACCCAATCCCCAAACAAATGAAATCCCACACAATATATTCCTTCTTAACAAGCCGATTAGCTTGGGTGGCAACTTTGAGGGATCTATGGATCTGTTCCTCCACACTGCCAAGGATCCTACCATTAACCAGGAATTCTGCATTCAAATTCAATCTTCTAAAATGAATGACCTCACACTTTTCCAGATTGAACTCCATCTGCTACTTCTCAGCGTCTTGTCAATGTCCCGTTGCAACCTACAACAGCCCCCCAAACTATCAACCACTCCACCAACCTTTGTGTCATTGGGAAACTTACTAACCAACTCTTCCGCTCACACATCCAACTTATTCATAAACTCACAAAGAGCAGAGGTCCTGTAACCTCTCCCTGCAGAAAACCACTGGTCACTGAGCTCCAGGACAAATGGTTTCTATCATCGCCCTCTGTCTTCTGTGGGTCAGTAATCCCGTATCCAGACAGACAGGTTTCCCTGTATCCCATGCCTCCGTACTTTCTGAATGAGCCATAAAGGTGTTTCGTCACATTCTCAAAAGATTCAATAAGAATTGTAAGGCATGACCTGCCCCTTACAAAACCATGCTGACTATCACTGATCAAACTATGGTTTCCCAAGGAATAATAAATCCTGTCTCTCGGAGTCCTCTCCATTAATCTGCACAACACAGACATAAGACTGACAGATGTGCAATTCCCAGGATTATCCCTATTCCCTTTCCTGAACAAGAGAATAATATTTTCCTGCCTCCAAACATCTGGTCCGACTCCAGTGGACAGTAAGGGTGCAAAGGTCATCACCCAGGTGCGCAGCAGTCCACTCCCTCGCTTCGTACAGTAACTTTGGACGCATCCATCCATTACAAAACTCTCAGCACATCCTCCTTCTTAACATCCACCTGTTCACGTACATCAGCCTGTTTCACGCTGTCCGAACAAATGACAAGGTCCCTCTCAGCAGTGAATACTGAGGCATAGTATTCATTAAGGACCTCGCCTACCTCCTGTGACTCCAGGCACAAGTTCCTTCCACTATCCCTGACCGGCCCTATCCTCACTCTGGCCACGCTCTTGTTCCTCCCATAAGTGGAGAATACCTTACGATTTTCCTTAATCCTTCCCAACAATGCTTTTTCACGTCCCCTTCTAGTTGCCCTAAGTCCATTCCACGGTTCCTTCCTGGTACCTTCAGAGAATCCCTACTGTGTGGAAATGGACCATTTGGCCCAACACCTCCATACCAACCTTCCAAACAGTTTCAAACCCAGCCCCATTCCCCACCCTATTACTCTCCATTTGCCTTGACTACTGCGCCACACCCGCACCTCCGTGAACACTATGGTTAATTTAGCATGGCTAAGTCACATAATCTGCATATCTTTGGGCTGTGGGGGGAAACCAGAGCACCTGGCGGAAAACCACGCAGACACGGGAAGAATGTGCAAACACCCCACAGACAGTCGCCTGAGGCTGTAATCGAAATGGAGTCCGTGGCGCTATGAGGTAGCAGGGATAACCACTGAGACACCGTGCCACCCAATGTAACTCTCTGCAGCCCTGTCTGATCCTTGCTTCCTTGACCTTAAGTAAACTTCCTCCTTCCTCTTGACTAGATGCTAAAGTCCATGTAGACAATGTTGACTGCTCTGCCTTCATCTATCTTTGGCCACCTCCTCGAAGAGTCAATCCGGTTTGTGAAACATGGTCTCCCACTCACAAAGCCATGCTGACCATCTCAAATCAGCCCTTGCCTTTGTAAATGTAAGGAGCTCCTTTCTCTCAGAATCTCCTCCAACAACTTCCCCATCACTGGGCTCACTGGGCTGTAATTTGCTGGCTTTTCCCTGCAGTCCTTAAGCGATGGAACAGCATTCGCCAACATCCAGTCTTCCGACACCTCACTGTGTCTGTTGATAATATAAATATCTCTGTTAGAGACACTGCAATCTCTTCCCTAGCTTCCATTAATATTCTATGATCGACCCAATGAACTACGGAGGATTGATCTACCTTTATTTGTTTTAAGATTCCAGCACTTTCTCTTCTCTTGAGTATTCTTTCCAAGACATCACTATTTATTTCCCCAAGTTCCCGAGCTTCCATGTCTTTCTCCACAGTAAATACTGACAAGATTATTTTGTCTAATATCTCACCCATCTCCTCTGGTTCCACACATGGATGACCTTATTGATCTTTAAGGGGCCCTATTCTCTACCAAGTTACTCTTTAGCCCTTATTGAAACTTGCGTAAAGGCTTCTGATAATTGAAATACACCATATCCCCCGTGCCACCACACCCTCCTACACCATTACAATTCTGCCACTTATATTCACACCAACAAATTAAATTTAACAGGCTCAAAAACAAATTCTCTTTTCATCAATTGGCTTTCTAAGTGGCCAGTTATTGTATATTGACATATCCTTTCTAACAATTTCAGTTTGCTCCCGACTTATTGTCAGGCTAACACTATTTGGTTTTTGTTTATCAATCTGAAAAAGGTAGCTCACAGGGTCAGCAGGTAATAGAGAAGGCAAATCAAATGCTGACAGTTATTACAGAGGGAATGGAGTCTAAAAATAGGCAGGTCTAGCTAAAACTGTGCAAGGTA
This sequence comes from Chiloscyllium punctatum, assembly GCF_047496795.1. Classification (NCBI taxonomy): domain Eukaryota; kingdom Metazoa; phylum Chordata; class Chondrichthyes; order Orectolobiformes; family Hemiscylliidae; genus Chiloscyllium; species Chiloscyllium punctatum. The sequence continues at coordinate 103,600,676 of NC_092750.1, read as the reverse complement.
CAAATCAGACCACCCCTCGAATATTATGAACAGTGTGAATGCCCGCAGGAAAGATATTGTCACATTGTTGACAGTCCAGAGAAGGTTCACTCGGCTGATCCTGGGAATGCAGGGATTTTCTAATGAGAAGAGGTGGAGGACGTGGAGGTTGAATCCATTGAAGTTTAGACAATGAGAGAGAAATGGAATGAAACATCCAAGATTCTGAGGGGGTCTGATCGGGCAGATGCTGGGAAGTTAGAAAATAGAACAGTACAGCATAGCAACAGGCCCTTCGGCCCACTACGTCTATGCTGTCCAAGATACTATTCTAACTCATACCATCTGATTGCACATGGGTCTAAATCCCTCTATTCTCTGCCTGTTCATGTTTCTGTCTAAATCCCACTTCAAAACTTTACTCACATTTCTGCTTCTACGACCTCCCTCGATAACATCCACTCTACGTGAAAAAAAACTTGTCTCACACATCTTATTTAAACTTCCTCTTTCTCACCTTAAACCTATGCGCTCCAGTATTTGAAACTTACACATTGGAAAAGAGATTCTGACTATCTACATTATTTATCCCAGTTCCAAATGTTATATTCCTGTACCTGGTCACCTGTCAGCCTCTGATACTCCCACTAAACAATCCAACTTTGTTTAATTTCCTCTTACACCTAACACACCCTTAAAAACCCTAACACAGGCAACATGCTGATAAACCCCTTTTGCACCCCCTCCAAAGCCTCCCCATCCTCCCTATTGTGTGGAGATGAGACCTGCACACAGTACTCCAAATGTGGCCAAACAAATGTTTTATAGAATCACAGCATCAGATGCAAACCACTATACCCAACATTGTGACTGACGAAGGCTAGTACTCCATTTGCTTTCTATCCCATCTGAAACACTTCTGTTGCCATTTTCTGGGAGTTATTGACTTGCACCAAGATCCTTCTGTATATCAATATCCCTCAGTATGCTAATGACCTTATTGAATTGGACATCATCTCACACTTGTCCAGATTAAACTCAATTTGCCATTTCTGTCTCTCTCTCCAACTGTTCTGTTACCTCCTGCAGATGTTAATGAATCAGCAAGACAAAGGTTTTGTGGAAAAGGCAGGAAAGTAGAGTTGAACAGTATCAGATCAGCCATGATCTGATTGAAGGACAGAGCATACTCAATGGGTCAAATGGCCTCATTCCCCTCCTACATCTCATGGTCTGAGCACAAACTCAATATATCCTGCATAATATAATGGGTCTCTGCTCACAAAACTCCGTTATAATGGGATTATTGGATTTTTATTAGTACACAGCATTTGATCTACAAATATGATATGATGTTATAGAAAACCATCTCACATACAATCCAGGATTCTATCCGTTACTGCACTGATAGTCAGTGCTGTATCAGTCGGCATGGAGACCACTGTCACACACAGTTACTGTACTGCCCTTGCCATAAGTACATTCAGTGTCCTGACTGTAACCATATTGACAATCCCATCACTGTCTGGTGCCTACAAAAGAATTCCTGCTAACGGTTGCTGCTGTTTGCTTATTCTCAGCTCCACATTTGATCTTCAGATCCACATGACTGTCTCATTAATGCATTAACCTCATCGTCCTTCACAAGTTGTTGGCTTTTTGCCTAGTCTGCCTATTGGGACTAGATTGGGTTGGGGTATCTGCTCAGCATGAACGGGTTGGACCGAAGGGTCGGTTTCCACGCAGCACATCTCTCTGACTCTATAACTCGATCCCAACAACCCTTCAGTCTTCACCTCCCAGCGATGGTCATTCTGCAGCTATATCTCCGGAATGGCAGTTCCATTATATCTGTTCCCTGTCATTCCATCTGCCTTATGGCGAATACAGGGAGTCATTCCTCAGTATTGGGAGGGGGTTGAACAGATGGGTAGAGGTTACAGAGACAGGGAGGATTACAGGAACTCGAGGATGTTAGAGTTAAACAGAGTTACATCTGTTCAAGAATGTCAGAGGGACAAAGTTTTTTGGGGATTGGAGGAATTTACAAAAATAGAGAAAGCTGGATTAGATTCTGGAGATAGAGATAGGGATGGATGTAGGGAGAGGCAGGCAGACTGAGAGGCACAGACGGGGAGTGTTTCCAGGAGAAGTGTATTGTGAATACTAACAGAGATATGGAAGATTATACTGACTGAAGACGTTTACAGTTATAAGAAATCTTCTCGGTTCTGAAGGTTACAGAGATCGGAAGGCAATGGAGAATGCCAGGTTGCTGGGATGGAGACAGTTACACAGATGGGGAGGCCTGCACAAACAGAAAGAGGTTCCTGTGGTCGCGAGGGGTATGGTGTCGGGAATGAGGGTGAAATTTAACAAGATAAAGATCAAAGAATTGGAGAAGGATAAGGAGATTACAAATTTCTAACAGCTAAGGAAGGGTGGTAGGAGCTGGGACCGATGGAGAGGTTAAAGACAAATACATAGACATGGAGGGTGGTATTGGTGGGAGGATCTTACAGGGATAGACAGGGCTGTGAGGGTTTACAGGGATGAAGGAATTTAGTATCTACTGGAGAAGTTAAGGAATTAGGGTGTTAGGGATTGGAGAACCTGAGAGAGACAGAGAGAATGGTGTGGACTAGAGGAGATTCCAGACAGAGGTAGGATTATCGGGATTGGAGGATATTACAGAGATCACTAACACAGCATGGGCCAGGATTGATGCCTGCGATCCCCTGTGCTGTCGCATTGAGGACCAGTACAGCAGAGGTGAAAGCAGGACCCTCACAAGATGGTGGGAATGAAACCGAGAATGTTGCTGTTCCTTGCCCAGCTCTGTATCTATGTCCGGTCTTCCAGGTCTGAATATAGAAGTCTACTACCTCCACCCTGTGCTGTTCACTGTGAGTGATCTTACCGGCTGTATGATTTACTGAAGGCTCCAGATCTCCATCTCTCTCTGGCTGACCAACCGGCTTCAATGAGGTGATGGATGAGACAGGAGTTTGGAACATTCTGATGACCTGCATGAGACAGAAATAGACAGAATGGGAAATTAGACTGATGCAATGAGGATAACTCATGCAGAGTGGCACTGAGTCCAGCAGAGATCTCGAAAATCCCAGTCTTCATCCCTTGCCTGTGCTGCTGCGTCTCTCTGGAGTGGACAATTCTGTTGACTCAGGATCTCAGACCATCTGTAAGAGGGAGAAATGCTGACAGAGGCAGCAAATAGATTAACACAGCGAGGGATACCACATGGAGAGAGACTGAGTGATATCACATTATTAGACACTGCATTAACAAGGAACTGTTTGAATTTGTAACAAAGGCACTGGGATAATTGTGAGGGGATTCATCCTTCCTATCTCATCATCTCTTTGGTGGTGGGTCACAGACGAGGCTGACTCTCTCCCACTCTGGGGCGGTGCGGGTCCTGAGTTGGCTGTACAGACCGATATTGCCTTTCACAGATTCTGTTACACTTGAGGCAGAAGGTGGCCATGGGAAGGGGATGGGTGGGGCGCTGGTGTGGTCATGCGTTCCTTGTGATGTTTTCTCCTGGATTCCTATTTTTCCCCACAGCAAGTCTCGAGGTGCTCGACACATTCCCAATGCTCCTTCCCCACTTCAGACGGTCTTGGCCCAGGCCTTAAAGGATTTGATTAAGAGATGAAAAAAAACTATCAATTCTGAAGAAGCCAACGTTTAGAAATGTGGACATATTTGTTAAAGAGATCACTAGGGAGTCTCCGAGCAGGAGGAGTGCAGTAGGAAGAGGAAACGTCAGCGTTTAATCAGATGATCAGAACAGGGAGAATTGAAGGTGTTGGAGGTGGTGAGGGTGTTACAGAGAGGGGCAAAGGCCTGAACAATGTTACAAAGTCAGTACGGATTGCTGCAGCTAGAGCTGTTTGCAAAGGGAGGGATAGACATCTGTATTTTCATTGATTCATTCATGGCCTGAGGATGTCACCGGTTGGACCAGCATACATTACCCCACTGCTAATTGCCCAGAAGCAGCTCAGAGTCAGCCATATTGCTGTGGGACTGGAGTCACATGTGAGCAAGACCAGGCAAGAATGTCATATATCCCTCTCTAATGGACATACGTGAACTAGTTGATTTTTACCAGATAATCAACAATGCTTATACAGAGGCCTCACTAATGTCCTGTACAGATACACCATGACATCCCAACTCCTACTGTCAATGCTCTGCCCAATGAAGGGTGACCATCCCAAACGCCTGCTTCACCAGCCACTCGACCTGTGACGCTACTTTCAAAAAACTATGTACCTGCATCACTGGGTCACTGATTGGCAACAGTACCCAGGGCCCGAACATTAATTGTACAAGTCCAGCCTGGTCTGCTTTACCACAATACAACATCTTGCATTTCTCCACCTGTTATTCCTAACCTCACTGTCCCAGCAATACTGTTGATTCCATTGTACTCTCCGATAACGCTTTTCACTGTCCAAAATTATCACCAATTTCATTCTCACTCACAAACTTGCTAACCAAGACTCCTGTATTATCATCCAAACTGTTGATATAAATGATGCACAACAGAGACCCAGCACCGAACCCCATGGCATACCGTTGGTCACAGGCCTGCCGTTTGAGCGGCAACCCTCTATGAACATGCTCTATCTCCTACAGTCAATCCTGTTTTGTATCAAGTTGGTGAGTGATCCCTGATTATGTGTGATCTAAAGTTATTATCCAGTCAGCCATGCAGAACCTTGTCAAAGGCCTTGATAAAGTTCATGTGGGCATCGTGTACTGCTCTGCTTTGATCTCTCACTTGTCTATCTCCACACTCAGGTTTGAGGCATGATTTTTCCCATGCACAAAGCCATGCTGATGATCATTAATCTGTCCTTACCTTTCCAAATGCACAATGACCGTTTCTCTCAGAATCTCGTCCAACAACTTACCACCCCTGCATCAGTCTCACTGGTCTGTAGTGGCTGTTGATGATGCAAATATCACTGGGAGGGGCCCTGTAATTTCCTCCCTCGCTTCTCACAGATGCTGGGATACATCTGATGATGTGCCAAGGTTTTATCTAACTTTTTGCATTTTAAGACATCCAGCATCTCCTGTTCTCCAATGTGAACTCTTTTCAAGACATCCTTATGTATTTTCCTAAGTTCCCGAGCTTCCATGTCTTTCTCCAAAGTAAATCCAAACACAAAATATTTGTTCAGTATCTCCCCCATCAGCAGTGCTTCCACACAGACAGCCTCATTGACCTTCAGGGGCCTTTTTTTCTCAGGAGCTAATCTTTAGCCCTGGTTGAAACTTGTCAAAATGTTTCTGAAATTTCAAATATCCCTCGACCGCAACTAGCCTCCCCCACCCTTATCTATTCTGCCATTTAAGGTCACACCAAAATATAGAATCCAACAGATTTAAAAATATTCCCCTTTTATAAAATCATACATCTCCCATTGTTTCTAAGTATCTAGTTATCATTTATTGTCATATCCTTTATAGCACATTTCAGCACGTTCCCGACTTACTGTCAGGATAACACCGTTTGGTTTCAGACTGACTGCACAAAGGGTTTTGGGAATCCTTGTGAATCAATCTGAAACAGGTAGCTGACAGGATCAGCAGGTCATAGAGAAGGCAAATCAAATGTTGTCATTTATTACAAAGGGAATGGAGTCTAAAAATAGGGAGGCCTTGCTAAAACGATGTCAGACCACACCTAGATTATAATGAATAGGTTGCGTGCCCGAAGGAAAGACATTCTTGTGTTGGAGGCAGGCCAGGGAAGGTTCGCTCGGCTGATCCTGGAGATGGCGGGATTTTCCAATGAGAAGAGGTGGAGTAGATTGCCCTTGAACCTATTGGGGTTTTGAAGAATGGGAGAGAAATTGAATGAAACATCCAGGATTTGGAGGGGCTTTGACAGGTTAGATGCTGTGAAGTTAGAAACTAGAACAGTACAGCAGAGTAATAGGCCCTTCGGCCCACCATGGCTGTGCTGACCATGATGCTATTCTAAACTAATCCCATCTGCCTGCACATGGGCGATATCCCTCTATTCTCTGCCTATTCATGTTTCTGTCTATATGCCCTTCAAATATTTGCTCTTGTTGCCACCTCTCCCACCTCCTGAGCAGCTTCTACCCTCTCGCTAAAGACAACTGGCCTCATTCATCTCACTTAAAACTTCTCACTCTCACCTTAAACCAATGCGCCCTAGAATTTGATATTTCAACATTGGAAGGAGGATTCCAACTATCCACACGACTCACGCCTCTCCTAATGCTACATACCTATACCAGGTCACCCCTCAGTCTCCGATACTCTCGCAAAACAATCCAACTGCGTCCAACCTCCTTACAGTAAACACATTCTCATCCAGGCAATATTCCGCCAACCCTCTGTTACACCCTCCCCAAAACTTCCACATCCTTCCTGTGGTGTGTGGATGAGAACGACACACAACCTTCCAAACATGGTCGAATGAAGTTTCATTCAGTCACAACATGACATGCAAACGTCTGTACTCAATACTGTGCCCAATAAAGGTAAGCATACCATACTCCCCCTCGACCACCACATCCTGTTGTGTTGTTATTTTTTGGGAGCTATGGATTTGCTTCCAATGTCTCTCTATTTGTCAATGTTTCCAATGAGTCAATTAATGTACTTCTCTCTTCCATTTGACTTCATAAATGCATCACTTCACACCTATCCCGATGAAATTCAATTTGCCACATCTCTGCCCAACGTTCCAGCTGATCAACATACTGCTGCAACCTTGAACACTCTTCCTCACTATCCACAATTCCCCAAACTATCCCTAATCATTACATGCCTTTCCAAATGTCGTCTGTAAAATTACCACTCAAGCTGCTGACCTTTTCATCTGAATCACAGATATAAATTACACACAGACATCACAGCATTGATCCTTGCGAAACCTCATTGGCCACAGACGTCCAATCAGAAATTCACCACTCCACATGCCTCTGTCTACTATCACCAAGAAAATATTGCATCCAACTTAACAACAAGCATGGATTGTGATTTGATCTTCCAGATCCCCCTTGCTATTTGGAAGCTGTCCATTCAAAATGACTCTATATTTTGATTCGCAGATTAAATTTGCTGTCTCTCTAATGCACTGACTGCGTCCTTTCTTCACAACAATACGGGACCTTGTTTGGTTTTGTGCTGATCCTGCCTAAATCCCTACAACCCCTCAATAATCACATTGCTGTCAGGATCATTCTGCAGCCACACCTCCACAGTAACAGTTCGATCATATCTGTTCCCTTCAGTTAATACTGTCATTCCATCTGCCTTGTTGCAAATGCATGGCACATGTCACCGAAAGAGGGCCTTTGAGGGATGGTTAGAGGTCACAGAGTGGGAGAGATGTTTGGGGGCGTGACAATGTTGCAGGGTTAAACATAGTTACAGTTGCTACAGAATGTTTGCAGGAGAAAACATTTTATTGTTTGGAGGAAGTTAGAGGGATAAAAGCGTCTTTGATGAGATTCCAGAGATAGTGATGTGTATAGGGTTGTGGATTGTGACATGGACTATGTTGATCAGGGCGTAGAAACATTCACAGGATTCCAGGATGTCGTACATTTAACAACAGTTGTGGGATCTGGAGAATATCACAGTGATAGGGAGGATGGTATGGACTGGAGAATATTACAGGGAAAGGGTGGTAGTATGGACTGGAGAATGTTGCAAGCACATGGAAGATGATATAAGCTGGAGAATGCTGCAGCAATAGAGAGGAGTATATGGACTGGAGGATGTTGTACAGACAGGGATGAAGTTGTAGACTGGATACAGTTAGAAGGAGAGATGAATTTATGCACTGGAAGGTATGTTCGAGAGAGTGATTGGTGTGCATGCTGCAAGATACGACAGGGATAGGGAAACTTGTAGAGACTGGAGGAGAGAGTTATAGAGAGTCTTGTGAGAGACCAGATTCACTTAAGAGCATAGGATGTGCTACAGTGAGCAGAGCCTTTTGCAGATATAAATGAGGATTCAATGGCCACAAAGCAGTCACACCTATACATAGGTATATAGGAACTGAAGGAATTGAAGAGATTACACAGGCGAGGAGTGTTGTATGCAGTGGAGGAGATTAACCTGAAAGGGATGGTTTTACAGACTCAACAATGTTAGGAAATAATGGGAGTTGCAATGGTGAGAGCAGTTTTCAACAATTCGGAGGATATAGACCTGAAGGAGCTTTGACAGATAGCGATGGTACAGTTAAGGGAATTGTAGTGGCTTCCCTTTCATAAGCAATCCATAAGCACTTAAAACAGCGTGTTTGACATATGCATTATCTCTCGACCGTTCATCAGACAGCGCTGCAAATATTTCACTGGCTCTGCCTACCAACTTAGACTGAACTAGCATTACCCAGAAGACCTCGGGCCACTCTATCTGTCTATGCAATTATTCAAATGAAATACAGAGTTCCTTGATAGTACAGTCACGGGTAGTTAGGATAGTGAAGAAGGCGCTTGGTATGCATTCTTTTATTGGTCAGAGTATTGAGTCCAGGAGTTGGGAGGTCATGTTGCAGCTGTACAGGACATTGGTTAGGCCACTTTTGGAATGCTGCATGCAACTCTGTTCTACTTCCGATCGGAAGGATTTTGTGAAACTTGAAAAGGTCCAGAAAGGATTTACAATAACGTTCCCAGGGATGAGCTATAGGGAGAGTTTGAACAGGTGATGGTTGTTTTTCCTGGAGAGTTGGAGGCTGAGGGTGACCTTATAGAGGTTTATAAAATCAATAGGGGCATGTTTAGGGTAAATAGACAAAGTCTTTCTCCTGGGGTGTGCGAGTCCAGAATTATAGGGCGAGGTTTAGGGTGAGAGTAGAAAGATATTAAAGATAAAAAGGGGCAACTTTTTCACGCAGAGGATAGTACATATATGGAATGAGCTGCCAGAGAAAGTGGTGGAGGCTAGTACAACTGCAACAGTTAAAAGGCATCTGGATGGGTATATGAATAGGAAGGGTTTAGAGGGAGATGGACCGGGTGCTAGCAGGTGGGACTACATTGGGTTGGGATATCTGATCTCCAGGATGGGACCATGAATGGGTTGTGGAACCTGGAGGATGTTATGATTTGAACCACAGGTAATGTTTGATTGGATCATTCAGCCAATCTCACAGATGGTACAATTGCAACATTTAAGAAGCATTTGGATGGATATATGAATAGAAAGGGTTTGGAGGGAGATAGAACAGGTACTGGCAGGTGGGACTAGATTGGGTTGGAATATCCTGTCGGCATGGCTGGGTTGGAATGAACGGTCTGTTTCCATGCTGTACATCTCTATGACTATAAAATCGGCTGAATGGTCCAATCAAAAATTACCTGTGGTTCAAATCATAATATCCCCCAGGTTCCACAAGCCAACCCCTGTCCCATCCTGCAGGTTCAATGAATCCCGGAACCTCTAACCTTCTGCAAGTCCCAGGTCCCTTCCGACATTTGTACCATCCTCCAGGTTCTGCAGCCCTTCATACCTCGTAACATGGCCCAGACTCTCCAACTCCTCCTTCCTCTGCAATGTTCCCCAGAAGGGCACTGGAGGATGGTGGGGCTTACAGAGATATGGAGGGACATCAGGACGGGAGGATATTGCAGACATTAGGAATATATGGACTTGAGGAGGTTTCACAGTTTATGAGTGTTGAAGGGACCGAAGGAACTTACAAAGATAGGGATAGTTTTAGATTGGAGGATTCTGCAGAAAACCTTTACGTGGTTAAAGGCAGGATTCTTAGCAGTGTGCAGGAACAAAGGGATCCTGTTCGCTTCATTATAGGAAGGATGTGGAACCTTTAAAGACAGTGCAGAGGAGATTGAGCAGGATGCTGCCTGGACTGGAGGGCATGGCCATAGAAGGGAGGTTGTGGAAGCGAGGGCTTTTCGGATCACAGTGAAGGAGGAAGAATGGTGACATGATAGAGGTGTACAAGGGAATGAGAGGCATAGATAGAGTGGATAACCAGAGACTACTTCCCATGGCGAAATGGCTATCACAAGGGGACATAAGTTTAAGGTAATTGGCGGAAGGTTTAGCTTAGATATCAGAGGGATATGGGCCAGGTGCTGGCAGGTAGGACTAGATTGGGTTGGGATATCCTGTCGGCATGGACGGGACTGGTCCGTTATTTACACAGAGTGTGGTGGGTGCGTGGAATGGACTGCCAGCCGTGGTAGTAGATTCAGACACATTACAGACATCTAAGCAACTCTTGGATAGGCACATCAATGAGAGGAAAATGTAAGGTATGTAGTTTCGTTTCATCTTCAGAGTAGGATAAAAGGTCAGCACAATATTGAGGGTGGAAGGGCTTGTACTGGAATGTGCTATTCCATGTTCTAAATAGCAAGGGTTATGATGGCAGCAAGAGGTTTCGGGAAGCGGGAGAGGATGCGATCTGAATGAAGTGACACAAATAGGAGGCATTGCTAAAGTTGTATAAGGTAACAGAGACAGCAATGGTCTGATCTGGGGCAGATGACCAGACTGGGAGAACTGTGGGGACTGGAGGTGCTTTCACAGGAAGGGAGGAGCATAGAGCCACAGGAGGTTACAGAAATGTGGAGAGCTGTCGGGCCGACAGGAGTTCATGGAGATGGGGAGGTTGGGAGGAATGGAGCAGTTTACAGGGATAAGGATGTTGGTAGGATGGGGTGTTTTACACAGACATATGTTTCAGGTGAATGGAGCTGAGTACAGAGATAAAGTGGGTTGTACAGATTGGAAAAACAAACAGACGTATGGAGGGTAGTCGTGACTGAAGATGTTTATAGACACAGGAAGGCTGAGGTTCTGCAGGTTATTTAGATAAAGGGGGTGTGGAATCAGACAGATTCTCCAAGTGATATAGACAGCAATTTTGGTTGGAGACAGTTTCACAGATTAGGGAGCATTAGTAACCTCCTCCAGTTTGGTCAGAGTGGGAAGGGTTGTAGGGGAGGGTGATGTTTACATATGGAAGAGCTGGAGAAGATTGTGGAAATGAGTAGATGGATGGAGACACTGGAGGAGCTTACATTGACAGGGTGGGTGCTGGCAATGAAAAGATATCACATCGATAGTGGGTCTTGTAGGAACTGTATTGAAAGAGTCACAGACATTGGAATGACTTCTGCAGATTGGGAGTATTACAGGGGCTGAGAGGATTGTAGGGTCTCCACAGATTGATCGTGTCTTTAAGAATATGTAGATACGGAAATCTTAAACCCAATGTATGCAGTCTTCATTTCAAGACCAGAGCCATATTATCCCTCATCAGCCAAGGATCCCTAATCCTGCCAGCTTTTCCCATTACCCCAATTGGGCATACTGGTCCTGGATTCTTGAGATCAAACTTTGAAAAGCCTCCCATTTGCCAGTTGTTCCTTTTCCTTCAAACAGACTCACCCAATCGATTGGAATCATAATGTGGAGGTTCCGGCGTCGGACTGGGGATGTACAAAGTTAAAAATCACCCGACACTCGGTTCCAGTCCAACCGGTTTATTTGAAAGCACTAGCTTTCAGAGTACTGCTTCTTCATCAGGTGGTTGTGGAGCACAATCCTAAGGTACAGAATTTATAGCAACAGGATGGCAGTGTCATGGAATATAATATCAAACAAATTTAGTTGAAGCCTTTCATCTGTTAAAGTGATCATCAGCGCTTCCAAAGCGAGTTGGATTATAACTGGGCGTTGTGCAATTTTAAATTCACAGCATTGATGCTGGCCAGATCCTGCAGAATGGCCTCAAACCTGGCCCTGTTCCAGTTTTCCTCTTCAATCTGTGGAGCTGCTGATCTTTCTCCATAACTATGTTAAAACGAAGACAGTTGTGGGCACTGGACCCAAAGTGCTCTCTGAATGACACTTCAGTCACTTGCCCGACCACGTTTTCTGAGGGGAGGTCCAGTGTTACACCTGCCTGAGTAGAGTAGGGCCCTCTGCATATTGATTTAGGAACCTTCCTTGGACACATTTGAAAAATTGCCCTCCGGCCAGTTCTTTTTATACTCGAGGTGGCCCAGTCAGTACAGGGAATATTAAAATCTCCAGCCTGCACTCCTCTATTATTCCTATAGTTATCTGCAATCTCTCTACACAGCTGCTCCTCTGGTATCTGTTGGGTCTACAACAGTCTACAATACAGTCCCAACAAAGTGACCCCCCCCTCTTCTTTTTTCTAACTTCTAACCATGTGGAATTTTAAATGAATATGTGTTTTAAAAATTGGAATTAACAATCCATAAATAAGTATTGATAAAAATCCAAACACTTGACCTTCAGAGAAAGACACCAGTTCACTCTCATGTGGTCTGAACGACATCCCCACAGCAAAGGGTTTGCCTCTCAATGACCCTGTGAAATGGGCGAGTTAGCTGCTTAGCTCAAGGGCAGCAAGGGATGGGCAATAAAGGCTAGTCAGCCAGAGACACCCACATCCCATACCTGAATTTAAAAAAAATCCATGCAGATTGGTCCCAGCACAGTTCCAGTAGAACAATGTCCTGGCTAATCACGTTGGTAGATTTATGGACAGGGCTTTAAACTGACAGAGAGGATGCAGGGACAGGCTTCAGGTGAAAGGAGCTTTCCAAATCCAAAGAGAAACCGTGAAGTATCAGAGCAGCCTGGGAATGTGACTGAAGAGAACAGAAAGGAACAGGATGGGACAAAGTTTAACTAAAACTGTAGATCATCAAATCCATTTGTGACAGGAAATTGTGGGAACGAGTAAATTATGTTTTTTATTAATGGACAAAGTCTCTGCAACAAGGTAGATGGATTTGTGACACAGAGGTAAAAGAGATTTAGACACCAGAGAGATGTGGTTACAGGGCGAACACAAGGTGGAATGTAAATATTCAATTGTTCACAACCTTGTGCAAATTCAGGCAAAATGGACGACGCTAACAATAATGGGTAAGAAAGGCATTACAGAGAAAGCATTTGGCATCAGATCATGAAGTAGCGTCAGTCTGAATGTAAATTCTGGCTACTACTTGCCAAGGACACAAGCAGCAGAACAGTTTTCGACCACCCACCGAACAGCATTTCATGGCTCGTCACTGCAATAAATAGGAATTCATTGGAATTTCTAATACAGGCATGGCGAACATTTAGTGGAACGTCAATATTCGCAAAGTCTGGGACAATCACACTGACAACAGTGATATTGGAAGAGGAGTTCAAAGAATTTTTTTCAGTGTTTCTTTGAATAACACATTGTGCAACTGGCGAGGGACGTAACTGTCTCAGAGCGACTGTTGTGTGATAAAACTTAGTGAATGAGTAATGTCACCTGGAGAGATCCTCTGGGAAATTGTGATAAAGTGCAGTTTAAAGAAATATAAAGTTTTAAAGTGAATCACAGAAAGGACAACGAGAAACAAAAATAGCCAATTACATGGGTATGAGAGAACTGACCAAGGTAAACAGACTGAAATATGTGCCTGTAAATGAGCAGTGGAAAACCTTTGAAGGAACAGTGTAAAACACTCAACAAAAGGAATTACCCTGAAACAGACAAAAACTCAGCAAGAAATCCCCACCGGTCCCTCACTCAGGACAAAATGGATCATATTAGATAGTGAGGCTGAGAAGATCACCACAAAGTACTTAAAATCCTGAAGTGAGAGAGAGTTTTATGAGTAAGTTTTAAAGGGATTGCAATGTGTCTGCTCGCAGGACGAGGGCAGTGGGAAGGGGAATCATTGTCAGGGTTTATTGACATGAAAGAAACAGGGAGAGATGAAGGTGCTGGAGGTAGTGAGAGTGTTACAGAGAGTGGTCAGGGCCTGAACGGTATTACAAAGCCAGGACGGATTGCTGCAGCTGGAGGGGTTTGCAGAGGTAGGGAGGGATATATGTATTTTTATTTATTCATTCATGGGATGTGGGTATCACTGCCTGGACCAGCATTCTTTGACCCCATGCTAATTACCCAGAGATTGTTGGGGCCCTGGTAGATAAATATACTACTTTGCTGGCCACAGGTGAAGTGCTGAATGACTGGAGGATCACTAATGTGGTTCCTTTGTTCAAGAAGGACAGCAGGGATGGACCAGGTAATTACAGAGCAGATAGTTCGACAGCAGGGGAAGGGAAATTATTGGAAACAATTGTGAGGATGAATCAACACTTGCAAAGGTAAGGATCAACTCGGTTTAGTCATCATGGATTTGGCAGAGGAAGATACTGTCTGAGGAATTCAGTTCAGCTTTTTTGAAATGATGCTTAAGTATATTGATGAAGGCGGTGCAGATGATGTGGTTTACATGGACTTGGCTAAGTCCTTACACAAGATCCAACGTGGAAGGCTGGTCCAAGAGGACTGGGTTCCAAGGCAAGTTGGCAAATTGGATGCAAAATTGGTGGATAGAATATTTTCACCAGCGGGTGTACCACAGAGATCTGTGCAGGAACCATTGAACATTAATAACTCGGATGTGAAAGCAGGAGGTATCATTAGTCGGTTTGCAGATGACATGAAACGTGAGGGTGCTGTTCACAGTGAGGAGGATGGTCTCCGTCTGCAGTCCGATGTCGATCGGATGATAATCTAAGCAGAGTTTAGTTCGGATCGAAGTGAGGTAATAGTCTGTGGGAGGTACGATAAGCGAAGAACAGACATAATGAATGGTATGTCCTTGTGGAGTACTGAGGAATACAGGGACCTTGATGGACAAGTCCATAGACCCCTGAAGGTGTCAGCACAGGGAGACAGGGTGGGAAAGGCACCTCAACTGGGAGCAGGAGAGGGACACACATCCTGGTGGGGTGAATTGCTAGAGCTGCTTGAGACGATATAACCTAGTCTGAAAGGGTTTTGGACCTTAAATAAACGTAAGGCCAGTAAGAAGATTGAGGCTGGTACACGAGTTAAAGACAGCAATTTCAGCAGACAAGGCAGGCAAGAACATAGCAGGGAATGGGGGAAAACTGATGATTAAACTACATTTATTTCAATGCAAGGGGCCAGACAGCTAAGGAAGATGAACTCAAGGCATGGATTGGAACATGGGACTGGGATATTATAGTTATTACAGAAACACAGCTGAGGGAGGGGCAGGACTGGCAGTTCATTGTTTCAAGGTAGAGATGCTACAGGAAGGGGAGGCAAGAGAGGACACGTGGTGGTGGGTTTTGATTGCATGATTCATCACAGCAGTACTTAGAGAGGATATTCCTGTGGGATCGTCCAGTGAAGCTATGTTAGTGGAACAGAGAAATAAGAATGGTTCATCACTTTGATACGATTGGACTGCTGACCCCGAATAATCTGTGGCAGACTGAGGAACAAATATGTCGGGACATCTTAAATATCAACCATAATAATAGGGCTGTTATGGTAGGGTTTTTGAACTTTCCAAACCTAGACTGGGACTGCCAGTGTTCAGTGTTTGCAAGGGAGGAATTTGGTAATTGTGTTCCAGAAAACTCCCAAACAATATGTAAATAGCCTGAAAAGAGAAAGGGGCAAAACCTGACCTCCACTTGGGAATTAAGGTAGGGAAAGGGACTGAGATGTGAGTGGGAAAGCATTTTGCCAAAGTGACCACAGTTCTAGTAGTTTGAAAACAGCTTTGGAAAAGGACAGGCCTGGTCCACAAGTGCAAGTTATAAAATGGAGCCTGACCAATCTTGATTGTATTAGACAGGAATTTTCAAAATGTGATTGGGGAAGGGAATTATTTACAGGGAAAGGGAAGTTTGGCAATGAGAATATTTTAAAAGTGAGATAAACTGATCGATCAGCGCCAGCATGTTCCTGTTTGTGTGCAGGTCAATGCTGACAGCATTCGGAAACACTGGCTGTCTATTGAGGGTCTGATCAAGGAAAAAGGGGCACATGTCAGGTATAGCCAGCTGGATCAAGGGAATCCCTGAGGATATTCAGGGGCTGTAGGAATACACTTTGAGTAGAAAACAGGAATGGAGAAATGCTAAATGAAATAGCCTCAACAGAGAAGGAAAGGGGAATCCAAAAGTGATTGTATCAGTATATTAAGAGTGCATAAGTAACTCAGGACAAAATAGTGTCCATTAAAGATCAATGAGGCCATCGATGTGTGGAACTGCAGGATATTTGCTAAGATCCTAAACAATTTTTTCACTCCAGAACTTACTGTGGAGAAAGACTGGGGAAGTCAGGGAACAAGAGTAATACATTAGACCACAATTGGAGTTCTCTGCAATTCCAGTCTCTCTGCTACAGGAAGGATGTTGTGAAACTTGAAAGGGCTCAGAAAAGATTAACAAGATATTGCCCGGGCTGTTGGTAATAAGCTGGGGTTACTGTCACTGGAGAATCGGAGACTGAGGGATGACCTTACAGAGGTCCTGATATGAACATGAGCGGCATGGATAGGGTAAGCATTCAAGGCCTTTTCCCAGAGGTTGGGGAGTCCAAAAATAGAGGGCATAGGTTTAAGGTTAGAGGTGAATGGTTTACAGAGGGACTGAAGGGACAGCTTCTTCACACACATGGTGATGTGTGTATCGAATGAGCTGAGAGAGAAACTAATGGAGACTGATACAATTAAAACATTTAAAAGGTATCTGGATGGGTATCTGAATAGTAAGGGTGTAGACATGTATGGGCCAAATGCTGGAAAATGGAATGGATTTATTTAGATCTTCTGGGAAGCCTGGACGAGTTGGGGACCGAAGGGTCTGTTTCTATACTGTATATTTCTATTACTTGAAAAGAGTGCATGTTATAGAAGAGGTGGTGCTGGAGGTTTTAAAACACAAAGCTATGGCAAGTCCCAGCACCTGATTAAGTGTATCACAGGACACTGTGGGATACTAGGGAAGAAATTGTGGAGACCCTAGCAAAGGTATGTGTACGACTGACAGCCATGTGTGATGGGCTGGCAGGCTGGAGGGTGGCATCATGGACAGTGAATGAGGTTTTCTGAGATTACAAAGGGATCTTGATGAAGGGAGTGAATGGGCTGAAAAACTAGAGATGGAATTCGATCTGAATAAATACGAGGTAGTGCACTTGGTAAAACAAACAAGGGTAGAGCTTATACAATTAATGTTCGGGCCTCGGTTAATGTTTTAGAGCAGAGGGTCCTCCGGGTTCAGGTACATTATCCTTGAAGTTTACATCACAGGACGGATAAGACAGTACTTGGCATGCCTGACTATGGCTCAGTCCATTGAGTGGAGGATTTGGGACGTCATGTTGAGATTGCACAGACATTTGTGAGGCTTGTTCTGCAATACTCTGTCCAGTTCTGGTCGCCCAGTTAACAGGGAGGATATGATGAAGCTGCAGGGCATTCAGAAGAGCTTTCCCAGGATATTGCTGGGTATGGAAGGCTTGAGTTCTGAAAAATGGCTGGATAGGCTGAGTCTTTTCTCACTGGAGCCTGGAGGTTGAGACATGATGCTACAAAGGTTTATGAAAAAAAGTGATTTATAGATCAATTTAATGGTAGTTGCCTTTTCCTCAGGACGGGGGAGTCTCAAGAGGACGGGCCACATTTTTAAGGTTAGAGGAGAGCGATGTTCAAAAAAAAGATATGGGGCAATTTGCTACACAGAGTGTGGTTTGAGTGTGGAATGAACTTCCTGAGAAAGGGTTTGATGTGGGTATAATAACAACGTTTAAAAGATATTTGGATAAACAGGTGAATAGGGAAGGGTTGGAGTGGTATGGGCCAGTAACAGGCAGCTGGGAAGAGTTTAGTTTTAGATTATGGTGGGTATCAACTGAAGGGTCAGTTTCCATGCTGTATGGCTCTATGACAAGAATATGGTTTGATTCCATTATTGAAGAAAGGATCAGGGCTGGGTCCACTGATGTGCATCATCTACATAAACAATTTGGTTGAAAATATAGGAGTGATTGTGCGAAAGTTTGTTGATGATCAAATGAATGGTGTAGTGGGCAGTAAATACGGTCATCAAAGGGGATACTGACCAACTGGGCCAGTGGACCAAGGAATGAAAGATGGAGTTTAATTCAGGTGTTGGATTTTGTTAAGACAAACCAGGGAGGACTAATACAGTTAATGGAAGGGCTCTGGCCAGGGTTGTTGAACAGAGAGAGAGAGAGAGACCGGGGGTGCAAGTTACATTGTTCCTCGGAAGTGGCATACCAGGTGGACAGGGTGGGGAAAGCGATATTTGGTACATTTGCCATCATTGGCCAACAATTGTTGCAGACGTTGGAGATACTTGTAACATTGCCCTAAATATTTCCCTTGGGCAGAGGAGGCCACGGGGTGACCCTAAGAATGGTGAATAACCAAAGGTAGGTGAGTCCAAACGTAGAGGGTATAAACAGGAGGTAAGAGAGCAAGGATTTAAAGAGGGAGCTGAGGGGGAACATTATCCACAGAGGATGGTGCATAGATGGAACAGACTGCCTCATGCACATGGGAGAAACAAGAACAATTACAGCATGGAAAAGACATTTGGGCAGTTACCTGGAGAGGAGAAGGTTTGAAGAGATAAGGGCCAAAGGCAGGCAAATGAGACTCATTCAGTTTAGGTAACATGGGCAGCATTGAGGAGTTGGAGCACAGGTTCTGTTTCCGTGGTGTATCACTCTAAAGAGGATTAGTGTACCAGATTAAGGCACGTTGTAGACACTGAAGCAAATTACAGCGATGGGGATGGTAGTCTGGAATGCAGTACGTCTCAAATATGTGGAGGGAATATCGGGAATGGAGCAGGTTACAGGGACAACTACTGTTATAGGAGTTAAAAATGACTGAAGACACTGGTGCACAAGCCATGCCATAGATACAGTGTTGCAGAGTGGTGAGTCTTAGTACAGTGTTGGAGGGAGAACACAGAATAGAAAGATCCCAGGCAGCATTCACAACCTCTCGTCAGAGGCCTACTTTAACCTCTGTTGTCCTGATGCTCACTAAGACAGCGCAGGCCTGGATTGATAACTATGAACTCCCAATGCTTTCTCAGTGCAACATAAGTTAAAGTAGACGTGGTGATTGAACATGGGGTGTGTCTATACTGTGTTTCCCATCCAGCACTTACCTATGTCATGTCTTGTTCGCGATGTTTGGAGCTCTCTCATTGCTCTCTGCTCTGTGCACTATTAGTGATCTTACCTCACTCCAGGATTTATTGAAGGCTCCAGATCTCCCTGCCCTTTGTCTCTCTGGCTGACCAACCATCTTCAATGAGGTGATGGATGAGACACACAGCAGTTGGGAAGTCTATTGAGTCAGCAACTTCCTGAGTACCTACAGGAGACAGGGAAATAGACAGAATGGGAAATTAGACTGATGCAGTGAGGGTGACACAAGGAGAATGGAAATGAGCCCCACAGATATCTGGAAAATCCCAAACTCCATCCCTAGCCTGCACTGTTGCGTCTCGCTGGAGTGGAGAATTCTGTTGGCCCAGGATCTGGAGTAGCTGCAAGAGCGATAGACACTGATAGAGGCAGCAATTAGACCCACACAATGAGGGATATCACATGGAGAGAGACTGAGTGATATCACCAGAGTGCTGGAAGTCTTCAGGATCACACAATCATGTTAGAAGAATGGGTTTAGCTTAATGTATCAGTGCTCAGGGATGAGCAACCACTGAGCAGGTGAAGTGATGGCCTCGTAACATTATTGTTAGGGCATTTGTCCAAAACCTCAGTTAGTGCTCAGGGGAGGCAAGTTTGAATCTCATCATAAGATATGGTGGAATTTAAAATCAATAATTTTAAAAATATCAATTAACTATCCATAAACAAATATGAAACCATTGCTGATGTACAAAAAACACAATCCCTTCGATTACCTAGAGTGTGGAAAAAGGCCTTTCGACTCAAGAGTAACCCACTCAGACCCATCACCCTCGACCTAATACACCTAACATTCGGGGCAATGTAGCATGGCCAATTCGCCTGACCGGAGCATCTTAGGTCCATGGAAGGAAACCGGAGCATCCGGAGGCAATTCACGCAGACATGCGGAGAATGTGCAAACTCCACACAGTCGCCCGGGGCTGGAATTGAACGTGGGACGCTGGTACTGTGAGGCAGGAGTGCTAATCACTGAGCCACCGTGCCGCCCACTTGCCCTTGCGACAACAAAATCTGATCATCCTCACGTGGTTTGCACTACATACCCACAGCCAAATGTTTGACTCTCAATTGCCTTCTGAAATGGCCGAGCAAGCTTTTCAGCTCATGGGCAGCTAGGGATAGGCAATAAAGGCTGGTCAGCCAGAGACACCCACATCCCATACCTGATTTACAAAACAAACCATTAGGATGGTCCTACTGGAACTGTGCTAGGGCCTGTGACCTAGCCTTTCATGTCTGTAGGTTTATGGATAGGGCTTTAAACTGACAGAGAGAATGCTGGGACAGGGTCCAGGTGGAAGGAGCTTTCAAAATACAAAGAGAAAAGGTGAAGTATGGGAGCAACATGAGAATGTGGCTGAAAGGAACAAAATGGGGACAAAGTTTAACTAAAACTGTACATCAGTGAATAGGTTTGTGACGGGAAATTGTGGGAAAGAGTAAATTATGATTTTTTTTGAATGGACGAAGTATTATCAATAAGGTAGAGGGATTTCTGACACTGAGATAAAAAAAGACTTAGACACCAGAGAGACGTGGTTACAGGGCGAACAAAAGGTGGACATAAATATTCAATGGATCACAACCTTGTGCAAATTCAGACAAAATGGGTAACACTAACAATAATGGGTAAGAAAGACATCACAGAGAAAGCATTTGGTCTCAGATCATGAAGTAGAGTCAGTCTGAATGTAAATTCTGGTTACTACTTGCCAAGGACACAAGCAGCAGGACAGTTTTAGCCACCGAACAGCATTCCGTTGCTCATTACTGCATTACACAGGAACTGATTGGAATTTTTTAACAAACACCTTGTGATAATTTTGGAAAACTTCAATATTCACATAATCTGGGACAGTCACACTGACAACAGTGATATTGGAAGAGGAGTTCAGAGAATTATTTTTCAGTGTTTCTTTGAATAACAAATTGTGCAACTGGCTAGGGACATAACTGTCTCAGAGCGACCATTGTGTGATGAAACTGAGTGAATGAGTAATGTCACCTGGAGAGATCCTCATGGAAATTGTGATAAAGTGCAGTTTAAAGAAATATAAAGTTTTAAATTGAATCATAGAAAGGACAAGCTACAACTAGAGACAAAAATAGCCAGTTACAGAGGAGAACTGACCAAGGTAAACAGGCTAAACAGACTGAAATATGTCCCTGTCAATGAACAGTGGAAAACATTTGAAGGAGCAATGTAAAACATCAACAAAAGGACATTCCACTGAAACAGACAAATCCTGAGCAAGAAATCCCCATCCGTCCCTCACTCAAGTAAAAAGGATCATATTAGATTATCGGGCTTACAGGATCACCAAAAAGTACTTAAAATCCTGAAGTGAGAGAACGTTTAAGGA
Organism: Chiloscyllium punctatum; assembly: GCF_047496795.1. NCBI lineage: Eukaryota > Metazoa > Chordata > Chondrichthyes > Orectolobiformes > Hemiscylliidae > Chiloscyllium > Chiloscyllium punctatum. Next base: position 103,579,217 of record NC_092750.1, on the reverse strand, counting down.
GTAGGTTCTAAAGGGATTGCAAAGGGTCTGCTCGCAGGAGGAAGACAGATGGAGGAGGGAATAATTGTCAAGGTTTTATGTCACAAAAGGAATCGGGAGAGCTCGAGGTGGTGAGAGTGTTACAGAGAGTGGTCAGGGACTGAATGGTGTAAACAAAACCAGTACAGATTGCTGCAGCTGGAGGGGTTTGCAGAGGTAGGGAGGGACATATGTATTTTTATTTATTCATTCATGGGATGTGGGTGTCACTGATTGGACCAACATTCTTTGCCCCACTGCTAATTACCCAGAGTATAGCACAGAGTCAGCCATATTGCTGTGGGTCTGGTGTCACGTGCAGGCCAGACCAGTTTAGCATGTCAGATGTTCTTCTCTAAAGGACGGAAGTGAACCAGATGAGTACTTCCTAGTGGTCAACAATGCTTTTATGGTGGCCTCACCAATGTCCTGTACAGGCACAACATGACGTCCCAACTTTTACTGTCAATGCTCTGCCCAAAGAAGGTAACCATCCCAAACGCCTGCTTCATCAACCTGTCTACCTGTGACACCACTTTCAAAGAACTGTCTACCTGCATTCCTGGGTCTCTGACAACACTACCCAGGGCCCAAACATTAATTGGACAAGTCCCACCCTGGTTTGTTTCACCAAAATGGAACACTTCACATTTATCTAATTAAACTCCATCTGCTATTCTTCAGCCCATTATCCCAGCAGTACTGTTCATCCTGTTGTATCATAGATAACCTTCTTCACTGTCCACTTTGCCACATATTTCAGTGTCAACCAAGAAGCTTACTTACCACAAAACCAATATTCCCATCCAAACCATTTATCCAAATGACAAACAACAGGGGACCCACTTCACCGCTGGTCACATGTCTCCAGTCAGAAAGGCAACATGTCTCCCATCAGCCTCTGTCTCCTACCATCCAGCCCAATTTTGTATCCAGTTCACGAGCTCCTCCTGAATGCCATATCCTTCTACATTGATCTGAACATATTACCCAGTTTACCATACGGATCGTAGAACACAAAACAGTACAGCACAAGACCATTCGGCCACGATGCCATGCCCATCTTTTACTCGACTGTCAGATCAAACTATCCTACATTCCCTTCATTTTGCTATCATCCATGTGCCTATCCAAGAGTCTGTTAAACTGTCCCGTTCCACCCACACACCACTCTCTGTGTAAAGGACCTACATCTGAATTCTCCCCATACCCATCCTCCAATCACACTCAAATTATGCCCCTGGTACCATGTATGCCATGGGATAAAGAGGTCTCTCACTGTTCACTCTATCTTTGCCTCACACCATCTTGTTCACGTCTACCAAGTCACACCACACTCTTCATCACTCCAATGAGAATAGCCTTAGCTCCCTCAACCTTTCTTCATAAGACATGCTCTCCAGTCCAGGTAGCATCCTGGGAAATCTCCTCTTTACCCTCTCTAACGCTTCCATATCCTTCCTGAAATGAAGGGACGAAACCTGAACACAATATTCTAAATGGGATAGAAACAGGGCTGCATAGAGCTGTAGCATAACCTCACGCTTTAAAACTCAATCCCCCAGCTAATGAAAGCGAATACAACATATTCCTTCTTAACAACACTATTAGCTTGGTGGCAAATTTGATGGATCTCTGGTCATGAAATCCACGATCCATCTGTTCCTCCACACTGTTCAGCATTCTGCCTTTATCCCTGTATTCTGCATTCAAGTCTCACCTTCCAAAATGAATCACTTCACACTTTTCCTGATTTGACTCCATCTACCACTTCTCAGCCCAGCTCTACATCCAGTCAATGTCCCGTTGCAACCTACAACAGTCCTCCACACTCTTCACTACTCCACCAACCTTCATGTTATTGGCAAACTTACTAACCCACTCTTCCACTCATACATCCAAGTCATTCATAAAATCACAAAGAGCAGAGATTTTTTGACCTCTCCCTGCAGCAAACCACTGGTCACTGAGCTCCAGGCTGAATGATTTCCATCTGTCATCACCCTCTGTGTTCTCTGGGCCAGGAATTCTGTATCCAGACAGGCAGGTTTCCCTGTATCCCATGCTCTGTACTTTCTCAATGAGCCATAAATGTGTTTTGTCACATTCTCGAAGGATTCAATAAGATTTGTGAGGCATGACCTGTCCCTTACAAAGTCATGATGACTTTCTCTAATCAAACTATGGTTTTCCAAGGAATCATAAATCCTGTATCTCAGAGTCCTCTCCAATAATCTGCACATCACAGACAGAAGACTAACAGGTCTGTGATTCCCAGGATTATCTCTATTCCCTTTCTTGAAAACGCATGGCTGATTCATCTAACCTGCACATCTTTGGGCTGTGGGTGGAAACCAGCGCACCTGTCGGAAACCCACGCAGACATGGAGAGAATGTGCAAACTCCACGCAGACAGTTGCCTGTGGCTGGAATTGAAATCACGTCCCGAGTGCTGTGAGGCAGCAGTGCTAACCACTGAGCCATTGTGCTGTCCCATGTAACTCTCTAGAGCCCTGCTTCTGATCCTTGGTTCCTCAACCTTCGGTTAGCTTCCTTCTTCCTCTTGACTAGATGTTCTACTTCGCTTGGAACCTTGTCAAATGCTTTACTGAAGCTCATGTAGACAACGGTGACTGCTCTGCCTTCATCTATCTTTGGTCAACTCCTCGAAGAATCAATTCAGTTTGTGAAACACTGTTTCCCACTCACAAAGCCATGCTGACTATCTCTAATCAGCCCTTGCCTTTCCAAATATATGTAGCTCCTTTCTCTCAGAATCTCCTCCAACAACTTCCCCAGCGCTGGCTCACGGGACTGTAATTTCCTGACTTTTCCCTGCAACCCTTAAGTGATGGAATAACATTAGCCACCTTCCAGTCTTCCGGTAACTCATTGTGTCTGTGGATAATATAAATATCTCTGTAAGGGACACCGCAACCTCTTCCCTAGCTTCCCACAATATTCTAGGTTCGACATAATGAGCTACTGAGGATTGATCGACCTTTATTTGTTTTAAGACTCCAACACTTTCTCTTCTCTGTTGAGGATTCTTTCCAACACATCACTCTTTATTTCCCCAAGTTCCCGAGCTTCCATGTCTTTCTCCACAGTAACTTCTGACAACACTATCTTGTCCAATATCTCACCCACCTCCTGAAAGTTAAGGTGCCCTATTCTATACCAAGTTACTCCTTAGCCCTTATTGAAACTTGTGTAAAGGTTTCTGATAATTCAAATACACCGTATCCGCACTACAGCCACTCCTTCACCCGTATCTACTCTGCCATTTATACTCACACCAATAAAAATACAATCCAACAGGCTCAAATCCACATTGTCTTTTTATTAAATGTGTTTCTAAGGGTCCAGATATTGTATATTGACATATCATTTCAAACATACTTCAGCTCCCTACCTACTGTCAGGCTGACACTATTTGGTTTCAGACTGGCAGCAGAAATAGTTCGGGGAGTTCATGTTTCTCAGTCTGAAAAAGGTAGCTTACAGGTTCAACAGGTAATGGAGGCTTTGGAATTAAGGAGGGAATGATGTGGGGCCTGTATGAGATTATGGACACAGAGAGTGCAGTGGTGACTGACCAACATTATGGAGATAGGGAGTGCTGTGGGGCCTGAAAGGGACCAAAGAGATCTGCAGGGCTGTTGGGCCTGTAGGAGGTTGCAAAGATGAAGAGGATCATGGGGATTGAAGGAGGTTACTCTGAATGGGAGGGTCGTCGGGTCTGGATGAGATTATGGAGATGGGGAGGGTCGTGGGGCCTTTTGGAGGTTATGGAGTTAGGGATGTTTGTGGGGAATGATTCAGGTTACATGGATAGGAAGAATCGTGGGGACTGAAGGAGTTTATGGAGAGAGGGAGGGCTGCGGGGACTGAAGGAGGTTATATAGATAGTAAGTTTATAGAGATGCACAGTGACTACTGGCATTTAGTGATGCAGCGGGCTGTAGAAACTGGGACGGGGGTGTCTGTCTTACAGTGATAGGGAGGGTTGTGGAAGATGGAACAGCTGACAGATACAGGGCGGGTTTTAGGAATGGGAGGACTTTCCAGGGATTTTGAGGAATGCAGGGATGGGACGTGGTAACAATCACAGGGAAGATTTTGGGAACTTGAACTGAGATGGGTACAGCTGAGAACAGAAGTGAGCCAAACAGTCAGGACAGGCAGGGACAAGGTAGGATTAATAAATTAAGCTGCATTTATTTCAATGCAAGGGGCCTAACAGGGAAGGCAGCTTAACTCAGGGCATAGTTAGGAACATGGGACTGGGATCGCATTGCAATTGCAGAAACATGGCTCAGGGATGGGCAGGACTGGCAGCTTAATGCTCCAGGATACAAATGCTACAGGAAGGATAGAAAGGGAGGCAAGAGAGGAGGGGGAGTGGTATTTTTGATAAGGGATAGCATTACAGCTGAGCTGAGGGAGGATATTACCAGAAATACATCCAGGGAAGTTATTTGGGTGGAACTGAGAAATAAAAAGGGATGATCACCTTATTAGGATTGTATTACAGACCCTCCAACAGTCAAAGGGAAATTGCCAAACAAACTGGTAAGGAGATCTCAGCTATCTGTAAGAGTAATACGGTAGTTACGGTAGGGGATTTTAACTTTCCAAACATCGGCTGGGACTGCGAGTGTTAAAAGTTTAGATGGAGAGGAAGTTTTAAGTGTGTAGAAGATAATTTTCTGATTCAGTATGTGGATATACCTCCTAGAAAAGGTGCAAAACTTGACCTACTCTTGGCAAATAAGGCAGGGCAGATAACTGAGGTGTCAGTGGGGGAGCACTTTGGGGCCAGCGACCATCATTCTATTTGTTTTTAAATAGTGATGGAAAAGAATAGACCAGATCTAAAAGTTGACGTTCTAAATTGGAGAAAGGCCAATTTTGACGGTATTAAGCAAGAACTTTTGAAAGCTGATTGGCGGCAGATGTTCAAAGGTAAAGGGATGGCTTGAGAATGGGAAGCCTTCAGAAATGAGATAACAAGAGTCCAGAGAAAGTATATTCCTGTCAGGGTGAAAGGGAAGGCTGGTAAGTATAGGGAATCCTGGATGACTAAAGAAATTGAGTGTTTGGTTCAGAAAAAGAAGGAAGCACATGTCAGGTATAGACAGGATAGATCAAGTGAATCCTTAGAAGAGTATAAAGGAAGTAGGAGTATACTTAAGAGGGAAAACAGAAGGGCAAACACGGACATGAGATAGGTCTGACAAATAGAATTAAGGAGAATCCAAAGGGTTTTTTAAAAATATATTAAGGAAAAAAGGGTAACTAGGGAGAGAATAGGGCCCCACAAAGATCAGCAAGGCGGCCTTTTTGTGGAGCCACAGAAAATGGGGGAGATACTAAATGAATATTTTGCATCAGTATTTACCGTGGAAAAGCATATGGAAGATATAGACTGTAGAGAAAGAGATGGTGACATCTTGCAAAACGTCCAGATTACAGAGGAGGAAGTGCTGGATGTCTTGAAATGGTTAAAGGTGAACAAATCCCCAGGAACTGATCAGGTGTACCTGAGAACTCTGTGGGAAGCTAGAGAAGTGATTGCTGGATCTCTTGCTGAGATATTTGTATCATCAATAGTCACAGGTGAGGTGCCAGAAGACTGGTGGTTGGCAAAAGTGATGCCACTGTTTAAGAAGGGTGGTAAAGACAAGCCAGGGAACGACAGACCGGTGAACCTGACCTCGGCGGTGGGCAGGTTGTTGGAGGGAATCCTGAGGGACAGGATGTACATGTATTTGGAAAGGTAAGGACTGATTAGGGGTAGTCAACATGGCTTTGTGTGTGGGAAATCATGTCTCATAAACTTGATTGAGTTTTTTGAAGAAGTAACAAAGAAGCTTGAGGAGGGCAGAGTGATAGATGTAATATATGTGGACTTCAGTAAGGCGTTCCACAAGGTTCCCCATGGGAGACTGATTAGCCAGGTTAGATCTCATGGAATACAGGGAGATCTAGCCATTTGGAGACAGAGCTGGCTCAAAGGTAAAAGACAGAGGGTGGAGGAGGAGGGTTGTTTTTCAGACTGGAGGCCTGTGACCAGTGGAATGCCACATGGATCGTTGCTGGGTCCTCTACTTTTTGTCATTTACATAAATGATTTGGATGTAAGCAGAAGACGTGCAGTTAGTAAGTTTGCAGATAACACCAAAATTGGAGGAGGTGGAGTGGACAGCGAAGAATGTTCCCTCAGATTACAACAGGATCTGAACCAGCTGAGCCAATGGACTGAGAGCTCGCAGATGGAGTGAAGTTCAGATAAATGTGAGGTGCTGCATTTTGGGAAAGCAAATCTTAGCAGGACTTATACACTTAATGGTAAGGTCCTAGGGGGTGTGGCTGAACAAAGAGACCTTGGAGTGTGGGTTCATAGTTCCTTGAATGAGGAGTCGCAGGTAGTCAGGATAGTGAAGGCGGCATTTGGTATGCTTTCCTTTATTGGTCAGAGTGTTGAGTACAGGAGTTGGGAGGTCATGCTGCGCTGTACAGGACATTGATTCGGCCACTGTTGGAATATTGCATGCAATTTTGGTAGACTTCCTATCAGAAAGGTTTGTAAAACTTGAAATGGATCAGAAAAGATTTACAAGGATGTTTCCAGGGTTTGAGGATATGAGCTACAGGGAGAGGCTGAACAGGCTGGGGCTATTTTCACTGGAGCGGAGGCTGAGGGGTGACCTTTCAGAGGTTTACAAACTTATGAGGGGTATGGATAGGATAAATAGACAAAGTCTTTTCCCTTGGGGTCGGGGAGTCCAGAAATAGAGGGCATAGGTTTATGGTGAGAGGGGAAAGATATAAAAGAGACCCAAGGGGCAACTTTTACACAGGGTTGTTCCTGTATGGAATGAGCTGCCAGAGGATGTGGTGGAGGATGGGACAATGACAACATTGAAGAGGCATTTGGATGGGTATGTGAATAGGAAGGATTTGAAGGGATATGGGCCAGGTGCTGGCAGGTGGGACGAGATTGAATTTGGACATCTGGTCGGCATGGACGGGTTGGACCGAAGGGTCAGTTTCCAACTTTTACATCTTTATGACTGTATCATTCATAGAGGTTTTAGAAATAAACTGTGTGGTCGCGTCTGGAGGAGGTTAACGGTGTCAAGGTTTGTAGTTACCGAAGGAAATTCCATCAATCGGGACCAGCAGAGTTTACAGAGATTGAGTGCGTTTTAGAGACAGGAAGAGTTCATAGTCATCATTATCAATGCAGAAACTAATTTAGGAGAGAAGCAGGGTCACTCTGCTTTGTGCCCAGAGACAAGGAGGAGTCTAACAACTGGAGGAGGTTACTAAGGTACAGAGCTTTTTTGTTGTCGTGACGGGAAGGTTACAGAGATCATGGAGGTAGTAGGAGTTCAAAAAATTCACAAAGACAGGGAGGTTTTCAGTTCTGGAAAGGACGACACTGACCAGGATGGCTTAAGGAACTGAAGAGTTGTTTTTCTTCAGTTAAGGAGAGATGTGACAGAACCCGGCACTAAAGGCAAAGGCAGAAACTTGGAGAGTTTTACTGATATGAGGAGCTTACAGGGATAGGCAGGATTGTAGGGGAAGTGGTATCGATGAAACAGACAATGGAGAAACTGACAGACATAGGGAGGGTTCTGTGGAACAGATGAATTTACAGACAAGATGGTGATAATGAAGCCTGAGAATTTTCTCATGTTCCTTGCCCAGCATTGTTCCTACATCATGCCCTCAGGGTCTGAATTAAAGTCCACTAACTCCTCCCTGTGCTGTTTACTGTGAGTGATCGTACCGGCTGCAGGATTTACTGAAGGCTCCAGATCTCACTCTCCATCTCTCTCTGGCTGACCAACTGTCTTCAATGTGGTGATGGACGAGACAGGAATTGGGAAATCTGCTGAGTCAGGGACATCAGGAATACCTACAGGAGACAGAGAAATAGACAGAATGGTAAATTACACTGCTGCAATGAAGGTTACACATGGAGAATGGCACTGAGTCCCACAGTGATCTGGAAATGCCCAGTCTCCATCCATGGCCTGTGCAGTTGCTTCCCTCTCGAGTGGAGAATGCTGTTTGCTCAGGATCTGGAGGAGCTGCAAGAGTGAGAGACACTGACAGAGGCAGCAATTAGACCCACACAGTGAGGGATATCACATGGAGAGAGACAGTGATATCAGCAGAGTCCAGGAATGTATCAGGATCACACAATGGTATCATCAGAAGTGGTTCTTACCAGTGAGCACTGCTACCAGTACTCAGGGAAGACTGAGCTATTTTATTGGGATAGGCTCCTCTGGGACCAGGATTATGCAGTGTGATACAAATGGATACAGATGAGGAGGGGGACAGGTCTGAAGTGAATGGAAATTCCCAAGACCAAAGAGAAAGGTTGAAATATTGGAACACCATGGAGATGTGAATAAAGACCAAAAGAAAGAAACAGTAAGGGACTGAGTTTAATTAAAATACGACATTGTCAAACAGATTTGTGACAGGAAATTATTGGTTAAAATAAAGTAAATGCCATTCAGTCCCTCACAATTCCTCATACACCACAAGTAACATCACTTCCGCCCCTCACATCATCGCTGATGTCACACACTCTGACTTCCTCGGCCCCCCACTGCCGTGTTTGCCACCACTTCCGCCCCCACCAACGCCACTCATCTGCATTCTGCTGACACCCCCCCGAAGGTCCCACCATCACCATCCCTGCCCCCAGAACCCTGAGGGGAACCCCACCCCTGCTCATGATTCCATCCCCATTCCCCCTAACACCACACCCACTCCAGTTACAGGCTCCGTCGCCTCCCCCAGCTCCACACTTACGCTTGGTCCAGGCTCCCAGTCCTGCTGAGTTTTCACCTTTCCCCCTGACCTCCCCCTCACTGAGGACGAATGATCAGTCCTCAGCAAAGGCCTCACCTTTATCCCCCTCCGTCCACACATCAATGAATTTAATACACACCATGACATCGAACACTTCTTCCACCACCTCCGCCTCAGAGCTTACTTTTACAATGAAGACTCCCGCCTATTTTCTGAGGACCCGTTTGCTGCCCTCCAATACACTCCATCCACCTGGACACCCCACGCTGGCCTATTACCTGCCTTCGATCTCTTCATTTCCAACTTCCACCGAGACATTAACCGTCTCAACCTATCTACCCCCTCCCCCACTCCAACCTCTCACCCTCACAACGTGCAGCCCTCCACTTCCTCTGCTCCAATACCGACCTCACCATCAAACCAGCAGATAAAGGGGGTGCAGTGGTAGTCTGGTGCACTGACCTCGACACCGCTGAAGCCATGATGCCAACTCAAAGACACCTCCTCCTACCACCCCCTCTACCATGACCCACCTCCCATCACCAAACCGTCATCTCCCAGAGCATACAGAACCTCATCACCTCAGGAGGAGATCTCCCACCCGCAGCTTCCAATCTCATTGACCGGGATCCCCCACTGCCCGGTTCTACCTCCTTCCCAAGATCCACAAGCCTGACCACCCTGGCCGACCCATTGTCTCAGCATGCTCCTACCCCACCGAACTCATGTCTGCCTACCTCGACATTGTCCTGTCCCCCAATCCAGGAACTACCCACATCCGTTTGAGACACCACTCACACCCTCCACCTCCTCCAAGACTTCCGTTTCCCTGTCCCCCAACGCCTCATCTTCACCACGGATATCCAATCCCTCTACACCTCCATCCACCATGACCAGGGCCTCCAAGCCCTCCGTTTCTTCATCTCCCGACGTCCCCAACAGTACCCTTCCACTGACACTCTCATTCGTTTGGCTGAACTTGTCCTCAAGCTTAACAATTTTTCCTTCGAATTCTCCCACTTCCTCCAGACCAAAGGGGTTGCCATGGGCACCCGTATGGGCCCCAGCTATGCCTGTCTCTTTGTTGGCTACGTAGAACAGTCCATCTTCCATAGTTACAATGGCACCACTCCCCACGTCTTCCTCCGCTACATTGATGACTGCATTGGTGCCACCTCGTGCTCCTTCGAGGAGTTTGAGCAATTCATCAACTTCACCAACACATTCCACCCTGACCTTAAATTTACCTGGACCATCTCAGACACCTCCCTCCCCTTCCTGGACCTCTCCATCCCCATTAATGACAACCGACTTGAAACCGACATTTTTTGCAAACCTACTGACTCCCACAGCTACCTAGATTACACATCTTCCCACCCTACCGCCTGCAAAATTCCCAACCCCTATTCCCAATTCCTCCACCTCCGCCGTACCTGCTCCCAGGAGGGCCAGTTCCACCACAGAACACATCAGATAGCCTCCTTCTTTTGATATCGGAATTTCCCTTCCCACGTGGTAAAAGATGCCCTCCAACGCATCTCGTCCACATCCCGCACCTCCGCCCTCAGACCCTACCCCTCCAACCGTAACAAGGACAGAACGCCCCTGATGCTCACCTTCCACCCTACCAACCTTCGTATAAATCAAATTATCCGCCGCCATTTCCTCCACCTCCAAACAGACCCCACCACCAGGGATATATTTCCCTCCCCACCCCTCTCCACTTTCCGCAAAGACCATTCCCTCCGTGACAACCTGGTCAGTTCCACGTCCCCGAAAATCCCACCCTCCCTTCCTGGCAGCTTCTCCTGCCACTGCAGGAATTGCAAAACCTGCGCCCACACCTCCCCCTCACCACCATCCAAGGCCCCAAAGGAGCCTTCCACATCCAAAGTTTTACCTGCACATCCACCAATATCATTTATTGTATCCGTTGCTCCTGATGCGGTCTCCTCTACATTGGGGAGACTGAACACCTCCTATCAGAGTACTTTAGGGAACATCTCTGGGCCACCCGCACCAATCAACCCCACCGCCCTGTGGCCCAACATTTCAACTCCGCCCTCCCACTCTGCGGAGGGCATGCAGGTCCTGGGCTTCCTCCACCGCCACTTCCTCACCACCCGACGCCTGGAGGAAGAACGCCTCACCTTCCACCTCGGAACACTTCAACCCCAGGGCATCAATGTTGACTTCACCAGTTTCCTCATTTCCCCTTCCCCCATCTCACCCCACCTCCAGCCTTCTAGCTCAGCACCGTCGTCATGACCTGTCCTAATGGCCTATCTCCCTTCCCAACTATCCATTCCACCTTCCTCTCTGACCTATCACCCCCATCCCCACCCCTATTCACCCAATGTAGTCATTGCTACCTTCCCCCATCCTCCACAGTGACCTATCACCTTCTTCCCCAACCCATTCACCTATTGTACTCTATGCTACTTTCTCCCCATCCCAACCCCCCTCTCATTTATCTCCCCACTCTGCAGGCTCCCTGCCTCTGTTCCTGATGAAGGGCTTTTGCCTGAAACGTCGATTTCCTGCTCCTCGGATGCTGCCTGACCTGCCATGCTTTTCCAGCACCAATCTAATCTAGACTCTGGTTTCTAGCATCTGCAGTCCTTGTGTTTACATTATTGGAGGAGGAGACTACCGAGATAAGGCACGTTGTAGACACTGAAGCAGATTACAGCGATAGGGATGGTAATCTGGAATGCAGTACATTTGAAATATGTGGAGGGACTATCGGGAAGGGAGGAGGTTACAGCGATAGGATCTGTTAAAGGAATTAAAAATTATTGAAGACACTGGACCACAAGACATGCCATAGATACTGTTGCAGAGTAGTGAGTTTTAATATAACAGAACTTACATTGGGGTGGTGATTGAGCCTGGGGGGTGTGTGTACTGTACTCCCCTCCAGTACTGTATATGTGTCATGTTGTGTTAACAGATGTTTGGAGCCCTCTCATTGTTCTTTGCTCTGTGCACTGTGGGTGACCTTACCTCACTACAGGATTTATTGAAGGCTCCAGATCTCCTTTCACTTTGTCTCTCTCTGGCAGACCAACTGCATTCAATGAGGTGATGGACGATCCACCCAGCAGCTGGGAAGGCTATTGAGTCAGGACTTTCCTGAGTACCTACAGGAGACAGAGAAATAGACAAAATGGGAAATTAAACAGATGCAGTGAGGGTTACACATGGAGAATGGCACTGAGTTCCACAGAGATCAGGAAAATTGAGTGATATTAAGTTATAGTCCCAGATTGCTGGAAGATGTCAGGATCACACAATTGTGTTGGAAGAATGGGTTTAGCTTCATGATGCCCTGGTATCAGTGCTCAGGGATGAGCATCCAGTGAGCAGGTGAAGTAATGGCCTAGTGGTATTATTACGAGGGAATGTATCCAAAACCTCAGCTAATGTTCAGGGGAGGCAGGATTGAATCCCACCATCTGAAAAGGAGACATTTGAAATCAATAATTTTAAAAATAATAATTAACAATCCACAAATAAGTATGAAACCATTACTGATGTACAACAAATCCAAACACTTGTCCTTTAGAGAAGGACATCTGCCCATCCTCACGTGGTCTGCACGACATCCCCACAGCAAAGGGTTTGCCTCTCAATTACCCTCTGAAATGGCCAAACAAGTTACTCAGTTCAAGGGCTTCTCGGACTGGACAAGAAAGGCCGGTCAGCCTGAGACTCACACAACCCATACCTGATTTTAAAAAAACTGTTAGGATGGTCCCACTGGAACTGTGCTGGGACCAGTGTCCTGGCCAATCATGTCGATAGGTTTATGGACAGGGCATTAAACTGACAGAGAGGATGCAGGTGAAAGGAGCTTTCCAAATCCAAAGGGAAAAGATTCAAATCCAAATCCAAATCTAAATGGAATAGCATGGGAATGTGGCTGAAGACAAGCAGAAAGGATCAGGATGGGACAGAGTTTAACTAAAATTGTACATCAACAAATAGATTTGTGACAGAAAATTGTGGAAGAGAGAATATTATGTTTTTTTTGAATGGACAATGTTGCTGCAATAAGGTCGATGGATTTGTAACACAGAGATAAAAGATATTTAGACACCAGGGAGACATGGATACAGGGTGAACAAAAATATTCAGTGGTTCGTAATCTTGTGCAAACTCAGGCAAAAGGGGCAATGCTAACAATAATCGATAACAAAGGCATTACAGAGAAAGTATTTGGTCTCAGATCATGAAGTAGAGTCAATCTGAATGTAAATTCTGGCTACTACTTGCCAAGGACACAAACAGCAGAACAGTTTTAGCCAACGAACAGCATTTCATTGCTCATCACTGCATTAAACAGGAACTCATTGGATTTTTTTAACAAAGGCATTGTGATAATTTCGGAAAACTTCAATATTTGTATAATCTGGGACAACACACGGTCAACATTAATATTGGAAGAGGAGTTCAGTTAATTTTTTTTCAGTGTTTCTTTGAAAAACACATTGTGCAACTGTTAAGGGACATAACTATCGCAGAGCGACCGTGTTATGAAATTTAGTGAATGAGTAATGTCACCTGCAGAGATCCTCTGGGAAATTGTGATAAAGTGCAATTTAAAGAAATATAAAGTTTTAAAGTGAATCACAGAAAGGACAAGCTACAACTAGAAACAAAAATAGCCAATGACTTGGGTTTGAGAGGAGAACTGACCAAGGTAAATAGGCTAAACAGACTGAAATATGTGCCTGTAAATGAACAGTGGAAAACATTTGAAGGGACAATGCAAAATACTCAACAAAAGGACATTCGATTGAAATAGTAAAAACCTCAGCAAGAAATTCCCACTGATCCCTTACTCATAACAAAAAGAATCATACTAGATTATGAGGCTGAGAAGATCACCAAAAAGTACTTAAAATCCTGAAATGAGTGTGTTTTAGGAGTAAATGTTAATGGATTGCAAAGGGTCTGCTAGCAGGAGGGCTGTGGGAAGGGGAGCCACGGTCAGGGTTCATTGACACAATAGGAACAGGGAGAGGTGAAGGTGCTGGAGGTGGTGAGAGTGTTACAGAGAGTGGTCAGGATGTTACAAAGCCAGTTGCTGCAGCTGGAGGGGTTTGCAGTGGTACGGAGGGACATAGGTATTTTTATATATTCATTCATGGGATGTGGGTGTCACTGCCTGGAACAACATTCTTTGAACCCAATGCTAATTACTGAGAGGGTAGCTCAGAGTCAGCCATATTGCTGTGGGTCTGGACTCACATGTCGGCCAGACCAGGTTCGAATATTTGATGTCCTTACCTAAAGGAGGTTTGTGAACCAGATGAGTTCTTCCTCCTGATCAACAATGTTTTAATGGTGGCCCCACCAATGGCTTTTACAGCCACAACATGACATCCCAACTCTTACTCTTAATGCTCTCCCCAATGAAGGAAACCATCCCAAACGCCTGCTTCCCCAGCCTGTCTACCTGGGACACCACATTCAAAGAACTGTGTACCTGGGTCACTGACTGAGAACACTACCCAGGGCCCGAACATTAACTGTACAGGTCCCACCCTGGTTTGTTTCACCAAAATGGAACACCCCACCTTTATCTAATTAAACTCCATCTGCTATTCTTCAGCCCACTATCCCAGCAGTACTGTTCATCCTGTTGTATCACAGATAACCTTCTTCACTGCCCACTTTACCACCAATTTCAGTGACACCCAAAACAATTACTTACCAGGAAACCAATATTTCCATCCAAACCATTTATCCAAATGACAAACAACAGGGGACCAACTTCACCGCTGGTCACATGTCTCCAGTCAGAAAAACAACATGTCTCCCATCACCCTCTGTCTACAACCATCAAGTAATTTTGTATCCAGTTCACTAGCTCCTCCTGAATGCCATACCCTTTTACACTGATCTGAGCTTATTACCCAGATTACCACACAGAACACAGAACACAGAACAGTTCAGCCCAAGACCCTTCGGCCATGATTTCATGCCAACCTTTTATCCAACTGTAAGATCAAAGTAAACTACATACTCTGCATTTTACTATTATTCATGTGTAGGTCCAAGAGTCTATTAAATGTCCCAGATGTGTCTAATTTTACTACCACCATTGGCAGTCCATCCAACCACCTACCATTCTCTATCCTCTTATCCATCCTCCATTCACCTTAACATTATGCCACCTTGTAATAACCATTTATGCCATAGGAGGAAAAGTCTCTGACTATTCACTCTCTGTGCCTCTTATCATCTTGTTCACCTCCACAAAGTCGCCCCGCCTCCTTCTCCAATGAAAAAAGCCTTAGCTCCCTCAACCTTTCTTCATAAGAACTGCCCTCCATTACAGGCAGCATCTTGGTAAATCTCCCATGTACGTTCTCTAAAACTTGCACAGCCTTCCTATAAACAGAGGACCAGAGCTGAACACAATATTCCAAGTGTGGTCGCACCAGGACGCTATAAAGATGCAGCAAAACCTCACGGCTCTTACAGTCAATCCCCTTCTTAGGGGAGCCAACACAACATATGCCTTTTTAACAACCCTCCCAACGTGCGTGGCGATTTTGACGGATCTATGAACACGGACCCCATGATCTCTCTATTCCTCCACACTGCCAAGTATTCTGCCTTTCACACTGTATTCTGTTTTCAAGTTCAACCTTCCAGAATGAATCACTTCACACTTTTCCAGATTGAACTCCAACTGCCACTTCCAGCCCAGCTCTGCGTCCTGTCAATGTCCCATTCAACCTCCAACAGCCCTTCACATTCCCCACGACGCACCAACCTTCATGTTATTGGCAAACTTACTAACGCACTCTCCAACATCCACATCCAAGTCATTTACAAAAATCTCAGAGAGCAGAGTCCCAGAGCCGATTGTTACAGAACCCCACTGGTCACTGAGCTCCAGGCTCAATACTGTCCATCTGTTGCCACACTCTGTCTTCTCTGGGCCATCCAATCCTGTATCCAGACAGACAAATTTCCCTGTATCCCAATTTTACTTCTTTTCTTAATGAGCCATTAACATATTCTGCCATATCCTCAAAGAATTCAATAAGGTTTGTGACGCATGACCTACCCCTCACAAACCCATGCTGACGGTCTCTAATTTAACTATGTTTTTCCAAGTAGTCATAAATCTTGTCTTTAGAGTCCTCACCAATAATCTGCACTTCACAGACATTCGACCAAATCTGTAATTCCCAGAATTCTACCTCCGTAACATGGCTCGGACTTTCCAAATCTTCCCTCCTCTGCCATGTTCCCCAGAAGGGCACTGGAGGGTGCTGGGGGTTACAGAGATAGAGAGGAATATCAGGACAGGAGGATTTTGCAGACATTAGGAGGTTTCAGTAATTGTGAGGTTTCATGGTGATGAAGGCATTTGAGGAGGGAGGGAGGGAGGATTGTAGGTAAATGAGAGGATTCACAGTTTAGGTGGTTTGTTAGGGCTGCAAGTGGTTACTGAGTTGGGGAGGGTGTAAGCACTGGTGGATATTACATAAACATGTGGTTTTGGTTGCAATGCAGGAAGAGGATTCAGGAAGCTGGAGAGTATGGGGTCTGAACGAGGTCACACAAATGGGAAGAGTTGTCAGGAGTGGAGGTGTTTACAGAGACAGCAATGGTCTGATCTGGAGCAGAGGACCCAGATTGGGAGGGATGTGGGGACTGGAGGTGGTTTCACAGGGAGGGAGGACCATAGACCCACAGGAGGTTACAGAAATGTGGAGAGCTGTAGGGCTGGCAGGGGTTCATGGAGTTGGGAATGTTGGGAGGGATAGAGAAGTTTACAGGGATAAGGATGTTTGTAGGCCAGGGCTGGATCACAGACAGGGACTGTTTTAGGGAGTTGAGCAGATTACAGAGATAAAGATGTTTCTATTGAGTGGAAGAACAAACAGAGATATGCAGGGTAGTCGGGACTGAAGATGGTTATAGACATAGGACGGCTTAGGTTCTGGGGGTTATGGAGGCTGTGGAATCTGGATTTCTTTTCAGAGACTGGGATAACAATTTTGGTCAGAAACAGTTTCACAGATAAGGGAGCATTGCACAAACAGGAGGAAGTTGTAGAGGAAGGTGACGTTTAAACAGATAGTGGTGTAAGAGCTGGACAAGGTTATGGAGATGGGTAGATGGTGGAGACACAGGAGGAGCTTACATTGACATGGGGGTGATAGTGACAGGAGAGTGTTAAATAGATAGTGGGTTTTGTAGGGACCGGATTTGGAGAGGCACAGGCATGGAGTGAGTTCGACAGATCAGGATTACTGCAGAGATCTGAGAGGATTACACTGATCGGGATGGTGGTCGGGTCTCCACAGACTGTTGGTGTTTAGGGACTGGAAGAGATTTGGTAGATAGGGAGGGATGTAAGAGCTGCAGGAGCTTATGGAGAGTTGAAGAGTTGGAGCAGTTTGCAGAGGTAGGTTTCTCAGACAGGAGTAGGTTATAGATAGTGAGGGTTGTGTGGTCGGAGTAAGTCAAAAAGAGGAGAGTTTTCGGGTCTGGAAGAGGTTACACTGACAGGGAGAGTTGAAGATACTGAAGCAAAAATGCATGGAGAAGGTTACACAGATAGGGAGGTGAGTAGGGACTGAAGGTGAATACACAGACATGGAGGATTGTATTGTTAGACGGAGCTGAGAGGGATAGGGACTGGTGTAGGGATTTACACAGATAGGGAAGGTTGTGTTTTGCTGAAGGTTACACTGATACAGACAGTGTTAGGGAGTGTTTAATGGACTACAGAGGAGCTCAGAGAGAATGTATTATGGGGAGTGGAGGAGATTACAGACACAGAGATGGCTGTCGGGTTGAAAAGAGCTTCTTCAGATCCTCGGTGCTGTAAGGCTGGAAGGAGATTATAACAGTGAGTGTTGCCAAGACTTAATTACTTCACTGATATAGAGCAGGTCTCAGCATGTAACTGTCAAAGGGAAATTGAGACAGTCCAGATGAGTTTTCAGAGATACAAATGTTTATGGGAGTTTCAAGAGGGAACAATCATTGGGAGTGCTATACCAAATGGTAATAGTTATAGGGAGGGTTCTAAAAGCAGGAAGAGGTGACAGACATATCGATCTTTGTAAGGACTGGAGAAGGTTACATCGGCAAGGAGTGTTTTAGAGTCTGGAGGAGATTACAGTGTTAAGGAGAATATTGGGGAGAAGGCAAGGTTTAAGAGACAGGGATGGTTGACAGGGCTGGACAATAACCTGAATAGAATCGCCATCGTGTGCAACCAGGCCATTCGGCCCAACCTGTCCATTCCAAACCTCTGAAGAGCATCCTACCCAGACCCACCCCTCTACCTATACATTAAACACTGCATTTCTCGTGGTGAACTTACTTAAACCACACAGTCCTGAATACCACAGTCAATTTATAATGGCCATTCCACTGATGGTGCAAATTTTGGACACACACAGCATGGCAGTGACACGCAAACACACACAGTGAGGGGGATAACGCAGACACACAGCGAGGGAAGGACACGCAAACACACACACGCACACACAGTGAGGGGGATACATACAGACACACAGCAAGGGAAGGACACACACACACACACAGTGAGGGGGATACACGCACACACACAGCGAGGGAAGGACGCGCGCGCGCGCACACACACACACAATCACACACACAGTGAGGGGGATACACGCACACACACAGCGAGGGAAGGACACACACGCAAATTGAGGGAGGGGACTCACAACAAGGAAGGGACACACACACAGTGAGGGAGGGGCACGCACACTCGAAGCAAGGGAGGGACACGCACACATGCAGCGAGGGAGGGACACGCACACAGCGAGGGAGGGACACACACATACACATACAGCGAGGGAGGGACACGAACACACACAGCAAAGGCGGGGCATGCATACGCACACACACAGACACAGCGAGGGAAGGACACGCACACACAGTGAGGGGAGGACATGCACACACACAGAGTGAGGGACACACACATGAGGGAGGGACACACGCACACAGCGAGGGAGGGACACACGCACACAGCGAGGGAGGGACACACGCACACAGCGAGGGAAGGACGCGCAAACACAGACACACACACAGTGAGTGAGGGACACGCACAGACACACAGCGAAGGGGAACACACAGACACAGCAAGGCAGGGACACGCACAGACACAGCAAGAAAGGGATACACACACATGAGGAAGAGACATGCACACACACAGTGAGGGAGGGACATGCACACACAACGAGGAAGAGGCACACATACATCAAGTGAGGGGCACACACACATCGAGTGAGGGATACACACACACAGAGTGAGGGAGTGACACACACACTTACACACACACACACACAAACACACACAAAGCGAGGGAGGGACACGCACAGACACGCAGTGAAGGGACACACACAGCGAGGGAGGGACACGCACAGACACAGTGAGGGACGGACATGCACACGCAGTGAGGGAGAGGACAAACACACATACACAGCGTAGGAGGGACACGCCCACACACAGCGAGGGAGGGACACGCAAACACCGAGAGAGGGAGGGACACGCAAACACACAGCGAGGGAGGGACAGGCATACACACACCGCGAGGGGGAGGGTATGTACACACAAAGTCAGAGGGGGCACACACACGCAAAGTGAGGGAGGGACACGCACAAATACACACAGTGAGGGGGATACATGCGACACACAGCGAGGGAGGGATACACACGCAAAGCGAAAGAGGGACATGCAAACACACAGTGAGGGGAATACAGGCAGACACTCAGCAAGAGAGGGACACACACACACTGTGAGGGACGGGGACACACACACAGTGAGGGAGGGACACACACACACACACTGAGGGATGGGGACACACACACAGCAAGGGAGGGACGCGAACATACACACAGTGAGGGGGTTTCATGCAGACACACAGCGAGGGAGGGACACCCACACACACACAGCAAGGGACGGGGATACACACATGCAAAGCGAAGGAGGGACACGCACACGTACACACACACACACAAACACAGAGCAACGGAGAGACGTGCACACACAGGAGGAAGGGACAAACACACAAACTTATGCTGAGGGGAATACACGCAAACAGACAGTGAGGGAGGGACACGCACATACACTGCAAGGGAGCGACACACACATGTCGAGGGGGAGGGCATGTGCACAGAAATTGAGAGGGGTCACACACACACACAGCGAGAGGGGACACACACAGACACGGCAAGGGGGGGACACGCGCACACATCAAGGGGGGACACGCACTCACACACACAAGGGACAGACAGACACACACACACGAGGGAGGGGTATACACAAACACACAGAGCGAGAGAGCGACACGCACATAAATAGCAAGGGAGGGACACGCACACACACGCGGAAGGAGGGACTAGCAGACACACGGCATGGGGGAAGGCATGTGAACAGAAATTGAGAGGGGGCACACACACACAGCGAGAGGGGAAACGCACAGACATGGTGAGGGAGGGACACACGCACACAGCAAGGGGGGACAGGCACTCACACACCGAGGGGCGATGCAGATACACAATGATGGGCATATGCACAAAGAGTAAGGGAGGGACACACACACACACACACACACACACACACACACACACACACACACGGAACGGACACACACTCACAGAGCAAGGGAGTGACACGCGCACACACAGCTAGAGGCACACACACACACGCGCACACACACACACACAAAGCAAGGGAGGGACACACACACACACACACACACACACTGTGGGAGTGACACGCAGTGAGGGAGGGACACACACATACACACACACAGCGCGAGGTAAGGACACTCACATACACTGCAAGAGGGACACACATACTCACAGCAAGAGGGGGACACGTACACACAGCGAGGGAAGAACACGCATATGCGCAAGCATAAAATTACAGACACACAGCGAGAGAGGGGCACACACACACACAGCCAGTGAGGGACATGGACACACACAAACACACACAGAGCAAGAGAGGGACATGCGCACATACATCGAGGAGGATACACATGCACACACAGCGAGGGAGGGTACACACACACACACACACACGCACAGCAAAAGACACACACACACACAGAGCAAGGGGGTAACTCACACATACACAGTGAGGGAAGAACACGCACACACACACAGCAAGGGAGGGACACACACACACACACACAGACAGCGAGAGAGCAAAATGTGCATTAGGAAGCACACAAACACAGACACACACAGCGAGGGAGGGACACGCGCACGAGGAAGCAAACAAACACAGACACACACAGCGAGAGAGGGAGACACACACACACAGTCAGGGAGGGACATGCATACACAGCGAGGGAGGGACACACACAGAGAACAAGAGAGGGACATGCGCACACAAAGCCAGGGGGGAGACATGCTCACACAACGAGGGAGGGCCAAGTACACACACGCACAGCAAGAGGGGGAGACACACACACACACAGAGCAAGGGGGGAACTCTCAAATACATAGCAAGAGAGAGAGAGACACACACACACAGAGCAACGGAGGGACATGCATACACAGCGAGGGAGGGACACACACACAGAGCAAGAGAGGGACATGCGCGCACGCAGCCGGGGGGAGACACATGCTCACACAACGAGGGAGGGCCAAGCACACACACACACACACACACAGAGCGGGGGAGGGAGACACACACACACACACACATACACATAGTGAGGAGGGACACACACACACACACACACACACACAGAGCGGGGGAGGGAGACACACACACACACACACATACACATAGTGAGGAGGGACACACACACACACACACACACACAGAGCGTGGGAGGGAGACACACACACACATACACATAGTGAGGAGGGACACACACACACACACACACACAGAGCGGGGGAGGGAGACACACACACACACACACATACACATAGTGAGGAGGGACACACACACACACACACACACACAGAGCGGGGGAGGGAGACACACACACACATACACATAGTGAGGAGGGACACACACACACACACACACACACATACACATAGTGAGGAGGGACACACACACACACACACACACAGAGCGGGGGAGGGAGACACACACACACACACACATACACATAGTGAGGAGGGACACACACACACACACACACAGAGCGGGGGAGGGAGACACACACACACACACATACACATAGTGAGGAGGGACACACACACACACACACACAGAGCGGGAGAGGGAGACACACACACACACACACACACACAGAGCAAGAGAGGGACACATACACACCCACCAAGGGGGGAACACGAACACACACACACACAGCAAGGAAGGGACACACACACAGACACAGTGAGGGAAGGACATGCACACACAGTGAGGGAAGAACATGCACGCGCACATACACAGAGAGCGAGGGATACACACACAGTGAGGGAGGGACACACACAGAGCGAGGGAGGGACACGCTGAGACACACAGCAAGGGAGGGAGCATGGACACACACAGCGTGGGAGGGACACACACACACACAGCGAGGGAGCGACATGCGCACACATAGCGAGGGAGGGACACACAGCGAAGGAGGGACAAGCACACACACACTGTGAGGGGGAGGGCATGTGCACACAAATTGAGAGGGGGGACACACACACGCAAAGCGAGGCAGGGACATGCACAAATACACACACATACACAGCGATAGAGGGACACGCACATACACACAGTGAGGGGGATACATGCAGACACACGACGAGGGAGGGACAAAAAGCGAAGGACAGGGACACACACACGCAAAGCGAAGGAGGGACACGCACGCATACACAAACACAGAGCAAGGGAGGGACATGCATGCACACACACACAGCGAAGAAGGGACACGCAGAGATACACACACACACACACGGAGCAAGAGAGGGACACGCACACGCACAGCGAGGGAGGGACACACACACACACACACACAGAGGGAAGAACATGCACACACAGCGAGGAAGGGACACACACGCACGCAGCGAGCGAGAGACACACTCAGCAAGGGAGGGACATGCACAAACACACAGCGAGGGAGGGACACACACACACACACACACACACACACACACACACACACACACACGGAGGGACACGCACGTAAACACAGACCCAGAGCGAGGGAGGGATGCGCGCACACACAGCGAGGGAGGGACACACACACAGAGAGGGAGGGACACACACATACACAGCAAGGGAGGGATACGCACACACAGGGAAGGAGGGACAAGCAGACACACGGCAAGGGGGAGGGCACGTGCACAGAAATTGAGAGGGACACACGCGCACACAGCGAGAGGGAACATGCACTCACACACTGAGGGGAGATGCACACATACATTGAGGGGGATTTACACAAAGAGCAATGGAGGGAGGGACACACACACACACACACATACACACACAAGGGAGGGACACACACACACACAAGGGAGGGACACACACACACACACACACACACACACACACACGGGAGGGACACACACACACACACACAAGGGAGGGACACGTGCACACACAGTGAGATAGGGACATGCGCACACAGTGAGAGAGGGACATGCGCACACAGTGAGAGAGGGACATGTGCACACACATAGAGCGAGGGAGGGACACACACATACACAGCAAAAGGAAGGACACGCGCACATACACACAGCGAGGGGGGACATGCATACTCACAGCGAGGGAGGGAGACGCACACACAGAGCGAGAGAGAGACACATACACACAATGCGAGGGAGTGACACCCACGCAACCAGCGAGTGAGGGACACGCAGCGAAGGGGGACACACACAAACACATACTGTGAGTGTGTGACACACACAAACACACACACAGCGAGCAAGGGACACACGCAGCAAGGGAGGGACTTGCTGAGACACGCAGCGAGGGGGGGTCACGCGCACACCCAGCGAGGGGGGGACACGCGCACACCCAGCGAGGGGGGGACACGCGCACACCCAGCGAGGGGGGGACACGCGCACACCCAGCGAGGTGGGGACACGCGCACACCCAGCGAGGGGGGGACACGCGCACTCCCAGTGAGGGGGGTCACGCGCACTCCCAGCGAGGGGGGGACACGCGCCTACACAGCGAGGGGGGGACACGCGCCCACACAGCGAGGGGGGGACATGCGCCCACACAGCGAGGGGGGGACACGCGCCCACACAGCGAGGGGGGGACACGCGCCCACACAGCGAGGGGGGGACACGTGCACACACAGCGAGGGAGGGACACGCGCACTCACAGCGAGGGAGGGACACGCGCACACACAGCGAGGGAGGGACACGCGCACACACAGCGAGGGAGGGACACGCGCACACACAGCGAGGGAGGGACACGCGCACACACAGCGAGGGAGGGACACGCACACACACAGCAAGGGAGGGACACGCGCACACACAGCGAGGGAGGGACACGCGCACACACAGCGAGGGTGGGACACGCGCACACACACACACACACACACACACACACAGCGAGGGAGGGACGCGAACACACACGTACGGCAACAGGGACACACACACACACAGAGCAAGGGGGGAAACTCACACACACACAAAGCGAAGGAGAGACACGCACACATACAAAAAGCGATGGTGGGACCACACACACACACACACACACACACACACACACACACACACACACACAGCGACAGCGAGGGAGCAACATGTGCATGAAAAAGCACACAAACACAGACACACACAGCAAGAGAGGGACATGCACACACAGCGAGGGAGGAACACACACACAGACAGCTAGGGAGGGACACGCATACACAGCGAGGGAGGAACACACACAAACACACATACAGAGCAAGAGAGGGACACACACACTCACAGCGAGGGACACACACACACACACTCACAGTGAGGGAGGGACACACACACACACTCGAGGGAGGGACACACACACCCACTCGAGGGAGGGACACACACACACACACACACACACACTGCATGAGGGACACACACATCAAAAGCGACATGCACACATTGAGAGAGGGACACGCGCACACACACACACTCACACAGCAAGGGAGGGACACACAGACACATACTGAGTGAGAGATACGCATACACACACATTCAGAGCGAGGGGAGGACACCCTCACACACTGCAAGAGGGGCACACACACAGCGAGGGGACACACACACACACAAAGTGAGGGAGGGAGACACGCAGACATACGCACAAACACACACACACACAGTGAGGGAGGGACATGCTCATACACAGTGAGAAGAGTTACACACACACACACACACACAGTGAGGGAGGGACACGCACACACACACGCAGTGAGGGGGGGACATGTTCACATACACAGTGAGGGAGGGACATGCTCATACACAGCGAGGGAGGTACAAACACACACAGTGGAGAGTTACACACACACACAGTGAGGGAAGGGGACACACACGCATACACGCACACAAACACAGAACAATGGAGTGACACGTGCATACGTAGTGATTGTCTCCTCGGACGTGTAATCGTCCAGTTCTCACTCCAGTCTGCTCCCTCACAGGGTCACCGTCTCTGTGACTTCCAGGTACAACTAGGCCTCGATCCTCAGTGCGGATTTATATTCTCCCAGATGGGAGTCACCCTCAAGCTCCTGCTCCAAGTTGCTCCCTCACACGGTCCCTCCCTCTGTGACTCGGTGCTGATTTTGAGCCTCCTGCTCTGCTTTTTACCCAAATCCAAGTCCCAGTCGGCCTTGACCCTCGCTGCTGATGTATATTCTCCAGCTCTGTGCTGCCCTCTCTCAGGTTCTCTCCCCTTGTGACTCCCAGGGAATGGGAGGCCTCAAGCCTCAGCTGAGATTTATAACATCCCATTCCCCACTGCTCTCTTACAGGATCGCCGTTGTGCCTGGAAAACAGTGGGAAAGGGGAGGATTAGACAGAGCAGAGGGTGTTACAGTGATTGAGGGAGCTGTAGGGGATGAAACAGGTTATCTGGGGAGCGAGGCAGACCTGCAGTAACTAAAGAACGTTACTGGAAGATACAGCGAGAGTTGCAGACACTGAAGAGGGCAAAGGAAAGAGAGAGATGGTGGCTTGTTCATGACGGAGCTTTGTAGAGTCTAAAGGGCTTCAAAGTTTGGGAGAAGATCTGGAGCTCGGGTGCTCGTTGTGGTTCTGTTCACCGAGTTGGGAATTTGTGTTGCAGACGTTTCGTCCCCTGTCTAGGTGACATCCTCAGGGAGCCTCCTGTGAAGCGCTTCTGTGATCTCTCCTCCAGCATTTATAGTGATTTGTATCTGCCGCTACTAGTTGTCAGCTCTAGCTGTCCGCTGCAGTGACCGGTATATTGGGTCCAGGTCGATGTGTTTATTGATTGAATCTGTGGATGAGTGCCATGCCTCGAGGAATTCCCTGGCTGTTCTCTGTTTGGCTTGTCCTATAATAGTAGTGTTGTCCCAGTCGAAATCATGTTGCTTGTCATCTGCGTGTGTGGCTACTAAGAATAGCTGGTCGTGTCGTTTCGTGGCTAGTTGGTGTTCATGGATGCGGATCGTTAGCTGTCTTCCTGTTTGTCGTATGTAGTGTTTTGTGCAGTCCTTGCATGGGATTTTGTACACTACATTGGTTTTGCTCATGCTGGGTATCGGGTCCATCGTCCTGGTGAGTTGTTGTCTGAGAGTGGCTGTTGGTTTGTGTGCTGTTATGAGTCCCAGTGATCGCAGTAGTCTGGCTGTCAGTTCCGAAATGTTCTTGATGTATGGTAGTGTGGCTAGTCCTTTGGGTCGTGGCATGTCTTCATTCCGTTGTCTTTCCCTGAGGCATCTGTGGATGAAATTGTGTGGAGTTTGACCCCACCCCGCAGCTCACCAATAGGATAAACAACACACTGAGAAACCTACAAAAACAAAACGGACAGATAACCAGGTTTGACCAACAGAGAATGAAAACTGAAAGCAACAACACCCCCAGATTCTATGGACTACCTAAAGTGTACAAACTAGACATCCCACTCAGGCCCATTGTATCACGTGGCCCGCCTCTCCACACAGGTTGCAGCTCTTTCCTCCCTGGCAGTCCTTAGTAAAGAGACCCTCCTGTTTGCAGTTCCTGCAGATGGTCACTTTGCAATCCGCCGCCACGTGTCCCGACTTCCTGCAGGCAGTACACGTCCTTTTTTTTTTTTTTTTTTTTTTTTTTTTTTTTAATTTCAAAAATATACTTTATTCATAAAAAGATTTGATGGTCTGTACATTTGATCATGCCATACATATGTCCACATTTCCAAACACAGATTCGAATTTATCAATGTCATTTACAATCCTGTGCATTTTTTCCATCTTGTATATATACATATATTTGGCTGAGGCATCAGCAGAGCCCAAAAAAACGTCTGTATGGGCCCCCTGTTCTTCTTTCGGCAGGCCGATCTTACACGGTGGTCTTTCCCCACCGCGCCTTGGCGGCAGCTGCCCCAAGCTTCAGCGCGTCCCTCAACACGTAGTCTTGGACCTTGGAATGTGCCAGTCTGCAACACTCGGTCGGGGTCAACTCCTTCAGCTGGAAGATCAACAGGTTTCGGACCGCCCAGAGAGCGTCCTTCACCGAGTTGATGATCCTCCAGGCGCAGTTAATGTTCGTCTCGGTGTGAGTCCCGGGGAACAGGCCGTAGAGCACGGAGTCCCGCGTCACGGCGCTGCTCGGGACGAACCTCGACAAGCACCACTGCATTCCTCTCCAGACTTCCTCTGCATAGGCACATTCCAGAAGGAGGTGTGTGACAGTCTCGTCCCCCCCGCAGCCACTTCGAGGGCAGCGTGCGGTGCGGCAGAGAGTCCGGGCGTGCATAAAGGATCTCACAGGCAGAGCCCTTCTCACCACCAGCCAAGCCACGTCTTGGTGCTTGTTGGAAAGTTCTGGCGATGAGGCATTCTGCCAAATGGCTTTGACAGTCTGCTCAGGGAACCGCTCGACAGGATCCGCCCTCTCCTTTTCCCGAAGGGTCTCAAGGACGCTACGTGCTGACCACTTCCTGATGGACTTGTGGTCAAAGGTGTTTTTCCTCATAAATTTCTCCACGAAGGACAGGTGATACGGAACGGTCCAACTACTCGGAGCGTTCCGCGGCAGCGAGGCCAGGCCCATCCTTCGCAACACCGGGGACAGGTAGAACCTCAGTACGTAGTGACACTTGGTGTTTGCGTACCGGGGATCCACGCACAGCTTGATGCAGCCACACACAAAGGTGGCCATCAGGGTGAGGGTGGCATTGGGCGTGTTTTTTCCCCCATTGCACCGGTCTTTGTACATTGAGTCTCTTCGGACCCGGTCCATCTTTGATCTCCAAATGAATTGGAAGATGGCCCGGGTGACTGCGGCGGCACAGGTCCTGGGGATAGGCCAGACCTGTGCCACATATAGCAATACTGAGAGGACCTCACACCTGATGACCAGGTTTTTTCCCGCGATGGAGAGCGACCGTTGCCCCCATCTGCCTAGTTTCTGTCTCATCTTTCTGATCCGCTCCTCCCAGGTCTTGGCGCACGCCCCAGCCCCCCCGAACCAACACGTCCGCTGCAGCGAACCCACAGCATCCCAACAGTACTTTCTTAATAAACAACCTGCGATCGAGTGGTGTTCGATCCTCAACATTCTTCACAGTCACCCTGACTGTGTTTCGAACCCCCTGCCCAGGGTTGCGGGCAGCTGTTGAGGCCATAGCTCTGAGGTTCGCTGGTCCCTGAATTGGCGTTAGGCCGAAGCCAGCATGAAGATCCACCAAGAGCAGGTCAGCACAACCAAACGATCCTCCAACGTCCAATTATGATCCAGCGATGATCTCCTCACTAGCTCTGATGACTCGCAACCTGTTCTGATAAGAACAGACACTTGATCCGAACCTCGTCCTGGGAGAACCACCTTGGTGATCATGGTATCTCCCATGCCAGGACTGTGGGTTGGCTTTATATCAGACAGGGAGAGATTGGTGTCAGGGACTGTAGAGCAGGTTTATATCAGACAAGGGGAGATTGGCTTCAGTGACTGTGAAGCTGGTTTATATCAGACTGGGTGAGATTGTTGTCAGTGACTGTGGTGCTGGCTTATATCAGACAGAGGGAGATTGTTGTCAATGACTGTGGTTCTGGATTATATCAGACAAGGGGAGATTGGTGTCAGTGACTGTGGTTCTGGATTATATCAGACAGGAGGATATTGGTGTCTGTGACTGTGTGTCTGGTTTATATCAGACTGGGGGAGGTTGTTTTCAGTGACTCTGAAGCTAGTTTATATCAGACTGGGTGAGATTGTTGTCAGTGACTGTGGTGATGGTTTATATCCGACAGGGGGAGATTGGTGTCAGTGACTGTGGGGCTGGTTTATATCAGACTGGCTGAGATTGTTGTCAGTGACTGTGGCACTGGTTTATATCAGAAAGGGGGAGATTGGTGTCAGGGACTGTGGTTCTGGTTTATATCAAAAGGGGCGAGTTTGGTGTCAGGGAATGTAGAGCAGGTTTATATCAGATAAGGAGAGATTGGTCTCAGTGACTGTGGAGCTGGTTTATGTCAGACAGGGGGAGATTGGTGTCAGTGACTTTGGAGCTGGTTTATATCAGACAGGGAGAGAGTGGTGTCAGGAACTGTGGGACTGGTTTATATCAGACAGGTGTGATTGGTGTCAGTGACTGTGGGACTGGTTTATATCAGACAGGGGGAGATTGGCGTCAGTGATATAGAGCTGGTTAAAATTTGACAGGGGGAGATTGTTGTCAGTGACTGTGGGGCTGGTTTATATTAGACGGGGGAGATTTGTGTCAGTGACTGTGGGTCTGGAATATATCAGACAAGGGGAGCTTGGTGTCAGTGACTGTGAGGCTGGTTTATATCAGACAGAGGGAGATTTGTCTCAGTGCCTGTGGAACTGGTTTATATCAGACAGGGGGAGATTGGCGTCAGTGACTGTAGAGCTGTTTTACGTCAGACAGGGGGAGACCCTTCTCAGTGACTGTTGTGCTGGTTTATATCAGACTGGGTGGGATTGGTGTCAGTGACTGTGGGTGTGGTTTATATCAGGCGTGGGGAGATTGTTGTCAGTGACTGTGGTGCTGGTTTATATCAGACTGGGTGAGATTGTTGTCAATGACTGTGAGTCTGGTTTATATCAGACAAGGGGAGATTCATTTTCAGTAACTGGGGCTGGTTAATATTAGACAGGGGGAGATTGGTGTCAGTGACTGTGGGACTGGTTTATATCGGACAGGGAGAGATTGGTGTCAGTGACTGTGGGGCTTGTGTATATCAGACAGGGGGAGATTGGTGTCAGGAACTGTGGGACTGGTTTATATCAGTCAGGGGGAGATTGGTTTCACTGAGTATGGTTCTGGATTGTATCAGACATGGCGAGAGAGGTGTCAGCGACTGTGGGGCTGGTTTATATCAGACAAGGGAGATTGGTGTCAGGGGTTGTGGGTATGCCTTATATCAGACGGGGGGAGATTGGTGTCAGTGACTGTGGCGCTGGTTTATATCAGACAGGAGGATATTGGGGTCAGTGACTGTGGGACTGGTTTATATCAGACAGGGTGTGATTGGATGTCAGTGACTGTGGGACTGGTTTATATCAGACAGGGTGTGATTGGATGTCAGTGACTGTGGGACTGGTTTATTTCCGACAGGGGGAGATTGGTGTCAGTGACTGTGGGGCTGGTTTATATAAGACAAGGGGAAATGGTGTCACTGACTGTGGGTCTGGTTTATCTCGGACTGGGTGAGATTGGTGTCAGTGACTGTGGTGCTGGTTTATATCAGACAGGAGGATATTGGTGTCATTGACTGTGTGTCTGGTTTATATCAGACTGGGGGAGATTGGCTTCAGTGACTGTGAAGCTGGTTTATATCAGACTGGATGAGATTGGTGTCAGTGACGGTGGGACTGGTTTATATCAGACAGAGGGAGATTGGTTTTCAGTAACTGGGGCTGGTTTATATCAGACAGGGGAAATTGATGTCAGTGACTGTAGGGCTGGTTTATATCAGACAGTAGCATATTGGTGTCCGTGACTGTGGGGCTGGTTTATATCAGACAGGGGAAATTGATGTCAGTGACTGTAGGGCTGGTTTATATCAGACCGGGAGAGATTGGTGTCCGGAAGTGTGGGACTGGTTTATATCAGACAGGTGGTGATTGGTGTCAGTGACTGTGGGGCTGGTTTATATCAGACAGGGGGAGATTGGTGTCAGTGACTGTGGGGCTGGTTTATATCCGACAGGGGGAGATTGGAGTGAATGACTGTGTGTCTGGTTTATATCAGACGGGAGGATATTGGTGTCAGTGACTCTGTGTCTGGTTTATATCAGACTGGGGGAGATTGGCTTCAGTGACTGTGAAGCTGGTTTATATCAGATTGGGTGAGATTGTTGTCAGTGACTGTGGTGCTGGTTTATATCAGACTGGATGAGATTGTTGTCAATGACTGTGGGTTTGGTTTATATCAGACAGAGGGAGATTGGTTTTCAGTCACTGGGGCTGGTTTATATCCGACTGGGGGATATTGGTGTCACTGACTGTGGTTAAGGTTAATATCAGATTGGGCAAGATTGGTGTCAGTGACTATGGGACTGGTTTATATCAGACAGGGGGTGATTGGTTTCAGTGACTGTGGAGCTGGATTATATCAGACAGGGGGAGATTGGTGTCCGGAAATGTGGGACTGGTTTATATCAGACAGGGGGAGATTGTTGTCAGCGACTGTTGGTCTGGATTATATCAGACAAGGGGAGATGGTGTCACTGACTGTGGGTCTGGTTTATCTCGGACGGAGGCGTTTGGTGTCAGTGACTGTGGATCTGGTTTATATCAGACGGGGGGAGATTGGTGTCAGTGACTGTGCTGCTGGTTTTTATCAGACTGGATGAGATTGTTGTCAATGACTTTGGGTCTGGTTTATGTCAGACAGAGGGAGATTGGATGTCAGTAACTGGGGCTGGTTTATATCCGACTGGGGAAGATTGGTGTCAGTGACTGTGGCGCTGATTTATATCAGACAGTTCGAATTTGGTGTCAGTGACTGTGGGACTGGTTTATATCAGACAAGGGGAGATTGGTGTCAGGGTCGGTGGGTCGGCTTTATATCAGACAGGTTGATATTGGTGTCAATGACTGTGGGTCTATTTATATCAGACAGAGGGAGATTGGCTTTCAGTAACTGGGGCTGATTTATATCAGACTGGGGGAGATTGGTGTCAGTGACTGTGGGGCTGGTTTGTATCAGACAGGGGGAAATTGGTTTTCAGGAACTGTGGGACTGGTTTATATCCGACAGGGGGAGATTGGTGTCAGTGACTGTGGGGCTGGTTTATATCAGACAGGGGAGAATTGGTGTCACTGAATGTGTGTCTGGTTTATATCAGACAGGGGACGATTGGTGTCAGCGACTGTGGGGCTGGATTATATCAGACAGGGTAAGATTGGTGTCAGTGACTGTGGGACTGGTTTATATCAGACAGGGGGAGATTGGTGTCAGTGATGTGGAGCTGGTTAAAATCTGACAGGGGGAGATTGTTGTCAGTGACTGTGGGGCTGGTTTATATTAGACAGGGGGAGATTTGTGTCAGTGACTGTGGAGCTGGAATATATCAGACAAGGGGAGCTTGGTGTCAGTGACTGTGGGGCTGGTTTATATCAGACAGAGGAAGATTTGTCTCTGTGACTGTGGGGCTGGTTTATATCAGACAGTGGGAGATTGGCGTCAGTGACTGTAGAGCTGTTTTACGTCAGACAGGGGGAGACCCTTCTCAGTGACTGTTGTGCTGGTTTATATCAGACTGGGTGGGATTGGTGTCAGTGACTGTGGGTGGGTAGTTTTTTATCAGACGGGGGGAGATTGTTGTCAGTGACTGTGGTGCTGGTTTATATCAGACTGGGTGAGATTGTTGTCAATGACTGTGAGTCAGGTTTATATCAGACAAGGGTGATTCATTTTCAGTAACTGGGGCTGGTTAATATCAGACAGGGGGAGATTGGTGTCACTGACTGTGGTTCTGATTTATATCAGACAGGGGGAGATTGGTGTCAGTGACTGTGGGGCTTGTGTATATCAGACAGGGGGAGATTGGTGTCAGAAACTGTGGGACTGGTTTATATCAGATAGAGCAAGACAGGTGGCAGTGACTGTGGGACTGGTTTATATCAGACGGGGGAGATTGGTTTCACTGACTATGGTTCTGGATTGTATCAGACATGGCGAGATAGGTGTCAGTGACTGTGGGGCTGGTTTATATCAGACAAAGGAGATTGGTGTCAGGGGTTGTGGGTATGCCTTATATCAGACAGGCGGAGATTGGTGTCAGTGAGTGTGGGCCTTGTTTATATTCGACACGGTGAGATTGGTGTCATTGACTGTGGTGCTGGTTGATATCAGACAGGAGGATATTGGGGTCAGTGACTGTGGGTCTGGTTTATATCAGACAGGGTGAGATTGGATGTCAGTGACTGTGGGACTGGTTTATATCAGACAGGGGGAGATTGGTGTCAGTGACAGTGGGACTGGTTTATTTCCGACAGGGGGAGATTGGTGTCAGTGACTGTGGGGCTGGTTAATATCAGACAGGGGGAGTTTGGTGTCAGTCACTGTGGGCCCGCTTTATATCAGGCAGGGGGAGATTGGTGTCAGTGACTGTGGGACTGGTTTATATCAGACAGGGGGAGATTGCTGTCAGTGACTGTGGGGCTGGTTTATCTCAGACGGGCGTAGAATTGGTCTCAGTGACTGTGGATCTGGGTTATATCAGACAGGGTATGATTGGCGTCAGTGACTTTGGGACTGGTTTATATCAGACAGGGGGAGATTGGTGTCAGTGACTGTAGAGCTGGTTTATGTCAGACAGGGAGAGATTGGTGTCAGTGACTGTGGTGGTGGTTTATATTAGACAGGGGGAGAATGGTGTCAGTGACTGTGGAGCTGGTTTATATTAGACAGGGGCAGATTGGTGTCAGTGACTGTAGGTCTGGATTATATCAGACAAGGGGAGATTGGTGTCCGTGACTGTGGTGCTGATTTATATCAGACAGGAGGATATTGGTGTCAGTGACTGTGGAGTTGGTTTATATCAGACTGGGGGAGATTGACGTCAGTGACTGTAGAGCTGGTTTATGTCTGACAGAGGGAGATTGGTGTCAGTGATGTGGTGCTGGTTTATATCAGACTGGGTGAGATTGGTGTCAGTGACTGTGGGACTGGTTTGTATCAGACAGGGGGAGATTGGTGTCAGTGACTGTGGTGCTGATTTATATCAGACAGAGGGAGATTGGCTTTCAGTAACTTGGGCTGGTTTGTATCAGGCAGGGGGAGATTGGTGTCACTGACTGTGGGGATGGTTTATATCAGACAGGGGAGAATTGGTGTCACTGAATGTGGGGCTCGTTTATATCAGACAGGGGGCGATTGATGTCAGCGACTGTGGGGCTGGATTATATCAGACAGGGTAAGATTGGTGTCAGTGACTGTGGGACTGGTTTATATCAGACAGGGGGAGATTGGCGTCAGTGATGTGGAGCTGGTTAAAATCTGACAGGGGGAGATTGTTGTCAGTGACTGTGGGGCTGGTTTATATTAGACGGGGAGATTTGTGTCAGTGACTGTTGGGCTGGAATATATCAGACAAGGGGAGCTTGGTGTCAGTGACTGTGGTGCTGGTTTATATCAGACAGAGGGAGATTTGTCTCTGTGACTGTGGGGCTGGTTTATGTCAGACAGGGGGAGATTTGCGTCAGTGACTGTAGAGCTGTTTTACGTCAGACAGGGGGAGACTCTTGTCAGTGACTGTTGTGCTGGTTTATATCAGACTGGGTGGGATTGGTGTCAGTGACTGTGGGTGGGTAGTTTTTTATCAGACGGGGGGAGATTGTTGTCAGTGACTGTGGTGCTGGTTTATATCAGACTGGGTGAGATTGTTGTCAATGACTGTGAGTCTGGTTTATATCAGACAAGGGTGATTCATTTTCAGTAACTGGGGCTGGTTAATATCAGACAGGGGGAGATTGGTGTCACTGACTGTGGTTTTGATTTATATCAGACAGGGGGAGATTGGTGTCAGTGACTGTGGGGCTTGTGTATATCAGACAGGGGGAGATTGGTGTCAGGAACTGTGGGACTGGTTTATATCAGATAGAGCAAGACAGGTGGCAGTGACTGTGGGACTGGTTTATATCAGACGGGGGAGATTGGTTTCACTGACTATGGTTCTGGATTGTATCAGACATGGCAAGACAGGTGTCAGTGACTGTGGGGCTGGTTTATATCAGACAAAGGAGATTGGTGTCAGGGGTTGTGGGTATGCCTTATATCAGACAGGCGGAGATTGGTGTCAGTGAGTGTGGTCCTTGTTTATATTCGACACGGTGAGATTGGTGTCATTGACTGTGGTGCTGGTTGATATCAGACAGGAGGATATTGGGGTCAGTGACTGTGGGTCTGGTTTATATCAGACAGGGTGAGATTGGATGTCAGTGACTGTGGGACTGGTTTATATCAGACAGGGGGAGATTGGTGTCAGTGACAGTGGGACTGGTTTATTTCCGACAGGGGGAGATTGGTGTCAGTGACTGTGGGGCTGGTTAATATCAGACAGGGGGAGTTTGGTGTCAGTCACTGTGGGCCCGCTTTATATCAGGCAGGGGGAGATTGGTGTCAGTGACTGTGGGGCTGGTTTAAATCAGACAGGATGAGATTGGTGTCAGTGACTGTGGGACTGGTTTATATCAGACAGGGGGAGATTGGCGTCAGTGACTGTGGGGCTGGTTTATCTCAGACGGGCGTAGAATTGGTCTCAGTGACTGTGGATCTGGGTTATATCAGACAGGGTATGATTGGCGTCAGTGACTTTGGGACTGGTTTATATCAGACAGGGGGAGATTGGTGTCAGTGACTGTAGAGCTGGTTTATGTCAGACAGGGAGAGATTGGTGTCAGTGACGGTGGTGGTGGTTTATATTAGACAGGGGGAGAATGGTGTCAGTGACTGTGGTGCTGGTTTATATCTGACAGGGGGAGATTGGTGTCAGGGACGGTGGGGCAGGTTTATATTAGACAGGGGCAGATTGGTGTCAGTGACTGTAGGTCTGGATTATATCAGACAAGGGGAGATTGGTGTCAGTGACTGTGGTGCTGATTTATGTCAGACAGGAGGATATTGGTGTCAGTGACTGTGGAGTTGATTTATATCAGACAGGGGGAGATTGACGTCAGTGACTGTAGAGCTGGTTTATGTCTGACAGAGGGAGATTGGTGTCAGTGATGTGGTGCTGGTTTATATCAGACAGGATGAGATTGGTGTCAGTGACTGTGGGACTGGTTTATATCAGACAGGGGGAGATTGGTGTCAGTGACTGTGGTGCTGATTTATATCAGACAGGAGGATATTGGTGTCAGTGACTGTGGAGTTGATTTATATCAGACAGGGGGAGATTGACGTCAGTGACTGTAGAGCTGGTTTATGTCTGACAGAGGGAGATTGGTGTCAGTGACTGTGGGGCTGGTTTATATCCGACAGGGGGAGATTGGTGTCAATGACAGTGGGCCTGATTTATATCAGACAGAGGGAGATTGGCTTTCAGTAACTTGGGCTGGTTTACATCAGACAGGGGGAGATTGGTGTCACTGACTGTGGGGATGGATTATATCAGATAGGGGGAGATTGGTGTCAGTGACTGTGGTTATGGGTTATATCAGACGGGGTGTGATTGGTGTCAGTGACTGTGGGACTGGTTTATATCAGACAGGGGGAGATTGGCGTCAGTGACTGTGGGGCTGGTTTATATCAGACAGGGGAAGGTTGGTGTCAGTGACAGTGGGACTGGTTTATATCAGACAGGGGGAGATCGGTGTCAGTGACTGTGGGGCTGGTTTATATCAGACAGGGTGAGATTGGTGTCAGTGACTGTTGGACTGGTTTATATCAGACGGGGGAGATTGGTGTCAGTGACTGTGGGGCTGGTTTATATCAGACAGTGGGAGTTTGGTTTCAGTGACTTTGTAGCTGGTTTATATCTGACAGGGAGAGAGTGGTGTCAGGAACTGTGGGACTGGTTTATATCAGACAGGTGGTGATTGGTGTCAGTGACTGTGGGACAGGTTTATGTCCGACAGGGGGAGAATGGTGTCAATGACTGTGGTTCTGGTTTCTTTCAGACAGGACAAGATTTGTGTCAGGAACTGTGGGACTGTTTGAAATCCGACAGGGGGAGATTGGTGTCAGTGACTGTGGGGCTGGTTTATATTAGACAGAGGGAGATTGGTGTCAGTGACTGTGGGTCTGGATAATATCTGACATGGGGCAATTAGTTTCACTGACTTTGTTCTGGTTTATATTAGACAGGGGGAGAAGTTTGTCAGTGACTGTGGGGCTGGAGTATATCAGACAGGGTGAGAGTGGTGCCAGTGACTGTGGAGCTGGTTTATATCAGACAGGGGGAGATTGGTGTCAGTGACTGTGGGGCTGGTTTATATTAGACAGGGGGAGATTGGTGGCAGTGACTGTGGGGCTGGTTTATATCAGACCGAGGGAGATTTGTATGAGTGACTGTGGAGAAGGTTTATATCAGACAGGGGGAGATTGGTGTCAGTGTCTGTGGGGCTAGTTTATATCCGACAGGGGGAGATTGGTGTCAGTGACTGTGGAGCTGATTTATATCAGATAGGGAGAGATTGGTGTCAGTGACTGTGGGGCTGGTTTATGTTAGACAGAGGGAGATTGTTGTCAGTGCCTGTGGGTCTGGATAATATCTGACAAGGGATGATTAGTGTCACTGACTTTGGGCTGGTTTATATCAGACAGGGGGAGATGTTTGTCAGTGACTGTGGGTCTGGATTATATCAGACAGGGTGAGAGTGGTGTCAGTGACTGTGGAGCTGGTTTATATCAGACAGGGGGATATTGGTGTCAGTGACTGTTTGGCTGGTTTATATCAGACAGGGTAGTTTGGTATCAGTGACTTTGGAGCTGGTTTATATCTGTCAGGGAGAGAGTGGTGTCAGGAACTGTGGGACTGGTTTATATCCGACAGGTGGTGATTGGTGTCAGTGACAGTGGGACTGGTTTATATCAGACAGGGCGAGATTGGTGTCAGCGACTTTGGGTCTGATTTATATCCGACAGAGGGAGATTGGTGTCAGTAACTGTGGGACTGGTTTATGTCAGACAGGGTGAGATTGGTGTCAGTGACGGTGGGGCTGGTTTGTATTAGACAGGGGCAGATTGGTGTCAGTGACTATAGGTCTGGATTATATCACACAAGGGGAGATTGGTGTCAGTGACTGTGGTGCTGTTTTATATCAGACAGGAGGATATTGGTGTCAGTGAATGTGGAGTTGGTTTATATCAGACAGGGGGGGATTGTCGTCAGTGACTGTAGAGCTGGTTTATGTCTGACAGGGGGAGATTGGTGTCAGTGATGTGGTGCTGGTTTATATCAGACTGGGTGAGATTGGTGTCAGTGACTGTGGGTGTTGTTTATATCAGACATCTGGTGATTGGTGTAAGTGACTGTGGGGCTGGTTTATATCCGACAGGGGGATATTGCTGTCAATGACAGTGGGCCTGATTTATATCAGACAGAGGGAGATTGGCTTTCAGTAACTTGGGCTGGTTTACATCAGACAGGGGGAGATTGGTGTCACTGACTGTGGGGATGGATTATATCAGACAGGGGGAGATTGGTGTCAGTGACTGTGGGACTGGTTTATATCAGACAGGGGAGATTGGCGTCAGTGACTGTAAAGCTGGTTTATATCAGACTGGGTGAGATTTGTGTCAGTGACTGAGCGTGTGGATTATTTCAGACGGGGGGGGAGATTGGTTTCAGTGACTGTGTGTCTGGTTTATATCAGACAGGGGAAGGTTGGTGTCAGTGACTGTGGTACTGGTTTACATCAGACAGGGGGAGGTTGGTGTCAGTGACTGTGGGGCTGGTTTATATCAGACAGGGTGAGATTGGTGTCAGTGACTGTGGGACTCGTTTATATCAGACAGGGGGAGATTGGTGTCAGTGACTGTGGAGCTGGTTTGTATCAGACAGTGGGAGTTTGGTGTCAGCGACTTTGTAGCTGGTTTATATCTGACAGGGAGAGAGTGGTGTCAGGAACTGTGGGACTGGTTTATCTCAGACAGGTGGTGATTGGTGTCAGTGACTTTGGGACTGGTTTATGTCCGACAGGGGGAGATTGGTGTCAATGACTGTGGTTCTGGTTTCTTTCAGACAGGGCAAGATTTGTGTCAGGAACTGTGGGACTGGTTGAAATCCGACAGGGGGAGATTGGTGTCAGTGACTGTGGGGCTGGTTTATATCAGACAGGGTGAGAGTAGTGCCAGTGACTGTGGAGCTGGTTTACATCAGACAGGGGGAGATTGGTGTCAGTGACTGTGGGGCTGGTTTATATTAGACAGAGGGAGATTGTTGTCAGTGACTGTAGGTCTGGATAATATCTGACCTGGGGCAAATAGTGTCACTGACTTTGGGGCTAATTTATATTAGACAGGGGGAGAAGTTTGTCAGTGACTGTGGGGCTGGATTATATCAGACAGGGTGAGAGTAGTGCCAGTGACTGTGGGGCTGGTTTATATTAGACAGGGGGAGATTGGTGGCAGTGACTGTGGGGCTGGTTTATATCAGACAGAGGGAGATTTGTATCAGTGATTGTGGAGCTGGTTTATATGAGACTGGGGGAGATTGGTGTCAGTGACGGTGGGGCTAGTTTATATCCGACAGTGGGAGATTGGTGTCAGTGACTGTGGCGCTGGTTTATATCAGACAGGGGGAGTTTGGTGTCAGTGATTTTGGAGCTGGTTAATATCAGACAGGGAGAGAGTGGTGTCAGGAACTGTGTGACTGGTTTATATCAGACAGGTGGTGATTGGTGTCAGGGTCTGTGGGGCTGGTTTATGTCCGACAGGGGGAGATTGGTGTCAATGACTGTTGGGATGGTTTATATCAGACAGGTGGTGATTGGTTTCAGTGACTGTGGGGCTGGTTTAAATCCGACAGAGGAGATTTGTCTCAGTGACTGTGGTGCTGGTTTATATCAGACTGGCTGATATTGGTGTCAGTGACTGTGGGTGTGGTTTATAACAGACGGGGGGAGATTGTTGTCAGTTACTGTGGTGCTGGTTTGTATCAGACTGGATGAGATTGTTGTCAATGACTGTGGTCTTGTTTATATCAGACAGAGGGAGATTTATTTTCAGTAACTGGGGCTGGTTTATATCAGACTGGGGGAGATTGGTGTCACTGACTGTTGTTCTGGTTTATATCAGACGGGGCAAGTTTGTTGTCAGTGACTGTGGGACTGGTTTATATCAGGCAGGGGGAGATTGGTGTCAGTGACTGTGGGGCTTGTTTATATCAGACAGGGGGAGATTGGTGTAAGTGACTGTGGGGCTGGTTTATATCAGACAGGGGTAGATTGGCGTCAGTGACTGTGGGGTTGGTTTATATCAGACAGGGCAAGATTGTTGTCAGAAACTGTGGGACTGGTTTATATCAGACAGGGTGAGACTGGTGTCAGTGACTGTGGGACTGGTTTATATCAGACAGGGGGAGATAGGTGTCAGTGACTGTGGGGCTGGTTTATATCAGACAGTGGGAGTTTGGTTTCAGTGACTTTGTAGCTGGTTTATATCTGACAGGGAGAGAGTGGTGTCAGGAACTGTGGGACTGGTTTATATCAGACAGGTGGGGATTGGTGTCAGTGACTGTGGGACAGGTTTATGTCCGATAGGGGGAGATTGGTGTCAATGACTGTGGTTCTGGTTTCTTTCAGACAGGACAAGATTTGTGTCAGGAACTGTGGGACTGTTTGAAATCCGACAGGGGGAGATTGGTGTCAGTGACTGTGGGGCTGGTTTATATTAGACAGAGGGAGATTGGTGTCAGTGACTGTGGGTCTGGATAATATCTGACATGGGGCAATTAGTTACACTGACTTTGGTCTGGTTTATATTAGACAGGGGGAGAAGTTTGTCAGTGACTGTGGGGCTGGAGTATATCAGACAGGGTGAGAGTGGTGCCAGTGACTGTGGAGCTGGTTTATATCAGACAGGGGGAGATTGGTGTCAGTGACTGTGGGGCTGGTTTATATTAGACAGGGGGAGATTGGTGGCAGTGACTGTGGGGCTGGTTTATATCAGACCGAGGGAGATTTGTATGAGTGACTGTGGAGAAGGTTTATATCAGACAGGGGGAGATTGGTGTCAGTGTCTGTGGGGCTAGTTTATATCAGATAGGGAGAGATTGGTGTCAGTGACTGTGTGGCTGGTTTATGTCAGACAGAGGGAGATTGTTGTCAGTGCCTGTGGGTCTGGATAATATCTGACAAGGGATGATTAGTGTCACTGACTTTGGGCTGGTTTATATCAGACAGGGGGAGATGTTTGTCAGTGACTGTGGGTCTGGATTATATCAGACAGGGTGAGAGTGGTGTCAGTGACTGTGGAGCTGGTTTATATCAGACAGGGGGATATTGGTGTCAGTGACTGTTTGGCTGGTTTATATCAGACAGGGTAGTTTGGTATCAGTGACTTTGGAGCTGGTTTATATCTGTCAGGGAGAGAGTGGTGTCAGGAACTGTGGGACTGGTTTATATCCGACAGGTGGTGATTGGTGTCAGTGACAGTGGGACTGGTTTATATCAGACAGGGCGAGATTGGTGTCAGCGACTTTGGGTCTGATTTATATCCGACAGAGGGAGATTGGTGTCAGTAACTGTGGGACTGGTTTATGTCAGACAGGGTGAGATTGGTGTCAGTGACGGTGGGGCTGGTTTGTATTAGACAGGGGCAGATTGGTGTCAGTGACTATAGGTCTGGATTATATCACACAAGGGGAGATTGGTGTCAGTGACTGTGGTGCTTTTTTATATCAGACAGGAGGATATTGGTGTCAGTGAATGTGGAGTTGGTTTATATCAGACAGGGGGGGATTGTCGTCAGTGACTGTAGAGCTGGTTTATGTCTGACAGGGGGAGATTGGTGTCAGTGACTGTGGTGCTAGTTTATATCAGACTGGGTGAGATTGGTGTCAGTGACTGTGGGTGTTGTTTATATCAGACATCTGGTGATTGGTGTAAGTGACTGTGGGGCTGGTTTATATCCGACAGGGGGAGATTGGTGTCAATGACAGTGGGCCTGATTTATATCAGACAGAGGGAGATTGGCTTTCAGTAACTTGGGCTGGTTTACATCAGACAGGGGGAGATTGGTGTCACTGACTGTGGGGATGGATTATATCAGATAGGGGGAGATTGGTGTCAGTGACTGTGGGACTGGTTTATATCAGACAGGGGAGATTGGCGTCAGTGACTGTAAAGCTGGTTTATATCAGACTGGGTGAGATTGGTGTAAGTGACTGTGGGGCTGGTTTATATCAGACAGGGCAAGTTTGTTGTCAGTGACTGTGGGACTGGTTTATATCAGGCAGGGGGAGATTGGTGTCAGTGACTGTGGGGCTTGTTTATATCAGACAGGGGGAGATTGGTGTAAGTGACTGTGGGGCTGGTTTATTTCAGACAGGGGTAGATTGGCGTCAGTGACTGTGGGGTTGGTTTATATCAGACAGGGCAAGATTGTTGTCAGAAACTGTGGGACTGGTTTATATCAGACAGGGTGAGACTGGTGTCAGTGACTGTGGGACTGGTTTATATAAGACAGGGAGAGATTGGTGTCAGGGGTTGTGGGTATGGCTTATATCAGACAGGGGGAGATTGGTGTCAGTGTCTGTGGGGCTGGTTTATATCAGACAGGGGGAGATTGGTGTCAGTGACTGTGGGGCTGGTTTATATCAGATAGCGAGAGATTGTTGTCAGTGACTGTGGGGCTGGTTTATATTAGACAGAGGGAGATTGTTGTCAGTGACTGTGGGTCTGGATAATATCTGACAAGGGGAGATTAGTGTCACTGACTTTGGGGCTGGTTTATATCAGACAGTGGGAGAAGTTTGTCAGTGACTGTGGGGCTGGTTTATATCAGACAGGAGGATATTGGTGTCAGTGACTGTTGAGTTGGTTAATATCAGACCGGGAGAGATTGGTGTCAGTGACTGTAGAGCTGGTATATGTCTGACAGGGGGAGATTGGTGTCAGTGACTGTGGTGCTGGTTTATATCAGACTGGGTGAGATTGGTGTCAGTGACTGTGGGTTTTGTTTATATCAGACATCTGGTGATTTGTGTAAATGACTGTGGGGTTGGTTTATATCAGACAGGGGGAGATTGGTGTCACTGACTGTGGGGATGGGTTATATCAGACAGGGTGTGATTGGTGTCAGTGACTGTGGGACTGGTTTTTATCAGACAGGGGGAGTTTGGCGTCAGTGACTGTAAAGCTGGTTTATATCAGACTGGGTGAGATTGGTGTCAGTGACTGAGCGTGTGGATTATTTCAGACGGGGGGGAGATTGGTTTCAGTGACTGTGTGTCTGGTTTATATCAGACAGGGGAAGGTTGGTGTCAGTGACTGTGGTACTGGTTTACATCAGACAGGGTGAGATTGGTGTCAGTGACTGTGGCGCTGGTTTATATCAGAAAGGGTGAGATTGGTGTCAGTGACTGTGGGACTGGTTTATATCAGACAGGGTGAGATTGGTGTCAGTGACTGTGGCGCTGGTTTATATCAGAAAGGGTGAGATTGGTGTCAGTGACTGTGGGACTGGTTTATATCAGACAGGGTGAGATTGGTGTCAGTGACTGTGGGACTGGTTTATATCAGACAGGGTGAGATTGGTGTCAGTGACTGTGGCGCTGGTTATATCAGAAAGGGTGAGATTGGTGTCAGTGACTGTGGTACTGGTTTACATCAGACAGGGGGAGATTGGTGTCAGTGACTGTGGCGCTGGTTTATATCAGAAAGGGTGAGATTGGTGTCAGTGACTGTGGGGCTGGCTTATATCAGACAGTGGGAGTTTGGTTTCAGTGACTTTGTAGCTGGTTTATATCTGACAGGGAGAGAGTGGTGTCAGGAACTGTGGGACTGGTTTATATCAGACAGGTAGTGATTGGTGTCAGTGACTGTGGGACTGGTTTACGTCCGACAGGGGAGATTGGTGTCAATGACTGTGGTTCTGGTTTCTTTCAGACAGGACAAGATTTGTGTCAGGAACTGTGGGCCTTTTTGAAATCCGACAGGGGGAGATTGGTGTCAGTGACTATGGTTCTGGTTTATATCAGCCAGGGCAAGGTTGTTGTCAGAAACTGTGGGACTGGTTTATATCAGACAGGGTGAGACTGGTGTCAGTGACTGTGGGTCTGGTTTATATAAGACAGGGGGAGATTGGTGTCAGGGGTTGTGGGTATGGCTTATATCAGACAGGGGGAGATTGGTGTCAGTGTCTGTGGGGCTGGTTTATATTAGACTGCGGGAGATTGGTGTCAGTGACTGTGGGTCTGGAATATATCAGACAGGGGGAGATTGGTGTCAGTGACAGTGGTGCTGGTTTATATCAGACAGAGGGAGATTTGTGTCAGTGACTGTGGAGCTGGTTTATATCAGACAGTAGGATATTGGTGTCCATGAGTGTGGGGCTGGTTTATATCAGACAGAGGGATATTTGTATCAGTGACTGTGGAGCTGGTTTATATCAGACGGGGAGATTGGTGTCTTTGACTGTGGCGCTGGTTTATATCAGACAGGGGGAGAAGTTTGTCAGTGACTGTGGGGCTGTATTATATCAGACAGGGTGAGAGTGGTGTCAGTCACTGTGGAGCTGGTTTATATCAGACAGGGGTAGATTGGCGTCAGTGACTGTGGGGTTGGTTTATATCAGACAGGGCAAGATTGTTGTCAGAAACTGTGGGACTGGTTTATATCAGACAGGGTGAGACTGGTGTCAGTGACTGTGGGTCTG
Organism: Chiloscyllium punctatum; assembly: GCF_047496795.1. NCBI lineage: Eukaryota > Metazoa > Chordata > Chondrichthyes > Orectolobiformes > Hemiscylliidae > Chiloscyllium > Chiloscyllium punctatum. The sequence continues at coordinate 103,534,436 of NC_092750.1, read as the reverse complement.
GTTTATATAAGACAGGGGGAGATTGGTGTCAGGGGTTGTGGGTATGGCTTATATCAGACAGGGGGAGATTGGTGTCAGTGTCTGTGGGGCTGGTTTATATTAGACTGCGGGAGATTGGTGTCAGTGACTGTGGGTCTGGAATATATCAGACAGGGGGAGATTGGTGTCAGTGACAGTGGTGCTGGTTTATATCAGACAGAGGGAGATTTGTGTCAGTGACTGTGGAGCTGGTTTATATCAGACAGTAGGATATTGGTGTCCGTGAGTGTGGGGCTGGTTTATATCAGACAGAGGGATATTTGTATCAGTGACTGTGGAGCTGGTTTATATCAGACGGGGAGATTGGTGTCTTTGACTGTGGCGCTGGTTTATATCAGACAGGGGGAGAAGTTTGTCAGTGACTGTGGGGCTGTATTATATCAGACAGGGTGAGAGTGGTGTCAGTCACTGTGGAGCTGGTTTATATCAGACAGGGGGAGATTGGCGTCAGTGACTGTGGGGCTGGTTTATATTAGACAGAGGGAGATTGTTGTCAGTGACTGTCGGTCTGGATAATATCTGACATGGGGCAATTAGGTTCACTGACTGTGGGGCTGGATTATATCAGACAGGGTGAGAGTGGTGCCAGTGATTGTGGAGCTGGTTTATATCAGACAGGGGGAGTTTGGTTTCAGTGACTTTGTAGCTGGTTTATATCTGACAGGGAGAGAGTGGTGTCAGGAACTGTGGGACTGGTTTATATCAGACAGGTGGTGATTGGTGTCAGAGACTGTGGGACTGGTTTATGTCCGACAGGGGGAGATTGGTGTCAATGACTGTGGTTCTGGTTTCTTTCAGGCAGGACAAGATTTGTGTCAGGAACTGTGGGACTGTTTGAAATCCGACCGGGGGAGATTGGTGTCAGTCACTGTGGGGCCTATTTATCTCAGACAGGGGGAGATTGGTGTCAGTGACTGTGGTTCTGGTTTATATCAGACAGGGCAAGTTTGTTGTCAGAAACTGTGGGACTGGTTTATATCAGACAGGGTGAGACTGGTGTCAGTGACTGTGGGACTGGTTTATATAAGACAGGGGGAGATTGGTGTCAGGGGTTGTGGGTATGGCTTATATCAGACAGGGGGAGATTGGTGTCAGTGACTGTGGGGCTGGTTTATATTAGGCAGGGGGAGATTTGTGTCAGTGACTGTGGAGCTGGTTTATATCAGACAGTAGCATATTGGTGTCCGTGACTGTGGGGCTGGTTTATATCAGACAGAGGGATATTTGTATCAGTGACAGTGGAGCTGGTTTCTATCAGACGGGGAGATCGGTGTCTTTGACTGTGGCGCTGGTTTATATCAGACAGGGGGAGATTGGTGTCAGTGACTGTGGGTCTGGATAATATCTGACAAGGGGAGATTAGTGTCACTGACTTTCGGGCTGGTTTATATCAGACAGGGGGAGAAGTTTGTCAGTGACTGTGGGGCTGGGTTATATCAGACAGGGTGAGAGTGGTGTCAGTGACTGTGGAGCTGGTTTATATCAGACAGGGGGAGATTGGCGTCAGTGACTGTGGGTCTGGAATATATCAGATAGAGGGAAATTGGTGTCAGTGACTGTGGGGCTGGTTTATATTAGACAGAGGGAGATTGTTGTCAGTGACTGTCGGTCTGGATAATATCTGACATGGGGCAATTAGGTTCACTGACTTTGGGGCTGGTCTATATTAGACAGGGGGAGAAGTTTGTTAGTGACTGTGGGGCTGGATTATATCAGACAGGGTGAGAGTGGTGCCAGTGACTGTGGAGCTGGTTTATATCAGACAGGGGGAGATTGGTGTCAGTGACTGTGAGGCTGATTTATATCAGATAGGGAGAGCCTGGTGTCAGTGACTGTGGGGCTGGTTTATATTAGACAGAGGGAGATTGTTGTCAGTGACTGTGGGTCTGGATAATATCTGACAAGGGGAGATTAGTGTCACTGACTTTGGGGCTGGTTTATATCAGACAGGGGGAGATTGGCGTCAGTAACTGTGTGTCTGGAATATATCAGATAAGGAAAGATTGATGTCAGTGACTGTGGTACTGGTTTATATCAGACAGGAGGATATTGGTGTCAGTGACTGAGGGGCTGGATTATATCAGACAGAGGGAGATTTGTTTCACTGACTATAGTTCTGGTTTATATCAGACATGGCGAGATAGGTGTCAGTGACTGTGGGGCTTGTTTATATTAGACCGGGGATATTGGTGTCAGTGGCTGTGGGTATGGCTTATATTAGACTGGGGGAGATTGGTGTCAGTGTCTGTGGGGCTGATTTATATCAAACAGGGGGAGATTGGTGTCAGTGACTGTGGGTCTGGAATTTATCAGACAAAAAAAGATTGGTGTCAGTGACTGTGGTGCTGGTTTATATCAGACAGGGGAGGATTGCTGTCAGTGACTGTTGGTCTGGATTTTATCAGAGAAGGGGTGATTGGTGTCAGTGAGTGTGGGTGTGGTTTATATTAGACAGAGTGAGATTAGTGTCAGTGACTGAGAGTCTGGATAATATCAGTAAAGGGGAGATTGGTGTCAGTGACTGTGGTGCTGGTTTATATCTGACAGGAGGATATTGGTGTCAGTGACTGTGGGTCTGGTTTATATCAGACTGGGGGAGATTGGTGTCACTGACTGAGGTTCTGGTTTATATCAGACAGGGCAAGATTGGTGTCAGTGACTGTGTGACTGGTTTATGTCAGAGAGGGGGAGCTTGGTGTCAGTGACTTTGGGGCGGATTTATGTCCGACAGGGGGAGATTGGTGTCAGTGACTGTGTATCTGGTTTATATCAGACAGGGGGAGATTGGCTTCACTAACTGTCAAGCTGGTTTATATCATACTGGGTGAGATTGTTGTCAGTGACTGTGGTGCTGGTTTATCTCAGACACGGGGAGATTGGTGTCAGTGACTGTGGGACTGGTTTATGTCGGACAGGGGGAGATTGGTGTCAATGACTGTGGTTCTGGTTTCTTTGAGACAGGACAAGATTTGTGTCAGGAACTGTGGGACTGTTTGAAATCCGACAGGGGGAGATTGGTGTCAGTGACTGTGGGGCTGATTATATCAGATAGTGGGAAATTGGTGTCAGTGACTGTGGGGCTGGTTTATATTAGACAGAGGGAGATTGTTGTCAGTGACTGTCGGTCTGGATAATATCTGACATGGTGCAATGAGGTTCACTGACTTTGGGGCTGGTTTATATTAGACAGGGGGAGAAGTTTGTTAGTGACTGTGGGGCTGGATTATATCAGACAGGGTGAGAGTGGTGCCAGTGACTGTGGAGCTGGTTTATATCAGACAGGGGGAGATTGGTGTCAGTGACTGTGAGGCTGATTTGTATCAGATAGGGAGAGCTTGGTGTCAGTGACTGTGGGGCTGGTTTATATTAGACAGAGGGAGATTGTTGTCAGTGACTGTCGGTCTGGATTATATCAGACAAGGGGAGATTGGTGTCAGTGACTGTGGTGCTGATTTGTATCAGACAGGAGGATATTGGTGTCAGTGACTGTGGAGTTGGTTTATATCAGACAGGGGGAGATTGACGTCAGTGACTGTAGAGCTGGTTTATGTCTGACAGGGGGAGATTGGTGTCAGTGATGTGGTGCTGGTTTATATCAGACTGGGTGAGATTGGTGTCAGAGACTGTGGGTGTTGTTTATATCAGACAACTGGTGATTGGTGTAAGTGACTGCGGGGCTGGTTTATATCCGACAGGGGGAGATTGGTGTCAATGACAGTGGGCCTGATTTATATCAGACAGAGGGAGATTGGCTTTCAGTAACTTGGGTTGGTTTATATCAGGCAGGTGGAGATTGTTGTCAGTGACCTTAGGACTGGTTTATATCAGACAGGGGGGATTGGTGTCACTGACTGTGGGGCTGGTTTATATCAGACAGGGAGAGATTGGTGTCAGTGACTGTCGGGCTGGTGTTTATCAGACAGTGGGTGTTTGGTGTCAGTGACTTTGTAGCTGGTTTATATCTGACAGGGAGAGAGTGGAGTCAAGAACTGTGGGACTGGTTTATATCAGACAGGGTGAGAGTAGTGCCAGTGACTGTGGAGCTGGTTTATATCAGACAGGGCAAGGTTGTTGTCAGAAACTGTGGGACTGGTTTATATCAGACAGGGTGAGACTGGTGTCAGTGACTGTGGGACTGGTTTATATATGACAGGGGGAGATTGGTGTCAGGGGTTGTGGGTATGGCTTATATCAGACAGTGGGAGATTGGTGTCAGTGTCTGTGGGGCTGGTTTATATTAGACTGCGGGAGATTGGTGTCAGTGACTGTGGGTCTGGAATATATCAGACAGGGGGTGATTGGTGTCAGTGACTGAGGGACTGGTTTATATCAGACAGGGGGAAATTGGTGTCAGTGACTGTGGGGCTGGTTTATATTAGACAGGGGGAGATTGAAGTCAGTGACTGTGGTGCTGGTTTCTATCAGCCAGAGGGAGATTTGTGTCAGTGTCTGTCGAGCTGGTTTATATCAGATAGTAGGATATTGGTGTCCGTGACTGTGGGGCTAGTTTATATCAGACAGAGGGAGATTTGTGTCAGTGACGGTGGAGCTGGTTTATATCAGACAGTAGGATATTGGTGTCAGTGACTGTGGGGCTGGTTTATATCAGACAGAGGGATATTTGTATCAGTGACTGTGGAGCTGGTTTATATCAGGCGGGGAGATTGGTGTCTGTGACTGTGGCGCTGGTTTATATCAGACAGAGGGAGATTGTTGTCAGTGACAGTGGGTCTGGAAAATATCTGACAAGGGGAGATTAGTGTCACTGACTTTGGGGCTGGTTTATATCAGACAGGGGGAGATGTTTGTCAGTGACTGTGGGGCTGGATTATATCAGACAGGGTGAGAGTGGTGTCAGTGACTGCGGAGCTGGTTTATATCAGACAGGGGGAGATTGGCGTCAGTGACTGTGGGTCTGGAATATATCAGATAAGGGAAGATTGGTGTCAGTGACTGTGGTACTGGTTTATATCAGACAGGAGGATATTGGTGTCAGTGACTGAGGGGCTGGTTTATATCAGACAGAGGGTGATTGGTTTCACTGACTATAGTTCTGGTTTATATCAGAAATGGCGAGATAGGTGTCAGTGACTGTGGGGCTTGTTTATATTAGACCAGGGGAGATTGGTGTCCGTGGCTGTGGGTATGTCTTATATTAGACTGGGGGAGATTGGTGTCAGTGACTGTGGGGCTGATTTATATCAGACAGGGGGAGATTGGTGTCAGTGACCGTGGGTCTGGAATTTATCAGACAAGAGAAGATTGGTGTCAGTGACTGTGGTTCTGGTTTATGTCAGACAGGAGGATATTGGTGTCAGTGACTGTGGAGCTGGTTTATATCAGACAGGGGGAGATTGCTGTCAGTGACTGTTGGTCTGGATTTTATCAGAGAAGGGGTGATTGGTGTCAGTGAGTGTGGGTGTGGTTTATATTAGACAGAGTGAGTTTAGTGTCAGTGACTGAGAGTCTGGATAATATCAGTAAAGGGGAGATTGGTGTCAGTGACTGTGGTGCTGGTTTATATCTGACAGGAGGATATTGGTGTCAGTGACTGTGGGTCTGGTTTATATCAGACTGGGGGAGATTGGTGTCAGTGACTGAGGTTCTGGTTTATATCAGACAGGGCAAGATTGGTGTCAGTGACTGTGTGACTGGTTTATGTCAGACAGGGGAGCTTGGTGTCAGTGACTTTGGGGCTGATTTATGTCCGACAGGGGGAGATTGTTGTAAGTGACTGTGTATCTGGTTTATATCAGACAGGGTGAGATTGTTGTCAATGACTGTGGTGCTGGTTTATATCAGACAGGGGGAGATTGGTTTTCAGTAACTGGGGCTGGTCATTATCAGACTGGGGGAGATTGGTGTCACTCACTGTGGTTCTGGTTTATATCAGACAGGGCAAGATTGGTGTCAGTGACTGTGGGACTGGTTTATATCAGACAGGGCGAGATTTGTGTCAGCGACTTTGGGTCTGATTTATATCCGACAGAGGGAGATTGGTGTCAGTGACTGTGGGTCTTGATTACATCAGACAAGGGGAGATTGGTGTCAGTGACTGTGGTGCTGGTTTATATCAGACAGGAGGATATTGGTGTCAGTGACTGTGGAGTTGGTTTATATCAGACTGGGGGAGATTGGCTTCAGTGACTGTGAAGCTGGTTTATTTCAGACTGGGTGACATTGTTGTCAATGACTCTGGGTCTTCTTTATATCAGACCAGGGGAGATTGGTGTCAGGGGCTGTGGGTATGGCTTATATCAGACAGGGGGAGATTGGTGTCAGTGACTGTGGGGCTGGTTTATATTGGACAGGGGGAGATTGGGGTCAGTGACAGTGGGTCTGGATTATATCTGACAAGGGGAGATTGGTGTCAGTGACTGTGGAGTTGGTTTTATATATTTTTCTATTTTCAAAATATACTTTATTCATGTAAATAAATCTTTGGTAGTTGTACAATTTTCCATGTCGTTCATAGTTATATACATTGCATGTCTTAACATTACAACGAGCAAATTGAATTAATCTAATTCGCAGTTATCCTATTAACAGTTACCTGTATTAACTGTCCAGTCTCTTGGTATTTGGCTGTGGCTTCAGCGGAACCCACCTACTGAGTGGGTGCCCTGTTATATGAAAGCAAATGAAACTTCTTTAACCCCCAGTTTATGGGGTTACCATTGTCCATTTGACTCTCCTGTCTCTGGGGTGGCTGTGTACATCCCCAAGGTAAGCACGAACTGATGGACCTTCGCTGGGCTGAGATAGCTATCCAGCTTCTCACTGGGGTCATTTACCCGCTCTGGTGTCATTGAGCCTGGGTGAGCGTCCTCACTGTCCAGTTCTGTGTCTGACAATTGGACTGTCAGAGGATCACAGCTCTCGGTTGCCTGTATTTGTGGGGCAGTGGGTACCTCCTGGTTCTCACTGGGTGCAGGGTGGACTTCGGGGGGTCCGTTGTTTCCTGGTTGGGAGGAAATGCCCTCCTCTTTACCGACAGCGCTCTGTCTCTTCTTCTGGTGGTGATGGCCTTCTGTGCGTCCATCTTCCCCCTCCGAAGAGCTGACTGTTCCTCCCTCGTGCAGCTGTCTTTTCCCCCTTTGCTGGGAGGCTTTGGGGGCCTGGCAAGATTTCCTCTTCCTGTTTTTAACAGGTATCAACTCCTCCGCCTGCTTGATTACCTCCTCCTTCTCCATTTCTTCCATCTGCCCGTCTAGAGCTAGGATCAGCTGCTGTGTCTCCCCGCTGGCTGCCGCCTCCTCCACTCCGGCCTGTTCTTTTTTCTGGGTGCCACCAGACTCCGTTTCCTTGCTCTCCGGGTGGATCTTACTGGTCTTTGGCGGTCCACGGCTCACATCGCCACCTCCAGCCATCTGTGCGTAAGTGGGGCCCCCACGTCTTGGGCAGGTCTTGTACATGTGGCCCAGCTCTCCGCACAGGTTGCAGCTCTTTTCTTCCTGGCAGTCCTTAGTCAAGTGACCCTCCTGTTTGCAGTTCCTGCAGTTGGTCACTTTGCAATCCGCCGCCACGTGTCCCGACTTCCCGCAGGTTTGGCACACTTTCGGCTGCTCTGTATATGTCAGGTAGTCTCTGCTCCCTCCAATTGCGAAGCTCGAGGGTGGGTGGCGGATGTTCCCACTATCATCGGCCCTCAGAGTTACCCTGACCTGCCGCTTACTGGTCCAGATCCAAAAGGGGTCGATCACATCAGTGTCTTCTTCCTCAACTTGGGCGCACCTTCCCAGAAAGGTCAGGACATCAGCTGCTGGAACGTAAGGGTTGTACATATGGATTGTAACAACCCGATTCCTCTGTGCAGAAAGCACACACAATGGGGTTGCTGACAAGATGGCAAGATTGTGGGACTGGTTTATATCAGACAGGGGGAGATTCGCGTCTGTGACTGTACAGCTGGTTTATGTCAGACAGGGGGAGATTGGTGTCAGTGTCTGTGGAGCTGGTTTATACCAGACAGGAGGATATTGGTGTCAGTGACAGAGGGGCTGGTTTATATCAGACAGAGGGAGATTGGTTTCACTGACTATGGTTCTGGTTTATATCAGATACGGCGAGATAGGTGTCAATGACTGTGGGGCTTGTTTATGTTAGACCAGGGGAGATTGGTGTCAGTGGCTGTGGGTATGGCTTATGTCAGACAGGGGGAGATTGGTGTCAGTGTCTGTGGGGCTGATTTATATCAGACAGGGGGATATTAGTGTCAGGGTCTGTGGGTCCGGTTAATATAAGGCATGGGGAGATTGGTGTCAGGGACTTTGGGTGTGGTTTATATCAGACAAGGGGAGATTGGTGTCAGGGGCTGTGGGTATGGTTTATATCAGACATGGGGAGATTGGTCTCAATACCTGTGGGTGTGGTTTATATCTGACAAGGGGAGATTGGTGTCAGTGACTGTGGGGCTGGTTTATATCAGATAGGGGGAGATTGGTGTCCGTGACTGTGACACTGGTTTATATCAGACAAGGGGAGATTGGTGTCAGGGACTGTGGGTCCGGTTTATATCAGACGGGGGAGATTGGGGCTGGTTAATATCAAACAAGGGGAGATTAGACTTAGGGACTGTCGGTCTGGTTTATATCAGACAGGGTGAGATCGGTGTCAGGGAATATGGGGCCGGATCATATCAGACTGGAGGAAAATGTTGTCACTGTCTGTGGGGCAGGGTGAAATCAGACATGGGGAGATTTGTGCCTGTGGGATGGTTTATATTCGACAGGGGGCGATTGGTGTCAGTGAGTGAGGGGCTGGTTTATATCAGACAGGAGGAGTTTGCTGTCACTGACTCTGGTGAGGACGTTATAAAGCCAGAAAGGGATCAGTTCCATGTTTTAATTCTCTTTCCATGCATACTGGGCACTCAAGAGTTAAACATTCCACTGTGAAACAGACTCACTCCAGTATCAATTCCAGAATAGACCGAACATCTCAGTCGGATAACTGAATCTTCGAGAAGGAATCCATTGCAGCCACACATGTGGATTCCTCTACAGCCTCAGGTCAAGGGATTTGTCCTCCCCAGCCAAGATTGGTAGCCTTGGCCCCAACCCTGTTAAACTGCCTCCTGCTCCCATTATCTTGCTTTCTCTCCGTATTAGCATTGGGCTGTGAATTCCCAATTGAAAACAGGCAAAACCCTTCAGTTTGAATCTCTTCCCATTGACACATGATCATGAAGAATACGATAATCAGACTCTGTAATCCATTCACTCATTATCGCAGGACATCGACATTCACCGGGCCTTAAGCAATGTAACGACAATCAACCATGTGGCTGAGAGACCTTTTGTATTATTCCCATAAAAAGTACTGCCTTTGTGTGTAGAGCAGAGATTAGTGGAGAAGTGTCACCACAAGTAGACACACGACTCCTTTCGGGGACATTGAGAATCTCACGCTGCACTCCGATAATAAAGTATCTGCTGTTGTACTGAAACTTGTGTTGTCTGGATGTGTGGAACAAAATATACATTAACAGCCTCACAATTCTATATTTGAGTTTTAATTTTCAATCAGGAAGTGTCTGCTTTGCCTTCCCATATCTCACACCCCATCAGATTTCACCTCTACAGCCTCAGATCCTCTCTGTAACCACAAATAAACGCTGAGTGCTGAAGAAATGTAGCAGGTCCAGAAGCATCTGCAGAGAGTGAGAACAGAGTTCAAATTCAGGTCTGACAGTGTGTCAGAATAAATCCCAATCTTGTGGCACTTCCACATTGACAATTGTTAGTGCCAACACCTCAATGAAAGTCTCTTCATTGTCCTTTTTTTTCGAATCGCAGCAGACTACAGTGCAGAACAAGTCCCTTCAACCCATTGATTCTGTACCAGTCAAAAACCACCTTCAAACTATGGTAACTTCATTTCTCAGCCCTCAGCCCATCACCTTGTATAAGGTAAAAACAAGGACTGCAGATGCTGGAAACCAGAGTCTAGATTAGTGTGGTGCTGGAAAAGCCCAGCAACTCAGGCAGCATCCGAGGAGCAGGAATATTGACGTTTCGGGCAAGCAGTACAGACTACAGATTCAAAAACACCAGCAAAGGTTCTCCTTCAAGACCCATCACCTTGTATGTCTTGGCATTGCAAGTGCACTTCTGAATACTTCTTCAATGATTTGAGAGCTTCAGTCTGCAATACACTTCCGGCATTGAATTCAGTTTCTCACCACCCTCTGGGTGAAGGCCTTTTTCCTTCATTACACAGACCATGAGTATAGGAGTTAGGACATCATGTTGAGGTTGTACAGGCCTCTTCTGGAATACCGTGTCCACTTCTGGTCTCCCTGTTAGAGGAGGGGTATTGTTAATCTGTTCAGAAAATATTTACAAGATGTTGCCAGGACTGGAGGGTTTGAGATATATGGAAAGGAGCTTGAAGGTTTTGGGGTGACCTTACAGAGGTTTTCAATATAATAAGGGTCATATATAAGGTGAAGGTCAGATGTGTTTTCCCTCGGGTGATAGAGTTCAGGGCTTGTATATGAAGAGGAAGGGATTAGAGGGATATGGACCAAGTACTGGTAAATGGGACTAGGGTAAGTTAGGATATCCGGTCAGCACGAGTTGGGTCGAAGGATCTGTTTCTGTGCTGTACGTCTCTATTACTCGATGACATGGTTGAGATGTATAAAATAATGAGAGGTGTTCATAAGGTGGATAGTGAGGCAATTTTCCCCTTGGACTAGGGAGCTTATTCCCCCCCCTAGACTTCAGGACTAGGGAACATATTTTTAAAGTGAGAGGAGAAAGATTTAAAAGGGAAATGAGGGACAACTTTTTTTTCTCCACAGAGAGTGGTTCATGTGTGAATGAACTTCCAGAGGAATTAATGGATGCAGGTACAGTTCCAATGTTTAAAAGAGATTTGGATAAACGGGAAAGAATTGGAGGGATATGGGTCAGGAGCAGGTGGTGGGATTATGATTAGCATTTGACTTGGGGGGAACCAAAAGGTCTGTTTCCGTGTTGTATGACTTTATCACTGACATTCCCTTTAAGTCTCCTGCCCCTTACCTTAAATATCTGCACTTCCTTCCAGTCTTTACAGCATTTGTCTTAACTGGTTCCTTCATCAAGGGGAATATTTCCTTACTGTCTACCCAATCAACACCTCTCATTATTTTATACATCTCAATGATGTCATAGAGTCAAACAGATGTACAACAAACAAACAGATCCTTCAGCCCAACTCGTCCATACCGACCAGATATCCGAAATTAACCTAGTCCCATTTACCAACACTTGGCCCTCTAATCCCTTCCAATTCAAGTTAAAAAACACACAACACCAGGTTATAGTCCAACTGGTTTATTTGGAACCACTAACTTGCGGAATGCTGCTCCTTCATCAGGTGGTGGTGGAGTTTTCTAATACCCCTCCCGATACCTTTTATATGTTACTAGCCACGTACTGGCCTGCACTTCCTCTTGCATACACGCACTACCTGTTGCATGAAAAAGTTGGCCCTTAGGACCTTGTAAATCTTTCCGCTCTCACCCTAAACCTATGCCGTCTAGTTCTGGACAACCACACCCCAGGGAAAAGACCTTGTCTATTTACCCTATCCATGTCTCCATGAGTTTATAAACGTCTGGATGGTCACTCCTCAGCCTCCAACACTCCAGGGAAAACATCTCCAGCCTATTCAGCCTCTCCCTGTAGTTCAAACCCTCCAACCCTGGCAACATCCTTGTCAATTTTTTTTTAACCCTTTCAAATTTCACAACATCCTTTCTGCAGGAATCAGAGCAGAATTGCACACAATACTCCAAAGGTGGCATAACCAATGTCCTGTACAGCCACAACATGACTTCCAAACTCATTTACTCAATACTCTGACCAATAAGGGAAAGCATACAAAAAGCCTTCTCCACTATCCTATCTACCTGTGACTCCCCTCTCAATCTCTCTGGTCTAAGGAAAATGACCCAATCTTTCCAGTCTCTCTGCATAACTGAAACTCTCCAGCTCAGACAACATCCTTCCAAGTCTCGAGTGCTCGCATATCCCTCCTTAAATGTGGATTCCAGAAATGCAGACAACAAGCTAGCTGTCCCCTAGCCAATGCTTTCGACAGTTCTGACAGAACTTCCCAGCTCAAACTCTGTGCTTAACAAGGAAAGGCGAGTTTTTCACCTGTCCCGGTGTTTAAGTGACTGGTGGACAGGCACAACAAGATCCCTCTGATCTTCAGTGCTTCCCAGGGCCCTATAGTTCATCATGTATTCCCTTACCATGTTTGTCCCCCTATTGTCTAATTCTATCTTCCTCACTGTTTGCCAGCACATTAGTTTTCATATCATCCGTGAACTCACTGATCAATCCTCCAACGTTCAAGTGAAAGTTATTTCAATAAACCTAGAAACTGCGAGGACCCAATACTGGCCTCTGCAAGATCCCACTGGGCACAAGCTTCCAGTTACAGAAGCACATCTCAATCATCACCCTCTGCTTCCTGCCACTCAGCCCATTGTGGATCCAATTTGCCAAATTTCCTTGGGTGCCATAGGCTCTTGTCTTTGCCATCAGTGTCTCATGCAGGACCTTATCAAAAGCCCCACTGAATTCCAAGCAGGCTACACCAAATGCATTGCTGTCACCTACACATCTGGCCACCTCTTTGATAAATTCAATCAGGTTGGTCAGATATGACCTTCCTTTAATAAAACCACACCTACTGTTTTTGATTAACCCCTGCCTGCTCCAAGTGCAGAAACATTCTGTCCCTAAGTATTCATTCCAACAGTTTCCCCACCGTCAGACTGATTGGCCTGTATATTTCTGGTTTCGCACTCCTTCCTTCTTGACGACCTTGTCACACTGGCTGTTTTTAATTGATGTCTGCAGCCAAGTGTTAGTTCTCTTGTACAGCTTGGGGAAGGTAGAAATGGACAGTAGCAGCGTGTTTACCTCTGAGTTAGGAGATCCAGGTTCAAGTCCCACCTGGTCCAGAGGCATATCTTACCATCACTGAGCAGGTTGGTTGAGAAACTATCTCCAAGGTGTTTTTGATCTACCTGGAATTGTTTCCTCCTCTCCTGAAATGACTTAGTTAATGCTGAATAGACATTCCAACAATACCTCTGCACCTGAATGGCACTATCTCTTCTCAAAAAATGTTGCTTGTTCCTTCCATCCCAACCTCTTTTGGGAGCTTTCCAGCATTCACTTTACCCCAGTTAAGTGAGTTTTTCAGCTTTTAAAAACTTTCACATTTGTGTCTTTGCCAGTTTTTTGAAAATCAAGGACCAATCAACCTGAAATAACAGCAGGATTTTATTTTCTTGGATACACAATATAACCTTACACACACGAAGTTTTGATGGAGAGATGATTTCTCCCAGGACTGAAACCTGATCTCAGATGATGACCTCTGCAGGGAGATAGACATTAACTGCAAATGACTTCTTGGATCTTCCTGTGCAGCATCCCTTCCATCGACAGCATTGGTCTGTTTGGGTGCCTGCTTTTCTAAACCGTGTCCAAGCAGCAAGTGATGACAGATTCATAACAGTTTTCCTCCAATCCATGTTTAAGGCATGTGTTTGTGTTATTTTTCACTGAGTGTTGATCTAATCTTCTAAACTGGGGAGTGACTTCCATCTCAGATGACCAAACCAGCGTGCATTGGGGACCCTGAGGAAATGATCAGGTAAGTGTTTCTGTACCATTCCACCTTCTGCACCCTATACCGCCAGATAGTGCTCCCTAGTACCTCAGAAAGCATCTCCTCAGTATGTTTATCCCCAAAGAACCTCGACAAAACATTCATGCCCTCAACACCTCAGAAAGCAAATCTGTTACCCCCTTGGACCGTGTTCATCCCCAAACCTGTTCTCACTGTGATGACCCACAGCCACCCCCAAGATTGGAGCCCAGGGCCCAGAACATTATTTGAGTCTCTGGATTGATCATAGAATGTGGAAGCAGGCCATCCGGCTTATCAGGTTCACATTGACCCTCAGCAGAGCAGCCCATTCCCCATCCCCCCATCCCCCCACCCATCCCTGGATCCTTTCATTTCCTCTGGCTAGCCCACCTAGCCTGCACAGCCTTGGACAGTGGGATGGAACTGGAGCACCTGGAGGCTGACATGGGGAGAATGTGCCAACTCCACACAGACAGTCGCCCGAGGCTGGAATCGAACCCGGGTGGGGTGAGGCAACACTGAGCCCCCGTGACAATCACACCATCTCCTCCCCGTTTATGACCGTTTGATGTTTATACCCGGGGAGTATCTAACTTGTCTAGTGTTTATTTAAGAAAGATTAGGGAAAAGGGCAATGCCTCCATAAGCTCAAGATGCTTGATCCCCCTCAAAAAAATATTTATATCAATTTCAAAATGAGACTTTATTCACAAAAAAAACTTTACGTACAAACATAGTCACTAAAGTTCAGTTCTGTACAATCTTGACAACAAGTCTTTGCCATGACATATATACTCCCCTTGTCTGATTAACTGAAATGTGAGGTCTGAGCTGTTCCGTCTGAATTAACATCGCAAAGTTAAATTGAGAAGGAACTTTGTGAAGTGCCTGTGTTCTGTATCTGTTCTCCCATGTATCCCGCCCTCCGAATACAATACCTTACACAGCCTTAAACCTGTTTGTCAACATTCAGCAAAAGCAGCCTCGGGGCATTGAACACAGACTGAATTACTCAGTGACGCTTGGATCAGGTCAGATCAAATTCTCAAGCAAACAGATGGCTGGAGAAATTCAGCAGATCAGGCAGCAATGGTGAAGAGAGAGAGGAACAATTCACATTTCAAGTGACCCTTCCTCAAAACGGTCTGATCTGAAGGAACTTTCCCGCAGAAATCACTGGATTGAAAGGAGAACTCTCTCTCTGTCTCTTTCTCCCTCTCCCTTCGGAGATGCTGCCGGACATGCTTCGCTCCTTCAGCAATCTCTGCATTGATGTTTCAGGTCTCCAGCGCGTCCGTACAGATTGTTTTTAATGTTGAAATCTCAAGCTTGCTCTATTAAAGGGATTGAATTCCTCCCCCATAAAGGGGGAGGGCGGGGGGGCAGTTACCTCAGCTAACAGGTTCGTGATGCCAACATTATTGGCTCAATCTCTAACATGGAGGAGAAAGTAAGGACTGCAGATGCTAGAGAGCAGAGCTGAAAAATGTGTTGCTGGAAAAGCGCAGCAGGTCAGGCACCATCCAAGGAGCAGGGGAATCGACGTTTCAGGCATGAGCCCTTCTTCAGGAATGAGGAAAATGTGCCAAGCAGGCCAAGACAAAAGTCAGGGAGGAAGGGCTTTGGGGAGGGGCATTGGGAATGCGATAGGGGGAAGGAGGTTAAAGTGAGGGTGATAGGCCGGAGTGGGGGTGGGGCGGAGAGGTCAGGAAGAAGATTGCAGGTCAAGAAGGTTGTGCTGAGTCCGAGGGTTGGGACTGAGATGAGGTGGGGGGAGGGGAAATGAGGAAGCTGGAGAAATCTGCATTCATCCCTTGTGGTTGGAGGGTTCCTAGGGGGAAGATGAGGCGTTCTTCCTCCAGCCGTTGTGTTGCTATGGTCTGGCGATGTAGGAGGCCAAGGACCTGCATGTCCTTGGTGGAGTGGGAGGCGGAGTTAAAGTGTTCAGCCATGGGGCGGTTGGGTTGGTTGGTGCGGGAGTCCCAGAGGTGTTCTCTGAAACGTTCTGTAAGTAGGCGGCCTATCTCCCCAACATAAAGGAGGCCACATCGGGTGCAGCGGAGGCAGTAAATGATGTGTGTGGAGGTGCAGGTGAATTTGTGGTGGATCTGGAAGGATCCCTTGGGGCCTTGGAGGGAAGTGAGGGGGGAGGTGTGGACGCAAGTTTTGCAAGTCTTGCGGTTGCAGGGGAAGGTGCCGTGAGTGGGGGTTGTGTTGGTGGGGTTGTGAACCTGACGAGGGAGTCGCGGAGGGAGTGGTCTTTCCAGAATGCTGATAGGGGTGTGGAGGGAAATATATCCCTGGTGGTGGGGTCTGTTTGGAGGTGGCCGAAATGATGATGGATGCTGCGATGTATATGGAGGTTGGTGGGGTGGTAGGTGAGGACCAGTAGGGTTCTGTCCTGGTGGTGATTGGAGCACTACACTGTCAGACACTGAGGGAGTGCGCACTCAGAGGGTTAGTACTGAGGGAGTGCTGCACTGTCAGAGAGTCAGTACTGAGGGAGTACTGCACTGTCAGAGAGTCAGTACAGAGGGACTGCTACATTGCCAGACGGTCAGTACTGAGGGATCACCGCACTGTCAGACAGTCAGTAGTGAGGGACTGCTGCATTACCAGAGGGCCATCTCTGAGGAGTACTACACTGTCAAAGGGTCAGTACTGAGGGAGCACCACACTGTCAGAAGTTCAGTCCAAAGGTAATGCCACACTGTCAGAGGCTCTGTACTCAGAGAACACTGCTCCATCAGAGGGTCTGTACTGAGCGAGCACTACACTGTCAAACTGTCAGCACTGAGGGAGCATGCATTATCAAAAGGTCAGTACTGAGGGAGTGCTGCACTGTCAGAGAGTCAATACCAAGAGAGTGCTGCACTGTCAGAGGGTCAGTACAGAGGGCAGCTGCATTATCAGAGAGTCAGTACTGAGGGAGCACCACACTGTCAGAGGCTCAGTCTAGAGGGCAAGCCACACTATCAGTGGATCTGCACTAAGAGAGCACTGCACCATCAGAGGATCAGTACTGGAGGAGTGCCTCATTGCCAGAGGGTCAGTACTGAGGGAGTGCTGCACTGTCAGATGGTCAGTACAGAGAGAGTGCTACACTGTTAGATGGTCAGTACTGAGGCACTGCTGGACTATCAGAGGTGCAGGACCGAGGCAGAGGTTCAGTAACTGAGGGAGTGCTGCACTGTCAATGGGTCAGTACTGAAGGAGTACTACACTGTCAATGAATCAAACCTGAGGGAGTGATGTACTGCCAGAGGTTTTGTTCTGAGATTGAGCCACACTGTCAGAGGGTCAGTACTGAGGGAGTGCATCACTATCAAAGCATCAGTGTGGAGGGAGTGCTGCATTGTCAGAAGATCAGTGTGGAGGGAGTGCTGTATTGTCAGAGAGTCAGGACAGAGGTATTGGTGTGCAGTGAGAGGGTCAGTAATGATGAAGTGTGCACTCTCTGATGGTCAGTACTAATGGATGGCCATGCTGTCAGAGTGTCGCACTGTGAGAGGGTTACTACTGAGGGAGCGCTGCACTGTGAAAGGGTTAGAACTGAAGGAGCACCACGCTGTGAGGGGGTTAGTACTGAGGGAGCACAACGCTGTGGACTGCTGCATTGCCAGAGGGTCAGTACTGAGTTAGTGATGTACTGTCAAAGGCTCATTACTGAGGGAGCCCTACACGGTCAGTGTGTCAGTTCTGAGGGAGTGTTGTTTCAGAGGGTCATTACTGAGGGAGCGCTACACGATCAGTGTGTCAGTTCTGAGGGAGTGTGGTTTCAGATGGTCAGTTCAGGGAGCGTGCTGCACTGCCAAAAGGTCAGTACCGAGGGAGTGCTACACTGCTAAAGGGTCAGTACTGAGGGAGTGCTGGACTATCAGAAGTGCAGGAATGAGGCAGTGCCGCACTGTCAGTACTGAGGGAGTTCCGCTCTGTCGGAGGGTCAGTACTGAGGGAGTGCTACACTGTTTGAGCATCTGTATTGAGGGAGTGCTACATTGTCGGACGGTCAATACTGAGGGAATGCCACACTGTATGAGTGTCAGTACTGAGGAAATGCTGCACTGTAGAAATGTCAGTCCAAAGAGAGTGCTGCAGAGTCAGAGGGTCAGTACTGAGGGATTGGTGTTGTGTTAGAGTGTCATTTCTGAGGGAGTGCTGCAGTGTCAAAGGAGCAGTGCTGAGGGAGAGCTGCACTGTCAGAGGTCAGTACTGAGTGATCGCAGCACCATCAGGGGCGCAGGGATAAAGGGCATTTGCACTTTTAAAGCATCAGTTGTGAGGGAGTACTGAATGATCAGAGGATGCGCCGCACTGTCTGAAATTCAGTATGAAGGTGCCCCACACTGTGGGAGGATCAGTATACGTGCAATGCCACGGTGTCAGAGTGTCAGTACTGAGGGAGTGCTGCACTGTCAGAGGGTGAGTACTGAGGGAGTGCTGATGTGTCATAGGAACAGTACTGTGGGAGTGTCGCACTGTCAGAGGGCCAGTACTGAGAGAGTGCTGCACTGTAAGAGGGTCAGTACTGAGGGAGTGTCGCACTGTGAGAGGGTCAGTACTGAGGGAGTGCTGCACTCCCAGAGGGTTAGTACTGAGGGAGTGCTGCACTGTCATAGGGTCAGTACTGAGGATGTACTGAAATGTCAGGGTCAGTACTGAGGGATCGTTGCACTGTGAGAGGGTCAGTACTGAGGGAGTACTGCACTGTGAGAGGGTCAGTACTGAGGGAGTGCTGCACTGTCAGAAGATCAGTACTGAGGATGTACTGCAATGTCAGAGGGTTAGTGTGGAGAGAGTGCTGCACTGTTAGAGGATCAGAACTGAGGGAGTGCTGCACTGTCAGAGGGTCAATACTGAGGGAGTGTTGCACTGTCAGAGGGTCAGTACTGAGGGAGTGCCACACTGTCAGAGGGTCAGTACTGAGGGAGTGCTGCACTGTCAGAGGGTCACTAATGAGGGAGTGCTGCACTGTCAGAAGATCAGTACTAAGGATGTACTGCAATGTCAGAGGGTCAATGCAGAGAGAATGCTGCACTGTTAGAGGATCTGCACTGAGGGAGTGCTGCACTTTCAGAGGGTCAGTACTGCGGGTGTGCTGCACTGTCTGATGGTCAGTACTGAGGGAGTGCTGCACTGTCAGAGGGTCACTAATGAGGGAGTTTTGCACTGTGAGAGGGTCAGTACGGAGGTAGTGCCACACTGTCAGAGTGTCAGTAATGAGGGAATGATGCACTGTCAGTGGGTCAGTACTGACGACATACTGCAATGTCAGAGGATCAGTAATGAGGGAGTGCTGCACTGTCAGAAAGTCAGTACTGAGGAAGTGCTGTACTGTCAGAGGGGTCACTACTGAGGGAGTGGTGCACTATCAGAGTGTCAGTAATGAGGAAGTGCTGAACTGTCAGAGGGTCAGTACTGAGGGAGTGCTGCACTGTCGGAGGGTCAGTACGGAGGTAGTGCCACACTGTCAGAGGGTTAGTATTGAGGGAGCGCTGCACTGTCTGATGGTCATTACTGAGGGAGTGCTGCACTGCCAGAGGGTCAGTACTGAGGGTGTGCTGCACTGTCAGTGGTTCAGTACTGAGCATGTCTGGAAGTGTCAGAGGATCACCGCACTGTCGAAATGTCAATACTGAGGGCCTGCTGCATTGCCAGATGATTTGTACAGAGAGTGTTCTGTACTGTCAGAGGGTCAGTACCGAGGGAGTGCCACACTGTCAGGGGTGCAGGACCAAGGGAGTGCTGCACTGTCAGCATGTCAGTTATGAGGGAGTCCTGCACTGTCAGTGTCAGAACTGAGGGAGTGCTGCACTGTCAGTGGATCAGTATGGAGGGATTGCAGCATTGCCTGAGGGTTTGGATGGAGGAAGCACTGCACTCTCAGGGGGTCATTACTGAGGGAGTGCTGCACTGTCAGAAGGTCAGTTTGAGGGAGGGATGCACTGTCAGAGGGTCAGGACGGAGGAAGCACTCCAATGTCAGAGGGTCAGTACTGAGGAAGTGTCGCACTGCCAGAGGGTCAGTACTAAGGGAGTGCTGCACTGTCAAAGGGTCAGGACTGAGTGAGTGCTGCACTGTCAAAGGGTCAGGACTGAGGGAGTGCTGCACTGTCAGAGGATCAGTAAATGAGGGAGTGCTGCACTGTCAGAGGGTCACTACTGAGGGAGTGCTGCACTATCAGAAGATCAGTACTGAGGATGTACTGCAATGATAGAGGGTCAGTGCGGAGAGAGTGCTGCAGTGTTAGAGGATCAGCACTGAGGGAGTGCTGCACTGTCAGAGGGTCAGTACTGCGGGAGTGCTGCACTGTTAGTGGGGTCAGTACTGAGGGAGAGCTGCACTATCAGAGGGTCGGTACTGATGGAGTGCTGCACTGTCAGAGGGTCAGTACTGAGGAAATGCTCATTGTCATAGAGTCAGTACTAAGGTATCGCCATGCTGTCAGAGGGTCAGTACTGAGGGATCACCGCACTCTTGGTCAGTCAGTATTGAGAGACTGCTGCATTGCCAGAATATCTGTACTGAGGAGCGCTACACTGTCAATGGTGCACTGTCTGATGGTCATTACTGAGGGGGTGCTGCACTGCCAGAGGGTTAGTAATGAGGGAGTGCTGCACTGTCAGAGGGTCAGTACTGAGGATGTACTGAAATGTCAGGGTCAGTACTGAGGGATCGTTGCACTGTGAGAGGGTCAGTACTGAGGGAGTGCTGCACTGTCAGAGGGTCACTACTGAGGGAGTGCTGCACTGTGAGAAGATCAGTACTGAGGATGTACTGCAATGTCAGAGGGTTAGTGCGGAGAGAGTGCTGCAGTGTTAGAGGATCAGAACTGAGGGAGTGCTGAAATGTCAGAGGGTCAGTACTGAGGGAGTGTTGCACTGTGAGAGGGTCAGTACTGAGGGAGTACTGCACTGTCAGTGGGTCACTACTGAGGGAGTGCTGCACTGTCAGGGGGTCACTACTGAGAGAGTGCTGCACTATCAGAAGATCAGTACTGAGGATGTACTGCAATGTTAGAGGGTCAGTGCAGAGAGAGTGCTGCAGTGTTAGAGGATCGGCACTGAGGGAGTGCTTCACTGTCTGATGGTCAGTACTGAGGGAGTGCTGCACTGTCAGTAGGTTCAGTACTGAGGGAGTGCTGCACTGTCAGTAGGGTCAGTACTGAGGGAGAGCTGCACTATCAGAGGGTCAGTACTGATGGAGTGTTACACTGTCATAGGCCACTACTGAGGGAGTGCTGCACTGTCAGAAGGTCACTACTGAGGGAGTGCTGCACTGTCAGAAGATCAGAACTGAGGATGTCCTGCAATGTTAGAGGGTCAGTGCCGAGAGGATGCTGCAGTGTTAGGGGATCAGCACTGAGGGAGTGCTGCACTGTCAGAGGGCCTGTACTGCGGGAGTGCTGCACTGTCAGTGGGGTCAGTACTGAGGGAGAGCTGCACTATCAGAGGGTCGGTACTGATGGAGTGCTGCACTGTCATAGGGTCAGTACTGAGGGAGTGCTGCACTGTCAGAGCGTCAGTACTGAGGAAATGCTCATTCTCATAGAGTCAGTACTAAGGTATCGCCATGCTGTCAGAGGGTCAGTACTGCGGGATCACCGCACTCTTGGTCAGTCAGTATTGAGAGACTGCTGCATTGCCAGAATATCTGTACTGAGGAGCGCTACACTGTCAATGGTGCACTGTCTGATGGTCATTACTGAGGAAGTGCTGCACTGTCAGAAGATCAGTACTGAGGATGTACTGCAATGTCAGAGGGTCAGTCCTGAGGGAGTGTTGCATTGTGAGAGGGTCAGTACTGAGGGAGTACTGCACTGTCAGTGGGTCACTACTGAGGGAGTACTGCACTGTCAGAGGGTCACTACTGAGGGAGTGCTGCACTATCAGAAAATCAGTACTGAAGATGTACTGCAATGTTAGAGGGTCAGTGCGGAGAGAGTGCTGCAGTGTTAGAGGATCAGCACTGAGGGAGTGCTGCACTGTCTGATGGTCAGTACTGCGGGAGTGCTGCACTGACAGGTCAGTTTGAGGGAAGGATGCACTGTCAGAGGGTCAGGACGGAGGAAGCACTGCAATGTCAGAGGGTCAGTCCTGAGGAAGTGTCGCACTGTCAGAGGGTCAGTACTGAGGGAGTGCTGCACTGTCAGAAGATCATTACTGAGGATGTACTGCCATGTTAGAGGGTCATTGCGGAGAGAGTGCTGCACTGTCAGAGGGTCAGTACTGAGGGAGTGCTGCACTGTCAGTGGGGTCAGTACTGAGGGAGTGCTGCACTGTCAGTGGGGTCAGTACTGAGGGAGTGCTGCACTGTTAGAGCGTCAGTACTGTGGGAGTGCTGCACTGTCAGAGGGAAAGGACTGAGGATATACTGCAATGTCAGAGGATCAGTAAATGAGGGAGTGCTGCACTGTCAGAGGGTCAGTACTGCGGGAGTGCTGAACTGTCAGAGGGTCAGTACTGAGGGAGTGCTGCACTGTCAGTGGGGTCAGTACTGAGGGAGTGCTGCACTGTTAGAGCGTCAGTACTGTGGGAGTGCTGCACTGTCAGAGGGAAAGGACTGAGGATATACTGCAATGTCAGAGGATCAGTAAATGAGGGAGTGCTGCACTGTCAGAGGGTCACTACTGAGGGAGTGCTGCACTATCAGAGGATCAGTACTGAGGGAGTGCTGCACTGTCAGAGGATCAGTACTGAGGGAGTGCTGCACTGTCAGTGGGGTCAGTACTGAGGGAGAGCTGTACTATCAGAGTGTCAGTACTGATGGAGTGCTACATTGCCATAGGGTCAGTACTGAGGGAGTGCTGCACTGTCAGAGGGTCAGTACTGAGGAAATACTCGTTCTCATAGAGTCAGTACTCCGGTATCGCCATGCTGTCAGAGGGTCAGTACTGAGGGATCACCGCACTCTTGGTCAGTCAGTATTGAGAGACTGCTGCATTGCCAGAATATCTGTACTGAGGAGCGCTACACTGGCAATGGTGCACTGTCTGATGGTCATTACTGAGGGAGTGCTGCACTGCCAGAGGGGCATTACTGAGGGGGTGCTGCACTGCCAGAGGGTTAGTACTGAGGATGTACTGAAATGTCAGGGTCAGTACTGAGGGAACGTTGCACTGTCAGAGGGTCACCACTGAGGGAGTGATGCACTCTCAGAAGATCAGTACTGAGGATGTACTGCAATGTCAGAGGGTTAGTGCGGAGAGTGTGCTGCACTGTTAGAGGATCAGCACTGAGGGAGTGCTGCACTGTCAGAGGGTCAGTACTGAGGGAGTGTTGCACTGTGAGAGGGTCAGTACTGAGGGATCACCGCACTCTTGGTCAGTCAGTATTGAGAGACTGCTGCATTGCCAGAATATCTGTACTGAGGAGCGCTACACTGTCAATGGTGCACTGTCTGATGGTCATTACTGAGGGAGTGCTGCACTGCCAGAGGGGCATTACTGAGGGAGTGCTGCACTGCCAGAGGGTTAGTACTGAGGATGTACTGAAATGTCAGGGTCAGTACTGAGGGAACGTTGCACTGTCAGAGGGTCACCACTGAGGGAGTGATGCACTCTCAGAAGATCAGTACTGAGGATGTACTGCAATGTCAGAGGGTTAGTGCGGAGAGTGTGCTGCACTGTTAGAGGATCAGCACTGAGGGAGTGCTGCACTGTCAGAGGGTCAGTACTGAGGGAGTGTTGCACTGTGAGAGGGTCAGTACTGAGGGAGTGCTGCACTGTCAGAGGGTCAGTACTGAGGGAGTGCTGCACTGTCAGAGGGTCACTAATGAGGGAGTGCTGCACTGCCAGAAGATCAGTACTGAGGATGTACTGCAATGTCAGAGGGTCAATGCAGGGAGAATGCTGCACTGTTAGAGGATCTGCACTGAGGGAGTGCTGCACTGTCAGAGGGTCAGTACTGCGGGTTTGCTGCACTGTCTGATGGTCAGTACTGAGGGAGCGCTGCACTGTCAGAGGGTCAGTACTGAGGGAGAGCTGCACTATCAGAGGGTCAGTAGTGATGAAGTGCTGCACTGTCAGAGTGTCAGTACTGAGGAAGTGCTGCACTGTCAGTGGGTCAGTACTGAGGAAGTGCTGCACTGTCAGTGGGTCAGTACTGAGGGAATGCTGCACTGTCAGTGTGTCAGTGCTGAGGATGTACTGCAATGTCAGAGGGTCAGTGCGGAGAGGATGCTGCACTGTTAGAGGATCAGCACTGAGGGAGTGCTGCACTGTCAGAGAGTCAGTACTGCGGGAGTGCTGCACTGTCAGAGGGTCAGTACTGAGGAAATGCTCATTCTCATAGAGTCAGTACTAAGGTATCGCCATGCTGTCAGAGCGTCAGTACTGAGGGGTCACCGCACTGTTGGTCAGTCATTATTGAGAGACTGCTGCATTGCCAGAATATCTGTACTGAGGAGCGCGACACTGTCAATGGTGCACTGTCTGATGGTCATTACTGAGGGAGTGCTGCACTGCCAGAGGGTCAGTACTGAGGGTGTGCTACACTGTCAGTGGTTCAGCACTGAGCAAGTGTGGCACTGTCAGAGGATCACCGCACTATCGGAATGTCAATACTGAGGGCCTGCTGCTTTGTCAGAGGATTTGTACAGAGAGTGTGCTGTACTGTCAGAGGGTCAGTACCGAGGGAGTGCCACACTGTCAGGGGTGCAGGACCAAGGGAGTGCTGCACTGTCAGCATGTCAGTTATGAGGGAGTGTGCTGCACTGTCAGAGTGTCAGAACTGAGGTAGTGCTGCACTGTCAGTGGATCAGTATGGAGGGATCGCAGCATTGCCTGAGGGTTAGGACGGAGGAAGCACTGCACTGTCAGGGGGTCATTACTGAAGGAGTGCTCCACTGTCTGCCGGTCAATACAGAGGGAGTGCTGCACTGTCAGAAGGTCAGTTTGAGGGAGGGATGCACTGTCAGAGGGTCAGGACGGAGGAAGCACTGCAATGTCAGAGGGTCAGTACTGAGGAAGTGTTTCACTGTCAGAGGGTCAGTACTGAGGTAGTGCTGCACTGTCAGAGGATCCAATTGAGGCAGGGCTGCACTGTCAGAGTCAGCACTGCGGGAGTGCCGCACTATCGGAGGGTCAGTCCTGTGGAAATGCTGCTCTGTCAGAGGGTCAATACTGAGGGAGCGCAGCACTGTCAGCGGGTCACTACTGAGGGAGTGCTGCACTATCAGTGGGTCAGTAATGAAGGATTGCCGCAATCTCAGAGGGTCAATATGGGGGCAGTGCTGCACTTCGAGAAGGTCAGTACTGAGGGAGCTCTGCATTGTGAGAAGGTCAGCACTGACGGAGTGCCACACTGTCAGAGGGTCATTACTGAAGGAGCGCTGCACTGTCAGCGCATCAGTCTGGGGGATACCAGCATTGTAAGAGAGTCAGTACTGAGTGAGTGCCACACTATCAGATGGGCTGAATGGCCTAATTTCTGCTCCAATGTGTGTGGTCTAAGAGGAATATCTGAAATTGTTCCGTACATTTCTGCCTCCGCTTCCTACATACCCTGCTCAGCAATGATTCCCACGTCCGGATTCCAGATTCCAAAAGACCGTCTTCATTTAGTTATTGAACCTGAAGAGGTGCCACCCTCTTTTCCCAGGGATCAAGTTTTCGTTTCGTGTGACTGACCTGCCAGCTCAAAGGGATATTTTCATG